>NW_028262324.1:16899500-17515000 GCF_047370975.1 Nipponia nippon
ACATTAAGCTGAATAATTATCTTAATTAATAACAGCGGGCCCAGGTGGGCATCCAGCCCATCCCCAGGACCAAGGCAGAGGATCCGGCGTCTCCCAGCAGCAGGGCTCACGGCTGGGGCGCAGGCGCGTGGTGGCACCGGGCGCCGAAGGCTCCCCCGACCGCAGGAGAGGCGCGAAGCAACCTCCCTGCCCCAGGCACCCCGCGGACAAAACCTGCTTTTGAGAGTGCAGCTCAGTTCCCGCAGGCCCAAACCAAGGTCTCGATTTATCAGACATCACCCTCTCTCAATGCATCTCCCTCTCCCCACCAAATGCCATTATTTATCTGCTGAAAACATTTATGGAGCGGGGATTTCTCCAGGCACAAGCTCTCGGAGCGGTAATGCAAGCCCGGAGCCAGGCCATGGATAGGGCCTGATAATTATTCAGCTTAATGTGCTGCTCCGGCAGTGGCTGTCCCGTGCCCCAGCCGCCCCTTTGCAGCCCATACCGCCAGGCACAGGGAGCATCAGCTCGCAGGACGATGCTGACCCCGGTCCCCATCACCAGTTGTCTCCGTTCCAGGTGGGAAAGTCGCAACCCTTCTGAGCCAGGACAGCACTGACTGCTGGCACCTGGAGCAACGCCGGGGCCCTTCCCTGCTGCTGCCCCGGGAGCCCAGCGAACCCGCACGCCGCGGCACCGCCACGGCACAAAGCCTTTGGGTCCTTCACCCGCTGTGCCTCGACACGAGCACTCACGGCGAGCGTTCACTGGTGCGACCCACCGCGGCAGCCACTGACACTGAGCAAAGGAAAAAGCCCAGAAGAAAACTGCCGCAAAAGAAGCCGGTGAGAGGCGTTCAGTCGGGCTCGTTTCTAGCACAAACACCCGCCCCGAGAACGACTCTCATCCCAGCAGAAGCAGCAGCGCCCCGCGTAATCGCAGGGTACACACCAGTTAAATCACCACCGCTTCAATACCAACTCTTTCAGTGAACTATCCAGAGACTTAAAGGATTTGGTGAAGCGCTTTGAAGACCTAACAAATTACAAAAGGGAAAAAAAAACAATCAAAGAAAAGCTGTCTTATACAAGAGGAACATTCATTAGGAGCAGGCTGAGCTCCCTCCAGCAGCACTGCGCCCCGAGAGCAAGCCGGCCAGCCGTTAGAGCAGGGAATGATTTTCAGCCCAGAGACTCCATATTTACCCAGCTAAGGCAGCTAGAATGGAAATGGTAAAGGAGGAGAAATCTACTTTCCGAAAGCAGAGCTCCAGCAAAGCAGGCACACGGGAGAGGGGTTTCCGCTCCCGCCAGACGCCGCTGGAGCTCTTCCCCACCTGGGAGGAGCCGACTTGGAGCAGCGACCGCGCACCGCACCCCCGCACCAGCTCGCTAACCCTGCACCGAAACGATCACGCGTACGCGCGCATGGGCAGCAAGTCAAGTGACATCGGATTAAAGACAGTGCATTTAGATTTAAAAAAAACTTACCTTATACTCAAGCAGTTTATACTCCCACTTCCACGATCCTCCCTGCCCTGTCCCCCCCAGCTACGTGGCCCCCGCCTTCCAGTCGAAGCTGTTTCTCATTCATTAAGTTCCCCTTCTGTTCTGCCTCAAACCTCCCTCCTCACCCCCTCCCTTTCTCCTCGGCTTTTCAAGCGCGAGGGTACCGAGAGACAGGGAACAACAGATATCTTCCAGGAGGAAAACCAGAGACCGGCTTTGACCACAAATCCACTGTCTGTGGCGTGGAAAGGGAACAATTCCCAGACTCAAGTGAAGTAAAGAACTAAACACATCTGAAAGATTAAGGAAAACACACCTTTAAGGAAGTGGCCTGAAAAGAGAAGAAAGAAATGCGGAATTCAAACAAGTTCTGCACCAAAGATGTGTTTTTGCAGCTTTTCGTGGCTGCTGACTTCCATGTTGATCCCCTGAATAACAGCGCTTGATAGCACCCAGGCCAGCAGTGCCTACGCAGTCATGATTGAAGGAAGCCTTTAAGCTTCCCTGACAATGCATTTTTCTTGGAGGTAAAAAATGAATGCTGCCAGCATGCAAATCTCTCTAAATTAGGCAAGGCCCAGCTTGCTGGAGCTGTGATGCTTTGTGATGACAGTCATTAACTTTAGCAGAAGAAAAGAGGATGCAGGAAAACATTCTCAGCTACTTCTTGTCCCAGTTGGGAGTCACTGCTCGGGGAAGCGGTGGGGTTTGGCACGCTGACATCTGGAATTACACTGCAAGTGCAGAAGGGTAACAGAAAAATGAGCTGCGGTCTGTTCCACTGCAATCAGGCAGGCAGAGGCCAATCACTCCGTCTTTCTGCAGCTCCCACAGCGCACCTGCAAAAGGCTGCAGGAGTGGGGTTTTCCCTCTTCTATTGGTGAACTTATTGCTGCTATAAAAAGCCAGGCTCCCAGTTCAAGAATCAGAATACTGATTTTCTACAGAACGAGCACAGCCCAGACTTAAAGCCGACTGCGAAAGGAAGTCAGCAGAATTTGGGCATTTTATTGGTTCCTTACCTTCGCTCCTAGTTTGGAGTATAACCTGGGCAGGCTCACCCCGACATCCCCTTCGGGAGGGGCGACGGCTGACTGGCCTGTGCCAAAACTTGCCTTTGACGCTGCCTCACCTCTGGGAAGCTTTAGCAAGAATGGCTAACGTGGCTGATTCCCGCTTTCCCTCTGCCATTGAAGAACAGGTGAACTGGACATGTACCAATGCCCCAGTCCCCCCAGTTTAGGTCAGTACAGGGGGTTGTACATTTTCATTAATGTACCAGACTGGAATAACTTGCTAACAACCTCTTGAGCTATTTGGGCTTCCTCTTTACCCTCCCTCTAATGCCTACACTGTTGTACTGTTTCACACTGATCACTGCAGTTTGACTTGGGGGGGGGGGGGGGGGAATCTTGAGCTGCCCTACTGCAAGGTATGCGGCTGCAGTCCCACTCACAGCAGACAACTTAAATAACAAACGAGGAATTAAAAAAAAAAACCAAACTATCTTTAATATCTCCAAAATCCCATTTAGAAGCAGTTTCATAGAAACATCACTTTTATCGTGCAATCAAGGCTGGAGGAGGGCAGCAGCAGGAGGGAGAACCAGACGCCGTGTCGCCGTGGGCAGACGTGGAATTCGGCCCCCCGAGTCCTCAGAAATTCTCCAGCAGATCCAGGATCCGCTTCTGCTCGCTCTCCCGAAACTCCTGGTTCTTCCCATCCCCGATGTTCTCTGCGTACTCTGCGGGGGAGAAAGCAGACAACAGGCTTTGAGTGAGATACTGATGACCGCTGGGCAACGTCTCGTGCGGATACCACAGCAGAATCTAAATCTGCAGCCACTGCAAACAACGGAATGGGAATTTATGCAAGGAGCATTGATGGTTTTTCTCCCCATCCCCAGGGTTAAAGCTTTGCATAATAAACATCTACTGACCCCTCATTAAAACCTTCTGTGGCGAACAGAGACCGTAGCAGGAACAGCCTAAGGAACTAAGCAGCACAACAAGCCCGAGCAGGCCCTAGCACCCGGAGGCAGCACCCGTTCCAGGCGTCTGAGCATCTAGAAGGGCGACAGGCCAGGAGTTCCTCCCAACTCCTCTGTCATCCCAGCGGAGCAGCCCACTGGCAGCTGCCTGAACTGGACGGTCGGATCGCTGGCCTCCCTCAGTCCAAGAAATTCAACACAGTCCTGGACAAGACCGGCTCTCCAGGTCCCTTTTAATGCTGAGCATCATCAGGGAAGGTCAGGCGGCGGCTGTTACCCGACTGTTAAACATTCCTAACCCTGGGTTTAACCTGTCTGTTGGCCAAGCAGCCTGAATGAGGATTTTTGTCAAGTGGAGACCAATTCCCCAATCTACAAGGGCTTTTAACCCACATGGAAGAAAACACGCCAGTTCAGATTTAACTGCAAACGAACTCCTTGTCTTCAGGCAGAGGACACCAGACCCTGATCAAGGTCTTGCCCATCCATGCACACAGCCAAACAGCGTGGACCCAAAAGCCTCCTCCGCAGCTCTCCTTCCTGACATTCATTTAAAGCTGGCAGCTCTCATCCCCGTACCAGCTCCCTCCTTCCTGCCACTACAACCTGCATATTCAAAGGTGGTTTAAAAAGAAAAAATGAAAAGCAGGTTCTGAGCTGCGAAAGCAAGGAGCTGAACAAATCTTGGTAAATCAGGAGCAGACTGCCTGGTTAGACAGTGTTTTCCAGCCTCCGCCTTCTCGCATTCTTTCCCTTCTTCCTAAACAAACAGAACAGCTTGTATGCAGCATCTGAATGGTAAGTTGCTGTAGAAAGTTTGCTTTAATATTTATACGTTCAGCACTGCTACATGCTTCTGAGCTCCATCAAAGCCTTTATTGTAAGAGCACTGAAAAGAGTGAGGACAGGGAGAAGTTCGCTGATGTGGGAGTCTTCCCTCCTGCGTGCACTCTCTCTCTCCATGTACAAGAAGCAGAGCTCTTTGCCAAGGCCTCTGGGAGAAGTCTTTTTAATATTTATAACCTGCTACAGTACCTGTAACAAGAGCAGGCGGGTAACACTGAGGTTTGCTGCAAGTGAACCTGACCTCCTCGCTGTCCTGGAGAAGGGGACCAGCACCGGGAACTCTTCCCTCAGCTGGAGGAGAAACTCTCCGTCACACTTAACGAAGACAGCAGCAAACGAATAGATTTGTTGTAGCTCCCTACGTATCGGCTAATTGCCTACGGGCAAGGCCCCAGCAGCCCGGCGTCAGCTCTGCTGCCGTTTGCGCGCCTTAGCAAAGGGCTGCACCTCAGCCTGGGGATCAAAAACCACCACCCGCTTCTGGCAGGAGACAAACCCCGCTGCGGCGGCGACGGGCTTACCTGCCCGGGAGAAAGCGGCAGCTAAGGCCAGCGTTTAGCTCAGCTTCTCCTGTCCCCTTCGGGCAGTACCAGAGCTTTCTGTCAGCAGCCGCCAGGGAGCTCGGAGGAGCAGGCTCTGTCCCCGGCAAGCCCCTTCCGTGCTTTGTCAGAGCACGGGCCTCTGAAACAGACGCAGCAACTGCAACTGCCTGTGTTTATTGCAGCCCAAGGGCGACGCTTCCCCGCCTGCCGCTGCCTCTCGACCGCTCAGGATAGCCACGCGAGGGACGGACGCTGTCTCGGAGCCTGGCACAGCGCTGGGGCAGCCCGGGCCGGCCCCGGCCGCAGGCAGAGCTCTGCGCTCGCAGCGTCCGCGCCGCAGGCAGCGGGCTCGTGGCCCAGCTCCAGTTTTAGCTTTAAGGACTGCCAGAATACCTGAACATACAACTCAAGCAGGGCAACTGCCGAGTGCCACTAATGACACTGCCCTTCTATTGTCCCAGCGAGATCACTCGGACAAAAGCAAGCCACAAATTCCTCTAATCTCGCCCAAAAGCTCAGCATTTTTCCTTCTAAATACTTAGGCTTCGTAAGACTAAAATCCCAGTGACTCTGAAGGCAGACTGTTCACTGGGTTACCAACAGTTGCTAATGTTCATTTGAAGAGACCAGATAAAACCCCCAGAACCAGGCTTAAAAAAAAAAAAATCTCCCACCGAGGTTTTATGTATTTACTTTTTTATTTAAAATTCCAACACTTGAGTGAGATGGCAAAAAAATCAAATGTAAGCTCCCCCTGCCAACAGTTAAACAGAGCTTGCACATTGCTGTAGCTACACAAAGGGAAAGGACCTAAGATTGGTTTCTGCTTCATTAGACAAAATACAATGGTTACAGAACAGTAAAAATCAATAGGGAAATATTGAAGCTTGTAATGGATATTGGAAGCTATAAAGCCTGCACATACTGAGGGACCACAGGCCAGATTTAGCACAGTCCTCATAACATACCTACATTTTCTTTTTGATTACCCATGCTAACAGGTTTGGTTTGTAACATCCAAGAGGCATTCCACCTTGCCGGCTGCCTGATGTGCCCAGTACCTTCACTGAAACCAGAAGTCCAAGCAGGCATTGCCTGTCAGCACCTCTGGGGAGGGCCCTCTGCACCCCAGGTCCTGGGACGGCAGCTCCCCAGCAAGGGGAGCAGGTACCAAAGGCCGGTCTCTCCGGATCGGTAAGGAGCGGCGCGCTTTCCCGTTCCAGTATCGCTATTTAGAGAGGTCTGTGCCTCACTCCATTCCCGAGAGACATGGAGACCAAGAATTGCCCCAAGACACAGACACCACTTGCTGCCATGAAGACCAGTCTCCATCCCAAAAAAATCCTCCCAGCCAAGGCACACACCATTCAGTCGTTCTCTTCCAAAGGATAAACTAACTGTCCCGTTGCAAGTAATGCTTGATCCTCAAGAAAAAGGAACTGTGGGAGGACTGGTCAGCCTGCAGAAATGCACTTAATGAGCCTTCAGTTATTCCCTGCCCACTCCTCCCCCTTGAAAGCCCTACCGTAAGAAAACGGTCTCGCTTCCTCGCTTGCATCATAAGTAATTCTGAGCAACCCCAAGGGATCCATCAGCTGTCAGGTTGCCAGAGAAACATGGAGAATATGTAGGCCATAAAAATCAAACTAAAAACCAAGCACCTAATTAGTATGCAAAAATAGAAAATAAAAACTGAACAAGAGCAAAACACTGAACAAAAAGTAAAAATAAACCAGCCCTCATCTGTCCTGAGAGCAAGTCGGAAAGCGGCCTGGAAACGTTTCAGCCGAGGCTCAAGGCTCACAGCCTCTCAGTCCTTTGGGATAGAGCCTGCTACAGTTCAGACACCAAGGAAATTTCAGAAAGCCCCCGCTGGCCCCCCAGCCCCGCCGGCAGGCACGCTTCCAGGGTCCACAACCCAACCCACCGCCCCAACAGCAAGCTGTGTTCAACAGACCAGCTCCTCTGGAGAGGCAGGTACTTGTCCGTGGTGTCACTTCTGTTAAAAGATGGTAAATCTACACCGACAACATATGTGGACATAGGGGTGTAACTACCGGAAAACTTAAATTTCACCAGCACAGACTGCAGATAAGCTCCACGCTGCTCCTACCTGACAGGAGTCTTCTGGGCCCCATTGCAGTGTTTCACAAGGGCCCACCAACAAATTTATTTCTAAGGTCGTTGACAATTGTGATGGCAAAAGTCTCTAAAACTGGCAAGCATAAGAGTTGGGGAGAGCTGAAGACAGACCCTCAAATACTGTACCCATCACCCGTATTATAGACATGCCACGTGTGCCTCTTCAGGCAGAGAACGCATTACTGCCGAGAGTACCGAACCTGCCGTACAATCCGCAGCTTGCAAGACACGATAAAACCACTGAAAAAGTTTCACAATGCAAGTCACTGTGAAAGAAATAATCAGATGAAATTTTAATGCAGCTGCCCTCCAATTCAGCTTTGTAGGTAAATCAACAAACCAAAGACACGAATCCGAGATGTGTAAATACAGTGAGATGTGCAGACAAATCCCTCGGGCACCCGTGGCCCAGGTCAAGCATGGGAATCTGAAAGCGGACGTGAGCCATGCCCTACGTTGGAAATGGACAGTCTGGAGGCAGAAATTGTCAAGTATCACAATCACAAGCAGAAAAGACATCCTATCCAGTCGCCCCTGTTCATCAGCAGGCATTAACTTGCACTTGCTGGCAAAGGACAAGGGACAAAGAGATTGCCTATAGCTGCAGGTAATCTCACCCTGTCAGAAAATCACTCTTAATTTCGTCATACCAGCCATCCTTCTGATCCCCTTCTTTCCTGCACATGGGAAGGGAGAAAAATGACAGGATCTGCAAGAAAAAAGCTGCCTGTACTTGCCAGTGTTGAGGAGGGCGGGAAGAAAAGGCCAGGAGAACATCACTGTTACTCCCAAAGAAAGCAGAGACATCAAAACAACACAACCCGCAGCCCAGCACCCCTGGAGATGCTGCCCACCTTCCTTTCTCTCCAGAAGAGAGAGAGCGACTCCTCACCCCTCACCAAAACCAACGCAGCCCCTCGGGGGCAGACACGTCCCACACAACCCTCTGCTAAATAAGGCGGCACCTCCTGCGGGCAGCCCATTACCAGCTGCTCTAGCTAAGCCTCGCAGCTCGGAGCGGGCTGCAGCAAGAGCCCGGGTCCTGTCCTCCTCTTCCCCAGCTCAACTGGCTGCTTCTGCTGAAGGACAGCAGGCTACAGATGAGAGCGACAGCTCAAATAAGCATTGCTCTAATTCAACATAAGCATTAAAAATAACAAGCAGTACTTTAAAACTGGGATTGCAAATCACAACAGCTACATTTTAAAGCTACAGAGGATACTTTAATGCTATAATCCATATTAATCTGACACTAAGAACAAGACAAATACGCCACGGATACTAATATGGTGCAGATGGTAAAGTCCAGGGCCATGTTAATGAAAGATGAGACTCCACTATTCTTCCCTCTAGCATGCATATACGCTTCCCTTAAATATTTACTCTAGCGTTAACATCAGCAGCGAGTTCCAGCCAGTCTGTAGCTGATGGCAGCATGAAGTGATGTGCTGTTCCATGACAGCAGACAACAGCAAGTGTCCTAACTCCACGGCAAAGCACGCCTCTCATCAGGGTGATTCCAGCCCTGTCCAGATCTCAGAACACCACTCAGCTGCTGCCTGGAGATGCTCATGAAGTCAAGGAGAATCACACGTGAAGGCTCATCCTACAACGTGATGACCAAGCTGTCCCTGGTAGAGGTGAGACACATGCAGAGGAATATCTCAACTCACCCTTTAGGATGTGTCGAACAATTTTAATGGAGCTGCCTCTCATGTTCAGAATCTGATGGACTCTCTGACGAATCTGATGGGGGATAGGAAAGAGAAGAAAGTAATCTTCAATACAATGCAAAACCAGGCATAACCCCACTTTTTCCCCACCTTGAGGGAGGAGCAGAAACCCTGAGCACCACAAAACCCAACTCAGCCTTGCTAGTCCACAGTCCCAGAGCACCTACTCAGAAGCATTCAGGAAGGCATGAGGCACAGGTACCAGTAACCACATACCACATTCCCAAACCCCAATCTATTCACACCAGCAGAGATGCAGTATTTTGCACAGATCTAGAAAAGTCACCTGCTGTAGTCTGTGCTTTTGTGAGACCTTCGGAGAGAATGTCCCCTTCCACTGCTCTCAGCAGTGGCATAAGTAGGGCCTTCCCATTTCCAACCGTGACCTCGCTCATGGCAGATTGTATGAATTCAGTGACAATGATCAGCTTCTGTACCCACTACTGCCCTCCTAACTGCTATAACTTGATGAAGCTGTATGGACACAAGTGCAATAAGCAGGAGGTTTCCTCCCAAAAAAGGAATTAAAGAGAAAATTATTCAATGAGGCAGTATTTGCAAGGATTTAGAGTCTTGTTTGTATCATGGATGGAAACAGATGATCAGCCAACCTTGTATATAGCTTTACCTGGGGAACATTGGCATTACAGATCTCTGCCATGATGTAACAAATGAGCTGTAGAACAAAGAGACCAGCATCCAGGCGACGGAGATAGAATTCGTCTTCCATGTCATCGTCTATTATCTCTCCCCGACGCACCATGTCCTGTAAAGCAACACAAAGAAAACGTGTGATGACTGTCTCTCAAAGTACTTCCCTTTAGCAGAGGCAAAATGTTGGTGATATTTGCGGTTTCTTAAGAAATGCTTTGTTCCCCAAAACGTTAACATCCATGTATTTCTCGCCAAAGAATAAGTACTTTTAATAATTCATTTAAATTCACAAAACATTTCATTCAGTTCTGAACAAGGTTTGCCTTTGCTGGTTGTGAAGTGTGTCCATCTGCAAATTAAATTTTTAAGTTAAACATACAAATTACATTTCTAAATTGAGTGATTAGAGACTGTGAACATGGAACAAACCACTGTATCTATTATTTATATGTTCTTTGTCAAAATGGAACAAAAAACCTGCTCTTTTACTGGCCATTTGAGGGTGCTGTTAAGCAGTGCAGAACATGACTCCAGCAGACTCAAAGACCTATCAGGCTTCCAACTTCCCTACCGACTGATGAATGAGACAACAGGTCCCAAAATTCTGCACAGGCACAGCTTCACCATGCCCAGCCCTGCTCTTCCAGCTTCGGTTGTTAGGAATACTGATGGGCCAAACCCCAGCCGGGCTCTGTCAGCAGAGGACCACTGGCTTCGGCGGGAACGCCGACGGCTTGTTCTTCCTCTGCACATACGGCGTTTCACCAGCGAGACCTGCCCAAGCGGAGGCCAGGGGCAGAAGGCAAGAGGCCATTCCATTCGTCTGTTCAGACAGAACACCCTCTTCAAAACACCGGCAAAAGCAGCCCGGCAACAAGCTCAGAGCAGCCTCCCCCCGAGAAAGGCCGGCCACATCCACCAGCTGAACCTGCCATCCATTTTCATGGAGACCGACAGGCCAAAATAACTGATGTTGTGTGTGACCTTTTGCATTTTGGGGTTTGTTTTTTGGTTTTGTTCTTAAATAAAGGAAGCAGCTTGTCAGACCCTGCTAGCTCGCTGCAGCTTGTGTGATTTATTATGCAGCCGGCTGGCAGGTGGGCACACACCAGCGGAGCAATATTTTCTCATTAGAGCCGTCACCAGCGAGAGCACTGTACCTCTAATGCTCAACAAGAAGTGCCTCCTCGGGGTGCACACGCTCCAGGTAAACACACGCAAGGTCACCAGCACCAAAGCTGATTTAGGCTACCAAATTTCCCTGTTTTGTCAAGCCAAGTCCTCGTATCTAATTGTAGGTAGAGCCTTTCGGGCACAACACGGAAAATTAACCCTGTGCACTTCTCACTGGCGAGAGTGCGATGGATGCTCACCATACAGAAACCTGACGAAGTGACTTAGAAGTACAGCTGTGTACCACTGCCCGCAAAGTGAGAGAGGAAAGCACAGGGAATGAAACACCTCCTCTCCTCCTGCAAATCTAGCTTGCCAGTGAAAGAACAAGTTAAGTTTAAAAAACAATGCCTAGTTACCAATGCCATGAAGTCAATGGCTCCGGCTACACTACAGGATGCTTTAGCACCAGGTCCTGTAGACTCGGCATTTGCACAACTGTCATTTGCTCCAGGTTCTCAAAGTCATGGGCACAGGCATGACTGGGCAAAACTTGCACACAAGCTCTTGCCAGTAAGAAGAAAAATCCAATTTCGTGCAAGGAGTGACTTTCCTCACCCTACGTCCATGCCAAATTGCTTGAATCTGATCAAATTTGGTCTCTAAAGCTAAACAATGCTGAGTCTGGCTAGCAGGAGACTGGAAGCCGTTGACTGAAATATCAAAAAACCCCATTCCAGAAAGACGACAATTCCCGAACTACCGCTTACCCTCCTCACTGCATACAGGCTTATTGGCTACTCTTCTCAACACTGCTAAACTCCTGAACAGAAAAGATACCGACAGGCCAGGATTTTGAATCTCCAGAGCAGGAAACAAAGACCGTGGCTGTTCTGTATTCTGATCCAAGCCGGCGATCACAGAAGCTGAATCCAGGCAACTGCTGCCTTGATTACACAGAGAAGGCAGCAGTTATAACAGCCCCTCTCGACTGAGAAGCAAGATTATTTTGTGCCAGTAAATTAAGCAGATATGAATTAGAATACAAGTACAGTTTTAAGGTGCCTTTTCACTGCTTTTTTTTTTTAAACCACAACCACCCTTTAAATGCTAATCTGCCTCCCAGTACAGTACCAAATAGCCACCTTTCCATTTTGTCTCTCTTTCAAAGCTGTCAAGTTGCTAACCTCCAAATGAGCACTCAGATGCCATTTCTAATCTGCCAACAATATGTACTGAGATGCCCCTTGCTGATGGGAGAAGACAGCAGTAAGATGGGCTTCTGTGAAGCTAAAATGAGCTTCTCTCACACTAATGAGGCAGGACTGACAGGCCTCAGGGTGTCAAGTAGAGACTCGAAACCTAAAGATACAATGGATCTGCCAATGCTATACAAAAGATCACGTCTGCTCCACAGTCACTGGAGTAGGGCCTGAAAGATTCTCCGCATCCTCCTCCTTCCTTACCGACCATCCACCTTCCCCAGCACACGCAGCAAGGCCGGGCGGAGCAGAAGGGATGGGCACTGATCGAGGACAAAGAACACCTCCAGGATCCTGGTTTTACGTCCTCACTGGGTGGGACAGCGAGGCCACTCCACGTCATCAGAGGCGAAAAGGCTCCGAATGGCCACGCACGAAAACAACCATCGTCACTTGTCTCCTACACCGAGAACAGATTCTCTCCCCTTACTGCTTTCTGCCTGTATTACTGGGGAGGGGCAAGGGATGCAAGCCATGCTCCAGAGGTGCTTTCAGACCACGGGCTAATAGCTAAACTCAAGGTCATCGCTAAGCCCTTCGTCAAGAAGGATACACAGGAGACAGGGACACACTTGCAACAGGAGAGGAGCAAGCAGAAGCCTCGGGTGAAATCAGACCATCATAAGAAGGACTGCCCAGGACCACCTGCTCTCAGCTCACGGCCTGGCAGCGATTTCCCCAGGAACCTCTTTCACACGCAGAGGCTGCAGACCACAACGCCTCTTCAGCAGATCGACCACCGTTCTCCTTGAAACACAGACCGGTTAGGATTGAGCCCTCGGCAGGCCACGGACTCCGCTGCAGCCAGGAGAGCAGGCAGGCATCCAGGTCACACCAAGGCGACCGAGAAGCTCTCAGAACCACACGAGAAACCAGGGAAGGACTTTCTTCATTTCTGCCTTACAAGCAGAAACACGCTTGAATTTCTGTAAGTTGAGCCACCAATCTGCAAGAGCTGAAAAGCTCACTGCGATTGCTACAAAGCTGTCCTGGTTTCAGCTGGGATAGAGTTAATTTTCGTCTTGGTAGCCTGTATGGGGCGGTGTTTTGGGTTAAGGATGAGAACAATGTCGATGATGCACTGATGCTTTGGTTCTTGCTAAGTAGTGCTAAGCGGTTGCTAAATAGGTGCTAAGTGGCGCTCACACTCGTCAAGGACTTTTCAGCTTCCCCTGCTCTGCCAGGGGCACAAGAAGCTGGGAGGGGGCACAGCCGGGGGGGCTGACCCAGACTGGCCCCAGGGCTATTCCATACCATATGACATCATGCTCAGTATATAAGCTGGGGGAAGAAGAAGGAAGGGGGGGACATTGGGCATGATGGCGTTTGTCTTCCCAAGTAACCATTATGCGTGATGGAGCCCTGCTTTCCTGGGGATGGCTGAACACCTGCCTGCCGAGGGGAAGCAGTGAACGAATTCCTTGTTTTGCTTTGTTTGCGTGCACGGTTTTTGTTTTGCCTATTTAACTGTTCTAATTTATTTTACTTCAATTATTAAACTGTTCTTATCTCAACCCACGAGTTTTCTCCCTTTTACCCTTCTGATTCTCTCCCCCATCCCACTGGTGGGGAGTGAGCGAGCGGCTGCGTGGTGCTTAGTTGCTGGCTGGGGTTAAACCACGACAAAAGCGTACCACCCCTTCCGAGTCCGGAGAAACAGCAGCAGCTCCTGCAAAAGCGTGAGCTCAACTCCAGCAGCCAGAAACGGGAACGATGCTAGGGCAGCCACGCGCCTGAAGACCCACCAGTCTTAGCAAGAAAGTTCGAAGCGTACCGCAGCTTGCTGGCCGTTTGCTGGACAAGCTCGCGGTACAGACAGCGCAAATTCGGCCACGCTCCAGAACGCGCACGCCCTCCCGTGACCACAGCCGCGTTCTTTCCACTCGCACCAACGCGGCCCCTGCCAGGACGCTACGTCCTGCCCTCGGTACAACTCCGGGCAATTCGGTCTTTCTAAACCGAACCGAAGTGCTGGGCTGACACAAATTCCTGGTTCAGTTATTCGATCTGTGGACACTGCTCTCATGCCAGGAGTTCCACCTCTCCCTTTCAAGGATGGAATGACTTAACTGTAGCACAATTAGCATGTAATTTGTAAGTCATTATAGCGCAAAGTGTCTGGTGAGAATATTTTATCGAATAAACCTGCTGAGCATAATTTTCTGTGGTACTATAAAAATATTAAACCATCACCTGTCTTTTCCTACCATTTTTAGAGATCACTAAGGCTATTGCTGTCACCCGTAATTATGCCTCATTTTAGAGGGAGTTAAAAGCCATAGGGTTTTGCACCATTTCCTACAGAAAGAATTACAGAATTTGAGAGGGGGACAAGACATTTTCTAGGTTCCATTAACTAAAACCTCTGAGAAAAGTGCTAAGACAGGCATCAGGTGTTGGAGACAAATGCCTACGTGGACTTTGCTCCTGGGTTTCACATGGCAATTAGGGTAATCGCTAAGTTATCACCTCTGATCCCTTCTGAATAGATTGCGCAGAAGCAAACAAGTGGGTAACAGGGAGAAGGGAAGCTCCCCTCCGGACCTCACCCCGTTTCATTGTCCCGACTAAGGGCCCAGTTTCATTACAACCCTTCTTCCTCAGAAACAGCTGCCTCCAGAAATTCCTCCCTCCCTTCTACCCTCAACTATTGCCACACCTTTACCACCACAGGCTGGAGAGCTGGGCTATAAACCAGATCGCTAAAATAAGCCAAACCAAAAGAAAGAAGACGGAAGAGAACTGCAAGAGCAGGAGCTTCTTATGCCAGCTGCACTACTAAAGATAAAACATCAGGTATGATACCTTCAGTCGTGCCTTGTATAACCACGTCTTAACTTCTTGTAACGCAAGACTTACTCCAGGATACTCTGTCCATCAGACTTGGATCTTGCTCTCATCGGTATAGGCTGAACCTGTAAAATCTCATCAGGTATCATTTTTCTTTGGGGCAAGGAGAAAGGCGAGGCTTTGTATACCAGATTTTGGGGGTACTATGTCCTCTACTGCAAGAGGAAGGTCAAAAGCCCCCAAGTGACATTGCACAGTTTCTAAAGGACCAAGTGTTCGTACCATCCACTTCAATGATTCATGGGCCACAACTAGAAACATTAAAGTGCTCCATAAATCCTGTCACAGCCAGACAATGCCGTGAGTTGATGAAGAGAATGATGGCTTTTGCCTGCTTCTGCATGGCCACTGCAGACCTCAGCAGACCGTTTCCCACTGACCATTTGAGGACGCTACAAAACAAAGCAAACGATAACTCCAGAGTGTTCCAAGCTAGGAATGTACCTCAACCTCGTATTTCGTACACCTTGTGCCCAATATATTGCACATGAGATGTTTCTGCCAAATCCTATTATTAGCTCTAATAGGAGTGAAGAATTGAGATCCATTTATTCTAGCCATTCCAGCGTACAGAGCCCTGCAGCAGGGCAAAAGCACAGTGGCCTTCTGGATACGGGAGGAAAACCTAGGGTTCTTTGGATTCTCTTCTCTTGTACATCAGTAAACATGAATGGGTTCATATTATTAATTAAAGAGCTTCTACACAAGCTGCTTCACACTCAAATTCCCTTTGCTCCTGCTTTGTGCTGGCTCCTTGCTACAGGTGTTAGCATTTGCAGACTGCTTCAGGATCTTTTTGGATAAAGGGCACATGCACTAGCTCTGCATGCTGCATTTAAGGGCTCTGTGTAGCAGCTGCCCATACACCACCAGACTTCAGCCAGAAAAATCCATTCTGTTTTCTGAGTTCTAAAATCCACACACCAACACTGAAACGTAAAGAATAAATAATTTCTTGCTCTGTTCCGAGGAGGATGAATGGAGTGCGGAGGGATGGCAGGAAAGGGTAAAGGCTGTTTTTCTTCAGGCCACTGTTCATTTGTGAAGCTGCAGCTGTCCACATGGAGCCCGAACGCTGGCAGCAAAAGCAACTCCATTCATCACTCGCCCCTGTGCCTTTTTGAGCAGCCGCAGCGCTGCTGAGCTCCAATGCCCTCGGAATGTTTGCCAGCACCCAGAGAAGTGGCCTTGGCTGCGGGCAGACAGCTGTTTGTTGGAGCCTGGCGGGGGGCTGCAGCCCGTGGCACGCTGGGCCCGCCCGCGCGGGGACAGCGGCTGCAGCGATTACTCTCCGTCAGTGCTAATCAATCTCACACCCTCTTCAGTGCTGATACAGATAATCTTGTGGGAAGCCGGCCAAGCTCGCTAACAGCTCTGCAAGCTGCTTCCTGACTCCAACAGCTCGCTCTCTTTCAAGAAGTCTGTTCCAGCTTCAGTTCCAAGAAAGTACTCTGTGGTACCAAGGCTCATGTCATTCAAAACGATTCGCTGCTGGTACGCAGGGAGCACACCAGCCTTTGGCTGCAGCCTCATCTAACTAATCAAAATAGACGCTCTCTTGCAGCTGATCAGAACTCTAAAGACCAGGGTAGGAGGCCTCGCACATTGTCATGTAATTGCCTCTCTGCATTTCACTTACTCTCCACCTGCTGAACCAAGCAAGATCTCAGCCAAGTAAAAGTGAAGGCAAATTGAAGCACGGACTTAGGCCCTCCTAGTAAAATTCACTCTAAGAAAAGGCCAGAAGCACTTGCTATAGAGAAGTTCTCAGCCCATTTTATCTGAGGTTAACTGGAAACTGGAGGGCAGGACAACAAGAATTAAGCGGTAACAGCACAGGTATGAGGGCACGGCTCAGAAGAGCAACCTGGCTGAGCCAGGAGGTCTGTGCAGACGACATGCCTGTACAGAGGTATTGCAGACATGAGCTGGCAAAACTTAAACAATACATACATGTTTCTCTCCGTCAATCTTCTTATCAGCTGCCTGCATTGCATCCAGGTACTTAAAATACAGTTCCATCAGCCTATCAACCTGCAAGGGCAGAAGAGAGAGACCTAAGCAAGAAAAAAGAACAATGCAATCATCTTTAATCCTTCATGCTATGTTGTTTTCCTCCCAGGTCCAGTCTTCACAAGGTAACAGGCAATTCTGTCACTCACAGGCAGGAATACATTACAGAAGGTACAGAAGGACGGTACAAGCGTTGGTCGGATGAGCACACTGAGTCTGCGGGCATTTGAATGTAATCCCATATCACAATATGGTCTCGTCAGCTCCAGCTAAAAGGCGGCACACAGACGCATGTCCCTAGCTCGCTCGCTCTCCTGTGCTGTGGCTCTCCAGCTCTCCTGGTTTCTTCAATGCACCTTTCTGTCTACGCTGTGCGCAGCCAAGCTACATAAGTGTATCAGACATGTTACGGCTCTCTGGCTCTCCTCTGAACTGTATCAGGCAACTGAGCCTATCTAGTAATGGGAAATCTTCTGCAATTGGTAGAACAGGTTATGAAAAACACCTTCAAAACACACTAATGAGGAATACTAAGGAACCGGTATTTCCCCAGTGGCGGAATTTACAAATCCCTTGAGAATTAGTGGTTTGCAAAAGCTACTGTTTCTGTTTCACAGCTGTTTGATCTATCCACCACCATGTAAATATTTTGGAAAGAATTTCCTAGAGTAAACACCCCTAAAGTGACACATTCTAGGAGAGGAATGGGGAACATTAAATGTGTACTACAGCAATTCCTAAACTCTCTGCAAACGAGCTTCACTAGAAAAGAGCGGCCCCCTTCCAGGCCGCCCCGGTCTCACAGAGCCAGCACAACGTAATACCGTGCAACACGCTACACGATCAGGCTCCAGCAGAGAGACACAACCCAGGACTGAGAACCGCTATCACCACGTGCAAGGGCACCAGAAAACGAGAGCACACGTGATGCGGGAGGCCAAGCACTAAAGGCATTTCCAGTTCTCCAGGCTGTAGGTAACAACATGAATGAGGGATCGGTGGCCTGCGAGAGTACGCGTCTCTACAGGCAGGTACAATAGCAGCTGTTCAGTAACTTAGCGAGTGTGCACAGGCACCCTGCCGTTATCAGGTATCCTCCCAGCCTGGTACCCCAGGGACTGCAGACACATATTCAGCACTCACCTTCTCACTGTCATTCTCTGTGAATTTATTCAGTAACCGTGTCCTCTGCTGCCCTCTCAGGTTTCGCAGAAGGGAGGCCAGGATGGAACAGACATGTTCTGGAGATACAAAATGAAAATTGCATGCTGAGATCAGGAACAGGAGCTTATTTTCTCTGTAACATGCCATTAAATTTACTACTAGCACTCCAGCGTGTAGCCGCTGATAAGCGGAACCCCGGTTCCTTCCCATCACCGGTGAGCGGAGGCAGAGCGGTGGCGAGAGCAGCGAGCCGTGTTTGCAGGGAGCACAGGCAGCTCCTCACCCATCACAGCCCAGCTAGCGAGGTCTCCTCTGGCTCGGCTGCACTGCTCCTGCTGACACTGATCCTGCTTTTTCCCAGCGACCTGAAAAAAGCACCTTACGTAAAGCATGTCCTGCGCCGGTTTACCTCCCCAGGCTGGCAGCACGCACTCCTTTTGGCACCCTCCATCACAGCTAAAGGCACAGCACGTTGCCTCCTCCCTGGGGGCTAGAAGGAATCCTGGCCCCAAAGCAGCCAGAGCCGGCCCTGTCACTCAAATGACCCTTAGGCGACCAAGGGGGGGACGGTTACTGAAACAGGACAGCTTGAGAAAGGAATAACTGTGCCAGCATGCAGCTCCTGCAGAGACTTAACTGGTATTAGCTAGAGGAAAAAATCCTCAAACAAACCACTTATAGAAAATCCCAGGGACTGAATATGAATGGGCCACAAGAAATCAGAAATGACCAAACAAACATGTTCTGCGGTCTTCTCAGTCGCATTTGGGGAGCGTATTTTACAGCACAAACCTTGGCGCCAAGTAAAATGCCAACGTGGCAAGCGCACAAGAGACAACATCTGTGCTAATGTCCAACCACAGCTTCGCCCTGAAAGGTGCCGAACCCAGTGCCCCAAACCCCAGCGGTGCTGGTCTCCTCCGGAGGAGCAGGACTGAGCTCTGAGGAGCTCCTTCTGCAGGAACACAGGCGTCCCTCGGCAGGGGAGCATCGCTGCCTCTGGGCCTCGCAGACCTTTCAGAAGCTCCTCCTGAGCACCAACGCGGCGTGCTCCCACAGCAGCCTGCTGCTGCAAGGCGCCAGCTTCAAGCGACGATCAAAAGCACAGCGCTCCGGAACAGGGCCTCGAGCTCTTTGCCCCTCGAGGGACAGACAGCAACGTGATCTTTTCCAAAAGCACGCTTTTTCACGTAGGGTGTCTTACGCTTCTTTAACCACTAATATCTGGCTGCACCAGACCTCAGTGAAGTACAAGAGCAAGTGCTTCTCTGTGTCCTTGTTTCTTCAGAAGGATTCATCAGTTTTATGTGCAATTTATATACAATACACATATAAAATCATACTGGGTTTGGAACATTTTGAGTCAAGCTCTTGTTATAACTCTCATGCTCTGGCTCTTTCTCATTTTGCCCGCGAACACTTTCCAGGGTGGAGGAACGGACGCACGCCAGGAGCCAGTCCGAGGCGAGGGAAGGGGCCCAGGGAAGGCGGCCGCCTTCCTCCTCTTGTGAAAGGGAAGCAGAGCGGCCGCACACCGCACTGCCGCACCCCAGTATCGCAGGGGATGCAGACAGGCAAATCATTTGCAAAATGCATGCCAACACGAGAAACGACGTTGGCAATATCAAAGAGTATATGGTTTTAATATGGGGAAATAAAACCAAGCACAAAGGCACAAAGCAAATGAGAGAGGCACGAGATTCTCTCCCTTGCCAAATCATTTGGTATTGCTTCCCGCCTGCAGGTCTGCATTAAGCACAGACCTTATGTTTTAGACATCTCAATGCATGCAAAACTAACTTCTCCAAGATGTCCTCACTTTAATCTTGCTGATTAAGACTGATGAAAAATAATGGCCATAAACATTTCCTCACCCACAGTGGTGGGGAGAGGAGAAGGGGTGTCAAGATTTGTTATTTTCAGAGAGGAAAATGCAACGTGCAGAGGAAAGGGATCATCATCTTACTGCCATCAAACCATTTTAACACGCATTTCCACGGCGCTGCCTAGCCCGGAGCCACAAGAAGCCTTGATCGATTGCACCAGCGCACAAAGAACAAGCGACACCGACGCGTTTGCAGGGAGCTCCTGCGCTGCCAGCTTACGCTCTCACAGCAAGGTGAAGGCACAGAGGCTGCCTCTCCAAGCCGCGTCTGCCCTCTCCGTAGCACAGATTATCTGCATGCTACACGAGGGCAGCAAACAGAAGAGGCTGTACACACGCACGCACACCCCCCATTCCATTAGCTGCTTATAAATGTAGCTTCCTTAGAAACAGATTTCTGCCTGAGGTGGTGTCAATTTTTCATGTACCAAAGAGATTGGAGAGCTGCTGGCAGGAGGAGCCGCGGAGATAACAGGTTTATCGGGTGGCCAGCACCGCGCGGCTGCTCCGTCACTGCGACAGGGTAACGTGGGGGTGAAGGATGGCTCTGGGTACGTCGGTGCACGCTCGCGCTGCCGAGAAACAGTTATTCCACAAAAAGCGACACCAAATTAAGTGTCTACATTAAAAATATCGTAAAAGCCTCCAGAGTCCTTGCAAGATCCTATTTTCTTAAGGAGAAAAAAGAGTACAACAAAATGAAGACTTTTTTTTTTTTTCAGAGTACATCCCAACAGATGCTCTGCCGTTTTAGAAAGAAGCCAGCATTCCGTATTTCACACTGTGCTTCCCAAACCTTCTTTTTTTGGAAGTGCTTAGAAGTGTTGACACAGTATTTTAGTAGTAATAGTCTCACCAATGATATAACTTCATTGCTTTTTTTCAATACTCCTTTACTAGGACATGTATTTTAGCCATCATTTTTGCTTTGGTGATCATATGCAGATTTTTATCCATTTTATCAATAAAATCTTTAAAACTACTGAGAATTCTAAAGAAGCTGACACAGTTTTTTTAAGAATAAGGTTATTCTTTCAACATATTGCTCCAGAAAATCCAGGAAATATTTAGTTGCCTGGTCAAAATGTTAAAAAAAAAAATTGTACAGAAATATTTCTGATCTAAACCTTTTTTTTTAAATCAGCTTCCTGAAAAAAATGCACTAGTGTGTTTCATACTCCCCCTGAAAAAAAAAAAAAAAAAAATCACAGTTATGCCACATTGCAACTCCTGGCCCAATAGACATGAACATCCACGTGCAAGGACACCAGCCAAAATCAGGACAAACCTTGGGGTAAGAGGAGTGCGATGGGATCAGCGGCTCAATCCGTTATTCAATGAATTAAAGCATTTGCACAAGCCATCAGAAGTGAGCGGTGTTAACCTGGGAGCGAAGGTTTCTGCAGACGTGGGGGTCTCACCATTTTCCCACGGACTGCACCAATATATTCCTCACATGTGCAAAATTTTAGAAGCCCATAATCAAAATACTTGCTCTGGGTTGGATCTTCTTTGGAAAACGATTAGTAGCTGGTGCTATTCCAAGTCCTCAGAAAGGCAAACCTGCAGCTGCCCAGCTTTGATCTCGGCTGACAGAGGCCACAAGCTGCACATGGCCCTCGGGCGATGCCTCGGGCAGCCTGCCTGCCTCTGAATATTTTGGGAACTTCTAAATAACCGTGCCAATGCTCAGCCAAAGCCCATAGCACCGGCACAAGAAGAGTTACTTTCAAGGAGGACAACAGACAAGGCCAGAGGCAGAAGCTGCTGCCTAGCCCCCATTTCTAAGAAGGACTAACTGTATTTCCTTTGAAAGCAAACACCACAAGGAGCCATGCTCAGCACCGCCAAAGATTCCTTTATAGGAATAACAGTTATCAGCTGGCAGCTAGTATCCATCGAGAACAACTTTTTTTTCATATAAACATCCCAAAATCTCACATATTCACGGATAAGGGAAGAGAGAGGCTACTTTCTGATGAGCAGATAACCCTGTTTTCTGCCCCATCGGCTGGTTCACCGGCACGCGCCCATCACCGATGCTGCTGTGCCATGCCAGCCGCACCCCCGGTCCTCGGCAGGTCACATCGCGTCTGCTCACCCAGCTGCACCAGAGTCCTGCGCAGACCAGGATCACCTCGAGCTCTCGGGAGCCCTTCCCTCTCCAGACAGGCACGAAGACTTCAGAATGCAAGCAGTGTTTAAAACACCCTAATTAGATCGATCTTGACTTCAGCTGCGGCGTGTTGGAATACAGATTAATCTATTCCATGGCTGGCACTGGCAGCTGCAACAGCAGGAGGTCCTGTCAAATCAAGCCGTAACATTACACTCCTCTGCCTTTATTATTCCCCCCCCTTTCCTTTTTTTTACATTTCACTATAACGGACATCTGCCTGGCAGGGGAGGAAGCTCCAGCACGCTCCCCTGCAACAGTGACGCAGATGAGGCAGGCATCCTCCCGGGGGAAGGGGAAGGCGCAGGCTTCTGGGCGCAGGGGGACAGCAGCCATTAGGTGGGCGAGCAGGGTATTCTGGAGAACCCAGCAGAATACATTTAAGAGCCTTCTGTCTTGTAAAGATAAACTGTGGTTTCTAATTAGGAGCAGGAAAATACCAGGAAAAAAAGCCACCTCTTTCAGAAACTTCCACCCTTCCTACACACAAAACTCCGCAGCTTCACGTCTGTTTGCCGGGAAAGCTGGGCGAAGCCCCTGGCCATCCCGAGGACCGGCAGCTCCCCAGCTGCGGGAGGGAGGACGCCGGCACTGAGTGCCGAGGCTGCACAGCCAAACGCCCCGGAGCAGGCGTGCGCCCGAGCCAGCCTGAGCCCGCAGCAGAGGCGGAGGGCCAAGAGGCGACTTCTGCTTTCTCCTCTGCGCAGCTTTGGGTGCAGAGGAAACGCGTTCAGAGAGAGGTTCTGCGATGCAGCCCGTGAAGTCACGGAGGATCCACTAGCGTTCTGGTTCATTACAGAATTACAGGCGGCACCAGGGACATGCTATCCCAGTGCTGTAGCACCTAATAAGCTTACCTCTTTTCATATGCATTAATACCCTGCACTTTTAAAGAGTAACCCACTGAAGTATCTCCAAATATTTTGCCGAGAAAAATCTTATCTTAAAATACTGACAACAGTAAGAAATACTGATTTTACTGATGGGTAAAGCGGGGCCTGGAGAGGTCGAAAAAGCTGCACAGAATGCCCCTGTTGAGCGGGAATCCAAGCATCATGCTGAACATAAAACAAAATCCTTTCTATCAGCTGAGAAAGTTTATTTTTGCGACGTTCTTGTAACAGAGAACGCTAACTTTAACTGAGGTAAATTTAACTCTGTACTCAGCACCATGGCTCATTCACGTAACAGATTCCTGTCGCACGCTGGAGGGCTGATGGTGAAATAACAAATTGGCATAATAAAGTTCTGTTTCAACAGACTGGTGCCTTCCCGAGCCATTCCCTTCAGAAGACCACCACACGAACGATATTTTCTGCTGGCTGGCAGAGGGGGTTCACTCTTTATCCGGCCATTTTTCTGTTGCTGCCTTTTCACTTTTCCATGCCCAGGGAGCCTGGTGCTGCAGCAGGTATTCATTCCAAGGGCTTTGCTGCCTTTCAGGTTATGTTACTAAGGAGTAAGAGCATATTTATTAAGAAATGGGTTTTGCCGCTGTTGTTTTTTAAAGGAAGCGTCTCGCAGAACTCTAAAGACCAGGGTAGGAGGCCTCGCAGATTATCATGCATCTCCAAAAGAGGCTTTCTTATTTTAGAGGGCAAATAGACAGAAAACCACAGTGACAGGAATTCTCATTTGGAAATTGGCTGAACTAATTCTCAGGTTATCAAATTAAGCATTCCTAAGTAAAACTGACATCTAAGTCAAGAGAAGGCATTTAAACGAAGATGAATTGGACAAACATCCTTTTATCGTTCATTAGACTCTCCAAGTGAGCAAAACTAGACTGCAAATAACTGTCCTGAGAAAGAGCAGGAGAACATACAGCCTATCAAGCAAGTTATGACTGCTTCACTACAGGCTCTCTAATTCAGAAGGAATTTGTGTTTTCTCCATTTTTAGCTCACTGAGACTGTTCAAGAATTTCAAGTTATCACCCAACGCTTCGATTCGACTGTTGCTGTGGGAAGTCCAGTACCAAGGGACCCGGCACCCTTATGGACAGCGAAGATAAGCTGGCCCTTGGCTCTGCGACAGGAGAGTTTTCAGAACACAGACATTCGTACAGCATCCCCTGCCTTTCAAAGTTCATGATACAGAAGCATTATTTCAAATCTTACCCTATATATATGTCAAGGCCCACCCAGAGCCAAATTCCCGTTCGCTCCCTGCAATCACGCACAGTAGACGCTCGCCTCTCTGCCCTTCCAGCTCAGGTCCACCGAAGCCACGAGGCAGCCGGGCTCCTCGCCGGGTGCCCCGTCAGAACGCACAAACCCCTGTAACATGGCGGATCTCACCATTTTATATGTATGATGTAGTCCCCAGTCTCAGACTGACCAAGAGCACGTTTTCTCCATGATTTGGTCTTTACCTTTCTACCCACGCTCACGATAGGTAGGCTATATTATACTACCGTGTGTTCCTTCCTTACCATACGATGAGCCACACGAAAGGCTACGGCCAAGCTATGCCGTATCGTACCTTGTACGCGGCGCTCGGTCTGTGACTTGACACCCGTTTGGATGACACTACCAGAGGGGTCACAGTCCTTAATCAGGAAGATTGCAGGGAGCAGTCAATCGCAAAACCAAACACTGAGCATCCAATGGAATTAAACGCATTTTTGCAGTAATACTTCTCATTAATTCCCCACCTCCTACAACCTGCCTCGTCCGCCTTTCCATCCGCTCCACGCACTGCCAAGCAGCATCTCGGGGGACCCCGCTAACACCGTTCAACAAGCTCCCAACAAAACCCTGTCCAAGACACGCTACTTTCTACAGCGACGGGCTATTTCTCTTTAAGGCTGGCCGAGCCGGCCGGCTACTCACAAGTATTTTGAGCCCACAGACACAGGAAACCTCTAAGCCACTTTTGTCTTCAACTGCAAAATATTTCTGCTTTGAGTTGCTTCACTGCCTCAGAAAAAGGGAAATTGCCTCAAATGAGATTTTTTTTCTCCCAAACCTGATACCCTCAGAAGTATATCATGATCTATACAAAGTCAGACAAAATTCAATTGCAAATAATGCGCAGTCAGTCAGACACCACCAGCCAAATCTTCAGGCTCAGATCATCCATAAAGATGGTTAAGAAATTTTCCCTTTCTTTTTTCCTAATTACACAGTGCGTACGAAGCATAAATATGAGCAGTTTGGATTTAAATTGTTCACAGGCTCCCTAGAGTAAAATAATTTTTAAACACTGACAGTGTTTAAAATGTAGCTAACCAGCACTGGCACCTTTATGCGAGCTTTTAAAAAAAGAGTGAAATACATTACAGAAAAGTTATTTTTATAAAATTTAATTTGGATTATAAATTTCTGTAATAAATAAAAGCTCACCAAGTCAGTCACCCTGAAACTTCTTTTCACCAGGGTATTTATTATTTTGTCACATTCAGAACACTGCCTTCAAGACAATAAAACAAACATTATTTTATAGACTCTCTCTTATGTAAAAAGCAACAATACTATAAAATAAAGACAAGGGGAGTATTTTCCTAGCACCACCAGACACACACGAAAGACTCTGCACTCCAAAGGTGAGCATCGTATGCCCAATAAGCAGGGTCTCTGCTGCCAACGACAGCTCGGCACCCTCCGGCCCCAGCCGCCGGCGGTACCGGCGGCCCGGCGGCACACGTGCAGCCGCAGACAAAGGGACGCCCGGGGCGGGCGGAGGAGGCCGAGGCTCGGTGGCCAGACACCTCTGGCAGAGCTCTTCGATACCTCACCCGGTGCTGGAGCATTTTATCCGGGCTGTCCTTTCAGCGGGTGTAATTAGGCTGCAGCGTTAGCAGCCCATTACGAAGCTGGTATTTTGCAGCATAACCACGAGTGTCTGTCCCACGGCAGTCTCAATGGCATTACAGGGAACGCCTTCACAGCGCAGCTCCTTAGGACTGCTTTTTAATAAATACTGATGCCTCTGCTACAAAGCCATTCTAGTTAATCCTTTAAAGGAATACATTCCTCTATTTGACATATACACGAATGCTCTCCTAGCACAAGAGGATCATTCTAATTAATTTCTTTTTTTTTTTTTTTTTTTTAAACAGTTTGAACATAGGATGAAGTTTTTACAAGAAAAGATGACAAGAGACGGCTGAACGCTAGCATGCTTTTTGATAAATAAACAAAGAGAGACGCAGGAAGAAGCGTGCTCCTAGGACCGACACAGCACAGAGGGCACTGATTCTCAATCACGCCAGGCCTGCGCCATGTCCCTGAAAACCAGCAGGCGCCAAGGAGTCTTTGCAGCATTCCTGTTCAGCCAGTGGCTCGCAGGAGCCGGCCATCAGACCCAGCAGTGCCCCCGAGCACAGAGTCATTACTGTATTGCTGGTGCAACACTTGGCAAAGCAAAAACATATACTACGCTGCTTATACACGTGTCAGGCCAATGTCTGTGACAGGCTCCAGGGGAACCCTGTTGAACATCTCAATTAACTCCCGTCGTTAGAAATTCAGTAACTCACCTGCCCAGCGATGCAAAACAGAGAAAACTGGACTTCTACCACTGTGTCTTAGGGAGAGTTTATTTTAATAAAACCGATTTCTGGACTCGTCTTAACATCCTCCATTTCTTCTGAATATTAATGAGACGGAGGTATGATATGAAGACTGTTTGCACAGATCACTCCATTTTCCTGAGGGCAGATTTGCTTTATTTCCTATCACAGAAATAGTTAGGGACTGACCCTGTTAGGGCTTTCCAGGCTGCTACCTAATCCTCACAGTAGCCAGGACTGCACACAGATGTCATCTGCAGTCTCAAGACGAAGCAGATGAGATTAACTCACTTTCCCAAACTGAAAAATTAAGTCAACGATATGAACCACAAACCCAGATCTCTACTCAGAAGCTCGTATTCCAGCTCGAGCTTTCTCTCAGTAAGAATTAAACAACCTTATTTTCATACTGCAAATGAAGACTTCAAAACATCCCCTAAATCCATCACCTAAGTGCAATTCTCTGCAATTTTATTGCATAAACCCCAGAAGACACAACAGCATTTCCTCCCCACCATTATTACCCAAGACAAGCAACACAAGACAAGACAGATAAGGCAGCCAGCACTGGCAGCCTGTGTGCGAATCGCTCCTGCGGCGGGCCTGCGCTGCAGGTAAGCCCCTTCTCTCCACCCGTGCACGTACAGCCCAGGGCGCTGCCGGCTCCTGCTTCGACCCACCGTCCGCCGCAGCCCCACCTCTGCCGCTGTCGCAGCCTACGTGTGCCTGGCCAAGCCGCTCCTTCGTTAACAGCGGTATCATCTTTTAACGTTGGTGCTCTAGAACGAATGCAGTTACCAGCTCACCACTGGCACAGTTTTCAAGAAGAAAACTTGCTGGATTTGCCCCTCCTCTTCCTCACCGCCCTGTCCTCAGGGAGGACGAGAAGCAGGTGCCCACTGAGCTGCCCCCAGAGAAAGGCCCGGCGAGGGCTGCAGGAGGCAGGGTCTCCCTGCCTTTGCTGTGGAGAGCACTGGGACATCTGGGTCCACCCGAGTTGCGAGGACAGTACTAACGCAGGGTATTTGGGTTTAGAGCTCCTGTTTTGTTGCCGTTTCCTTCAATTTTCCCTCGGTTTGCTGCAAGACTTAAGGATGGATACTAGGCAAGTCTGAGACCCACTCACACTTCTTCAGCTTTTGACAATATTCACCCTTCATAGAACTGAGATGAGTAATGAACTGGCACAAAGCCTCAAGCATCACTGGCAGTATTTAAAGTTTCTTCCAAGACAAAGTCAATTATCAACAAAATGGAAAAGGTAATGTTACCAGAAGCAGGAGGGACTGACCCTAGATTCAGTTCAGCATAAGGTCCTGCAGTAATACTCCACAGCAGACTTCTGTTAAAGCAGAGTTTTCCAAGGGAGAGAGAAAAAAATAGAAAAAGGAAAAGAAAAAAAAAGGCAACTTCAAAAGCATGCAGTTTCTTTCTGCAATGCCTGATGTTCATCGAGTCACACTTCAGTGCTCAGAGCCATGAAAACACTGCTTTTGAGGTGACATTTGTAGTTGCCTCATTACTCTTTTCAAAAGAGTTTTGCATCAAAGAGTCAGAGCTTCAAACAACAGACCCTACAGGAGTGAAGTAACTTATTAACAGCACATGAAATGGAATCACCAGGAACCGCTGATACCAAACAAGCAGGGCAAGTGTGTCATCAACCACTAGCCTGCGACAGCGAGCGGGCAGGCTGCCTGGACCTGAAAGCTGCAGGAGGAGCCCTGAAAAGACCGGTGGTGTGCCGTTCCCTCCTCCTCGCAGGTGCTGCTCAGACGCCAGCCTTCCATTCACCTCCTCCAGGACAAGAAGGATCTGGAAACATGCCTACCTTCGTGTTCTTTTTCAGTTGTTCCAACTTTCTTTATCTTCTTGGGTGATTTCATGAAGAGTGGAAAGATGGTCCTCAGACCAAGAATGTCAACAAACTTGTGACAGTTGTCTGTGCCCTCCGGTCCAATCATGGCGTGGTCCAGTACCTTCAGGGCACTGCTGCGGGAAATCTTCTTCTCTCTGTGAAAAGAAAGCTGCAAGTTAAACTTTTCAGGGACACGAGGAGCTCCGGACCACGCTACTTTAAAGAGACAGCATGAAAAGGGAAATGAATATGACAAGGAACGTATGAAGAGTCGGAGCACGAGCTCTAAGCAAGATTTTCTTCAAGAAGCTGAAACATTATATCGAGAAATACTCTTCTCAAAACTATGGTTGAGACTATTCTCTTGGTTATTCCTTTTTACATGTCTTTTATTTCTTTTTATTTTCCATTTTCTTTTTATTTCATTTTATATAGTTTATTGTTATGGTTTTATTTTCTTATTTTTTATTTCTTGGCTATTGAAGAAGTTATTTCTTCACCACCTTACAAACACTAGCACAAAACGGCAGGGGACACTGGGTTGGGTACACAAGGCAAATACTGCCACCCCAAAAAGATCAGGATTTAGATCTAGCAATAATTCAGTTTAATAAAGGAGTAGGTTTGGTAAGCGTAGCTTGGTGGTCAGGTGTAATGAAGAAAACCCCATCTCCAGAAATCTCGTTTGGAAGGAAGCAGATAGATTCTGGGCCATTCTGTTTTACTGCGAGTTCAGAATGCTGATGCTGGTAACTCCCACTGATCGCACACAGATGGTCTGAAAATGATCTCCAAAAGTCCTGTAGCTCTCAAACCAGACACAGAGGAATTTATAATTCATCCAGGGGAAAATTTAAAATATCTTGTGAAACAGGAACTGAAAAAGCAGTTGCAAATACAGCCCATAAAACCAACAGACCCGGTAAATGTCAGCAGGAGCTACCGCGAGCTGCAGGAGAGCCCCCAGCATCCCCAAAGGCCCGGCCAGGCCAGCAGGACATTTCCCAGGGCAGGACAGTCGCAAGCCCCACCACCTTCCACCCCAAGCACGTGGCCATCTCCTCTGATTTCCTCTTCTCTAGGAGAATTTGTTCTCTAACAAACACATAGCTACATGCACATATAAAAGTAAACCCCCCCAGAATAAGCCGTCCTCTTCCCCTGGAGAGATGAGAGAACAATTCTCCTCGGACACACGCTAGTTGCTCTGCACTGCTGTAAGGTGCACGGATATTCCTGCGGACCTGGAATAAGGATCTACAAAGAGCAAACCACTCGGGCAGTTCAGCCCCCTCCTCTTTCCCCCCGTGGAGGCGGCAGCACCCATGCTGCCCTTACAGACGCCTGCCAAACCCAGCGGCACGGGACCAGCCTGCCCGCCTGCAAACAGCACACGCTGGGCCGCCCCGCGTCCGGCCACCCGGGCCTCACGTCCGTCAGCAGGGTCTTCTCGTCCAGGGCTTCCTGAAGCCCAAGCTCCAGAGAGCTGCGGAAAACACCTTCCCTCTGGAGATCTACCTTTGTGAACCCCTAACAACACGCAAACTAAAAACCCACGCATTAACACCCTAGCCTCAAAGAACGTTACGTTGCCCAGCGCAGACGCGGGCACTTCCGACAGGCACGAAGCGGCTGCTGAAGGCACCGCGTGCAGCTGGGGTCTGGCGCAGCGCCCAGCTCTGCGCAGGAGCAGAGGGCAGTGCAGGAGGGGGCTCAGCACCCCACCGCCCCTCTACAGGGAGCCAAAAATAAAGTACGACTTAGGCAGACAATATAGGAAAAGTTTTCAGGGGAAGTAATTGCATATTGATCAGCATTTAGGAAGGCTGCACAGAGCTGATCTCTGGAATATTCATTGGGTTTAAGTTCAGGCTTTTAGAGATCAATACCTGCTTGACTGGACTGTCTAGAGTTGATTTTATTTGAAATATTTATTCTGCCGGAGGGCAAGCAGTTTATCTTAGTCTCATCTGTGTTTATTGAGGTAACTTTTAGCTGAACGCTAATTCAAAGACAAGCATACGTGAATATCACCAAATAGGGAGCGACCTCAGCCTTCACAGGGAGCTCTGGATTACAACTTTATTTGCTAACCATTGTTTTCTTCCTTGTCATACCTTTACATCTGAAGGAACTCTCTTGGTACATTTGTTATTTCAGAAAGAAGACATGCTAACGTTATTTCGACTTTCCACATTAGCATAACACAATCTCTCACTTTCCAAAATCCTAGCAAAAGCAGAATATTAGATTTCCCGGAAAACTGCTGCATAAAATGGTTCTGCTTAATTAACCAGAAGATTTAGTAAAGAGACAGTCTAAGTTTCCATGAGGTCATTAGGAACAGCAGGACAAGAAAACATAAAAGGATTTTAATAATCATAAAAAAATATACCCTGAAATAGCTATAGTCAAGCTTTGGGGAGCTGTACAGCATTGTCCATTTTCACCTTGTTTGTGCTGTACAGCAGCAAATGCTTTTCTGAGGGTCAAGAAAAGCCACTGAATAGCTGCAGAAGAGAAAATCGTGTTGCCCAAGTGATGTGCGTTTCCGTAAGCTCCCGTTGCTGCATTTGTCTATGTGCATACCCATGCGCCTTCGGTTAGTGACTGGGAAAGCCACACGTCATTTTTCCTATGCAACAGAGAATCTTCTTGACACGTCCCCTGGGAACCGAGCGGCTGCATCTCCTCCAAACCTTAACACAATTTTACAGCAAAAGCAATAAGCTTCCTGTCAGTGTGCGCAAGGGAACTGACATTACAAGCCTGTTTTTCTCTCTTTCGGCTTTGTAAGGTAAACTGCATTTAGGTTACCAAGGCAAGGCTGAGGGACCGTGTACTAAAAGATGCTTCCTGACCCAAAAAAAAAAAAAACCAAACAAAACAATTTAATTCTACGTGACATTTATAAGCTTTCCACTGGTGGCTACCACCTTGATAAACCATCTTATTTTTGATAAAGACACTCCATAAAATAAACAAGCCTCCATTGCTGCAGAGATGCAAATCAAGTAATTATATATATACCTGTGCTCTCATCCTACTGCAAAACTTCCTACTTCATTTCTGCTGCCACAGGCTCCGTCCTTCTCAATCCAGTCTTCTCCCAGACCCCTCTGCCCACCTCCCACGTACCAGCTCGGGGAAGCTCCGCTCCCAGCGGCCAACTGCAAGTCCCCCTCCACACCGCAAGCCCGAGACCGCCGCACCAAGGCCAGGACACGGCTCGCTATGGACAGGCACATAAAGCACATCGGCCACACTGTCCTCATTTTCAGGTGTTACCACTGTCTCCCCATAAACTAGTAGAATTTCACAAAATACCACATAATCTTTTGCCGTCGGCCATACATTTCAAGGCTCAGCATAATGGAAAGCAGCCCTGTTTTCATTACTATCTATAGGAATCTCTCAAGCATGTTAAATGCTCAGCTGAAAGACGCTATGCTTCTCTGCAGGTCTGTGTGCATGACCATTATTAACAGAACAACTTGGCTAGACGTATTGGGTAGCACTAGATACAGAATGCTATGTTCTCAAAGGCAGTAATGGAGATTCAAGCCTGATATCTTTATTCTCACACAGCTTATCTATCTCACATCATGTCAATAAAGTTACAGCTTTGCTTATTTGTCCTTTCATCTGTACAGACTATGGTACAACGATTAACCGCCTTCAAAGTAAAAACAAAAAATAACAGATCTCTCCCCCCAGTCTTCAGAGGACACCGACAGGGGAGAAAAATATTCTGCCTTGTTTGTGGGCGAGGTGGTCAATCACAACTGAACGGCATTTCTATTCTTTTTGTTTATCATGAAGGTATCGAGAAGATACAGAAGCGTAACACACCGGTGCAGCTCTCTAGATGACAGCTAGCAAGGTTCACTCCCTATTCTCAGCGCTGGCCTGCAGTTACCAAAGCAGCACTGTCCACGAAAAACCGAGCACCCCTAAGAGCTTCTGAGCATGCACCAAGAGAACTCCCAATGATAACAGAGGTTAACAGAACTAACAGCCATTTAATATCTTCTGGATATTAAAATATGTAAAAAACCCACAAGCAAACAAACACCAAAACCTTGCAGCATCAGTTCTCAGACACTCTGCTTTGTGTGGAGGTTTGAAAGCTACAGAAACGTGCTCTCTCTTCCTCACCAAAGCGCCAAGTCCAGCAGAGCTTTCTACCTTCAATCACACCATGACCTGCAAAAGCAAGTACCCCTCCACGGCAGCCGCTGAGCGTGCCCAAAGCTTCTCCTCCTAACGTAGCCGCCTTCTCCCAGCATCCATTCCCTAATTTTCACCACCACAAACCAGCGCTTTTACCTTTATCGCCTCCTATGCTCTCCATAGAGCACTTGACTCTAACATCATTCATTCTCTTACTACTGACAAAGCACCAACGCTTAGAACCCAGAAAGCTGGTTTTCAAGAGATGCCAACAGATAGCAGAGCTCAGCACTGTGGTCCTGCAGTCCTGAAGATCTGAGTTAACTACTTAAATATCACAGCTACAGCCATGTCTGCGGCATGCCTACCAGAAGCAAGCTTACAGCACCGATAAGGAAATACCACCCCTAGCAGAGGTAAAAGCTTCAGGGCAGCATCGCGGCTCTGACCTGGCCAGTCAGCCTGACGTATGGAAGTAGCTTTAAGCACGTGCTGCGTATCACTGATTTCACGTTTTAGGTTACACGCATGATTACCTGCGTCAGAATCCTGACGTTTCATTCATTAGGAGCATTAAGACAAAAAAAGAAAATTGCATATAGGAATGAACTGACACGTCAACAACATGGATAGTGTGAAACACTAAGAAAAGTGGTTGGCAGCTCTTCAAAAGAGGAAAAACATGAATCAGCAATAACAGTACCAGCTTAACGCCTTCAACTCTAGTCTGAAGACATCTCCAGAAGCAAGAAGTTTCCTCTCTCTGTCCAACTAGGTGCTGCTCTCTCTACATGAGATTTAGTACAGGACAAATCAGGGCCAGAAGGGAGCTGGTTTGGGGATAAGACTCAGTCAACTACCAACTCTCATTATTCGCTCAGCCAGGTAAGAACAACTTCAGCTTTTCTACTTATCTGAACTAGATTAGAAGAGTTTAAAAAAAATAAAATAATCAACTGTCAGTATAGTGCATGCTTATGGACAGTAGTGAGATAGGCTTCTAGAAAATATTTTGTGAATTGTTACTTTTTTTTCCATTGTCGCTTTACCAATCCCATTCAGACTGCGGAATAGGTTAGGTTCCTAAGCATCAAAAGACTGAGGTCTTGGAAACTCCTTCCATTAGACATAGCTGCTGCTGGCAGTTAAGTCATGCTTTGTCCCTCCCAGCCCCTTCACAGCTACTGGTGGGGGGGAATAGATCCAGGGAGACATTTTCCTCTTGTCATAATTTTCCAGCTGGGATCCTGGTACAGAGAGTGGTAAACAGCAGAGTCCAAAAACGGGGGAAAAGCTATTAAAAATCCAAACACTGAGTCCCACCCACACGGCACAAGAACTCCAAGTAATTAGTTCTGCAAGGCTAGCTTAGCAGCTTAGTACTCGAGGCAGAGGGAGGCTGCGCTCTCATACTTAGTTTTGGAGCTTTTCTTTAATTAGCCTCACGAAAACCCAGTGTTCCTATTTGAATAATCCACGTTTGGTTATTTATTCAGTTCCCCGCTGCTGCACATTACCCAGCCATGCACTGCAGGAACACGTCATTTCTCGTTGGCGTTTGCTAAGCAGCCACGGCACGCAGCCGAGCACACCAGGGAAAGCCAGACAGAGCCCCGCTGCGCCCTGTCCTGAGGTCTGGAGGAAGGCAGTCAGCACAGAAGACACAATTCAGTACCCGGCTAGGAAGTAAAAGTGAAGAGAGAGCAGAGAAGCGCTGGAGATTCAGTGTGACAAAAGATGTCACAAGAAGAAATGCTTACTTATTTCACGAAAGCAATTTTTGTATCAACATCCACAAAAATTCACCAGCTCAGAGGATACACAACACAGTGAAGCTTGAACTGGGGAACAAAAGGAAAAACGTTTTCCCTCGTGACATCCAAGGGTTCTCTCTTACCCTCACAGGGGTCGTTTAAACCCTTAGAGGATTAGCGGCCTGACCTACAGCATGCTTTCATCTGGGTGTCTGCCAGACAGATCTGCACTGCTACTTTCCAGCAGCTATTGTAGCAATCCCAGTTCTTAGGAAACAAAGCTAAAGACAAAGAGCAGAGCTTGTACGTCTGAGAAGGTCCGACTCACATACTGGAAAAAAAGAAAGAGAAGACAGACAAATACGCTAGCACAGAAATTTTATGAATGGAAAACTACAAATATCTAGCCAGAACATGTGTTGGTACGTCGAAAGCAGGCAAGAAAATCACAAAGTTATCTGGGTACCTCAGCATCAGGTTCATCAGCTGCAGACCCTCGCCCTTCAGGAAGCGATCGCGATTGGAACTGAGCATTAGGCAGGAGCAAAGGGAGTCAAACAGGTTCTCCATCATTTCCTGCTCTTCTGCTGTACTAGGGTTGTGTCGTTTAAACACCTGCATGACAAAGAAAGCAAAATTACCCCAAAATGGAGGGCCCAATTTGGTCCTCGCTCTTGTAGAGTAGACACAAACATTTTGCATCACAAGCCTTCAGCACCCGAGATGCGTAAGGCAGCAATCATACACGTCACCGGTGCGTTCTCCCTTGTAACTCCGCTGCCCTTTTTCCTGCCCTGGCTGTACGCCAACGAACGCGCAGCAGCCTAACGCGCGACTGAAGGACGACGCAGGGCCTCCATAGGGCAAGGCAAACTCACCGACTGCGCACTTCTCCAAGTACGTGGGTAAGATTGTTACCAGAGAGCTGCCAGGCACGACGCGTACCCGAGGGGGCCGCAGACAGTACCACCTCAAGAAATGTAAGTGAACTACGAACACAGTACCTTCAGCTAGCTCAAACGTAGGCACAACGCAGCCCAGTGCTTGGAGTAGGGAATGCTGAAGACGGCCAAATTCCAGCCCTGCCTGTCTCCAACTTGCCATGCAATTATAACAAAATAATTTAACTTCTGTGTATCTCAACGTTAACATTCTTAAAACAGGGATTAACCTCACTTACCATGGATGATACACTCAGGTGGAAGTTATTCAGGGACTATGCCACCACTAAATATAAAGCACTGCTGTATTTCAGTATCTACAGATCCCCAGGACAGTGCTACACCCAGAATCCGTTCCACCTCCTCACACCCAGCCTGCGAGCCTCCTGACGGTAGAGAGGGCATATGTGAATTACTCACAGATAACTGCTGAAGCAGCACATCGATCCCATCCAGCTCCCCAAGCAATTCTCTGTTGTCTAGACGGAGGTGGGGGGAAGGGGGAAAAGAAAGAGAAAAATGAAGCTAACTGTCAGATTTTACAGCCATCTAACACTGATACATCAGCAAACAAAATCAATACGGCTCGACAGAGTACGAAAGCTGCAGAGGAAGAGAGGGCGCATGCGCACGTGAGAGAGCACCCGCGCGGGAGCGAGCGCGAGCAAAGGGAAGCTGAAGGCACAAGAGTGCTGTTGTGATCTGAAAGAAGCCTAGATCCTACCCTAGCAGAATATCGATACCAGAGGCACGTCTCACCATCGTTATTCTGGAGCAAAATGGCCAGCACCTCACTGCAGTACAGCTTGTTGGCATCAAAAGGCATCTTAGCCTGTTGGTGAAGAAGGAACAAGAGGCTCATCAGGGCACGGCTCTCTGTTTCATTGATTTGAAGAACACGTTAATCAAATCACCAAACGTATGAGCAACACAAACCAGAACACAACAGCAGTAATGTCGCAGTGTGCCTCAGTGACAAAACAGTATTAATTCTCTCCGATTCAGGGGTGATGGGGTGCGGGCAGGGCGTGTGTATTTCTGTCTGTCTGTGTGTCTGCTCATGCACGCACGTGTAGAAACTCGGCTCTGACCCTTCGTGCTGTCCTACATAAGTAGGTTTGACCAAGTTGGCTCAAAACCCCCAAGATCAGCCTCTAGTTGTGGGCAACACAGAATCTCTTTCCCGTGATAGATTTTCCGTGATGTTATACGAGTGCATGGGCGTAGCCCTACTCTGAAAGTCTGAACCTGCCACCAAAACCAGAATTTCAGAAAACCCATCACAGTAACATTAAAGAGCAACTGCCAGAGTTCTGTACGAGGATCACAACGTCACAATCAGAAGGACGTGAGATCGGTTTAGCCTGCACAGTCACGTAACTTTCGTTTCATACATTCCCTCCATATTCGAATATGGTAAAAAAAAAAAAAAGTCATAATGAAACCAAAATGTTTAACTTTTTTCCCCCTCAGAAGGAAAAAAATAAACCCCTGAAGTGGGATTCTGAACTGGATCCAATGGTTTTGCATGCTGCCAAAGCTGCTTCATCTACAGAAACAGAGTAAACATTAACCCATCGGATCATAATGCAAACTGGTTTGCTGAAGGAACTTATAAAATAAACAGAACAATTTTAAAAATCATTGGTTACCAGCTATTTGTATTCCACTGTTCAAGAGGAAAAAAAAAAAAACCAAGCAGCAAGTACTAGGCTTAAAACATACCATTTGTCACCCCGAACTGTTTCCCCAAACGCACGGCCACCCGCAGCGTGACGGAGGGAACCTGCCTGCGCAGGGCCAACGAGCCCGACCTGCTACCAAAGCAAAGGTCACAACATGCCAGCGCCGCACAACACAAAAGCATGAAAAGCAGGAAGATCCCAAACGCCACAAAGTATTGACTTTAAACGAAGCTTTTCATGCTGAACGATCCCCAGCCGCTCTGCAGGGGATGGTATTTATAGCAACCACATCACCCTCCCAAGCAATCAGTGGCAGGAGAGGGGGAAGGCGGTGGGCACCGGTGCTGTACGGCTCTGCTGGCTCCTACCACGGTGCGTACCACTGCTGTCCTACGGCAAGCGTTAGGAAACAAGGCCCTGCTCTCTCAAGGCTGCACACATCATCATCAAACCCTGCTTATGTTTGGAGAAGCGAGCTATTAAGCTCTCCATCGGAGCTTTCCGAGGCAGTTCTGACAGTCAGAATACAATTATGCAACCTGAAATGTAGTCAGAAAACAGAAATTCACGCTCTGTGCTGTGTGCCAGATGTCCTTACCGATGCCTAGACAGAACCCTGGTTTTAAAACTCATCCCGCAGACGTTCTTCAGCAGCACAACGCTCTACCCAGGTGCCGAGATCCTGGTTTAATCCTAACCACATCTGTCAGGGCGAGAGATTCAAGACCCAGAGCTGCCAATAGCGAAGGCGCCCGGGCGAGGGTTTCATTAGCGTGCGGCTCCCCGCAATGACGGCGTGCAAGCAAGAAAAAGCACTGCCTGATCACCCGTCCCCAAACCCAGACAAAGCTAACGCACGCCGGGGCAACGGAAAGACATGCTCAGCGCCAGGTTTTGAACGCCTTAAACATTCATTTTCTGTGGCACCGAGCAGGGGAATCCAAGTTGTGATTATTTTGCCTTCCCAAGTTTCTAAGTCTTTCAGCTGCTAGAGTAATTACAAGGTAGGCAGCAGTACATACCTGCCTGGAATAAAATTAAATTCACTTTTTGTTTTTAAACAAAATGAATATAATTATGTTACTACCTGTAGTGAGAAATTATAGGTTACTTCTGCTGACAAGTACATGAGGTGCACGCAGAGGCATCTGCACACTTCCAAAGCAGATGAGAGTATTTCTGTGATTCAGAGGCCTTCTAACCATAAAGATGTTTAAGTATGGAAGTGCTAATGCCTCACTAACAGGGTTAGGAACAAGCCAGAATCTGTTTGCTCAATGTCCTTCACTAGCTCTGTAAGAGAGCTGAACTATCAATTCCTTTCCTACAGTATTTTCCAGGGAATGTTTAGGCATCTTTTCACACAAGACAGAGTTAAACTGTGTAACTCACTGCCACAGGATGCTAGGAGTATCAAACAGTAATTTTGAATTCAAAAGGCAGTTAGATGAGTTCAAAGAAAAGCCACCACCAGCAGCAGTTAAACAAAGACACCACTTGAAACTCAAAAAAGTGTTAGAAACATAGGAAGCAAAGGCATAAAATGGTCTTTATTAGTTTCCCCACTCACTGGTCAGCTTTTATATTCCTACAGGTCTCAGCCACAGACCAGAAATCCACCATACAGGAATCATACGAACAGAAAAAAGACACCTTCTACTGTAAGACGTTTACAATATAAAGACAAGACAGAAGTATGTCCATTTAAACTAAAACCACAGAGGATACAAACCCTGAATTCTAACTTTTTGCGCCTAACTTGGCTTCTCCAACACACATGTGCACAAAACTGGCTTATTTTAAGCCACGTTTCAAGTTCATACTAACCGGTCTGTAGAAGGGAGGTGGGCACTGGCAGAGCTCTAGCACTCTGATGCTCGAGCTAGGAACACAGTGGTGCTGCAGCTACGGGGGACGACCACATCAGTGGCCGAAGCCCGAGGGCTGTTTTGTAGCGCTGTGAAGGGTCCAGCTCTGCAGGAAAGACCATCGTCCTCACAGCAGGATCAGGGACACGTTGCCAAGAACAACTCTCACAGAAACAAGTAAAACCCAAAGACATTCAAGAAGACTCAACATTACAAATACTCTGCCAGGCAAACACTACAAAAATGAGACTACTTCTACTCACAGACTTGCATCAGGTTGTGTGGGGCTTCTTACACATAAAGCCAACTCCTTCCATTTTGCTAGTTTATAATAAGTTACAAGAGACATACTTCCCAGTTTAAGGCAAGTCTTGAATTCACTGTATTTATGTTAGAACGTGTGACAAAGATACCTATGCAAATGGAAAGAGCCAATAATAAATAGCCTTGGGCCTTTAATATCGTGCCAAACACCATCTCAGGCACACCAGCTTCCAGACCAGTGGCCTGTCCGTTTTTATTGTGGTATCTCCCAAATGACAACAGGGAAACAAGCTCACCTTCAGCCTCTTGAGCAACCACTGCATGAGGCCCTGCTGCGCAGCTTCTGTGCACATCTCTGGTCGGAACTCTGCCATGTTCTCAACGATTGCTGAGAAGAAAGGCACAGAAAACAGTCATTTTTCCGCACCTGCAGCTCAGCTCAGGCCCCTAGCCACGCTGCTTTGCCAGGTCCTTCCTAGGGCTGCACTGCTCTTCTCGAAGTTACATCTTATTCGCAAAACTACCTTTTTTTTGAGTGAGACTTAAGCTCACGTCTGTGATACTCTCTCAGTTTTTACAGTGCCCACACAGTCCCTCCTCAGCGTGACACTAGCTCCTGCTGGAAGAAACCTAAGATACTTCCCTTTACTCCAGCAGCAATTCTCACTGCACAAGGCAGCTCACTAACAATGGCAGCAGCAGGAAAAATTCCAAAACTCTTGTTTCCAGTCTCTCATTCTTCCAGTCCACGGGAGATTACAATCCCAAATGACTGAAAGGAGTGGATGATGGTCTAAATGCTAATAACAGAGACACACTGCAAAGCAGTTACTGTGCTGTGCAAGGACTGGGGAACAGAGAGGTAATGATGTACATATGAAATACAAATGTTTTACTACCTGAAAGTTAAATATATTGCTAAGACATAAACAGCTCTCATAACGGCGTAAGTGGAGCTCACAGGTAAGTACATAGTAAATACACAGGCGGTAGCGCACACCCTCCGGCACAGTGCACAGTTTCATCCGTGTACCAGCACCTCCCTAACACAACCACTTCGGGAAGAGGCACCTTACCAGCAGTCGTGCGACAAACGCTGGCTCAAAGGACTGGGCTTCGCCGTGAGTTAAGTCTGTGCTTGAACGAAAGCTGCTCTAGGTCCTCACCCCTAGCGCTGGCAGTTCCAGGGGAAAGGCGGTAGGGAGGAAAGGAAGGGGAGGGATAACCCACCGCCCCCGCGGACAAAGCGCGGGAAGAAGCGAGAGGCTGTGCAACGGCGCTTACCCAGCGTGTTGTGGACACCATCGGCTTCCTCTTTCACACTTTCATCCAGGCGCTCTAAATTCTGGACCAACAAGGCCACGACCTGGCCCTCCACCTACATCACCGGGGTCATGGGAAAGACAAAAAGATAAGAAAGAAGACTGAATAGAGGAAGGTGAAGGAGAACGAACGGGGGGGTTAATAAATAATAAAAATCAATAAGCCCTACTGAAACATCCTGCCAGACATGTTCAGAAAACATTAACAATCTTGCTCTAAAATCTCAGAGGAAGCAAAGGATTCACCAAGTAAATCTGCCACTGTGTTTGTCCTAATTAATTAAACAACTTTTGTGTTTCAGATTAAACAGAAACACATCTGGAGGAAAACATGCACCTTGTCACAGTCTTATTTCCTGAACCAGCCTGATTGATTTATAATCCCTCAAATTCTTGAGCGTGAGGCACCACAAACCACCACGGATGGGCTAGCTGTCAGCTCTGCACGCAGCTCCGCTTCCAGCTGCTGGCCTGCCTACATTTTTGTTACCTCTTGCACCTCAATAGGTACAAAAAGCTGAAGGAATCCACGCTCACATGCGCAGATTCAAATCCAAAAGCTGAATTATCACTAGTTGAAGCCCTGCATTTAAATCCTAGCAAGATGAATGCACCAAGTTGCCTTCAGCAAGCTAACGAAGCCCAGACAAAGCAGCAGCAGCAGCAGGAACCCACATCTGCAGGTGGAGCCTCCTAATCAGAAAGCCAACACAAGTGTGCTTTTACAGCTGCAATTGGACGGAGTCCAGCTTGACTTTGGCTAACTTTCCATTGTGGACACGAGCTTGGAAAAGTTAAACAAAATAACATTTCCAATTCAAACACTGTTAACTAGCTTTGGGCCCAGTGAGCACGTGGAAAAAATACAAGTATCAGCTGCTGTGGAAGGTGGTGCAACAATCTTCACAGATACCCTACATTATACCTACTTTCTTAAAAAAACAAACAAACAAATAAAAACAAACAAACAAACCAACCCACAGTAATCTAAAAAGCAGATATCTAAACATTTCTCCAAGATATGCCTGACCTGTTTCTTTCAAAGAAGACAACAAAACCTCTAAAACTTGGCTGTTATTGGTGGGCTGGTGACAAGGAAAACAGAGAACGAACTTTGCTTGATTTACTACCTCTCTGCACCTTTTATAGAAAACATCTTCTCTAGCAGTGCCTCTCTACCACTTCATTCATCCAGCAATCTCTCCATGAAGGCAGAGTAATTAAGAACAGCCCAGAGGCCAGCTGGAGGAACTCAGCTCCGGGCCACTGTCATTAACCTTTGGAAGGTAACGTTATGGTGACTGGACAAGAAGGATTGTTGCAGAAAACAGAGCAGCCAAACAAAGCAAACAAAAGAAAACCCGTAATTCCCCATCTTTCAATTTCAACATAATAGTTACAGAACAAGACACAGCCACAGTGATTCACAAACACAGCGATTCACAGGCAGAAGCTGCCCAAAGGTAGGACAGACATGCAAGTCTCGAGTTTTGCTGGGCACCGGTTCTCTGGAGGGCTTCTGCTCCCTTCGGCACCCTCCTCCCGCAGCCGAGGAGCAGGAGGCATCCAGTGCAGACGCCAGGAAAAGGGGAAGTCCACCACCACGGCGGCCAAGAGGCAACCAAGAGAGTTAACCAGGCAGGGAGCGCTCAACACCAAGCAATGCACCTTCTACTGCACATAGATAATTTTCTGGGGTTGTTTATGCCAAAAAGGATCATTACCTCTAAACCCTCCTCCACCCTTAAAACGCATTAGCTCTGTTACACGAAAACCTTCACACTCTTCCTTCTTGTTAAGAAAAACACGTACGCTCACTGTAACAACAGATGTCCCAGTTCAAGCACAGATTTTTTGGTTTGAAACGAGAGTTACTGCGTAGAAGACTACTGGTCTCCCATGCAAGAGGTTAGACTGAAATACCACAGTGGCCCCACTCTCCTTCAGATAACAATCTGATCCCTGCCACAAATTTCAGTTTTTCATGGGTGAACAGAGGTCGCCCTTTTCCGCAAGAAGGAAGAAAAATGCAAATCAAGCTCCTATTTTCAGTAGGACGCTGTCCAAGTCACAAATATTACTGCATTCCCCCTCCCTGCACAAAAAAGTCTCCCAGCCTACACAGATTTTGCAACGTGAGCATGTTCCTTCCAAAAAAGAAGTGGTAGACAAGGTGCAAGAAGAACCTACTCCCCAAACTCTGGCATTCCATTAAAAACACCCATCGTGGTCCTCAATACGGCGTTTCAGCTACAAGGGAGCAGGCTCCTGACCTGGCTACCTTCCTGGTGGTGCTGGCGATACGGATAACCACAGCTGCAGGAAGCGTGGCAGTTCAGAGTATTCGCTGCTGGGCTGTATAAGGCAGATGTTCTTCAGGCATTAAAATAATCTGGAGTTTACTACTTACCAGAGCGTCTATGAGGACTTCAGCTCCTTCCTCACTCTCATGGAGAGTATCTATATCAGTCAGTTCTTGAAGCAAGTCTACCACAGCTATGGAAACATGTGCTAGGTGTTAAGGACAACCACCAGAGAGGCAGGCACATTTAATATCAAAAGCAGATTGCTCTCAGGCCAGAGTGCTCACGACACGATCCAAAACAACTGGTAGCACATTACAGCGGTGGGGCACAGACCACCAGAGCCAAGAGCACAGAGACCACTTCAGCAGACAGTCCTCCTAAGCACCAAAATCAGGGAATCCTAACAATTAGGAATGATAAAAATAAAAGTGATTGTGTGCTTACTGCATCAGGCAATTTTACTGTTTCTTGGTGATACTTATTTTTTTTATTTTTTCAAATCAAAATGGCTAGAGTTGGTATAACTAGGCACCATCTTGCATTGTCAAGACCGAATATAAGCAAAGAGAAACGAGTTACAATAATCTGATTTGGGTATTCTGTTCTCAGCGATACCCCTGCTAACCTGATATGGCACGCGGCTAACAAGGGCGCTGGAGGGAGCAGGAGCGATCACCCCCTCTGCCTGGCCCAATTAGGACAGCATGCTCCTCTAACCGCGGACCTCGCAGGAACAGCATAGCTTCTGCCAGCCCAATTTTCACTCATTAACTCTGGGCTGCAAAACACACGGTTCCCCTGACTGCTGCACAGCTCTCTTGTATGAGGAGACGTATTCCACCTCATTAGACCCACTTTCCTATTCTCTCAGACACGCTGATCAATCTTGCTCGAGTCCCACCGGGGTAGAACAGGATACGCACTTTTCTGCATGTCCTACATAGCAACTTTGTGATGAATCTCTTTAAAATGCACAGGCTAACAATCCGGCCTCCCAGTTCTCCTATTTGTGCATTTGCTCAGACATACAAGCAGCAGCAGGGAAAGTATTTTCATCTATCTTTTCTTAGCAGGGTTTCAGGCGTGACTTATCTAGTCTCAAGAAAGACTGTAGGAGGGCTGCCCATCCCAGTCCCAAGTTAAGCTATGTCTAGGCGCTGCAGATGATGTGTATCGGTAAGACTGCTGCCTGCCTTATACTCTACAGCACTCCTTAACCAAGCCAAAGCTATCCGTACATTTTCTTGATGGGTAGATGTCACTTCCAGCTGCAGCTGCCATCAGGAACCAAACACAAGGGTGATTACTCCTCACGGGGCAGACAGTCACTCGTGCTTATACAAAAACATGGCCAAAAGTGCGAGGGTACAATTTTTAAAAGCAAGTTGGAGCGCAACTCAATAAGCAAGTTAAGAGAAAATAACCTGCCTTACATTTATTCTGCAAGGAATTAACTATTAACTGACAAAAGCTGGAGGAACAGGCCAATAGGAACCTCGTGAAGTTCAGCAAATGCAAAGCCCTGCACCTGGGAGGGAACAAGCCCCGGCGCCGGGGCTGACTGGAGAGGTAAGCTCTGCAGAAGAGAGCCTGGAAGCTCTGGTGGACAAGCCGAAGGCGAGCCAGCAGCGTGCCTCTGCCGTGACGAAGGCTGATCACAGACTGCACTGCATTAGCAAGAGCAAAACCAGCAGGTCAAGAGAAGGAATTCTGACCTGCTGCTTGGCTCTCATGAGGCAACATGTAGAATATTTTGTTCAGCTGTGGGCTCTCCCAGTAAAAGAGAGACCTTAACATACTGGACTCAGGGGAGCAGAGGACCACTGAGATGGTCGGGGGGCTAGCACATGATGTTCAAGGAAAGACTGAGGGAACGGGGTTTGATCAACCCATAGAAGAGAAGGCTAAGGGAGGAATTTGCTGGAGACTACTGCTACCTACTGGGTGCTGTAACAACAGCTGAGCCAGATTGTCCTGCGAGTGCACAGCAAAGACCTCCAGCAGCCAGAGGAGTTCATCTTGCAGGGCATTCCTGTCTAGGGAGCTTCTGCTGAGGCTTCCAGCCAGAGTATCAGTTGTCCTATCAAATTTAGGAGAAAGAAGCTTTCCTGTCTTTCACTAATAAAATCTTGTCAGTGATCATCTTTCATTCACATGTTTTGTGTAAAACTGCATGAATCATTCAGCAGATTATTTGCTCCCCCTGGACATTGCTTTTGTCTCCTTGCATTAGTCCCTCAAGACACTACATTTAAATCACATCTGAAGAGCCATTTGTTTAGTTCTCTCCTTGAAGAACTCATTTTTAAAATCTTTTTCCATTTGTTCTAACACAAAGTCATTAGAAAACTTGAGCTGTATCAATTTAGGTTTATGTCTAGATGCTTCACTTTAATAGTGTTTCTACCCTGTGCATAAGCAGCAGCAGCACAGTGAAGAGGCATTACTACAGCCTGTGTCCTGCCTCCAACAGTCTGAAAACACTTCAGCCATTTTTGTAACAAGAAATATGCTTTTCCCAAAACTGCAATTCACAAGCCAAATTTCTACCCGTAAACTAACTGACAGGCAAGTTGCAAACCAATTAAAAAGAGTTCACAGTGGAAATACTGACAAGGCTTTGACAGCAGCAGTGACCCTAGGACACAGCTTTTCATGGCTGAAAGGACAAAGCCAGCTGTATTCCTGTGCACTCCAGCTATGAATCAGCTCTGCTATCCCAGCCAAAATTCCCACAGTTTGCATTTTCCCTGTGAATGAGAAATTCAGCATAAGCTTTTAATGCCATGCACATACTACACAAAAAGCCTGCGGTGTCTGGCAAAAAAAAAAGTAATGAAACTATGGTAGCCATGAAACTGGTTATGCATGGTAGGTGTTTCCCACTGTACCACAGTAACTTGTTAACAAGCATTTACTGGACAGTAATTTCCATTACCGATCACAGATAAGGAAAGCTGTGGTGTTTGCTGTTTTGCAGGGACCAGCATTCACCACATCAAGGATCAGCTAGATACAAGTCAAAATAGAAAGCACTGCTTACGTGTTTGGGTAATATAAACTGGTATGCAATAAAATATTTATGTTTTGTTTTTATCTTCTGATCACTGCACCCACTTAGCGAGAATGAATTATGAATTCTTAATACATAGTACTATAAGGAAAAGCGTTATAAAAGAAAACCAAGATCTGTGCATTGGACCACAACATTTAGCAATAACAGTCCTTTCAACATTGCATATTTCAAAACACCTCGGAAAAGCTGGTAAGTATTATCTGCGTCTTTACAGATAAAGAAAAGAAGTAAGGAATACACTACTTTCCTAAGGTCAGGAATCAATAAAAAGGAAAAAAGAAAAGCCTGCTGTAGGCCCAAGTCCAAGTCCAGTGCCCTTTCCACTGGGCCTCACTGCTCCCTCCATTCACTAATGTCTGCCAGGACACGGACACACGGTCTCTCAAGTCACGTCACCATTTTCCAGCTCAATCTACTGCAGAATACCTTACAAGCAGTGCAGGCTGAGCTCTGCTTTTTAAGACTGCACAATGGTAAGCCAGGCATAGTTCTATTTATCAGCTGACAGCTAAGCATCAAGGCACCAGGATATTCAAAAAATGACACTGTTTTTGCTCAAAACTACCAAAACCTTTAACAGTACAGACAGAAAACTCTCTGAGATGTCCTCAGATCTTCAGAGGAACAAGAGACAGGTGTACACGGGCATCAGGTTCAGTGACACAAGAACCAACCAGGCATGGAAACGTCTCTGGATATTTATGTAAGCAGAGGGGCTACCCGCCCCTCCAGCTCTGAGCACACCAAATTAAAGGCATGGACACGTGAAGAATTTATCACATTTACAGACTAAGCTGTACCACTGTGGTGAGCTAGTCCGTGAAAGAGCTGAAAGCATGACACCTCAGCTCTCCACAAAAAGGGGTAAATCGGTTCCATTTTCACTGGGGGCTACTCCCGACAAAGTCTGCACACAGTTCAAGGCTATACACTGCTAAGCCCGTACCTTAGTTTTTCCTGTATTGTTCATCTGCTCACACTAACACAGCCACTCAAACCTAGATGAAAGGGTCATAAAACAAGAAAGGAGAATAACAGCACTGAAAAAATTCAGAATCAATATTGCTTGAACAAAGGCGGCTTTCACTTGGGGGGAGGAAAAAAAAAAGACGACACAAATTCAGTGCAGTGGGAAAGAAGAGAAAAACATATACAGGAGCCTGTGAAAGCAGGATAGAAGAGATTACAGAAAAGCCTGTAGAAAGCCTCTCACATGAGAGCTGCTTTAACAACTGAAGGATATCTGTGTTGTCATGTCCCAGCAGGCCGAGGAGAGACTGCACAGCGTTCAGCTCCACCAGCAGGTGATACAGGTCTGGCATCGTTGCGATCACGTGCATTTCCTGAATGATGTCATTTAAATCCAGTTCGGACTCCATGAACCTGAGGCAAGACAGAAACGGTTAATAAAAATGCAAAACGTACAACAGTTGTGTTCAACGCACAGCCCTTTTCAAAACAGAGACCACCACCTTCCAGGAGATACCAGGTCAGACTTGTCACCCCAATAGCCCCGGCATTTCTGATCCTCCGCGGATTTAATCACGCAGTAGGATAAGCCTTCCTACTATATAATTTACATAGAGTAAATAAGCAGATTTGTTCCAATTCTGTAAACCAGGTTTAGAATTTAAAAAAAAAAAAAACAACTAAACCTCAAGAGGTTGTAGCTACACATGAAAAAAAAAAAACCTGCATGCAAAATAAATTCGCCAGAGCAATGCACCTTCCCTAGCTACCACATATTAGTATGTGGGTTGTATTAGTCTGAAGTAAAGTCCATAAAGAGAATTTGGGTAAGGGAAAGAACAGCAAACTGGGCAAAAAATAACAGCACTCAAGTGTAGGAAGAAATTCATTTAACGTGAATAACAAAACTCCATGAAAGGAGGAAGAGGCTCACTAGAACCGCAGGTGTGGAAAGGAACACACACAAAGCCTGGCCTTCAGACCCCATCCCCATGTGGTGCTTGCTCACCACAGCATCCGAAAGCTCCGTAATATGAAATTATTTCCTTTCCACACAGCCCACTGACTGCATATGCAAGCACAACGCCTTCACACAAAACGATGACATGAAATCTTTAATTATTTGGAAAGCAAAACTCACCAATCCAGGACTCAGTCGTTCAGCCCACCCCCAAACACCTACCACCTGCCTGTCAGCGAGGAGGAGACCCCTGCTCGGGAGCAGCTCAACGGAAGAGCCCCCCAAAAACAACCGAACTGCAGCGTGGCTGACGACCTGCCGATGCCAGCTGCCACGAGGGCTCATGTTGGGAGAGCTCCTCAGTGCTCACTTCCGAGAACCGAGCCACTACTTAGGTACCTCAGCCAAAACTAACGAAACCTCATTGAATTTGTGCGCTCCCAAAATAAAACCAACATGAACTCAAGTTTTAGTACTGAAGTTTCACAATCTATAATATTAACAACAGGAAGAATGTAATAAACTAGAAGTTTTCCCTTTGTTGCTAATTATTCTCTTCGTGCTGCCGGCCACATACCAGCCACCACCAGAGTCTCGATAATGCCATTTTTAATTAACAAAGTTAGTTTCAAATAAAGTTTAGAAGAACTACACATGGCAAGAACTGCTGTTACATAAGCCGTATGTAACGGAAAACGTCTGTATATTCAAGAAACTGATTTAGGGCTGAAACCTAGAATCAAAGGAAAAAAGGGTAATAGAGAGGGGCCGAGCATAATCTTACTTCTCTGGATTGTCAGGAAACTTGATCCGCAGCTCCTGGTTTTTGTAAGATCTCTTCTCAAAAGTGAGAATCATCTTCTTCACTGAACTTTCATCCAAAGGTTCCTCCTAAGCAAATCAGAAGGGCAGAAAACAGAGCTTTGGGTGGCTGGAACAATCACCCGGCAAAACGCAAAGGAGTACAGCGATGGGGTGAGACTGCAGTCGGGCCCGCAGCCGTCAGGACCGAGCGGCCGCCCCTGCGAGCCGCCCTGCTCGTACACCACTGTTCACTTATCGACTGACTCCAGCTCGGACCTGAGCAAGCTGCCCAGAGCAAAACCTTGGGAGGCGGGTTTTTATAAACCAGGGGTTTACCCATGGAAGGCTCTTCGGAAAAGAAGCAGAAGAGCTTCCCTACACTTCCTGAAACCCAGTATCAATGGAAAAAAAACAGAACAGTTTTGCAACGGCTCATCTTCCTCGAGCTGTTCGTTTACACCTGCGATTACCTGGCGCCATCAGCGTGTGTTGAGGGGTTTTGCTTCTGACGTATTAGAGTAAATCTGCATTAGCAGTTTATGCCCACGGATGGTTTCTTTTCAGAAGTCCATTGTGCTATTTCTTTTTGTAGGTCTACATTTAACTGCCCTGAGTTTATGGGTTTTTGTATTTTCCTCACTTGGATAAGCTTTCACTTCTATTTTAAAGTCTTTCTCGAAAGAAAAAAAAAAAAATCAATATTTTACTCTAGTACTTTATTTTTTAAATTCTTCTAAGGTGTTTCTCAGTTGGCATTATATATTTACTGTACAGCAGTAGCATAACTTTAGCTACCTCCCTGACACCTACAAACACAATTCTGTTATTGTCTTTGTTTCACAATTTTAATGCACTTCTTATTAAAAGATTGATGATACGGATTTTCTTGGGTAACTTCTTCCCTCTCCTCTATTTGACTATGTTACAATCACTATTAAAGAGAAGTTCTCAAAAGAAAAAACAAACCAGACCCCTTCACATCTTAAGCCGAGTTTTGTGCCCCATCTCCTGTTCAGGATTAAATCAAGAGTGGCTTCTGGTGTTAAAGTTTCTTTGGTTAGCGACTCTACGCAGCAATCTTGTACGAGAGAGAAAATTTCTATTTCTTCAGCAAACTTAGTTACAATAACAACACCAGCCCAAGTCTTCTGTTATTATTGGATCTCCTACTGGATTTCCTATTGGATTTCAAGCCCAACCTGTCTTAGCACCATCCCACTCATGTCACCATCCCACTCAGGTAATCAATACTACACTGCCCAAACCATATTCTTCCCGCAATGGGATTTCAATCCACAAAGATACTGTCACACAGGCTGACACTGCTTCCCTCTATTTCATTTGATTCTTTGCTTTCTCTAACATGTATCACTACAGTATCTCCATTAGGATCAGCTTTGTATCTTGTATTTCATTTGCATTCAGTATTACAGTGTCCTACAGATTAGTTTCCTTCCATCCAATTTGCTGGTACAAAGCGCGTTTTGATGGCACTTACATTAACTGCATTCCAAGATAATAAAGAAGAGGTTTTGGTTCTAAAGAAACCTTGGACTTCCAGCCCTTAAAACACCTGGATGGGAGAACTCCACTTGACAAAGACGAGGGACTCGTACTCTGCAGGAACCCACGAGACTCCAGCCAGTCAAGAGGACTTTTGGCTACGTCCATTCATCCTCGCTGGAGCTCAAATGCTACAGAAATCCTGCATTATCTTTCTCCGCTATCAGCAACAGCCGTAACGGCAATAGCTCAACATCAAAAAAACAAGGAAGATTTTCAGAGACGAATGCTAGCAATGCTGTATACAAAGGACAATGATATTTCACAAACCTACATGATTCTGCAGTGGTGACTATCGCTTGTTTTTTTATCAAACAGGACAGAGGCAGCAGGAAGCAAACATCTTCTAGATTTATACCAATCCATGTGTCACATTTATAAAGTGATCTTTTCCCTGGCCCTTGGCAGAAAGGCCAATGCTGCATTGGATTTCTGTCTCCAAGGCTTGAAATCATTTACCCTTGACAGCTGCTACCCCCCTCCGCTGACCCAAGACCTTTCTTGTATCGAAGAACGTTTGCTTCTTTGCTGCTGCTGCTGCACAGCTACAAAGAGGGGGAGAGGGGGAGAAGCTGCATGGCTGGGGGTACTGATGAGAATAACAGAGTTAGGAAACTGGTTAGAATACAGAAACTATTCCCTAAAAATCTATTTTAGAAGGTGATTTGGGTATTCTCAGCCTAAAACGGAGATTAGGCTTGAAAGCTTTCCCTTCCCTCTCCATTTTGCCCCCACCCCTTTAAATCTTCAGAGGATATCCTGGAGAAGCCCGTTTGAAATTAATGAATACCCTGCAGGGCAGGAGAGTAAAACCATAACCTTAAGCTGTATGAGGCATGTGAAAATCACCGGTTAGACTCATCATCTACACAGTAAGAAATGGAAATCCCAGAGCAGTGATTTAGTGTTTGCTTATTTCCCACTGCCTCCCCTTTCCCACAGGACACCAGTGATTTACTTCCTCTTCTTCCTCTTCTCCATCCCTCTCAATTATCTGAAGAAGTTTCTTCTTCTCATCATCAGTTTCTTCCAGCGCAGCAGACTCCTCTTCCCTGTGACGACCGTGCTCTCGTGCACTAGCTTGCTTCCGACGTGCTTTGATTTCTTCTTCCTCTTCATCACGGGGTCTTTTCGTCCCTCTGTTAGGCTAAAGTCAGAGAAATAAGGTGAATGAATACAAGTCTTTTGTGACCCTTGCAAACCAGAACACCAATATTAGAAGACATACTGAGGGAATTCTTACAAGTTGTTTAAAACATTTGCTTACACAATGCTTAACAGCTCTGAAAACTGGAATGGAAATTAATTTAGTGAAGTGGAACATCACATGAGTAGATGAATGGCTCTGCCAAGAGCTATGTCAACATCCTACCTTGTTTGATCTATGAACACGATTCACGGGAACATATCTTCCCAGGCAGCAACAACTAGTATTTCAAAGCCAAGAAGTGGCCAAACTGACCTGCTCGGTGGCTGTACAGCTGACCGTCTTAAGGACCTGGGATCAGCCAAGTCAGCTGAGACATCCTCATGTTGTACAGACAGAAGACCAATATGCTCAAGCAGACAGCAGTGAAAGACAATTTTTACCCACCTAGTATATGAGGTTATATTGAATTCTTGCGTGCACCCTAATTCACATTGACTTCCCCCATCCTTCTGTCTCGTTTGCCGACACTTGAATGCAGACTCAAAGCCTAATTTAGAGCACGCAGGACAGGAGTACTGTTGCTTGCTGCAATTCTGCAGGGGCTTGGCACCAGATTAAGCAGTGCCCATACCTTTATGGTTTTCTCGGAACAACTTATTTTATTATTCCACGCTTTCTATTTAATTGTCAAAATTAAAGGTAATTTGCCAGGGACAAGAAAAAGTCCGTTAACCCTAATCCCATGTTTTAATTTAGGCAAAAAGGGATGAAAGCATTTGCAATAGAAGGAAAAACTCTCTCCCTTCAAAAACTACACGGATATTAAATTTGATCTCTCATATTTTTTTGAAGGAGAGCCAAGCTGGAACAGGAGCACTCCATGCTCTATAATTACAGGAAAACAAAGCTTAATTCTTTACTGTTTAAAAGGAGCCGGTGCGCTAAGAACCATGAAAACAATAAGAAAAATATTTTTACTTTCTATCAGCTGCTCAGGCTGCCCGATAGATGATTTCGTAACCCCATTAGGTCTAGCCTTTGTCCAGCCTATTTCATAACACATTATCTGGCAGAAAGACCCCACTCTTCTGCTTTGTGGGACCCTTTGTCTAAGATCATAAAAGTCACACCACGCTTTCATGAACACAAGACCTGCTTTTTAACTGAGATTTGGATTCTCCTCGGTTTTGATTCAAAGAAACAAAGAAAGAAAGAAGGATGCAGAGGGAATAGGTGACAGCGTCCTTCTCCTGCCAGCTCCAGCACGAGTGTGGGCATCAAGGTGGGAATTTCCAGCTCCCCAGCAGGCTGGGAACTTTTGGTCCCTGAGGGCAATAAATCTTTCAGGCTCATAAGGCAATCCCGCTGTGATTCAATTACGATGTGCATGCTGCAGACCAGCTACGACTGCTTCTCTGCACAGCCCAGAGAGCGTTTACGTATTTATTTCAATATAAAGCAAAAACCATCAAACGCAAACTCTGCTCTCAAGAAAACTGCTTTCAGCAGAGATGTAAAAAAAACCAAAAAAACAAAAAAAACCCAAACAAACAACAAAACAAAACCAAGACACACACACACCAAAAAAAGAAAAGCGCTTGAAGTATTAATTATAATGAGAAGCAAACTGGACAGCGGACCGACCAGGATCACGGTGCGTTTTCAGGGTTACCGTGTCGTCACCACTTTGAGGAAGGTGCAGAATCAAGTTTCCCAGACAACACATTAGCACAAATCAAAGCTCTAGATGTCTGCTCCCAGCTAGACCTATTCAAACTCGGTTATCTGTCTCCTTTCTGCCTACATCCTCTCTGCTGCTTCCATTATGGATGGTACATTCCTGACTTAAAACTCTTCTAAAGTGCTCCCATGCACTCTTAAAGCAGTGACTCAGCTCATAATTCAATAGCTGTGAAGCAGAAGCGTACCTGGAGATTCTTTGAAATGAAAAATTTATTTGCTTGGAGGGTTTTGTGGTGGGTTTTGCGGGTTGTTTTCTGGGGGGGTGGTTGTTTTTTTCCTAAAGCAGACTCCTATTACTTGCACGTACATTAAAATATAATTTCACATAGATCCATTTGGAAACAAATCTGTCATTGTCAACAACCAGTAATTCAAACCTTCCCCAACCAATCAGCAACCCAATAAAGAAAAGAAAAAGAAAAAAAGCTGCTCTTCTAACACCATCTAAGGAAAAAGCTTTGCTAAATACACACTCCTTGCTCAGTGCCCTTAATGGCACCCAGGCCTCTGTCCTTCCACTCGCTCCTCCACAACACGTGGATCACCCTAAAGCACCTTTGGCCGATTACTGTCACAAACAGACAGAGAAATGAGCGACATAAGGAGTCCTGAAATTTACAGCAAAAAGCCCTACAAGATCTGCCTTGGATGTTCCTAATTTAGGGAGTCAGAATCTCATCCCTCACTCTCATTTCTAAACATTAAAAAAGGAACAACCCCCTCAATGAGACCGCAGAGGTAATGAGGGGCCAAGGGAGCTGGTGGTTTGTCAGATGCAAAGTAATGTACCATGGGAAGGGACTGTATCACCAGAATAAAATCTAAATTAAAACTCCATCATGAAACCAACCCCATTTCCTCTGAGTACACAATCCTTAGTATCACAGTTTACACCCTGTTTCAATCTCAATTATTTTATCCTTTTTTGTATTTATGCATTGGTGGGGGGGAGGAATCTTCTATAATACATAACAGAAATCATTATGATAAATTATGGAAGTGCCCAGCGTGCAATTATTAATGCTGCCAACATATTGGCAATAGACAGTAATTGAATTCCCGGGCAAGTGCTATTAAGCGGGCATTAAGGTTTTTCCTCTCGTTATTGATGTTATGCAAAACCTTACTAAGAATATTGCACTTTTCCAACCAGCACTATTAAAACTAAGAAATCAAGGCATAAGCGAAACACCTGGGTTTCTGCTCATTTCACAAGAGATGCAGAGTCATGAACAACTGATTTAAGGCAAGCATTAGCTTCTGCTCATTGATTTTCATCTTTGGCTTGCATTTGTATTTTCTAAAGGACTGTTACTAACCAACAAGAATTAAGCACGTACGTTGTTGCACTGAGACTAGTGCATGTTGCTAAGCAAACACATATATTGTGTCTAAACACATTCATTTAAACAATTTCACAGCTTCACACGCATCTACACAAGTTTTGCCTTCTGGTAGAAAAGGGAAAGTTAATCATTTGATAAATAAAATGTGGGGTTTTTCACTCGGTTGTGCTAAGGTGCATTTGGCACGAAGATGGAATTCATTTAGAAAATGCACAAGAAAAGCATTTTTAAATTGTTGTGTTAGTTAAGCTTAATTTTGTTCCTGTTGAATGCAGTGTATTCACGGTAATTTATTGAGAAGACATTTTCATTTAAATCTAACACTGATATCACCACATAAAAAACAACACAAAAGGGTTTAAAAAAAGCTGACATTTATAAAATACAATAAAGTAAACAAAAGCTGGTGATTGGTGAGGGAAGAATTATCTTTCTGTGCCTGCTCTAGCCATCAGCTGTATTTGCTTTGGATGCTAAGCTGTCGCAGCCTGGGCCTGCGGCTTCGGGGGGCAGGCCTCCTCGAGGAACGCACGCCGGACACGGGTCTCACCCGCGTAAGACGGAGCCTGCCCTTCGGTCCGGGCAGCAGGAGCAGCAGCACCCGCCTTGCGAACGGTGAAGGCGAGAGATGCCGCGTCCTACATCAACGAACAGGGATCTGCCCAGGGCCCCGGCCTGGTCTCCCTCAAAGCAGCGACTGCACGTTAAGATGAGGATTAAGTACCCCGTAGAATCTGAAAACATATTGTTGAGGCCCCTGATTGCTTCCAGCCTTCTCCAAACATCGGGAAGGTTTGGAGAAGTCTCAGTAATGGAGTTTCATATTACTAAGACATCTGCTTTGTAAGTAACCTTGTTACTGTGAAGCTCAGAAATTATTTGTTAATGAAATCTGAAATAAATCTTCATAAGTGATGCAGCTTCTTTTGTGACCAGATCTCAGCCGGCTGCAGCCTGCTCGGAAGAGCCGCTGCAGAGAGCCACGCATCAGCTGTCAATTTAGGAGTCCTCAGAGCAAGCCCCAAATCTCCAGAGTTATCTTCACTCACTTCTAAATTTTGTTTCCACGTTTGCGATAAACCAGACTACTATCAATCTTACTTTTCATTGTTTTTCTCTTCCTGAAGCACAACACTTCTAGATGGTGCAGGATCTGAGCGTTAAAAACTGGAAGAACTGCTACCAGGAAAATCCAGAAATCTCGGGAAGTCCCAAGTGCTCCAAAACCAGGCAAACTGAGGCAAATGAAATGAAAGATGCGCACTGCATCTACATGGACACAGATCATTCCTTTCGGAGAGGATGAACCCCGTCCTCTCCAGACTCGCTCGTGAGGCTCCCAGCTGCCCCGCGGAGCACGGCCATCGGGACCCCGCAGGGGCTGCGCAGGGCAGGGATCTGCCTCGGCAGACGTTTGCACACTCTCAGGTTTGGTGGCTGAAGACAACACATTGAAAAGTAAACTAAAAAGTCACTTGCAACCCCGTTAGTGCACCAACACGAGTTCTGCGGCGTGGGGCCCATGGCCCCCAGGAGCAGAGCCGAGCCGAGCGCTGCGGGCCAGCGGCTGAGCCGCTGACGGCTCCTCGTTTTAACCCGCAGGCGGGACAAGAGCTACCAGGGTAATAAGGCTGTAGGTAGTCAACAACCTGCTCGGCTGAGCTGCCTCTGCCATCAGATGCATCCATTACATTGCTAATTTACAGCAAATTATCTACACCAGCAGTAGAAACTATTATGCGCCTCCAGTGGTATGTGGAGACCCAACCCCGTACAGAGTGCACTCAGCCCATCCAAACGACGAGATCGCCCAGCTTGCTGAAGTCAGACCTTATCCCATTATTCACTGCTTCTTTTGTTATTTGATTTTACTAATATTCCATTAAAAAATTAGCAATTTGTAATGATCACTCACAGCGGTGAAATCTGCATTTAATGAGAATTAAAATAATCTCCCTTATTCCCTCCCAAGACAATTGAAAGACATCTCTGAAAAGAAGTGGAGTTGGCTTTGTCCCCTTAATTACCCTCCGTAATCAGAGACCAGACACAGAGGATCTGGGCACAGCCTTTCTGGGCAGAACAGCGGCAATATTTAATCATCAGTTTAGACCATCTGCAACTGTTTTGCAGCAACACATAAAGTTTATGGATTCCTGAGCTTTGTATAAACTGCCAGGTGCTGTTTAATTGTATTTTTTGTTGCAAGAGGTTCCTTTTCTGACTCTGACAGACACTTGGTGCTGAATTGCTGGCACGGTGCCTGAAATCTTCCATGCCAAGCTTGGCACTGAGGGAGAACATCTTCTTGATTAAGCAAGGGCACAGATTAGGCATTTAGAGGAGACAAATTCAAAACAATGTAAGAGAAAAGCAATTATTCTGGGTTGTGCTGAGGGAAGCTGAGAAGACCGACTCGTTTGCAGCAAGAGATTAAAATCAGACAGCGGAGGTGCACACCACCCATCATCCAGCCCACCCGTCTGACAGCCGGTGCCACCCCTGCGCCAAGGATGAACAAGGAGACCTCGAGCCAGCCCGCTCCTCCGCCCAACGCGGCAAAGCACCCAGACCTGCGCTCCAGTTAACCTTACGACACCAGAGAGAAAACTGGAGCAGGTCAGGAGCTGTCCTGCAAGCCACCGAGCCATCCTCCTCCCAGAAGCAGCAGCCCATCAGCTGGGTACAGCAAGCAGCCTGGAGCAATGCTCGCTTCATTTGTCTGCCATGCTCAAGTCAGCAACCCCTCTGTGGCACAGGCACAACAGAAGTCTGATTATTCTGAATTTTACACATTCAGCGGACAAGAATGTACATTTCTAAAAATTATACAGGAGGACGCTGCTTCGCCGGCCTCTGTGATAGCCGTGGCAGGCGCCTGCCCCGCGCTGGATGGGAGGCAGCAAAACCTGTTGTTTCCAACTTTTGTTTCTGTCTTTCAGCCAGAAGCACCCTCACAGAACGGGATCTCATTTTCTCAGAATCAGAGCTATTTATCTGCCTTCTGCTCCTCCACCCCTTTCACCTGTATTCACCATTTTACCTAATTCTGGAGGTCTGAATTCACTGACTCTGAAATCCAGCGCTTACTCTGAAGCGTTATCTCATCTACTGGCACAGGAACCATCTGTACTCAGGTGAGAGACCAGAAGAGCACAGAGCCAGGACAACACCTCCAGGAACGATTTCAGTAGTTGGTTGAAAGCTGAAGAATGTTTTGTCCCGCAGCCAAGAATAATTTCAGCACCAAGAAAAGAAATTAAAATTGTAATACCCAGCAGCTAAGCAGCATTTCTTTTCCTCTAGCCTCATCGCAGTATAGCAAGCTCACCCAACGGAAAGCTGCGCAGGAATCAAAGTGATCAAAGCAAAATGGACGCGCACTTTCCTCCAGAGCAGAAGGGAATCCTGCGGACTTCACATTCTTGGGGCAAGAGAAAAAACAACGAACAAAACCCCAAACTAGAGCCTGGTTAAAAAATTACAACAAACAGAAGTTACACACAGGTTTACCTTTCTGCGCCTTAGGTGTAAATTGCATCACAGAACAAGTAAAGGGCAGCACCGTTAACCGTAACCGAGGCGGAGAAGACCAAAGAATTAGAGGAACGTGAGAAACGATCATTGTAATTCAATATTGAAAAACTGCTAGAAAAAATGGTAGGTAGGTAAATACGAAAGTAGAGCAGACCTCAGAACAGCAGGAGTACGCTGTCAGCACCGCATGAACGGATGAAGCAGGAAGGATGTTAGAGGGAGCAATCCACAGAAGAAAATATCCTGGAGCTGAATCAAGTGGAGTTCTCAAAGACTATTCCTACAGCCAAACTCCAGAGTATTTTGATACCGCTGGGAAAAGATGATGAGAAATTTCTCAAACCCAAAGGTAACTTTCCCTCTTTCCCTGCGCCTCTCAAAGTAACGCATTCCGAAAGTACAAACGTGTCCCCAACAGTGGGATGCTCCTTTCACCTCTGAACACGTGCGGTGCCCCCAGAGAACAACACGTACCAGGATGGCACGTAGGAAGGCGTTCCAGAAAGAATCCTGTATTAAAATGTAGTAATTAAGAAGTCACGTAACTCCCCTACTCAACTACTTACAAGGTAGATAACGTCTTAGAGTGCTTTTCTTACCCCCTGATTCAGCACGGAGAGGCCACTACTGCCGTTTGTCTAAGAATTATGGCAGCAGCCGACACCACCACCTGCACAAATCGCAGCAAAGCATCAGAACATTATTGCAAATGAGCGCTCTCATTCCCCGATCCACCGGGGAAAATCCACGCTAAACCCGCTCGCGGGACGATAAAGAGGTGATTTGCCACATCTGCTTATAAGCTGACCTCCAAACAACGAGCAATCAACGCTCACCCGGCGAGAGAGGAGAAACGCTCACGAGAGAAAAGGAAACTTTTATAACAAGATAAACTTTTTCAAAAGACTTTGGTAAAATTCAAATTAAATGGGTTTTGCCAGAAAACAGGCAGGAAAAAAAGAAGGAAACGCAAGGCGTGGGACAAGCCCGGGCTGCGCTGCAGCAAAGACGGCGGCCCCGGCCCGGCCGCGGGAGGGAGGCACCCGCAGGGCCCCGGTCCCGAAGGACCCCGGCAGCCGGATCCCACGGGGCTCCGCTTCCCCGAAGCGGGGAGAGGCCTCCAAAAGCTGGCGACACCGTAACCGGGTCCCGTGAGAGCGCAGCAAGAGCGGCCGGGCAAGCTCTGCGCAGCGGCCGCCGCCGGCCCCGGCCCCGCGGGGGCGGCCCCGCCGCCGCCGGCCCCCCCAGCGCCCCGGCAGCCGCCGCGGGGCCGCTCACCTGGTAGCTGAGCAGCTCCCCCACGTCCATGGCACCGACCGGGCCCCGCCACCGGGAAACTGTCGCCAACGACCGGGGCTGCGCGACACCGTGCCGTAAGGCAAGGGCGCGCAGGCGATCCGGGAAGGCGCCACTCTGCCGGAAAGCGAGGCGGGAGGGCGGCTGCCGGAAAGCGAGAGGCGGGGCGGCGCCACGCTGCCGCAAAGCAGCGCCGGGATCCCGTGGGCGGAGCGGGCCGGGCCAGCGTCGGTGGCAGCGCTCCGGTTCTGTCCGGCGGCGTGAGTCGGAGTCACAGAATGCCGTGGGACGGAAGGGACCCTCAAAGGCCATCCCGTCCACCCCCTGCCACGGGCAGGGACACCTACAACCAGGTCAGGCTGCTCACAGCCCCGTCCAGCCCGGCCTCGCATGTGTCCAGGGATGGGGCATCTCCCACCGCTCTGGGCAACCCCTGGCAGTGCCTCACCACCCTCAGCACAAACCATTTCTGCCTTATATCCAGTCTGAATCTCCCCTCCTTTAGTTTAAAACCATCCCCCCTTGTCCTATCGCTACAGGCCCTGCTAAAAAGCCTGTCCCCACCTTTCTTGTAGGCCCCCTTTCAGTACAGAAAGGCCGCAATCAGCTCTGCCCGCAGCCGCCTCCTCTCCAGGCTGAACCCCCCCAGCTCCCAGCCTGTCCCCACAGCAGAGCTGTGCCACCCTCGGAGCATTTCGGTGGCCTCCCCTGGCCCCGCTCCAACAGCTCCATGTCCTTCCCGTGCTGAGGACCCCCGAGCTGGACGCGGGGCTCCAGGGGGTCTCCCCAGAGCGGAGCAGAGGGGCAGGATCCCCCCCCTCGCCCCGCTGCCCACGCTGCGGGGGATGCAGCCCAGGAGACGCTTGGCTTTCTGGGCTGCCAGCGCACATGGCCGGCCCATGGCCAGCTTTTCATCCCCCAGCACCCCCAAGTCCTTCTCCTCAGGGCTGCTCTCCATCCCTCCGTCCCCCAGCCTGTGCTGACACCGGGGGTTGCCCCCACCCAGGTGCAGGACCCCGCACTTGGCCTTTTTGAACCTCATGAACCGCCACCACCTTGGAGAGAGGCCAAACACTGAGCGCTGAATGCGGGAGGGATCCCTCTGTTTGCTGAGGCCGTGACAAGTGGTTCTGTAATTCAACACGATGCAGAACCGCAGACAGATAGAGGCATTTTTCAATTTAACAAATATGAATAATTAGAAGAGAGTTAACTTGGCCAAAATCTTACTGAATTTATTTCAACTATGCCTTAAAAAACAGCTTTGAGCTAAAATAATCTTTCATGACATAATGATCGTAGCTATTATGCAATTATCGCAGTAGGAGTCTGGTTTGAGAACACTCATGAAATTAAAAACATATATAATAATTTCAAAGAAGTCCCTAGCATCCCCCGTTGTTCCAATAAAATATAGGAGATATCAGTCATGACAAAATTAACTCAACAAATCTGCATGTTAAAATGAGATAAATAGGAGATAATTATTGGATCATCTGGCTCCCCTTTATTGAGCGTTGAGACAATCCACCAGCTGTGAAACCAGAACACCCGCAGTCCCTCGAGGGGTGACACGTACCTGGGAACGCGATTCTGCCCCGGGGCGGCCCGAGAAGCCACGGCAGCGAACGCGACGTGGTTGTAAAGTGCGTGAAGGGCAGCGGGAGGTGAGGACAGACCTCCATCTACAGACAGGTCTTCCTAGCGCCGCCGGGACACCAGGCACGGCGACCTTCGCCTGCTCCGAGCTTCCTCCTCCCTGTTCCCTCCCCTTGCCGTTGTTCCCGTGGAAGGATGTTCTCTCCCTAAGAATCACGTTTTCCCTTTCGCTCCCTCGTAGCGCTGTATTGTACCCACCTCCCCAGGCGGGTGATGCACAGAACGAAGCGAGCCGTGCAGCCCGGCCGCGGACCCCAGCAGCTTCGGGAGCAAACGGGACCCTCGGTGCAGGGCCTGGCGCGCAGCACTGGCACGGGGGTGAGGCAGGGCACAACCGTGCCACCAGCGCACGAGCTGCAAACGCCCCTTTATTGCGCCTTTGATTTGTGCGGGGCTGCCGGAGGCCCCGGAACGCCGAGGGTTTGCTGACAGCGTCAGGCTGCAAGCGCAGATGGGGAGACGCGCCCAGTGCTGCAGGGGGAGTTGGGGAAAGGCAAAGGGAATAATCTTCAAATTGGAGAAAAGGAATGTGAACGCAGCTAGCGAGGCCGGCACTTCCCGCCTGAAGCTTCTCTTCATTAGACAAAGGGATAGAAAATGGTCGATTTGCTTCCCTGGGAGGACTGGGAGGCCGGGGAGACGTTCAGAAAAACAAAGTCTGGAATTTGAGAAGTGGCTGCTGCATTAACTGGCTTAAATCAAATTTGATAGCCAGGAATCCATAACCTCATGGGAAAGACGCGACAGCTCAGGTGCCGTTGCTCATGCTGATGGCTGGAAATCCAGCCGAGGCACAGGCCACCGCCCCGCGCCTGCCAGCCCACGTTAATTGTGAGACCAGCGGCACTGAAAGGAATGGATGCAAACCAGATGCTAGCACCTCCCAGCCCTTCTGCCATGCAGGGAGGACAGCCAAGGCCCTGGGACGCGGCTGGGACGTAGCCGGAGCACCGGCTGTGGCAGGGCTCGGCAGGCGGCAGCGCCGGGAGGCCGATGGTGGCGGAGGGTGGGTGGGAGCCCCACGGATCCGCTGAGCCATCGTGGGAAGGGTCCCAGCCCAGCACAGCTGGTCCCCAGGCCATCTTTAAAGCCCCTCTCTATCTCCAAACAGCATCTAGAAGTAACCCGCAAAGGCTTTCCCACTGCTGCGATGGTTTTGCCCAGCGCTGCGAGCCCTCGGGGTGCTGGGTAAGAGGAAGGCAGCACGGGGAACTGCAGAGCGCAGCACCGCGCAGTTGTCACTGACACAGCCCCCAGCTCCGCTGGCCCCATCACGCTCTGAAACGCCGTATTGCTGCCCGGGAAACCCAATTCTCACCAAGCTGCTGTAGGGCAGGATTCAATAACAGGGAGGTTTTATCCAATAAGGGGAGCTGGACCACAGGGCCAAAATATTGAATTAAAAAGCAAAAGCAGGAGCAAAAACAAAGTGTAGAAAACCCTCAAGGAAATGAAAGGATGGGGACGAGCTGGCCGCCCTGGGTGGTGGGCTCTGCATGGGTGGTGGGCTCTGCGCGGGGGCAGCACCAGCCTCTCTCGGGGAGTGGCGGAGCAAGCGGCGCAGCTGCGGGAAGGGGCTGGAGGCTCTGGAGAGGATGGTGCAAACCCTGGGACTTTGCTCAGTCAGCAGAGCAAGGACCCCAGCAGAAGCTCCACATCCCCAGGCGCCCACCCTCCGCAGGGGCTGGGGCATCGCCGGTGCCCTCAGGGCTGGCCGCGTCCCTGCAGCCCCAGGACTGCCTGGCCGGGGGCGATGGGACCTACAGCACCTTCCCCCGCTTTCTCGGGGGCACCCCCAGGGCGCCGGGGTGTCTCGGGACAGCCCAAACCGGACCTTTCCCAACCCCTTTCCCCTAACCGCACCGGCACAAACAGGCTCAGCGGGCCGCTGGTATCCTGGTGCTGCCATCTCGCACCACGGCCTCATGGCTGCGGCTCTGGCCCTGGGGAAGGGGGCAGAGGAGCTGGGACCCGGCAGCCACCAGCGATGGGGAGAAGTCCCAGCCACCACGATGGTCCCAGCAGCACGAGTGCCGGTGTGGAAACAATGGTTCCTCGGCTCGGCGCAGCAGGGCCACGGGGGGATGCTCAGCACCGCAGCTGGGAGCAGCGGCGGGAAGAGGAGGTGAGAAGGAGAGTCCCGGTTTAATTTTATTCCAAGTTCAGGTTTCAATCCAGATGCCTCGAGATCTAATTCCGAATAAATAATTGTACTGAGTAACCCAGGTCCCCCAGTGATTAACTAAACACACTGAGGCTCGCTGAAATTGAATTAGTGGTGTGCGCTCAGCCGTTATTACCCTCCCCACGTCATGAATATTAATGAGGGGTTATTAAGAAATGTAAATGATGCCTCAGGGGGTTGGGAGCAGGGAGGGGGGTGCAGGGCAGTGTGGGCTGATATGACAAACCATTAGGAAAACAGCCTGATTGCAGCCACTTTTTAATTATGTCAGATCTTGCTCTTTCTTGGGTGCAGCAGTGTTTCCGGATGCTTTCATTTTTATTAAAATGAGAAAAGGGGAACAAGTTATAGCTGGACTGTAAAATGAGCATTTGCAAAGCGCGAAAGCTGCAGCCACTAAGCACCCTGGCAGCGGAGGGTGGCAGCAGGCCCTGCCTGCAGCTGCCTGCACCCCGCGGGGTCCCCGCTGCCGCCAGCCTGGGCCAGCTCCCAGCCGGGCTCCCCCGCGCTGCCTGCACGGAGGAGGGAACGCCGGCACCCCCACGGCGCCTGCCGGCACCCCCAGCCCAGCCTCGGGGCCCCTGCAGCCCTGCTCCCCACCGCAGCCCCTTCCCTCCCAGTTCAGCATCGCTGGCCAGGAAAGAGCGGCTGTGATGAAACTCATGCATTTTAACAGGTTCTTGCAGGCGCTCCCCGCGCCACCGAATAAAAGCTGACAGGTGCAGCTGAGTTAATCAGAGTGGATAATGGAGGGAAAGAAAGAAATCTCAGACCAAATTGCTGCAGAAATCATGAGCCGGGGCTCAAAACTATCCAATTAAATGGGGATGAAGCTTAAAGGGGAAGACGGCTGCTCTCTGAGCCCGGCGTCCCACCAAAGCGGGAGAAGGGGAATGGCCGCAGAGCCCCTGTCCCCCCGCGGGAGGGATGTGCCGCCGGGGCCATGCTGGGCACCCGAGTCCGGCCAGCGCCGCTGCATCGGCGGTTTGCTTGTAAGCCAAAGCAGGCCTGGGGCTCCTCTTCCAGAGGGCAATGTTGGATCAAACGCTTCGCTTTGCTGGGGCGCGGAGCAACGAGTGCGGCACCTGTCCGACCCCGGTTCTGCTGCAGCCGCCATCCTGCCACACTGACACCAGCTCCCCTCTGCAGCCGTCTGTGCCCTGCCCGCAGCGAGCACCGAACCCATCACCTGAACAGCTTGGGCAGGGCTGGGCTATCAGACAAGTTAAAAAACATGCATTTACTGCAGTCAAGGCCCATTACTGCGGCCAGTGGAAACCCACCGGCATTGCCGCGGTGTTATCACGGATAGATCAGAGGGCCCGGGATGGGAACGCACACGGGAGTTTGTTAGTATTCAGGTCTCTCCGCACTGATAGCTTCATAACACCAGGCTTGCCTCTTAATTGCACCCATAAGTGTTGACATTACTGAAGGGTAAAACGCAAATGGGCTGTAACCTTTCTGGAGCTCACCCCGGCACCGCTGTGCCGGCTCCGCGCCGCAAGGAAGGCGCCTGCATTTCTGCCCTCTTTTAATTGCCAATAGAGCTGCCAGGCAATTCCCTCCCAAGGCCCCAGCAGGGAGAGGAGAGGCCCCTCTCCAGGGTCGCATGCCGGTTCCACCAAGCTGGAGGCACCGGGGCAGCCCTGGGAGCTGCCCCCCGCCCTGGGCTGGCCGCGACGCCTGCTCCAGCCCCATGGCACCGCGGCCGGCCAAGCCGGGGCTGCGAGGGGCCGAGCACCCCGGTGACAGACCAGAACACGGAGAAAAACTTGCAGGCTTTGTCCTCCCTCTCTGGTGCCGCCTTCCCAGCCCAAAGGGGTTTGGTGTCACGCCTGCCGTGGCTCCTGGCCAGGGTCCCAGGGTGCTGGGTACCAGAGTCGCAGGGCACGGAGAGCTGGGGCAGAGCCCTCGCCAAGCCAGCCAGCACCACGGGGCCGGGAGGTGCGGGTGCTGGCAGAAGCCAGCTGTGGCATTAAGGTTAATGAGATTTTTCATGAACTTGCCAATTTGTTTGGCAGGCAGGTCGGGGGGACGGGACCCAGCTAATTAAAGGGAGCTGACCTGTGAAATCAGGCTGCGAGGGGCTGGGGCAAGTGGAGGGGAGGGTGGGCAGGGGGGAAAGCGGGGGAAGAGGAGCAAGGGGAGAGGGCAGCTGGTGCCCACGAGCCCCGGCGGGGTGGCCGTGGCCCAGCTGCTCCCTCCTTCCTGCCCGTGCCAGTGCCGCTCGCTGTTCCGGCACAGCCGGAGCCTCGGTGCCGGAGTGGCACCTTATTTATGGCTCTGCTTCCCCAAGTTAAACTCCACAAAGTGTGACAATCAAAATTAAAGATTTCTCCAGAAAGGCAGCCTGGGGGGAAATCACTGCTGAGGCCGACAGAGATTTCCCAACGGTGACTTTTAAATTAAAGGGGAAAAAAATTCCTTTAATTTGGCAGCGTGCTTGGGATGCAGCTCACTGGGCACGTTATTATCCAGCTCAGCAAATGCTCCCAGAATTCACTCGCGCTCCAAATTACCGATCTCTCCGCGAGGCAGCACATCCCTGCCTGCGCCGGCATCCACCGGCACCAGGGGCCTGCAGCACAGCCCCACGGGCAGCCAGCGGGGCCGGGACCAGGCTGTACCATGCCACCCCAGAGCCAAGCCCTGGTGGGTGCCCCCTCCCCGCGCCCCGTCCCAGCTCCTGGCCAGTGGAGAATGTCCAGATCCTGCTCCTGCACAGGGCAAGTCCCGCGCCAGCCAGCACAGCCGCACTCCAGGACCCCCATGCCGGCACAGCCACGCTCCAGGACCCCCATGCCGGCACAGCACTTCCCATTCCCACTCCCAGCCCCTCCTGGTGTTCAGTGCTGCAAATCCAGATCGATCAGGGCTGGGCGTATCGGCACCACCGGGCACACGTGCTTTGCCTGCCCATGGCTCACCTCCTAAATACCCGCCAGCACCATTGGCCTCTAACAAGGAGCCGGGGGATCGGGGGGAAACCCAGTGTTTTAAGGCTTTCTTTCCAAGCACAGCACGAAGTCTTCAATGCTGCCGAAAGCCCCGGCGCAGGTGCTGGCTCTGCCAGGGCCTCCTGTGCCACGTGGTGAGGACGGTGGCTGCTCCGGCACCCCCATGACACTGCCCTGCACAATGCACCCAGCCACCGGGGCGGACGGCACGGTCCCTTCCCAAATGTAGGGCTGACTCAGGTGCTTGCCCTGGAGCCCTAGGGGCCTCTGCAGACCCACCGTGTCGGCACGTCCCCGGGCGCGCAGCTTTGCTGGCTGGATTGCACACTGGACCCAAAGCACCAGCGGAGACCGTCACCATCAAAGCCTCCTCGTTGGGATCGGAGGCACCCGCACACCCGAGACATCACGCCTTGCCCTGCGCTGCCATGCCGCACTGTAGCACGGTGAGCACTGCGGCATGGCAAAGCACCAGGGCACAGCACAGCACCGCGGCTCCGCACCACCTCTGTGCTACTCCAGGGTGCTGCAGGGATTTGACACTGTCCCGTGTCCCATGGGGATGGCCTGAGGCCTTTCCTGTGCCCCACGGGTGGGGACACAGCTCCTGCCACCCACCTCACCCCTGGGCACATGCCAGTGGCTCCCACCAGGCTTGGGCATGGGGCACGGCAACAGGGTTTCACTGCCCAAGCCAGAGAAGCTGCCGCTTGTCCCCAGCGTAGGAGCTGCCCAAGGCCCCAGGGAACGGTGGCACGGGGCCGGCCCTGCCCGGCCGGGGCGCGGAGCCGTGGCGGGCACGGGCAGCCCCAGACCTGCCTGCCCTGGCACAGCTCTTCCCTGTCCTCTCCCCCCGCCCCTTCAAGATGAAGCAATGAAATTATTTTTCTACTTGAGTAGTTTTCAATTTAGATTAAGAAAAATCTGTGCTCCGTTAGCGACGTTGCAGTAAATCACGGGCGAGCGGCACTCCACAGCTGACAGCCCGATCGCTTATCGGCTGCAAACCTTTTTTCACGTTGACAGGCTCCAAGTGTGACATTGAGCGAGGGCAGCGGCAGCCTGGTGGGGACACCGCACGGGCAGGCGGACCCCCACCCAGCACATGCCCCGGGGCACCGTGGCACAGCCGCAGCTGTGGGCAGCACCCAAAGCGGGTGGGCGGTCCCAGGCGGGATCAGGCCCTGGGCATCACAAGCTGGGACAGATCTGGAGATGCAGAGGGCAGCACCGGCCCCTGCCTGGCTGCAGCACCAGCTCTGCCAGCCCGCGGCACCGCTCCCGGGGCCGCCAGCGGGATCTGGGGGGGGACACATTCTTGCTCGCTGCTGTCCCACCCAGTCCCCGCCGGCCCCAGCACACCTCAGCGGCACACCGGGGCTGCACCGAGCACCTGCCACCAGGGCCGCTTGGTGCTCCAGCGTCTTGCCGAGCCCTCGCTCTTGCCCGTCTGTCACCACCAGCAACACGGCGGCACCCAACGCACTGTGACGGTGCCCGTCACCACCTGCCCCGCAACCGCGCCAGGAGCAGATCCCCATCCTCGCACCCGTCTCCATGCCGCCACCATCCTTGTGCCAGCACCATCAAAAGGAGCATTTGACAGAAAACAAACCTTTTTTTTCCCTCCGGTTCTTCCAGCTCATTTATCGCTTCCACAGGGCAGGCAGAGCTGTCAGCGCCTGAACCTCACTCATCCGTTTAACCTTGGGGGAAGAAACACATTTGTGCCGGATAACGTGCATCAGATGGTGGCACGGGGAGCGCCTGTAGCTGCTGCGCCTGATGGATGGGCTACACGGGCCTCGCCTGACCTGTGCTTGTATGTTATCTGCATTGCTGCAGGAGGCTTTTCATCACGCCGACAGCTCCAGCATCACCTGCCTGGCAGGAGCTCCTCGCCAGGGACGGCTGCCGGCAGCAGCGGCCAGGAGGGGCCCAGCCACGTGGCTGTGGCTGGCACAGCGGGAGGTGGCGAGCCACCGTGCCAGGGGAGGGGAGAGGCTGCCGTGCCCGGGGCGGGGGGGGGGCTGCAGGCTGCGCCCACGCCACGTGCCCGGCTGCGGTAGGGCTGGAGGGACGGGGACAGCCCCTCCAGGAGTGGAGCTGGGGCCCACAGTGCCCGAGGGGATGGAGGATGCCCTCACCACCAGCAGTGCCGCTGGCCTGGGCGGAAGGGAGAGGCCAAGCTGTTGCACTTGTCCTTTGGGTGACATTTTGCCAACGAGGGGTCCTGTGACAGTGACGGAGAGGGTACGGAGCTGGGCAGCCCAGAGCCCCAGTGACGGATGAGCGCTGCCAAGTGCCGACACAGAAGCCATTTGGTGTGGGGAAATGATAGATGCTAACGCTAATTTTAAGCGCAGGCAGCCAAATTCCTCCAGACAGTCGTAGCGCTCAGGATTTAGGGCACAGCTGCTGGGTTAAGATACGGTGTGAAATCGGCCCGGCGTGCAAGGTGTTACTTAATAATGAACATCTCGTGATGGATGGGGGTGGCTCAGCGGTGTAACCTCCACATTTGGAGCCTTTCAAATCTCTTGCCATCAATCCTGGTCACTGCCGGGTGGCGGGAGGAGGAGCTGGCAGCTAGCAGCGGGCGCACGCCCCACCGGGCAGGCACCACGGCTTGGGCTGCGTGACCCCCTCCTGCACCATGGGCACTGTCGCAGCTGGCGGCAGTGCCAGAGGGGTCTGGGGCTGGATCCTGCCTGCGCTGGGGCTGGTTCCCCCGGCACTGCCAGCAGCGCAGCCCCACGACCTCCTCTCCTCCCTCCACGCCCGAGGAGCATCGCTGGGAGCATCGCTGGCTGCTCCCGCGTGCCAGTAGAGAGCTGGGCTGCCGCGTGAGGACAGGGATGGCGACAGGGAGATGTCAGACCCTCCCTAGGAGCATCCCTGCTCACCCAGCACCGCACTGCACCACGCCTGGAGCGGCTCTCACCCCACTGGGGCGAGTGGGCTCTGACCCGTGTGGGCAGCGCAGGGACACGGCACCCGCCTAAAATATTTTTGGTAAAAGTGCTGCTGGAAATGGCAAGCGCTGTGCTTGTCTGTAGCATTTAATCTTTCTTCTGACCTTATAAAAAAATCTATTTGTGTTGAGATTTTAAATTCACTTCTTAAATCACTCACTACAGGCTTCACACCGTATTAATTTCTCCTCAAGCAAATTAGTTTGGTATTTGCTCTTTTCCAGTACCACCACTGCCAGAGCCCAGGGAGGATGCACATCGCGTCCACCCCCTGCTCAGACCTGCAGCCTGCGCCCTCCCCCTGCGCTCGCTTACCCCGTGCATGCCCCTGCGCTCGCTCACCCCGTGCATGCCCCTGCATGCACTCACCCTGCGCTCGCTCGCCCCGTGCACGCTGACCCACGCAATGCACAGCACACACAAGCACCTTCGAAGGGATCCCATGTCCTTCAGCTCAGGGGGAGGTCTGAGCAGGACGGCCACCGCTGCCACCTCCCAGGAGAAGGAGGAGGACTCAGAGCTGGGGATGAAGGCCGGAGAAGGCTGGCAAGGGGCAGGAGCACCCAGCCAGGCTCCACGGAGGCAGCAGTGGGCTCACCTGGGCACACAGCTCCTGCACACACCAGCCCCCAGCACCCCCCGGCAGGTCCCTGCAGCCGCGCAGCCCCGCGAGGTGCCCAGTCCTACCTGCTCGGCGGCGTCAGGGCTGCAGCATGCTGGGGCGGCCGGGGCAGAGCAGCACAGGGACCCACAGCACCACTGCAGCTGGAGCGAACGAGCTTTCAGACCAGCCTGCCGGCACGCTGCCATCAATTTGGAGGTGATTGCTGCCGGGGTGAGGCATGGTCAGCTTGCCTCATTATTGTGCAAATTGCTGGGAATGCAAATCTGGGTGCACCTGGGGAAAAAGGTATTAACAATATTACTCCTGATTAAGGTCACAGGGCACTTTCTGCTTGTTCAGTGAAGCCTGGGCTCCCTTTCCTCTTTTGAATCTAATGGTTGGGTTATTTTTATATCTGTGACTGTGGGGTCCTTAGGAGATGTTTTATCAGGTGCTTTCAAACCACGCTCTTGCAGTCTCTTGACAAGATCCTGCTGGCAGCGCCGGCCGCTTTCCTCGGGGCGTGGGATCAGAGATGGCGCTGGGGCTCACCGGAGCGTTGGCCAAGCCCCAGGGTTTACCCCAAAAACGGCCTGGCCATGCCATGCTGCGGAAGGAGCTGCAGGGACGGCCCTGCTGCCGCCGCTGCCAGCTCTGCGGGTCCCCCACCCACTGGGCAGCCCCTCAGGAGGGACCAGAGCTCAGCCCCCCAGCCCCGCTGGCGCGGGAGGAGGGGGCCGCTGGAGCCAAGCACCCATGTCAGGCAGCAGCTCCTGGCACGGGCTGAGGCAGCCCTCGTGCACAGCGGGAAATCACCACGGCGGACACCAGCACCCCACAGCGTGGGACAGCTCGCGGCTCCTCCAGCCCCAAAACCCACCCGTCTTCCCCCATCCCAAAGCCTGATACTCCTGAGGTGGGAGCACCGCCAGCCAGGCACTGCCAGCCATCGCGTGGGCACGGCACGGCACGGCACAGCCCCGGGCTGCCGCGGGTCCCATTCCCTGGCAGGCAAGGACTGGCCATGGGGCAGGCAGGGAGAGCTCGTGATCTGCTTAATGGGCGTGAGCAGGGTGCCAATCCACCGCTGATTTATTGCCGAGGAAATGCTTAATTTAGGCAATGTATTTAAAGGAACTAATTAGAATTGTATTAATATTTATGGACCTTACGGAGAAGCTGATAGTTGCTATTTGAGGGTATTAACTGTTATCTTATACTGGGCAGGACCATGGTGTTCAGAGGCAACTTTAATTGGGTTGAAAGCAGTCGAGATCTCGCCAGAAGCTGGTGACAGCAGCCCGCCCGATGCTGCACATCCAAACCGCGTTTGCAGCGCTAATGAATATCCACTGGAATTAATAATCCTGCCCACGTGGTCCTCCCCCCGCGCAGCCAAGCATCCCTCCGGGCACCCCTCCAACGAGGGATGGGCGCAGCCGCCCGCTCCAGTCCGGCCGAGCTGCGGGCAATGGGGGGCCGGGGAAGCCGGAGGCCCTTCCTTGCCAGCCCCCTGGAGCAGCAGCGCAGTCCCCACAGCAGACGCGATGATCCCGGTCCTGCCACCACCAGTGCTCCCATCCACCCGGCCCGGAGAAGAGGGCCAGGAGGGGCCCGGGGGCAGGCGGCCCCAGCAGCCCCCGGCTCATCCATAACCAGCTCTCTGCCTGCGCCCGACCTCTTGCTATAGCAAAGTTCACATCAATTTTCCTTCCCCTCATTTGTCTGTAAACCACAAAGAAAAATCACCGCCGTCTGCCTGCATCAGGCCGCCATGGTGATGTATGGCTGTAATAAAAACCCCATTTTGGGAGGCCGCCTTCCCCGTGCCGCCAGCCGGCGCGCCATGCGTGGCCATGCCGCCGGCCAGGCCACACCGCCGCATGGGTCTGGGGCTGCCGCCCGCCCGCGGGCAGCCATCGCCACCCAGCCCTGGCCCCCCCGCGCCTCCATCTCAGTCTCCCGCAGCCGGCGGTTATGGATAGGAGCTATTAGAGCTGTTATGGAGCAGCGGCCTCTGCGGCGAGTTCAGGCAGGCAGTGCCGTTAACCCCCAAGAGCCAGATTGGGGGGGACAGCCCGACGGGGGGCTGGAGCAGGCAGCACCCTGCCTGGGCCAGGCACCCTGCTTACCCCGAGCCAGGGGACAGCCCCAGGGCCAGACGATGTGGCCCTGCCCGAGGTCCCCACACAGTGGTCGCAGCCCCCACCAGCTCCGGGGACGGGGCGCTGGGAATGGGGCACTGAGAATGGGGTGCCACCCCCCTGTGCCTGCCCCACGCGGTGACTTTCATCTCAGCAGCCAGCGGCAGCCACGGCACCAGCTCCGGGCTGAGCGGGAGCAGGTGGGGAGGGAGCTGAATAATAAATTGGCACTTTCAGGAGGTTTTCATCTTTTCTGTTTCAAGTTCCTTGCTGTCTCTGCCTGCAGAGCTCACCAGCGGCCACAGCCAGCGGCACATGGGGAGGGAGTGTGCACGGCACCGTCCGGCTGCCCCAGGTTTGACACAAAAACCCGCTCCCCCCGAGCAAACGCTGCCTCTGAGGCATTCCTGCCCCCCAGACCTGTCCCCGGGGCTGCGGGCACTGAGGTGTTGTCAGCTTGGCACCAGCTCCCCAGTGCTGCCCGGAGCGAGGGCTCTCCTGCAGCCGCTCCATGATTCATCACCCCCGTGCCCGACGGCTGCCGCACCTGACACAGAGGAGGGAGGCAGTGCCAAGCTCGGACCCAGCTGTGTCCACCCCCCCAAGCCCAGCTCGAGGGTCCCCATGGTGGCAGGCAGAGGACGGGGTGTCACTGCTGTCCCGGAGCACACTAGGGTACTCTGTGTGCTTGCCCAGCCTTCCTGGGAACATCCCCAGCATCTGCAGGCAGCGCACTCATCCACAGCCCGCTCCCCTCCCCCGGTTCTCATTAATTAGTGAATTAATAAGATGATATCAGCGCTGACAGGAGGTGTTTCTAGGGAAGAGCTCCAGGTCCCTGGCTTGCAGGCGGCAGTGCCTGGCAGGGACGGTGACACCCCCGTGGGAGCTGCTCCTGCGCCTGCTGCCCACGCCGAGGCCAGGACGAGCTCCGGCTGGCAGTGGGAATGCGGCAGCTCCCGGGACGGGCACCGGGCTCGGGACGGCACCGAGCAGGGAAGGACACAAGGCCTTGCCCCCCCCAGAGCCCAGCTGGCAGCAGGAGCAGAGGCTGGCACAGGGATGGGCACCCATGCCCTGTCCCACCCCTGACACAGCAGCATCACCCATGTCCCCTGGCCATGCTCTCCTCAGGGACCAAGCTGGGAAGTGAGGAGCTGTGGGCGCTCGGCCAGGGCAGCACCAGGGGCCATCCACGCAGGGCCCCCGTGGACCAGGGAAGGGGCTGTGTCCCGGGGGAACATTTCACACCACGAGCAGTGCTGCCCAGCTCTGTGCAGCCATGTGAGGTGCCAGGGCCCCCGCACCGGCTGCCTGCTGGGGGAGCCGAGCTGAGAGCTGGGAGTGAGGGGCCGTGCACTCTGTGCCGGGTACGGGGTCCCCGGGCTCGGCCAGGGTCTGGGCTCGCAGCTCCAGCGCATGTGGATGCGGCCGGGAAGAGAAGTGGGAAGGTGCTGGGGAGCACGTGGAGCCACTGGCACTGTGGAGGCGCAGGTCATGCAAGATGGTGGAGACGGCTGCTGCAAGCCAGGTGTCCTGGCGGCTTTATTGCATGGGGCAGAGTGCGGTGGCCAGCACCACCGCAGACCCTGGCCCCATGGAGAGGCCCAAGCCCTGCTGCCGTCTCCTCCTCGGGATCACTCCTTGGCTGTCCCTGGGGAGAAAAGAGAACGGTGAGGAGGGGGGTGCAGGCAGGGCTGGGGAGTGGGGGGAGGCAGCAGGGTGCTGGCACTGGGGAGCGGAGCTGGCCCCAGACCGGCTGCTGCACTCACCCCCGGTGCATTCAGCCCCCGGCATCTGCCCCCCAGCCCTGGGCATGGGCTGCCCCCCCGGCCCGCACCCCCGGGAACACGGCACAGCCAGGAGCAGCTTTCACGGTTCTGCTGTTGCGTGGGGATACAACCGCCATGCCAGGGAAGCCGAGCAGCCGCAGCGGCTGCTCAACCACCAACAGCCCCAGCCACCCACAGCTCCACTCGGAAACGAGTGTCACAACCAGGCAAGTGCCCACCCCCCGCGGGGGCCACTGCAGCTCCGCCAGCCGCCTGCGCTCCCAAATGCACACCCTGTGCCAAACACATTCGGCGGAGATGTGGAAAGGCAAATTGCAAGAGCAGGCTTTTCCCCCGCCCGTGCAGCTGCACGCCTTGGTGGTCAGGTTTCCTACTTTGGCAATCAGGCTGCAAAATTATGATTACCAACGCTGTTGCCTGGTTCTGACCAAAGGTGACGCCAGCTTCCAGGACAGAGCTGTGAGCTGGTTGAAATCACCCAGCATCAACGCCCGGAGGCCCCCGCGCCATGTGCCGGAGCGACATGGGATGCTGCCGCTCTCCCTGCGGCGGGGAGGCCGCGCTCGCTCTGCGGGCAGGTACAGCAGCCTCTCCGGGTCCGGCTGCCCAGCTGCAGGCAGCACAGCTCTGCGCTCCCACCCCCTGCCCGGCCCCCACCACTGCTCGGGTAGGGGCAGCCCAGTCTGACCCAGTCTGGCCCAGTGCAGCCCCTCCTCTCACCTTGTCGCTGGCAGACCCGCTGGCACTCCTCCACCGTCTCAAAGTTGTTGGCGTTCCCACTGCAGCCACTGTAGATGAATGGCTGGCAGGTCCCCATGGCAGGGTTGTAGGCGTAGCGACGGAAGTATCCCCTGCACAGACCACGCACGGGTGGGAGGTGACAGATGTCACCCAAGGACACGAGGCTGCTGGAGGCAGCAGGACCCGGCCAGTGGCCCCAGCCAGCGCGTGGGAGCGGGGCCGCAGTCCCTCTGTCCGGAGTCAGGCAGCTGCGGCTGCAGCCCGTGAAACAGCACTTCGCACGTTGGGGACAGTCGGTGTCATCACTGCAGGAGTTGTTGCAGGGGGCGAAGGTCTGCAGCACCTTTCTCTTGGGGCAGACGCCCGGTTTGGCTGCGGGTGAGAGAGGAGAGCAGCTCACACTGAGGGTCAGTCCTGGCTGCAGCCCCCCTACCACTGAGCGCCCCGGCCACCCTTACCTGGCACCGGCGGCACGCAGTGGACGTGGCAGCCCATGCTGCAGCACTTCTCTCTGCCTCGGCACTCGCTGTCGCTGCCGCACTCCACCAGGCAGATGGTCATCCGGTCAGGGTTCAGCCGCGGGCAGAAGCCACTCTTGGCTGGGGGTGCCCAGCAGGGTCAGGCCCCCACCAGCCCCCGCCTGCTCCCACCGCCCAGCCCACCCCAGGGCGCCCACCCCAGGGCGCCCACCCCGGGTCCTGCGGGCAGGGAGCAACGGGCAGCCCGTCCCCCCGCACCAGAGGGGCTGGGGTGCAGGGGCCACCCGCGCCGGCCCTGGGGGGCGATGCACCCCGCGGGCAGCGGCTGCGCTTGGCCGAGCCGGGACCCGGTGGGACGGGGCGCGGGGCTGGCAGGGCTGCAGGAGCCGCCCCCGCCTCGGGGGGCAGAGCTGGGGCCGCGGGGGGCCGGGGGCCGCTCACCTCCCACGGGGAGCCGGCACTCCCATCCGCAGCCGGTGCTGCAGCAGCGCTCGCTGCCCGGGCAGTCGCCGTCCGAGGAGCAGAAATAGCCGCAGGGCTTCGGGGGGATCCTGCTGGGCGGGGGGCACTCGCCGAGCTTCCCTGGGAGGGCGAGCAGGGGGTTACGGCGGGCGGCGGGGCCCAGCCTCGCAGCGGCCGGGGGGACGCGGCGCCTGCCCGGGACCCCGCGCTGCTCCGGGGGGTCCGGCCCCGGCGCTCGGGTGCGGGCAGGGCCGGCGGGGCGGCGCAGCCCGGAGCCCGCGGCCCCGCAGCGCAGCGCGGGGGCGAGGGGACAGCGGGGACAGCGGGGAGCGGGGCCGGGCCGCGGCTCACCTGGCAGGCGGAGCCCCGAGGCCGGCCGGGGGGGACCGGGGGGGCCCGGCGGGGCCAGCAGCAGCAGCAGCAGCAGCAGGAGCAGCCCCGGCTTCATGGCGGTGCCGCCGGGCCGCCCGTGGCCGCTTAAGTACGGCCCGGAGCCCCGGGCCCGGCCGGGCTGGCGGCGCCCCGCGCCCGTCTCCGCCTCCGGGGCCGCGGACGGCGCTCCCGGAGCCCGGGGGGGCCCGGCCCGGCCCGCTCTGGCGGAGCAACAGCCTCCTCTGCCGGCCGCCGCCCGGGATGCTGCGCCGGGATCGGGCCTGCAGCCCACGGAGCCCACGGAGCCCACGGAGCCGTGAGGCACCGCAGGCGGGGGCCACAGGCGGAGCTGCGCAGCCCCAGCACCGGCACCGGCGCGGCGGGCAGGGGGCTGCAGGCGGGGGGGCTACAGGCGGGGGGGGCTGCGGACAGGGGGGCTGCGGGCAGGGGGGCTGCGGGCAGGGGGACCATTCCCCGCGGCCGGGGCACAGCGGCAGGAGGACACACCAGGCTTCACACCGCCGTGTGCCGGCAGGACTCGAATGCGCCGTCATTAATGGCACGCAGCTCCGCGCTGTAGCACTGGACAGGCGTGCAGCAGCCAGGGGAGAAAGGGCATGAGGCCGAAGCCCCGCAGAGCACCGAAGCCACCAGTGCCAGCCGAAGGACCAGGCGCTGCTCGGGAGAGGCTGGCGACTCCCTGCACCGCCACCATGGCACTGCGGCACGTGCCACGTTGGGGCAGGCGTCACTCGGAGGGACCCCGTGCACATAAACCGGGGATGCAACTGCTTTCACAGCCCCTGCTTTTCTTGCTAAAGGTTACCTGTGTTTCGGACCCAGAGTTTCTGTAGCAACAAGCGCACTTGGCCACTTGGAGCTGGGATGACGCAAACAGGAATTTCCAAGTGGGGAAATAACGATCGTTGAGCTGTAAAACCGCATATGAGACCGCAGAGGTCACGTCGGCCTCAGCACAAAGACACCTGCTTCCAGCCGGGCTGGCCTTGTGACAAACCCCCAGGCAGGGAGCATCCTCCCCCGCGCACTGGCACCCCGGCCGAGGCTTCTCTCCTGGTCTCCAGCTCCAGCAGAGGACCAGCCCCTTCCACCAGCCCCTCAAAAACTCAGGTCCTGCCCTTCTTTGCCCACCGCGGCCACGGGCTGCCCCCCGTGCCTTGCTGCAGCCCTGCCGAGCCAGGCTGCCTCTGCCCGACCTGCCGGCAGCACCTGCCTGTGCCCTTTGCCATTCGGCGCGGTACAGCGAGCTGTGCTGGCACGGCCGCAATTCAGCAGCAAGAGGTGCCACGGTGCAGACCCCCGGCAGGGACACACAGCTCGGCCGTGCTCCCGCACTGCACAGGATGGTGAGCAGGGAGCAAAGGTTCTGCTCGGCGGAGTCTCGGGGCGTGGCAGCGGCAACGCCGGTGGGTCCCTGCAGGCACGGAGCACACCTCACCCTCGGCACGGTCACCCTTCGCACACTTGGCTGCACCAGGCTCTCTGTGACCTCCCCGCACCGTTAACCTTGGGCTTCCCCACCCCATCCCATCCAGGTCTGCCTCGCGCCAGTCCCGGTGCGCAGTGAGGTGAAAGGCAGCCCCCGTGCTGACCTCACCAGAGCACCCGTCTGCTGGGACATGCCTGCAGCCAGCCGACATGACGGCACCCAGCCGCCCGCCTGTCCCCGCAGAGGAATGGTGCTCGGTGCACAGCGTGGGGCAGCGGGTGCGCCCAGCCGGCATGTTGCAGAGGCTTCCCACACTCCACTCCCTGAGGCCACATTCACCCATGGGGACCAGGCTGGCTGTCACCTGCAGCTCCGCCAGCAGACGCAGCAGGACATGGGACCAGGCCGGGGCCATGGCAGGCAGGCGCCGGGTCTCCAGGGCGGGCATGGCCGGGGACAGACCCCCAGCTCTCCATCCCGGAACACCCCTGTGCTGCGCTGCCAGGATGGCCACCACCCCAGGGGAGCCTCCTCCTGCTCAGCCCCCCCGGGTTCCTGTCCCATGAACTCATCTAATCGCTTGTCACACCTGGGCAGCTCTTGACGTCTGCAGCAACGAGTCCTACAGCTGGGTGAGGAGACCGCCCGCCCTCTGCCCCTTGCCTGCGGGTCTGACCCAGCACCCTCAGATCCTGCAGCCGCAGAAAGCAAGCTCTGCACTCTCCTGGCCACTCTGCATGTACCAGCCTCCCTCCTGTCCCCTCTGCCTCCTCTTTTCCAAGCCGGAGAGCTCCAGCCCCTTCCTCTGGGCTCCCCGTGGCCACAGGGGTGGCCCTGGCCTGTGGCCACATCTCCCTTTCCCTCGAGGAGGGTGCTGTTGGGTGCTGACGTCCCCGCCCTGGCTGCAGCCTGGCTGCTGGGGCTGGGACGGGGCCGTGGTAAATGATTTCTCAGGCAATAACAGGTTGTGGGGCTGTTGCTGCCTCGGGCACAACTGTGAAACGTAGCATGAGTTTCGGCACCCGAAGGTTATGTGCGTGGCAGCCCCTCCCCGGCCCCACATGCATATAAACCCCCGCCAACCCGCGCGGGCCATCCAGCACCCAGGGGAGCACCATGAAGACCGCTGGCATTTTGCTCGTGGGCATCCTCGCCCTGTGTGCCCAGCTGCAGCTGGCCGCTGTGGCTGCCGGGGGCACAGGTGAGTGCTCAGGGTCACGGGGCGGCTGCATCCCGCTGGCGCTCGGGGTGCTGTGGGGCTGGCTCGGGCTGGGGGTCCAGCATGGGACGAGCAGGTAAGACCGATAACACCAGCAGAGAGCCAGGTGCTTCCCCGGCTCTAGGGCACCCCACGCACCACCGCCAAGCCGCCAGGCTCCAGCTCTGCAGAGAGGGGCTGCTGAGGTCTGCGCCGCGCGGGCAGCGCAGGCAGGCGGGGGGCTTGGCGGCAGCAGCAGGATGCGGCAGGACGGCGGGAGCCCTCCTGCCCACAGGGCGCACCGGCCTTTGGCTGCCAGCTGGTTGTACGGCCGGGCCCCAAAGGGGTCAGATAATTCCCTGTGCGTCAGCCCATGCACACGGCGCAGGGACCCTGAGCTGCCGACTGCTGGGGCCTGATGACTCCCAGAGGAAGGGCCGTCCCTCTCTATCGCTGTCCCCTGCTTTCCCACTCCGTGTCGCCGCGGGAGGCCGGGTATCTGCTGGGGGCACCTTGCCTGGCCCAGCAACGCTTCCCTTTTAATCATTGACTGCCCTCCCTTGGCAGGCAGGGAGACGTGACTCCGACACCTTCCCTGCTGCCATGAAGGAGCCGCGCTTGCCCACGGGGCTTGGGCGCAGCCCGCGTGACTGGGCTCAGTGGCAGCGGGCACTGCCACCCAGGGATGCTGCAGGGAAGAGCCCTTGGGGTTGGGCTCGGGGCTGCTGAACCCACATCCTCAGCCAGGATCCTCCCCCAGGATGTGCCTTGGCATGGGGACGGCTGCCTGTGGCTGTGCCGGCAGACACCCGCGCTCCCACGGCCATCCTCAGCCTGTCGAGGAAGCACCTGGCAGAGCCGGGGCAGGGAGGGCAGCATCCCAAATGCCGCGCATTGAGGATGGAAGCCAAAGCATTTCTGTCTCCTGGAAAGCGATGCCGACTGCATGGGCTGGAGCCTGGCACGTTCAGTCCCTCTCCAGCTGCTCTGGCTGGCTGGCGGCGGCTCCAGCTGGATCGGCCGCTCGGCAGCCAGCCGGGCACGCCAGGGCCAAGGTACAACCTTGGGCAAACCCACCCACACCCACAGTGCTCCCCACAGCTCTCGCCTTCCTCTGTGGTTTCCCCCTCGTCTCCTGCCACGAGCCTGTTTCTGGGCTCCTGTCTGCTCCTGTCCAGCTGCTCCGGTGCAGCCTGGCTGCTGGTGTCCACGCTCGCAGCCTCCCAGCTCCGGCTGCTCGCTGCCAGCACCGAGGACATCCCACACTCTGGGGCAGAGCAATCACGGGATCAGACCAGGGCAATAACTTTCAAAGGCAAGCGCCACCGGTAGCATGGGCACAGGAGCAGCAGCTCACTCACGGTGGGACACTGGGGCAGCCCTTGCCCTGGCAGCGGGGACGGCACCGCTGGGTGGGCAGCATCGGACCGGTAGCAGTGCTGCTGCTCCAGGAAAGCCACCGCTGGGTCCGGGCGGGCTCTGACCCTGCGCAGCAGAGGCAGGGATGGTGCAGGTCCCTTGCCTCCATCCTGGAGGGCAGTGCTCACACAGCCCAGATGATGCTCATGCCTGTAGTGACCATGTTGCGCAGCGTGCCCCGGCCCTGGCACAGGGATCACCGGGCTGCAACACGGCTGCCTTTATTCAGGGAGTCCTGTCATCAGGCCAGGGCTAGAAACACCAACCCGGCTCAGTTCACCAAAGCGCTGTCCCCAGCAGGGCCCAGGCGTGCGGGCAGAGTGGGAGCATCCCAGCCAGCCCGAGCGTGGCCAGGTCCTGGCAGCCTCCCTGGCAGCTCCCCAGCACCCAGCCACTGAGCACCCCAGCCTGGAGGGCACAGGGATGAGGACCGCCCTGCCGCTCTCCCCGCCACCCCAGGCCTGTGCCCCGTCCCTACACATCGGCTCCTGCTGCCGATGGCGGTGAAGCACGGAGCAGCGGCTGGGCAGGCAGCTGGGCCATCCGCACCGGCTCCTGTTACTGCATAAACACCCGCCGTGGGGAGGGGACCGCAGGCAAAGGCAAACAGTTACTGATTTACTGCTGCTCTGTTCCATGCCGCATTGTTGACTGTGGGGTTAAATTACCTGGAGACAGACCCCGGCAGAGCGGACACCAGCTCGTGTCTCGGGGCAGGGACCGTGTCCCCCGCCCCATGCACCCCTGGCCCACGCAGGGCTGCAGGATGCTCCAGCCTGGAGCTGAGGCTGTCCCTGGAGCCTCTGCCAGCAACGAGGGCACATCATCACTGGAGACACGGCAGGTCTCACCCTCCTCCCCACGCAGGAGAGGCTCAGCTGTGCAACCATGCCCAGGATGGGGCCCAGGGAGCCAGGATGCTCTGGGATTGCCTCCCAGCAGAGGGGTCCAGCCCATGCCCCCCAGCCAGGCAGCACCAGCACTGCACACCCACACTGCACACTGCACACCGGACCTGCACCGTAACGGCAGCCGAATGACCCAATGCACCGACCAGAAACTGGGAGCTGCGAGCAAAGGGGCCAGCGTCCTTGGCCCCCCCCGGCACAGTGCTGGGCTGCTGCCCTTCCATCAGCAGCCCCAGAGGAACTGAAGCCACCGCTGACAGCGCCTGCGGAGGAGCTGGGAACTGGCAGAGCAGCAAACGCTGATGGGAGCAGGGCAGCCACGCTGGGTGATCTAGGCCACTTGGCTAGGTGGGCCTATCCAAACAAACCCCACCTCGGTGCTGCCAGGCACCACGAAGCATCCCGGCCTGCCGGAGGGCAGTGCCCGTGCCACGGGAGGGGTATCCCAGAGAGCCGCCAGGCTGAGGGGGTCTGGGGTCATAGGGCCCCTGGCACTGCCATGCCCCCAAGCACCGGGCGCGCAGCCAGAGCATGCTGGTGGCTCACTCCCCGCCAGCCACTCGCTCAACCGGCACTGCCGGCCAGTCTGGGATGCATCCCTGGGGCTGTTGGAGGCTGCGAGGACAGCAGGGGCCATGGGATGAGGCTGTGGCCAGGCAGAAGGAGGTGCCGAGGCTGCCGGAGAGGCGTGGGGGAGCCCCAGGGTGGGCACCTGCCTGGAGGTGCAGGCAGCCTGGAGGGCCCTTCAGTCGAGGAGAAAGCTGGAGGAGAACAAGTGGCTGGAGCAGGAGCTGGGCGAGCAGCAGCCACAGCCGAGCGGCTGCCCTTGTGCACGCTGCCAGCTCATCTCGGCCTCTGGACGTTGGTGGCTCAGGCCGGGGGCTCCACTCGAGCTTGTGACCATGGCCAGGGTGTAGACAGGGATGGGTCGTGCCCCATCCCTGGCGCACCCACGCCTGCCACGCTCCCCGCTGGTGGTACCAGCAGCATCCCTGTGGCCTCCAGTGGCCGAGCCCCGTGCGGGGCCATGACAGCCCTGCACCCCGGCTGCTGTGGGGGCTGGGGTCTGGCATGCGGCGCACGGGGGCTGCGGCCAGCGGCGCTTGGCTGCTGTTCCTGCCAGGCAAGTTTTCGGCATGGCCGCCCGGTCTCCTCGAGGCTCCCCCTTCCTGGTCAGCAGCCAGCAGCGGCAGATACCTGATACTCAGGTTGTGCAAGCGCGAAGGGGGAGCCTGGCCCTGCCCGGCCCTTGGGAGCCACCCGGAAGGCCGAGCTCTCCCGCCCGCCGGCCCCACCTGGAGAGGAGCTTAAAGGCCGGCCGGGTGGCCGCAGGCACAGCGCCGGCTCCCGCACCATGCCCAAGGCCCGCAGCATGCTCGTCCTGGCGGGGCTCCTGGCTCTCTGGGCAGAGCTGCCTCCAGCATCCGCCCAGAATGTCACCAGTGAGTATGAGCGCACAGCACGGCACGGCTTGGCACGCCCCGGGCAAGCGGCCAGCATCACTCCCAGCCCCGGGGCCTGCTGGGGTGGGGGCCGGGACCGAGAGCCAGCCGGCGCCTGGCGCATTTGGGCTCAGCAGCATCCCTGGACGCAGCCCTGGGGTTGGCGGCAGCATCTCCTCGCCCTGCTGCGGGGCCGGCAGCCCCGGTGCCCACCCACGCCCTCCGCCTTTGCCTTGCAGCGAAAGCTGGCGTGTGCCCGGACCCGGCGACGGAAGCAGTGAACTGCACGGTGGGGTGCCAGTCCGATGGCGACTGCGAGAGCACCCTCAAGTGCTGCCCGGCAGCCTGCGGCAAGGCCTGCCAGAAGCCCGACGGTAACACTCCCTCCTGCTCCTGGCCCCACTGCCTGGAGCTGGCCCTGCTGCCACGAGCCAACAGCCTGTCCCAGCTGGCAGCACTGGTGGTCCGGGGCACGGTAGCAGCCGTGGGCTTGGGTGTCCCCTGCACGTCTGGCTGCAGTGCGGGTATCGGGGTCTGCGTGGGGACCCCGGCAGGGTCAGGGTGTGCTCCCATGGGGCAGCTTCCCAGCATGGTGCACCCTCCGCCCGGGCTCGCCCGGGCTGCGCTCACCCCTTCCTCCTCCCAGCGACACGGGGATTGAGCAGACACCTCCGAACAACACTGGGGCAGTGCAGAGGGCAGGGGCCTGCGCTGCTCCCCCTTGCAGCCCTCACTGCATGCTCAGCTTCACTGTGGGCAGCTGCCGGGCTGGGATGTGGGCACCGTCCTGCCTCCCAGTCCCGAACCTGGGAAGAGTCTCCCAACGGCATCATCCCCGGCCCTGCGCTGGACATGGCCCCACGGGCTCACCACGCTGGTCCTGCCGGAGAGCAGCCCCGGTAGACAGGCACAGGATTTGGGATCTCCAGCTGCAAACGTGGATGCGAAACAGAGGCTCCGGTACCTCCATCGCCACCTGCAAGGACAAAGCTGGCCCGGCTGTGCTGCAGTGGAGGACAGCATGGTGCAGAGCCAGGAGCCCAGTGCCGGTGGCAGGCAGCGGCAGGCAGCGGGACGGCAGGGCAGGGGCCCCATGCAGCCAGGGCACAGGCTGCCTGGGGCACACGTGCCCCCCGCTGAGGCCTGAGCTGAGCCCACGCCCCACAAGCACACGGCCAGGGCTGTCCACAGCGGCAGTGGGGGAAAGCGGGGCTGAGGCTGCCATCGGGGCTGTGTGCTGCAGCTGTGCGTCCTGTGCCGGCCACGCACCCCTGAGCAGGAGGCCTGAGCACAGGGACCGCAGGGGACCACCACGCCACATGGCATCCCCAACGTGTCCACATCGGGTCAGGCTGTGCCGATGGCCAGAGCCATGGGGTGGGGGAGCTGCCGGCCGGCACAGGGGTCCCTCCTCTGCGGCAGCCAGGGACTGGGGCTATGCCCACGGCTCCAGGAGCTGCAGGGCTGGCCCTGCGCCTTGTGCCAGGACCAAGGGGTCTCAGGCCATGTCCCTTCACCTTTGCAGAGAAGCCCGGCACCTGCCCACCCGTCAGTCCGGGGATCCCCATGCTGGGCGTCTGCACAAACCAGTGCAAGACGGACTCCAACTGCTCCGGGAGCCAGAAGTGCTGCAGGAACGGTTGCGGCAAGGTCTCCTGTGTGACACCCCTCCACTGAGGTCAGTCGGATGCCCACCAACCCCAGGCATCCTGCAGCACCCTCAGCACAGCACCCACGCACCCATCCCGCTCATGGCCCTCTGCTCCCTTTGCAGGCACAGCCACCTCCTGCCAGCCCGGCCACAGGGAAGCTGCTGCCCAACGCGAGTCCTGCATGCCCAGGCCTTGGCCCTGCACCACTCCCCCGGCCTGGCTGCGCTCCCAGCTTGGAGCCTTCAGCCTCAGCTTCCTCTCCAGGGTCCCCTGCTTGGGATGCACCACAGCCCCCTGCACTCTCACCAATAAAGCAGCCTCTCCCTGCCATGCTCGTGGCCGCCTCTCCATCCCGCCGCGCTCCCAGATGGGCAGGGCAGCCGCTCTGCCCACTCATGGCCACATCCTGCCCACCACAGCTGCCACTGAGCGCTGGTGCTGGTGCTGGGGCCGCCTGGAAGGGCTGCACATGACTGCCAGCGCCGACTGGCTGCACCATGTCTCCAAGGGTCCCCAGCCTGTGTCCCTGCCCAGGGCTGCCCCACGGCCTGGGCTGCCCTGGCACGTTGGCTCCTCCACCTTTGCCCAGACGTGCTCAGCGTGGGGCCATCACGGCACAGCCGCGTCCACGTCCCATCAGAGCAGAGCTGCTCTCTGCTCTGCAATGGCCAGGGGACGGGGAGGCTGCCGGCGTGTGCTGTTGCACAAGTGTCACCCAAATCCCCTCCAGCCCCATGTGTTCCCAGCCCAGCAGTGGCGTGTCGCCCATGGCGGGAGCCCAAAGGAGCCGTGGGCAGTGAAGCCCACATGCCTCTGCCCCATGCCTGCCCCGTCCCTCCCCTGCCTGCTCAGAGCTGGGCCCCACTCCTGCTCCTGCGCTGCCCTCCCTGGCACCTCCTGCTCCCCACAGGGCTCCTGGCGCCCCGGCCCTCTTGCACCCGCCACACTCCCACTCCCAGCCCCCAGGGCCAGAGCAATCAGTCCCACATACCTTTGAGGGGCCGGCACCCCTAGGGCCCCTGCCTTTGGCGGGGGACAGAGCACAGCTGTCCCCCAGGGCAGAGTGAGCCCTGCAGCCCGCCTGGCACAGCCCAGTGCCCAGTGCCAGTTCCCCCTCTCCCTGCAGTGTGGGTGCAGGCTGGTGCACCCTGTCTCAGCACCACAGCTCTCTGCAGCAGCTCTTCTTCCCACTCCATGTGCGCTAGGAGGCAACCGGTGACACTGCCCAGGCAGGACTGGGTGGATGCTGAGGACCAGGGACAGGACACTGCTCCCCTGTGTCCCATCCCTGCTCGCTGTCGGGGAGCACAGGCAGTGGGGCTCCCAGGGTGCTGCCCGTCCCCTCAGCCTGGCTGCTCATGGGTCACCAGTGACCTGGAAAGTGCACGCTGCGGGGGATGCATCAGCTGCGGGCTACGAGCCCAGCGCTGCCCCAGGAGTCTCCCCCGAGCCGGATTGTTCATGCCCAGCACTCCCACGGTCTCGATACGGTGCTGCTGTGGGAAGGAGCAGCTCAGCTCGGCCGGCCTCCACCCCAGCAGGGTTTAAATCCCGGCCAGCGGGCACAGCAGCGCGGCCCCCTGACAGCAGCACCATGCCGGGTGAGCGCACCCTCCTCCTGGTGCTCCTGGCGCTGTTTGTGGAGCTGCTGCCCACCCTGGCCAACCAGCACCACATCGGGGACCAAGGTGCCGCCCCTGCAGTCACCCCGGCACCGCGCCGGGCCCCCCGGGGACGCTGGCCCCCCGCCGCCCTGCCTGCCCCCGGCAAAGCAGGCGAGTGCCCGGCGGCAGGGAGCGGAGCCCCTCGCCCCCCCAGGATGTACTGCCTCTCCGACCATGGCTGCCCCGGCACCGAGAAGTGCTGCCAGAGCGGGCAGGTCAGGACCTGCCTCCTCCCCACCACAGGTACCACCGGCTCCCCCCAAGAGATGCCAGCGTGGGGACCAGGTGACGGGTGGGATGCGGGTGGGAGCTACTGGCCGTGTTGGGTGCCCCTGGTGTGAGCCCTGCTCCCTGGGCACACAGCCACACAGAGCATCTCCCTCTGCAGAGAGCCCAGGCTACTGCCCCCGTGCCGGCAGTGCCAGTGGGGCGAGCTGCGGGACAAGCTGCCACAACGACACGGCATGCAGCCCCGGGGAGAAGTGCTGCACCCTCGGCTGCTGCGCCCGCTGCATGCGTGCCGAGCCAGGTAAGGCGGCCTGGGTGTCCCCATGCCGGGCTGAGGATGCCACGGGACAGCCCCATGGGTCCGCAGCCCCCCATCGCTCTGTGGGGGAGCCGCAGGCGCTGTGGGGCCAGGCCAGCTGCACACCAAGCCCTGAGCCTCCCCTCCCCTCCAGCCAAACCCGGCCTCTGCCCGCGGAAGCGCGCCCAGAGGAGTGCTGCCACCTGCCCCAACCGCTGCGCTGATGACCGGGATTGCCCCGGGGACCGCAAGTGCTGCTTCTCTGGCTGCGGGCTGGTCTGCACCCCCGCGGACACAGGTACGGCCCCACCATCCCTCCTCCCAGGGCCGGGTGCCCGCAGGCTCCGCTCCCCCCCGGAGCCAGGGCACGCCAGACCTGCATTCTGCCACCCAAGCGTGTATGCCCCCAACACTGCCCATGGCTGCCCCACAGCCGCCCTGCGGCCACCCCGTGTCCACCCTGCAGCCGCACCGGTGGTAGCATGGCTCCTCCTGCCCTGCAAAGCCCAGTGTGTGCCCGGCTGTGCCACTGGACAAGCCCCAGCAGCCGTACCTGGCCAAGTGTGCAGCCGGTGGCAGCCATCCAGGCCCCGGGGAGCGTGTGCTGCCGGCTGTGGCTCCCGGTGCCACACACCCACCCCGGACACAGCCCCGGCCCTGTGAACCCCTGGGCAGGAGCCCTCAGGGTGCTGCAGAAAGGGATCCCCATGGCCAGCTCCTCCATGATGGATGGGTGATGGCACTGAGTGGGCGGCAGGGCTGCACCCCCATCCTGCATCCCCCCATCCTGCACCCCCATCCTGCACCCCACTTGGGCTGGGTGCTGGCGGGGACCACAGCCAGGGTTGCCCCTCACCACTCCAGCTGCCAGCTGGCATCCTGTATTGAGCTGTGACTGGTCTCACTGGGTCAGACTGGTGTGGGTGTGAGGCTGGTGGCTGAGGGCTGCCCTGGGCTCTGGGAGGGAGGATGGGGGACAGGGCGGGGACAGGATGGCGACCGAGGCTGAGCCAGGAGCAGGGCTGGGGGAAGCAGGATCCCAGCACAGCCATTGTTCCCGTTGTCACCAGGCAGCCGCCGTGCCGCAATGAAGGCTGGTGCGTGCCCCGTGGTGTTGCGGGGCTCCTTGGGACCCTGCTTGGAGCTGTGTGACACCGACAGCGACTGCCCTGGGGCTGCCAAGTGCTGCACCACCGGCTGTGGCCACGTCTGCAAACCGCCCACCGAGGGTAAAGCCACCGGTGTCCCGTGGGGCCAAGAGCCCCCCCTGTGTCCCCTCCCTGTCCTGTCCCAGGCTGAGCCTCCCCGGCCAGGGCTGGCACCCCCTTGGCTGTACCCACCCTCCCCAGGGGCTGCCCCTCGCCATGACCCTCGCGGGAGGCGATGGGAGCACGGGGACCCAGCTGCTGTCCCCACGGGGCAGGAGCTGGGTGAGGGGCTCACCCCCTGTGGGCAGGGCAGCTCCCCCATCCCAGAGGGGTGCCCTGCCTGCAGGAGGGGAGCCCTCACCTCTCCCTCTCTGCATGTGCCAGCACGGTCCGGGCTCTGTCCCCCCATGCCTGATGGTGACCGGGCGGCCGAGTGCCTCCTCCTGTGCCTGCAGGACAAGGATTGTCCCCCCGGCCAGAAGTGCTGCCTGCGGGGCTGCGGCCGGGCGTGCGTCCCCCCGCTGCAGGGTAAGGCCACCTTCTGGGTGCCAGCAGCCCGGAGCACCCTGCAGGTCTTGTCCCTGCAGCAGGTCCAGCCTGGAGGGGATTGAGGGGGCCCCGAGTTGGGGCACCCCAGGGCCCCCCATCCCTTGGGGTGGGAGCACCCATCCTGCATCGACCGCCTCATCCATCTCTTCCAGGCACAGCCTAGCCCTGGCCAGGAAGGGCTGCACCAGGAGCTGCCGTTTTGGGGCCGCTCCCCACCCCACTGCTATTGCATCCCTGTGGGTGAGCAAAGAGGTGCTGCTGCTGGCAGCACCCGCCACCCCCTGTGCCCATCCCTGTGCCAGACCCTCTGCACCGCCAGCAAGATGGCACCGGCATTGCTCTGATGGGTCCTGGCTGGGGTGCCCAGTGCCCCCAGCCCGTCCCAGCCGTGCTGTTGAGGGCTGCACACAGGCAAGGCAAGGCTCTTGGCAGCCCAGGCACGGAGGCAAACCCCTGCATCCCCGTCAGACCCAGCCGCTTCACAGCACTGAAACAGAATAAACCGGCACATGGCCACCTTCTGCTCTGGGTCACCATCCCTGGGCTCTGCTGTGGGCTCCCGGGAGGCACAGGCAGCCCTGGGCCATGCACAGGCAGGCTGGTGCAAGCAGGCGCCTGGCAGCCGTCCCTGCAGGCAGGCGCTGCCCTGGGGCAGGGAGAGGCTCCCGTTTCCATGCGGGCGCCCTCCAGCCACCATCATCCCGTGGTGACCATCCTACTGGGTCCGGGGGCCGCCCAATGTCCCCTCGGCAGTCATGGACTGCAGCGCAGAAACCAGTTCCCTCAGATTCCTTGCACCAAGGAAGGGCTCATTTGCATCCCAAAGTGTGAAAACCTGGTTGGAAAAGCAGTCATGGGTCGGGGTAGATGAAGCACCCGGACAGGGAAGGGAGCAGGGAGCAGCACCCACGTGCCAGGGGCCACGGCAGGACCCGCTCACTCCCTGGTCCCAGCCCAGTCCCGTCACAGTGCTGGGACACCAAGCTCACCCAGGACATGTCTCCCATCTCAGGGTGCCGGATCCCTAGCGGTTGCATGCACGGAGGCTACGCCCGGCTGAGCCGAGCCACGGCTGTGGGGCGACACCATGGCAGCAGAGCCCCTCTGGCTGCTCCCGCTGCCGAGCCATGGGGTCTGTCCGTGGCCCCCACCCAGGGGAGGCGAGGGGCAGGCAGGCCTGGAGGGAAACCCAGGCTGGGGTCGCAGCTGGCTGGGGCAGGGATGGGGCTGTGCCCCATGGGGGACAGCGGCTGCCTGACCCCAGCCACCCTCCCCAGCCCCATGGGTCACCCTGACCCCAAAGCGCAGCTTGGCCGGAGATAAGCGGGATGGCTGGCGGGGCGCCGGCGGGTTCTGGGAACTGCCCCTCCTCCTGCTCCTCCTGCCCACGGCATGGCCAGCCTGCCATGGCCAGCAGCCCGGCTTCAGTTGCCCCGTCACCCCAGGCACCCCTGCCAGAGACTTTAAACCCGGCCCTGGCTCAGCTCCGGACACACACGACATCCTTGGCAGCACCATGAGGCTGGGGACTTTCCTCCTCCTGGGGCTGCTCATCCTCGGGGCAGAGCCAGGCACTGCACCAGAGCAGAAAGGCGGTGAGTACTGGCAGGCAAACCCGGCAGCTGCCAGGCACAGGCACCCTGGAGCCAGCTCCTTGCACCCGGCCCTCCCGCGCCCTTGCCATGTCCCCTCTGTCTCTGCTCAGCACATGCTGGCACTGCCTGGCACATACTGGTGGGGGCTGTGTCCCTGCGCGCCGCGCCGCTGCCTCGGGGAGCCCGCTGCCACCCCGGGCTGCAGGGGCGTGTGTGCGTACCGCGCACCCCCGCGCCCTGCGTGCACAGCAGCTGTCAGCACCCAGGGGTGCCATGCGTGGCAGGGGCCCTCCTGGCCTCCCTGGGCACCCCCACACCGACACTGGCAGACCTGGATTTGGGACGTCTGTGCCTGCAGAGCCCAGCGCCTGGCCTGGCGCCGAGGAGAGGTCTCAGGGCAGAGCAGGGCTGCGTGGCGAAGGCAGGAGCGAGGAGGGTGCTGGCGGGGGCAGGCAGGGGCTGGGCAGGGGACCGGGGCTGCGGCCCCGCAGTGTCTGGGCTCTGCTTCTCACACCTCCCGTCCCTTCCCCACCCCTGCATGTGGCCCCCGACCACGGGGACGGACCCAAACTCCGGTGGAGGGGCCAGGGCTGCGGGTGCCACTTCCTGGGCACAGCCCCCCGCTGCCAGGGCCCCCTGGCTGTGGGACGATGCCGGGGGCGGTTGTGCCCGGCTGCGGTGCTGCTCTGCCCGCCTCGAGACAACGGGCGGGTTCCTTCTTTGTTTTAACCAAACAGCTGCTGTTTGGAGTGAAACCTCCCAGCAGTGTCTCTGTTTGCAGCCCAAACAGCACGGCCCTGCCAGGAGCCGGCAAGGGCTGTTTGCAGAAACTGCTGCTCCCGTGGCATCCTCCAGCCGGCGGGCAGGAGCTGGGCATGGGTGCCAGCTGGAGCTCGCCCACACCTCTGCCAAAGGCAGGGCTGTCCTGATTTTCCCAGTGTGGCCAAGATGAGCACAGGGTGTCAGGAGGAAGAGGAGGAAGAAGAGGAGGAGGAAGAAGAGGAGGAGGAAGAAGAGGAGGAAGCAGTGGCAAGGAGCATGCCACTTGCAGTGAAGATGCACGGGGCAGCAGGATGCTCAGGGATGGATCCTGACCTCCAGACGGTGCTGGCTTGGTGCTGGCTTCTCCCTGGCAGGGCCAGCAACACTCCCTATGGCACTCACTGCCTTGCAAGGGCACACACAGCCCCGTGCCATGCCATGCCATGCCGCGCCATGCCACACTGTGCCATGCTGTGCAGTGCAGGTCTCAGTGTGGGTGTACGGCAGCCCCGGGGCCGTGCTGCAGGGGAATCTCCAGCCCCGCTCCAGCCAGTCCCTCTCCTGCCACAGCAGCAGGGCTGCCAGCACCCCAGGCTCTGCCTGGCAGCCCCGGGCATTGCCATCGGCCGGGGACTGCCACGCCAGCAAGGGAGGGTCTGTGTGAGCCAGGCCCCTGGCCTGGGGCCCCGAGAGGCCAAGCCCCTGCCAGGACTCTGCCCCCCAGGCTGTGCTCCCCGCTCTGGTCCCCTGTCCCCTTCAGGGGGGACCCATGCCCCACTCCCCAAGGGACGGAGGGCGAGGAGCTCTGCCGCCTGGTGCTGCCCTGACGCCGCCGTCCCACCGCAGGGGAGCCCCAGAAGCCGGGGAGGTGCCCACGGGACTTCACGCGTTGCCTGCGCCTGGAGCCCCCGCTCTGCACCAACGACTCGAGCTGCCCTGGCTGGCACAAGTGCTGCCCCCACGAGTGCCGGCTCCGCTGCACCCCCCCGGCAGAAGGTACGGCACTGCGGCACGGCCACCGGCACCACCTCTATACCAGGGCAGCCAGCACCCTTCTCCCCTGTCCCTGTCCCCATCCTTGTGCCATCCCCATTGCCACAGAGCAGCTCTCCACACGCTGCTGGCAGCCTCCTGCCCACGGCTCCCAAGGCCGGCATGGGGCATGTGGCGGGGTCCAGCCAGGGTCAGGCAGAGCGGTCCCACAGGGACAGGATTCCTGGTGCTGCCCTGGGACGCCGCTGGCGCAGCCTCACCTCTCAGCCCCACGCCAATCGGTTTTACAGAGAAACCCGGCGCCTGCCCGGCAGCGGCCCCCGAGGGTCTCCTTTACCCCTGCTCCTTCCCCTGTCTGGAGGACAAGGACTGCCTGGGAGCGCAGAAGTGCTGCCCGCTGGGCTGCGGCCCTGCCTGCCTGGAGCCGGTGCAGGGTAAGGTCTCCACGGGGGCCAGCTGGGAGCGCAGCAGCAGGAGAGCCCCAGCTCACATGGGGCAGCCGCAAGGCCCCTCTGTGCTGTCGACATCTGCCGCCTCCCTGCTGCCATGGGCCCCTGGGGCAGCCGCACGCCGCTTCCTCTACACTGGCAGCTCCTGGTGGCTGCCAGGGAAAGAAACCCAAGGCCAGGATGCGGCTGCTGGGTGCTGGGCATGTGCGGACCATGGCAAGGGGCCAGGGAGCCCCGGGGCAGGCAGGGCAGCCAGCTGGGGATGCTGAAGCCTCACGTCTGCTCTGCTCCGCCAGACCAGTCCAAACCTGGGGAGTGCCCTGCGGCACAGCCAGGGCCGGCAGGGCCATGCCGGGAGCAGTGCCGAGGTGACAGCGACTGCCCCAATGCACAGAAATGCTGCAACAGCAGCTGTGGCCACCAGTGCCTGCCAGCAGCCCCAGCCAGTAAGAACGGACGGGATGGGCAGCACAGGCAGGGCCGTGGTTCGGGGACCAGGGGTGATGCTGTGGGGCTGCAGCCGCCCCGAGGCACAGAGCTGTGGCAGAACAGGGGCCCCCTTACCCCATGCTCACTGGGGTGGGCTCTGCCAGGGCTGGCAGGAGAGCCGCTGCCTGTCCCCGACCTCTCGCTGCTATCCCCAGTGAAACCTGGTGCCTGCCCCACCAGCCCCCCGCCGGGCACCAACCCACTGTGCTGGGAGCCCTGCGCCCAGGACACCGACTGTCCTGGCAGTGCCAAGTGCTGCGCCCTCGCCTGTGGGCTCACCTGCCTGGCCCCGCTGCATGGTGAGCCTGGTTGTGCCAGGGGCCAGTGCCGCCCGCACCCCGCACCCTCCCCATGCCAGGGCCTCCTGACGACGTGGTGCCACGGGGGGTGAGCGCTGCCGGCAGGGCTGCGGCTTCGGCCATGCACCAACATTGCCCGGACACATGCACAGGGGGACACAGTGCTCAGGGCTGCAGTGCCACCGCAGCATTACCCGCAACAGGCAGAGAGGGGCTGGGGTGGGGACCCACCGCACAGTACCCAGGTGGGTGCTGGGGAGGGGAGGGGACAGTAAGGCCACCATCCTGCTCTCACCTCCTCCCTGCTGGCACTGCTGGCCGGGCCCTGCTCTGCGGCACAGAGGACGCCAGCCCTGCCCCAGCCACCCCGCAGCCACACCACCAGCAGAGGTGCCGCCAGGACCAGGACTGTGCGCCATCCGAGGTGTGCTGTCACCAGCGGTGCAGCCGGGAGTGCCATGCACACAGCCAAGGTGAGCGGGGCAGGAGCTGCCCCGGAGCTTCGACAGCTCTGCCTGCCCTGGTCCCCACGGCTGTGCCTCCGAGCGGTGCTGGGAGCTGAGGGGACGGGGACCCCGGCGAAGCAGAAGGGAAGGGCTGCAGGGACCCACCTGGGCTGGGACCCCTGGGGACCTGCACCCTGGCTACCTTGGGCGTGGAGCGGGGCTGGGTGGGAGCACAGGACTGACAGAGGGGATGGATGTGTCCCAGTCCCTGCTGGCATTCCCAGCCCTAAATGCAGCCGCAAGCCGTTTGCCTCTTAGGGACCCCCACGGCTGCACCAGCCTGGCAGGAGGGGACGAGGTGCCAGAGCAACGGAGACTGTGGCAGTGGGGACACGTGCTGCAGCGGCCAGTGCACGTGGTTGTGCAGCACTGAGCACCAAGGAGGGACGTGGTGGGCAGCTGAATCTGGCGAGCCACGGGGGCAAGGGCGGCTCCTCTCCGCAGCCCCTGGGCAGAGGGGTCTGGTGCCAGCCCTGTGGTTCCCGAGGGAGGAGATGCTGCAGCGTTGCCACAGGGCAGGGCTGTGCTGCGGTGCCTGCTGTGCCTGGGGCTGCGGTGCCAGGGGAGCCACGGTGCCGAGGCAGCTGCATGCCCTGTGGGGGTGGCCGGGCTGCGGTGTGGGTCCGTGCAGCCGTCCCAGGGGCACCGCAGCCACCCCGTGCCATGCCCTGCAGAGAAGGCTGGCTTCTGCCCGGCCCGCGCGGGGCTGTTCCCCAGTTACGACTGTAGAGCCTGGTGCCGGCACGACGCCGAGTGCCCCGGCAAGGAGAAGTGCTGCCTGCGCGGCTGCGACTACATCTGCCTGCCCCCATCCCAAGGTGTGAGCCGCTTGGCCCCGCACCGGGCAGGGCAGGGAAGCAGCGGGCAGGGGTCCCTCCCCCAGCTGCGGGGGCTGCAGGTCTGGGAGGGGGAGGCCCCACCATCGCCCACCGCACCCTCAGCCCCGCTGCCTCCTACCCCCAGAGAAACCGGGCATCTGCCCCCTGGCCAAGGAGGTGCCAACCACCGCGGCCCCATGCGGCGCTGCCTGCGCTGGGGATTGGCAATGCCTGGGGGCTGAGAAGTGCTGCGGCAGCAAATGTGGCCACGTGTGCTTGGCCCCTGAACGAGGTGAGGGACAGTCGCCGGGGTGGCAGTGTCACACACTGCCGGACACGCTGGCAAACCTCCTGCGGGGCAGGATGCGGGGCGGTGCTGCCGCAGGGCAGGCTCAGAGCCCCTGGGGCACAGCCATCAGTGTGCCTCGAGGCTCTGGGAAGGCGGGTGCCCACAGCGCGGCAAGATGCTTGCCCCTGCCCCTGCTGCCCCTTCCCGCCCCTCTCAGACAAACCCGGTGAGTGCCCGAAGGTGAGGCCATGGCAGACGCCGGAGCTGTGCGTGGAGGAGGACTCCTGCACCCACGACAGGGACTGTCCCCGGCAGGAGAAGTGCTGCTTCTCTGGCTGTGCCATGCACTGCGCCCGCCCTGCCAGAGGTGAGCGCTGGCAGCCCAGCCACTGGCACGGGGCAGCGGCGTGCAAGCAGGGCTGGGACGCGTGGGGACTCCGCGCCCTCGCCTGGCTCCCCTCCACCCGCAGAGCACCCCGGGGAGTGCCCTCAGGCAGAGCCGTGCTGGGACCCCCGGCGCAGGCACGGGAGCCGGTGCCTGGATGACAGCGTCTGCCGGCGAGAGGAGAAGTGCTGTGACACCGGTTGCGGCTGGGAGTGCATGGCCGTGCCCAGAGGTACTGGGAGCAGCCTGCCTGGGGGGAGCTGGCTGCCAGCGCCCCAGGGCGGCTGGGTGACAGTGGGTCGCTGTGCCCCTGCAGAGAGCTGGGACAGGGCCGGCGGCCAGTGTGCAGAGGAGTGCAAGGTCGACTCGCAGTGTCCCCGGGGACAGAGGTGCACCAGCACTGGCTGCGGCCGCAGCTGCATGGACATCCCCGGAGGTGAGAGCCAGCCAGGCCCCCTGGGAGCCACGCGGGGCTGCCCTGGGGTGCCCCACGGTGGGGTGCGCCCAGCCAGGTGCCCCCAGCTGGGTGCTTGCCTTGCAGGCAGAGTGGGAGTGTGCCCCATCCCCAGCGAGGGGGGAACGTGCCTGGACCTGTGCAGCTTCGACGAAGAGTGTCCCTGGGGCCACAAGTGCTGCAGCAATGGCTGTGGCCACGTCTGCACACCAGCCTCTCTGCAAGGTCAGCCCCTTGCACCAGGGCACGGGTCCCCCTGCCCAGCTGAGCCCAGTGGGGATGGGGCCTGCGGTCCCCCCGGCACCATCCCTACAGGGGTATCCTGGCCCTCCCTCCCCGCTGAGGACCCTGCGCCGTCACCGCGTTGGAGCTCCATGCCAGGGGCTGCCGAGGTGGCCGTGCCCGCAGGATCCCGCACCCTCCCCGCTCCAGGGACATGATCTGCCCCTGTCCTTCTTTCCACGCCTCCCTCTTTCCATGCACGTGATGAGCACGCACAGTCTCAGCTCAGAGCCGCCACGTGACTGTCCTCTCCTGCCCGCAGAGAGCAACGCCGCGGTTGTGCCGCAGCACCATGCCGAGCAGTGCGCAGAGGAGTGTGAGGCCGACTCACAGTGTCCCTGGGGACAGAGGTGCACCCGCATCAGCTGCGGCCGCGTCTGCACGGACATCCCTGGAGGTGAGATGCAGCTGGGCCAGCCAGGGCCCAGGCGTTGCCCCGGGAGCCATGGGGTGCCCCCAGCCAGGTGCCCCATGGTGTGGTGCTCTGCCTTGCAGGCAGAGAGGGAGCGTGCCCCATTCCCAGGGGCCGTGGGACATGCCTGGAGCTGTGCAGCCTCGACGAGGAGTGTCCCTGGGGCCACAAGTGCTGCAGCAACGGCTGCGGCCACGTCTGCACACGGGTGCCTGGTGGTAAGGGGGCTCAGGGCCACTGAGCTGGGGCCGGCACCAGGGCTGGCACCGGGGCACACAGGGTGCCAGCCAGACTTGCACGAGGAGCACAGCCCTCAGCACACTGCCAGCTCGGCATCGCCACAGGGCCGGCTCCTGCTGCTGCGCCATCGCTCTGCTCCCGGAAAAGATGCACTTTTGGGGCGAGGGGACCCGCAGGGACACGGAGCGGGAGGAAGCTCTTTCCAGAGCTGGCCGTGCTCAGCTGCAGCCATGGCCACTGGTCCCTTGTCCCCACAGCCTCGGGGCTCCCTAAAAGCACGTCCTCCTTTTCAGATGCTGTGTGACAGGAGAGCAGCAGCTCCGCAGCAGGAAGACACCTTCATTAAGGGACACGGGGTAGTCACAGGCCCCAGCTGGCCTGTCCCCTCCCACCACCTCCAGCAATAAAGCATGTGCGTGGCCACCTCCAGCCATCCCCGAATCTTGGCAGTGCCGGGCTGGCCACACCAGGCCCTGGGGTGGCCCCTCGTGCTCCGGGAACAGCCCCAGCATCACCCTGGGTTCACTGGCGAAGGGATGGTCCCACCAGGGCTGGGGCCAGGAGGCTCAGCCCACACCAGGGTCGGCACCACGGGGCCAGCAATACAGTGCAGGCACAGCCCCGGGTCTGGGGCAGGCTGCAGGATGGGCACCACCCCGGGCATCCATCGAGGCGGGGGCCGTTTCTCCTCCATTAGGTTGCTTTAGCTCCCAGCCAGGTCATGTCGGCAGCTTGAGGGCAAAGCCAGGGCTGGGAGCCCATCCAGAGGGGCAAGCCCTGGGGCCGCCAAGCGTGCTGCTGAAGGTGCCCACCGCCCGGTTCAGGCAAGGGGCAGCCCAGAGGGACGGGCACTGCCTAGTCCTGCCCACGTGGGCAGGAAGGACAAGACCCAGACGTGCTCATCCAAGGACCTGTCCTTGTATTGAAGTGTCACAGCCCCAGGGGAGGGCCGGGCTCCTCCAGCCCGGCACCACGGCATAGGAGGGAGCAGCCATGCTGCCACAGGCACACGTCCCTGTACTCGGGCTGGCAAGCATCCCCAGGCAAGCCACAGCCCCCGGCACGGCCGCCCTGGGCAGCGGCGCTCGTCGCTGCCAGCCCTGCGAGGAACAGCTCCCTGCAGGGACGGGGATGTGGCTGCCAGCAGCAGCTTCCCCCAGGCAGGGGCCATGCAGAGGCCGCCGCACTCCCCGGACCAGCGCTACCGGGCACATGGCACTGACAGACAGCGGGTCAGGAGCGGGGCCGGGCAAGCCATTGCTGGGGGCATGAGCAGCTGCCGGCTGCAGCACATGGCATGTGGCACACGGCTAGTTACCAACGTGGGAGCAGGCCTGGAAGCACTCGCCCTCGGTCTCGAAGTTATTCCTATTGCCGCCGCAGCCGCCATAGATGAACTCCTCGCACTGCTGGCTTGAGGCGTTGAAGAAGAAGCGGCGGAAGAGCGCCTTGCAGCTCCCGCAGACAGAGGGCAGATAGCAGAAATCTGCGCAGTCCAAGGGGGACAGGCTGAGCCGGGGATAGGACGGGGACGCCGCCAGGCTTGGCGCTCCCAGGGCCCTCGGAGAAGTCTGCACAGCTCCGGTCCCCTCTTGCCACCGAACCCTTCCCGGTGGCAGGCAGCTCTGTGCCCACCTGCCCCATGGCCCCAAGCACCAGCAGCCCAGGTGCTCCCCCGCTGCACAGCGTGGTGCCCCCCGGGGTCTGCAGGACTCGGCAAGAGCTCGGCAGCACCCCAGGGAACCCCCTTCCCTGTTTGCTTGGCTCACCCCTCCTGTCACCCGCCCCTGTGCTCACCACGACACCACTCTAGAGCCCCACCACCGCGGCACCGAGCCCTCACCCAGCACCGGCTCCTGGCACGTGTAGCCGCACTTGCTGGGGCAGCACTTGGTGTCACCGGGGCAGCCGGCGTCACCAGTGCAGTGGGAGCAGGAGGCGTTCCTGCGGCAGGCACCACAGTCCTCATCCAGCGGGTCCTCCACCTCCGGGATGTGGTAGCAGTACCCAGGCTTCGCTGTGGGACACAGCGGCCAGGACACTGGGGAGGGCTGCAGAGCGGGGGGCTGAGCAGCCCCCCAGTGCCCCAGGGCTGGACCCCAATCGCGCTCAGCCCCATGTTCCCCCAGATGCCCGGCACCACGCGGAGCAGCAGGGAGTACCGGGTGGCAGTGGCACCTGGGAGCATCCCTGTCCCCAGGACGTGCCCTGGGCGCACTCACCCATCCTCGGCTCCTCTCTTCCAGCCGTGCGCAGGGCCGGGTCAGACCACGTGGCAAGGGGCAGCAGGGCTGCGAGGAGGAAGAGGCATCCAGGAGGCAGCTCCATGGTGCTCTGGGCAGCTGGGTCTGGGCCCTGGGTGCGGCGGGCTGGGATTTAAGGTGTGCTGGTGGGGCGGAGGGAGCAGGGCTGGTGCCCAAGCCCGGCTAATTGCTGCCATGTGGGTAACGAGCCACACCCATGCAGGGCCCAGCCTCCCTGGTGGCATCTCGGCCAGAGCCCTCAAGCTGGGGGGACCGGTAGGACGGGACGGCTGTTCCAGCACAGCCCACAGGGAGCCCAGCCAGGTGGCGGCAGCAGCATGCCCAGGCTGGGCTGGGGGCACTGGCCGCACCCACCCGCAGACCCCTGGGGACGAGCTGGTGATGGGTACGGGCAGGGGGAGGTCAGCACCGGCCTCTCCGCTACCAGTGAGTGTGGTGGTGCTGTGCCAGGACACAGAAAGCCGCCAGCTCTGGCACAGCCATCAGCCGGGGAAGGGTCTGGGGCACCATGCGCTGCAGTGCTGCTCTCCCTGCAGTGCAGGTCCTCAGTGAAAGGCTGCTCAAGAGTCATATGGGGGACTCTCCCCTTCTCCCCGGTTTGACGGAGGGCATCCCGGGTGGGACAGTCCCACGCACGGGGCTGAGCCTGTGGGTACCACCTCTCGTGCCGGCCATCGGTGCTGCGGAAGGGAGGTCCCGTGGGACAGTGACGCTTCTATCCCCTTCCCACCCTGCAGGCACTATCGGCCCTTTGCCGCCCACCTCATCACCCTCTCCCGTTTTGGGGCCATCCCCTTCACCCACTCCCTTCCCAGGGGACTGCCTGCGCAGAGCTGTGCCCCCCAGCAGCCCCCTGCTCCCAGCAGCGGGTTAGGGTGCAGTGGCTGCATTGCACCGGTGTGAGGGGCATCCCCTGGGGACGGGACACGGCTCGCAGCCTGCCCCATGCCTGGCCGGGGCCAGACCCATGGCAGCGCAGGGCTCCCGGCGCTGGGCTGGGTGGCAGGCGGGTTCCCGGCATCCCACCAGCACCCGTGGGCGGGCGTGGGGCGAAACCTGCCAAAAGGAGGGAGAAACAGTTTAAGCTGTTCCCATTCAGAATGAATAATTGTCTTCCTAATTACTGCTGTAATTACTGTCCCAAGGGGGAAGCAGAGGGGGAGGAAAGCTCCGTGGGGAGAGGCCAGGAAAGTTGCACCCAGGGTGGGGTTTGGAGGGAGATGCCAGGACCCGCCCGTGCCCCACCACAGCTTTTCCCTGTCTCCTCCGCATCCCCAGGACAGAGACCACAGCAGCGTGCCCGGCGTGGGGCACGGTGACGTGACAAAGCCTGAGCGGGGCGGGAGCAAAGCCAGAGGGACATGCCAGTGGGAATCAGAGGGCGCAGGGTCAGGGCGGGCAGTGGGAAGGGGACCCCTGTACGGGGACCACGGTGGTCCTGGGGCTGCAGCTCGACAGCCACCCTCGGCATGTGTCCCACGACCTTGAGGTGTCCAGAACATTCCCGGTGGCACTAAAGTTCCCAGCCCCACGCCCTGCAGGAGGGCAGGGCCACGGCACCAAAATCCACCAGGGCTACATTTTTTCCTGCTGTCTCTCCACGGTGTCTCAGCCGCTCGGGTGATCATTGTAATGACTGACATCATCTTCCAGAGGAGCCCCTGCTGTCCCTGCACCGGCGGTAACGCCGTGGCCAAGGCACAGGGACGCCGCGGTGGACACGGGAGCTGGTCCCGGGGGCGCTGGGGTTCGGGGCACCGCAGAGGGGGCTGCTTCCAGGCAGATGTTGGGGTTGCACACAACAGAAAACCACGCCCCACGGGGGACCCGTGTCTGTGACCCCTGCCCTGCCCTACTGCCCGTGTCCAGCTCACGCAGCCGGGGACGCACAGCGTGAGTAATGGGGCGCAGCTGCACAGGGCAGAGCTGCCGGCCACACCATGGTGGAAATAGTGACCGGGGCAGCCCGGCCCAGGGAGCACCCAGGAATGTGGCACCTCCCAGGGCGGGCACCGAGCGGGGACAGGGAGGGAACAGGGATGATGGTCTGCCTGGCCTGGGTGTGCAGCAGGAGAGGGGCTGGGGGAGCCGAGGGGCAGAACGAGTCCCCCTGGCTGCGGCACATCCTGGCTGGCCCCGCACGGAGCCCGCTGGCCTGTCAGGACCGACACTCCCTGGGGCTGACACAAGCTGGGCATTGTCCCCACTGCCGACCCAGGGACAGGGACAGGGACAGCCCCTGTGGGGAGTGGGGATGCCCTGGCACAGTGGAGCCAGTGCTCCCTGCTGCTCCTCGCAGCTCTGTGTGCTCCCGGGACAGATCATCCTGCTTGCACGTCACCTCCATCCCGCACGTGGGGACACACCAGGAGAGGGTCCCCACGTAGCCGGCTGCTGGCAAGCGCGTGGTGCCAGCCAGCCAGCCTGGACTGCAGATGGGCACACACAGTTTAGATGGCACATGCACATGGAGCATGGATCGCACACACACGCACACGTGTCCACACCTGGCCTGCTTGGATTGTACGTGCGCACGCACACATACACACACGCACATGCAGGCAGCCAAGCGTGCCGGAGCCCTCCTGCCTTTCCCAGGGATGGGTGCTCCCGGAAGGGAGCAGGCAGGGAAAGCCCCGGCAGCTCCAGTGCCTCCATCCTTGCGACACGCTGCACCAGCAGACCCATCTGCTGCTCTTCCCACCCATGGCTCTGTCTGTGCGCAGAGCCACATGGCAGTCACTTGGGCCCTGGCTCTCCTGGGGGACCCCAAAGCTGCCCCCAACACCGTGCTGGGCCACAGGCTGCACCTGCGGCAGGGGCTGTCCCAGGAGCTGCTGACTGTCCCTGGGGCTGCACCGTGCCAGCGCCGCATGGGGCTGCAGACCGGTCTGCTGGTGCAGTGAGTTGCAAGGATGGAGGCACCGGAGCCAACGGGGCTTTCCCTGCCGGCTCCCTTCCGGGAGCACCTGTCCCTGGGGCCGGGTGGGCACCGGCTGGCCGGGAGGTGAGGGGCCAAGGGGCCTGTGGCAGCGCGGGACTGTGGACCGCGTCCGGTCACAGGACGTCCCTCGGGAGCCAGCGATTGTTCCCAGAGGCAGAACAATGCCCGGAGATCTGCCAGGGCACCACGGGCTGCTCCACAGCGCCCAGCTGGGGAGCCACCTTCGCTGCCTCGGCAGGACCAGCCCCACACCGGGGTCCCCCAGCCCCTTGTTGCCGCCTGGCCTGTACCTGTCCCCTGCAGTGGGAAGCTGCACTGGCTGCTCTTGTCTTGTGGCACAGCATGGCGTGGCACAGCATGGCGTGGCACAGCACAGCGTGGCACAGCACAGCGCAGCACGGCACAGCTCTCAGGGCTGCACAGAGCCCAGTGCTGAGCAGCAGCACCTTTGTGCCTCCCTGCATGGCTCGTCCAGCAGCAGCAGCCTGCAGGAGGGAGGGGACGGGAGGGTTCACGCTCAGACGGAGCGTGCCGGGTGCTGGGGCACGGACCAGGTCACTGGAACCAACCTCCAACCCCGAGAGGATTTAAACCCCTGCCTGGACAGGCAGCCCCTGCGCCATGCGGCTGCTGTCGCTGCTCCTGCTCCTGGGCCTCTGCTGCCTCTGGGCCCGGCTGGTGTCCACAGGTGAGCACGGGGTGGGCACGGGGCGGGCGCGGGGAGCCGGCAGGATGGTGCTGCATGAGGATGTGCGGCCACATCATAGGGACGAGAGCAGCCATGGCCAGGGTGCAGCGCCCCAAACAGCAGTGCCATCTCCCCACACATCCTTGCACACTGCAGAAGTGATCAGCAAACCCCCCGGCAGCTCCCCTGGGAGGGGTGCCTGGGGTCTTGGGAGCCCTCACCCCCAGGGCCCCGCTGTGGGGCTAACGGCTGTGCCCTGGAATGCCCCGAAGGGAGGGCTTGGGACATGGATGCTCCTGTCTCTCCCCAGGATTCACCTAGCCCCTGCCTGGACCTGGACCGAGGACCCAGCGTGTGCAGCCACCCTGCACCAGACAGCCAGACAGCTGGCCATGGAGGGATCCATCAGCTGCTGGATAAGCACCCGTCGCCCTGATCCCACCTCCACCCTCTCACCCTCAGCTCCATGCTGAGCACAGGGGTCTCTGTGCCCCTGCACCCCCCAGTAAACCCAGTCTGTGATGAACACTGGCTGGCTCCTGCTCTGTCAGTCTCCTGGCGAGCCCCTGCTCGCCTCCGTGGGACCTTCAGCTCCTGCAGGAGGGATGGGGTCCCGGGCAGGGGATGTGCCACCGCAGCCGGCGGGTCCCCAGGGACCTGCTCGCAAGTCCTGCCCAAACTCCACAGGTCCGTCCATCCCTGCTGGGACCAGGCTCGTTCCTATTCCCGAAGACCCTCCTGGGAGCAGGCACCCGGCAGGACCCCGTTGTACCCCCAGAGAGGACCCGGGCTTGCCCGAGGGCCATGGTAGCACAGCCAGCCCCAACCTTGCCTTGGTGCAGCTCTGCAGCGGGAGCGTGGCCGGGCTGCCCTGAGCCCTCGGGGGTCAGCCGGGGCTGCCCCTCGCATCCTGCACAGGCAGCGGTCCCCCAGCTCCTGACCCCGCTGCCAGCACAGCACGGCCCAGCACGGCACGGCCCAGCACGGCCCAGCACACCACGGTGCAGCACGGCACGGCGCGGCACGGCGCAGCACGGTGGGCACAGGCGAGGCTCCATGGGACGCATGAGCTCCCAGCAACCTGGCACACCGCCTGTGCAAAACCACCAGATCTGGGACCTGTGGGTGTCCATGCCCACATGGGTCCTGGCGGAGCCCTGCCACGGCAGCTGCTTTCGGACGATGCTGGGGGGCCTTGGCCACGGAGCAGCTCACCCCAGGGAGCCCCAGGGAGCTGGGGGGGACGAACCTCACGGGGAGCTTTCTCCTGGCCCAGAGATGCTCTGCTGGTCCTGGGTGTGCGCCTGAGCAGGGTGATCCCTGTGGCTCTCCCACGGGGGACAGAGTCGTGCTGCTGGGCAGAGAGCCCTGCCAAGCCCATGCCAGGCAGGAGCAGGCGTGGGAGCTCCCCATGCCCGGGGCAGGGCTGGGGCAGCCACGATGGCCTGGCCATGCCAGGCACTGACGAGGGACAGCTTGTCATGCCAAGCCAGTGGCCCAGTGTGGGGTTTATTAGGAAAGAGAAGGTCCTGCCTGAAACGGCGTTGGTGCCCGGGACCGGCCCTGGCAGAGTGAGGCAGAGGAGGAGATTGGGGGTGGCCGCCCCTGCACCCACCCACCGTGGGCTCTCCTCGCCCCACACACTCCTCACACACCCTGCAGCATCGGTCACCAAGCATCATAGCCATCACCACCACCATCATCATCACTGTCATCATCATCATCACCATCATCATCTCCATAGTCGTCGTCATCATCGTCATCATCATCATCATCATCACCATCGTCATCGCCATCACCATCACCATCTTCATCACCATTGTCATTGCCATCACCATGCTCATTTTTATCATCATCATCGTCGTCGTCGTCGTCATCGTCGTCGTCACTGTCATCATCCTCCACACTGTCACCCTGGTCGGACTCAGGCTTCTCTCCCGCCTCAGGCTTCCCCTCACTCTCCGGCTTCGCCCCGCTCTCTGGCTTCTCCCCCAGCACAGGTTTCTCCCCAGATGCCGGCTTCCCCCCAGCCACTGGCTTCCCCCCAGTCTCCGGCTTCTCCCCAGCCACTGGCTGCCCCGCGGTCTCTGGCTTCACTCCGGTCTCCGGCTTTGCTACGACCTCTGGTTTTTCCCTAGTCTCAGTCTTCCCCCCACATGCTGGCTTTTTCCCCAAACTAGGTTTCTTCCCAGCATCTGGCTTCCCAGCCAGCATGGGCTTGTTCCCCACCGCAGGCTCCCCCCCGGTCGCTGGCTTCTTCCCTGACGCGGGTGGTGGCTCAGCCTCGGGTGGGCGCTGGTCCTGCTCCGCACCCGACTCCCACTTCCCGTCGGGGGCAACCCTGCCAGGCAAAGGGCTCTTCCCCAGTGGAGTGCTTCCAGGTTGCTGTGGCTGCGGCCGCCTGGCAGGGGCTGCTCCGGGGAGCCCTGGAAGGGAGCAGAAAGCAGCAGCGTCAGCCCCGGGGCACCAGCCCTGTGCTGCCCTCCCACCCATGGCTCCCACCTGTGGCTCCCACCCGCCAGCACCGCGCGTCACCGCACAGGGCTCCTGGATGGGCAAAGCCCCCAGGGATCTGCCCCTTGATAGCTCAGGCTCTCAGACTTGGCACTTTGGTGCTGAGCCAGGCCATCAAGGGCAGGATGCTCCCCACACCCGCGGCAGCCGGCTTTGCCGCGGTGCTGCATGGCTGCCTTCTCCCCTGCAGCTTTTCCCGGTGGGATCTCAGGCCTCTGCCTGCCTGCTGCTGCCTGCATGGCCAGGGCCACACAGACCCCCGGGGCCATGCCAGCGCTTCCCAGCGCACGGCAGCGTTGTGGTGGGGCCGGTGCCCGAGGGGCCCTCGCCGCCAGCAGCAGCAGGGCTGCGGAGCAGCCGCCGTGGGAGCTGCAGCATGCCTGCCCGCCCAGGCACTCCTGGGCGTCTCTGCACCGGGGCCAGCACCTGCCCGTGGCCCCGGCTGCATGGGGCAGCTGGGTGAGAGGCGGCACAGTGCCACACTGCAGCCTGTCCCGGCACCTGCGGTGAGCCCCGCATCGCCCAAGCCCGTCCCCACCCCGCTCCCCCCACGGCTCCCCCAACCCTTGCAGTCAGTGGCACCGGCAGCTGCCAGCACCGCGCAGAGCTTGGAGAGCTGTGCCAGGACTTGGAGAGGAAAAGCAAGGAAATGTGTATGTGCATCTGCATGTCTGTGTGTCCTGGGGTGCTCCCAGGGGGGTGCAAGGGACAGGTGAACACTGCACCGTTGACTGCAGCAACTTCTTGACAAAACAAATACAAGTAAAAATACAGCATGTGCTATTTAACCAGGGCATAAATATATCACTAAGCCTATTTAGGAAGTCAGCCCGCACACTCTCCCATTGAGCAGCAGTGAGCGATCCTGCTCGGCAGCAGAGCGGCGCGGCACGAGGCTCCCCACGGGCAGCGCTGGCGCCTTGGCATCGCTCTGGGACAGGGAACAGGACCAAGACGTTAGCAATGGAGGCACCAGCACCGCCGGCTTGCTGGCAAAAAGTGGGTTGTATCATAAGGCTTAAAACCAGCCTGTAAACTGAGACCGAAAGAAACGCAAGTTTCTTCAACACATTTTCATCAGCGTGCGATGGCCCCAGCATCTTGTTACAGAGCAACAGCAAAGCTGGCTCCCACTGCACGGGAGCTGCTGCTGCCTCGGAGTTTAAGCCTTAGAGTAGAACAGCCCAGCTTGCAACACGTGCAGCAGCGTTCGGAAAGAAGGATTCTGTAAAATCTCAAACACTGCTTTCAAAGTCACTTCGCTGCTCATTCAAAAGAAATGCAATTTTCACTTCTTTGAAAGTTGGCCATTTTTTTTTTTTTTAAAAAAAGAGGAGGAAAAATAATTCTTTGAGTGTTTCCTTTCTCCCAGAGCTGCACCTCCCTGGTCGGGCTGGTGCTTTCAGAGGGCTCACGGGGGGCAGATGCCCTGAACCTGCCATGAAGCAAAGCGTGGGGCAGCTGCCAGCCCGGGCGAGGAACGCGCTGCGCTCTGCTCTGAGGCAGGCACGGGCGGGCGGGCAGCAGAGCTCAGCCCACTGGAGCTCGGCTCTATCAACCTGCTGGTTCTCGTTTTGGTTAGAGATGCCCCGAGCAGCGCTGTGAGGGGTGGGGGTCCCCACCTGCCCCAGGGGGGTCCCAGCCCTGCGGCTGGAAGCTGCTCTGCCCAGCCGGGAGGGACCATCCCAGCCCCCCCAGTCTGGGTCCAGCCCAGCCCAGCCCGGCCCGTCTTGGTCCCATCTACAGCACCCCAGGGCTCTGGCCGAGCTGGTGTTTCCACCAGTCCCTGCCCTGGTCACTGGTTCGAGTGACAAACCTCCTCCCAAGCATCCTGGCAGCTGTGTGCTGGTACCACCGGCGTCTCCGTCCTCAGCAGGAGCTTTGCAGAACTCAAAGATTATAAAATGTAAGCAAGGGCTAAACCTCACAAGGGCTACAACTCTTCACAGGAAGCTTTCATAAATACAAGGGTGAAAACAGACATTTAGGCACACATCACTGAACATCATCATCAACACTGATCTGTTGAAGATCTCTCTGCTCGTTGCAGGCGGGTCGGACTGATGAACTTCCCTTCCAACCCAAACCATTCTATGATTCTATGAGAATGCGGAAAATATTCTTAGAATCTAGAGAGGCCGGGTATTTCCAGCGTGTCCATACTTGCCTGCGGTGGGTGCTGCCTGCAGCTCTGCCCACAGGGCAAGGAGCCCCAGCAGGACGATGCCTCTCGCCGTCATGCTGCGGAGCCAGTGGCCGGGGCTGAGCCGGGCAGCAATTTAAAGTTCCTCCCAGACAGCCCGGGTCTGGGAGTGGGAGGAAGCAGCTCCCAGGTGACTTGTAGGAACCTCCCACGTTTTACTGTAATTCTGTTTTCTAAAGAGCCACTCCAGCTGCCTTTCTCCACCCACAACCAAGGCAGGAGCAGGATCCAGAGTCGGCTGCACACCGCGGGGAGGGCAGCACGGGGATGGAGAGGACAGAAGGGGGAACCCCAGCTGCAGAGAGGCGGATTCTTCACCTCTGCCCTTGATGGGACTCCCCACCACCTTGCTGAAGGCTAGGAATGACCCCTCCACCACTGCCGCCCAGCAGTGCCCAGGGACAAACCGTCCTCCCCAAGCCCCAGCGCGCAGGACGCTGCCAGTGCCTCCCTGCGATGCCAGGCGGGAAGAGGCAGGGCTCCCCGCACCTGCTCCCAATCGGCTCCATTCCTGCCAGTCCCTTTGGGCAGGTCCCACCCCGGGGTCTGGGATCCTTCAGACGGCACTGGTCCTGCCACCAGTGCTGCCACTGTCGGGGCATCTCCCGCTTCCCCGAGAGCATTCTGGGAGATGTGTGAAGGAGCGGGCATCCAGCGCCGCTGCTTTATTAAATGGGATTTGCAAAGACAGTCCAAATTAGCCGCAGGGAAGGGAAGCGCCAGCACAGAGGCAGCCCCGTCCGGAACGGCACCATCTGCCACCGTCCCGCGGGAGCACAGTGCTCGCTGCACTGGCCCTGTACCATCGCCTTGGTGAACTGCTGTATTTAAAAACCAGCAGGAATAAATATCCCTGGCAGCCAGGCCACTTCTCGTACTGCAGCACCACCGGTTTCTTTTCCTCATGTTGCTGCTGTGTTAAAACCGTGAGGGAGAGTGTGGTGGGAAGCACTTACATGCAAAACCTGGTGCAGTTTTAAAGATGAGAGCTCTCGACCAAGACGGGGCATCTCCTGGAAGACAGCAGCAGCCACGCCGCTGCTCAGAAAGATGTTTGGCAAACTGTGAGCGAGCTTTATCAACAGCAGTGGCCACTTGCACTGCCCCAGCGCTGGGCTCTGCCGTCCCTGCCCCACAGCCCCAGCCGAAATGGGCGCAGGGGATGAGCACCCACCCGGGCAGCAGTGCAGGGGAGCTCCCTCCTTCCACGTGCAAATGCCCCTTGTTCCCAAGGCTGCTGTTTCGCATAGGAGCCACTATTTGCAGATTTTTGCGGGCCCAGTATTCAAGGATTCTTTTGAATATCTGTCTCTAAATCCAATATTTTGTTTGCTTGTTCCATTCACAAGCAGTGTGCTCCAGCTCTTTTGATGTTACTAATGTAAATCTCCAGGTTTTGGCATCCAAATGAGCGAGCTCAAAGTCTCCTCAGCAAATTGACACTGTTCCCTGGCCCCATGGGGTCCTTCTTCTTTGTGCCCTCCCCGAATCCCCTGTTACTGTGGGGCAGCCCCACACAGACCTGGGCACGCACCGGGAGCAGGCAGAGCTCGACACAATCCTTCATCCAGCCCAGCTGGAGACGCTGGCAAGGCGGCCTCAGAGCAGCTTTCTGGGAACCCTTGAACGTAAATTGCAGGGTTTAGTGTCCATGAATGAGTGCCCAATTAATTTACACATGAGCATTCAATAATTGCATGCATGAGCACTGAATGAGTTCACGCAGGAGCACGCAGTTATCACGTGCACAAACACCAAACTGGTTCCCGCAGGAGCACCCAAGCAGCACAGCACGGGGACCCAGGGGAGCACGCGGCGTCCGTAGGCAGCATCGGCACCCTGCCAGTGCACGCACAAGCACCCTGTGCGTTCACCTCTGAGGGCTGTTTTGGGCACAGACTGCCTGGTTTAGGCAACAGCATGTGTGTGGGAGGAGGCCAGGGGCTGCCCCGAGCCGCAGCCGGTGGGCACATCTGTCATCTCTAATCAATGAGCAGAAGTTTGTGTTAACTGGCAATAGATTAAATTAATTAAAAATTCCCTTGAGTTGAGACTATTTTGCCCACGGCCAAGACTCCCCAGCCTAAGGACAAGGCTGAGCATCCTTTTCACCAGGGCGAGTGCCCACAGTCCCTGGAGAACCGTAAGCAGAGGAACCGTTTCCCCTCGGCAGCTGGGGAGCGGACCTCAGGCTGCTCCCCCCGCTGTGAATCCAGCAGAAGGGTCTGCTCCAGTGAAACGGTGCTCCGATGAAATGGAGCTCTCTGGAGGGAAAAGGCTTGGGATTTCAAGGGTGAGAGGTCGCCCAAGGTGAGGAGAGCACGGGAATCTGCCTTCAAAGCCCAGGCCCAAACTGCCAGCCTTCACCAGAGACCCACATTAAGAGTAAATGAAAAATTAAATGCACTGCCACATTTACTTCCCTTTTCTCTGCATCTGATTTCAGGGTGAAGACTTATTTAATACATTTGAGATAACAGATTAAGTAGTAATTTCAATTATGTGAGTGTCAACCCATTTAAATTAAGTTATCCTCAAGTCACACAGAAGTGCTAGTCAGAATCCGGTTTTGCATTTTTTTCCTTCCCCACTTAATTATTTCTTCTTCAACTGCACACAAACCAAAGTGCAATCAATATTATAGGAGAACTTAAGGACTGATCTGGCCAGGACCCACCAGCACCAGGCGAGAATGGGTCAGACTTGCTGGATCAAACGACAAACAGAGTTTAAATCTGCAACTGTGTGGCGATTGAAAGCAATTGGTTTGAGGTCGACATTATTTCTACAATTCTACATGCCACTTGACACGAACACTGAAAAGGCGAAGTTCCTGCTCAAAGAGCTTTCCGTCAAAGTCACGTCGAAGCGATGCAGGGGCAGTGCAAGGGACGCGACTCAGGAGCGGGACAGTGCACAGCTCCGTGCTGCCAAACCTGTGTGGGAAGAGGGCTCATTGCAGGAAATATGCTTTAAGTACAGGTTGAGTCTTCTCCTCGTGGCCATGACTCAATTTGGATGCAATTTCTACACGAACCACCCATGTCTGTTGAAGATCCAGTGTTCCACACCTCGCAGCTCCACGACTTAACGTGACGGCCCGGTGCTTATCACGCGTTGCTGTTGCTGTTAATCACCATCGAGTCGGACACCCCACGGAGCAACCTGTGCCGTCCTGCTGGCGTTGGCAGTGTTGCCTCCCTTCCACGCAGCCGGCAAACCATCTGGAACAACTTGCGGGATTGCAGGGCTCCTTCCAACCCCGGGACTCCTGTGGGGGAGAGCTCTGCCCCTGCCCCTGCCCCGCACTCACCTGGCGGCTCCTCCTCTTGGGAACAACGCCATCCTTCTGGCACGTTTCTGGTTTAGCAGACCATAATCTTGGTTAACATTTAGGGAACTAATGAAGGAGAATGCCTTACAAGAACAGCTCTACTGAAGTAAACACGTCAGAAAGATGAAGCCTGCAGGTCCTGTTCCAGCAACATGATTCGGATCCCGCAGAGCAGGATCGCACCTGCACCCATCGCACGTGGCAGCGCAGGTCCGTGGAGAGCAGGATGTGCACCAGAGCCCTCCAGCTCGCTCTCGGGAGCGACCGGTGATCACTATATGCCCACCAGGAACATTATTTGGGTCTCCAAGTGCTTTTTGGTCATGTTGCCGCTCTCCTCATCAGCTGTTTCCCGACTCTCATTGATTACCTGCAGTGCAGCACCGGTCTCGTGAGAGGTCAGAGGGTGAATAGAGAAAAGGAAACCAAAAAATCGCGTCTTCTGCTGCGGCAGGACACGGCAGGTGTGTGCAGCCCCTCACCAGGACCTTGCAGACACTGGTGCTGCAGTCATTTGCAAAAGAAGACACCAGAAGAAAGAGCAAATGCCCGTGGTGAGGAGCAGCACTGCTCCTGCAGCCGGATCCTCCCGCAGACAGCTGGGCTGGGGCTGGGGCAGGTCATCGCTAAGCTGACACAGAGCTCGCAGCGTCCACATAAATCCTGCTTCCGCGGGGCAGCAGGGGCTCGCCTCAGACCCCCTCCACGCGCCCACCCGGCTCCGCAGACACGGAACGTCCTGAGGCTGACACGGATCGATGGGAAAGGGGCTCTCAGCATCCAAACCGCTTGGTTTCTCTCCCTCTTCTTTTCCCCTTCCTACCCACCTCAACCCACTGAAACACAGACTCTTTGCCATGTCCTACCAGCTGTCTTTCTGTGGAGGCTGGTATAATTTTACAGCGTTTGATCCTAAGAAGTTATGTTATGCAGTTAGTTTACCGGCTACGATCCCATTCCTCCTTCCTGACCCCCTGTGCTGCTCGTCCTCTTACACCGCAGCCCTGCGGTGACCTGCACGGGCAGACCCAACACCGTCGTGAGGATCCAGCAGGGTAACAGCTTTGCCTGCAAGAGTCTCGCTGCCAAACCAGGAGGTGGGACCAGGCTCAACAGGCTTTCCGCTGCCGCCAAAAGCCTGCCTGCCCTGAGGACACTGAGGGACAGACGGGACTTGTCCAAAGTCTCTCTGAGAATCAAAAAAGCACTCAGGTAACCTCAGCTGTGAAATGGCTGTTTATCTCTGGCAGACATTCCCAGGCTGGCGTGTTTTGTCATGTGCACCTACCGCACAGATCCACGGAAAAATTACTGTTAAAAGCCGTGGACTGGAGGAGAACCAAACAAGTCACCTCATCGGTTACATTTAGGTGGTCCCTGACAGACGTCGTTCTGACGTGCTCTTAAAAAGACATCCCTATCCCTCCAAAGACAGGGACTCCTTTATTGTGAATTTGTTCCAGGATTTAAGTGTTCTTGTAACTGGAAAGTTTTTCCAAAGATCTGCTCCAAGTCTCACTTGATTCAAACCAACACAAGGACTTTTTGTCCGCTCACAGCGAGTACAGAGAGCAACTGATCGCTGTCCTCTCTGCAGCACGCGGACAGAGCTGAGCCCTCTCTCCTTCGAGCTTTTGCAGGTTAAACAAAACCATCCTTTTCACCTTTCCCCACGAACTTCTACATCCATAGTTGTTTTTCCTGTCCTCTGGACAACGTCCAGTTTTTGTTGCTAACAATTTGGAGCAGCCAAAATAAGCACATAAAAGCCCAGTGCTGATGATAACGAAGTTATGGCAACAGCGATGACGACTCGATTGGCCCCACATCCACAGGGTGGGTTTGTGTAACAGCCTGATCTCATCCCAGGCTGATGCAGCCCCGGCCACAGCGGCAGGAAGGAGACACCCGGGGCAGGAGCCTGTTCCAGCGCGCGAGCCCATGAGTCACCCAGCCTCTCTTAGAAAGGTTGGACCTGGTGATCCTTGAGGTCCCTTCCAACCTGGTATTCTACGATTCTACGATTCTCTCCTCCCACTGCCGCTGCCATTGCCCACAGGAGCCGAGCGTGGTTACTGCTGGGCCGCCAGCTACGGCGGAAGAATCGCACCGGTGACACCGGGGGGATGCAGCCACAGGCTGCGGCGGCAAATGCCGAGAGAGGCCAACAGACTCCTCTGGAGGCACCGCCGCCGTGCCCGCACCGCAGGCGCTGGGCTGGAGCGTCCAGCAAAGCCGGCAGGGAAGGAGAATCCGCTTTCCCTCTCCACGGCGCAGTCAGGCGCTCCCCCGCTCGCACGCGGAGCGCGAGGGCAGCGAAGCGGGAGCGGCTGCTCAGCGTGCGCCCGTTCCGCACCCTCCGCCGCGCCGGCCACTCCGAAGGCGAGACGCTGAGCGGCCTCGACATCGTGTGCGCTGGGAAATGCCGCAGGTTTGGCTCATCTCATGGCTGTCTGGGAAGTAACAAGGAAAAACATTACCAGCAACACAGCGAATGTTTTTTAACCAAAGAGAATGTTGTTATCCCCCTGACCCAACAGGAAAGCCTCCTGCTGACCACCACACATGGTAGGAAGGTCTAGAAAACGACAGACGAGGCGTTTTGGCTATTCTGCACACATTAGATGAGACGAGGAAACGCTGGTTTCCAGTGTTCCCTCAGACAAACAATGAGATTCCAGAAAGATGAGAGACTCACAGGAAAAAGTCAACTGGAACTGCAATGAGTTTATTTTTCTGTTTCAGGCGTAGAACACAATACATCAAGGAGTGCGCAGACCGCGGAAGGACAAACGTTCACATTTCCGCAGCTGCAATTACGCCGGTCTCATGGGCAGGGCCAACGCACCACCGGTTTCACCTGGGACAGGCCCCGTTCTCAGGTGCCACAGGGTGGAACAGCGTCACTTTTTGAGGCTTTAGGACTCGGGGTGACTTCAGCGCTGGCCATCCATCGCTGCATTCATCCGTGAAGCCGCGCTTCTGTAGAACTAAGGATTTCTGTATCGCCGTGTGTTCTTACGTGACCTGGCACCCACGTACGCGCGGACTCCCTCCCACGTACGGGAGGGACTGCGCGGACCGAGGGCCGGGGTGTACAACCGGCCGGGAGGGGAAGCCGCCGGGAGGGAAGCACACGTGGGGGCTGAATTCACAGCGGCCGGGCCCGCCTCGCCCCTCGGGCTGCGTGTGTTCGGCTCGCTGCTCTGCCCCGACCGCCGCCGCGGCGGGGGCAGCGGGGAGGCCGCCGTGCCCCGCACCCGCCGGACTCCGGCTGCGTCCTCCAGGCCAGGCCGCCGCCCCGCCAGCAGGACGGAGGCCGCCCCGTCGGACAGCCGGGCGCCGGCCCGCGGCCCCACCCGCAAAGACAGAGCGCGGTGTCCCAGGCCCCGGGCCGGGCCCGCTCCCGCTCCCGCTCCCGCTCCCGCTCCCGCTCCCGCTCCCGCTCCCGCACGGCCCGGGCCTGGGCCCCGCCGCCGTTGCCACGGCAGCCGCTCACTTCCGGCGCGTCGCAGGCCGATGACGCGCGCTGGGCGCGGCGCTTCCGGTGGCGCGGGCCGGGAGCGGGGCCGGGGCCGGGGCCGCCATGGGCGCCGCCCGCGATGCGGAGCAGCAGCCGGGGCCGCCGGGCGAGGAGGGCCCGGGCGGCGCCGAGGAGCAGCTGGTCAGCACGGTGAGGCGGGGGCGGGGGCCGGGGCCGGGGCCGGGCGGGCCGCGGGCGGGCCGCGGCTGACGCCTGTGTCCCGCAGAGCCCCTGGAACATCATGATCAAGCACCGGCAGGTGCAGCGGCGCGGCCGGCGCTCCCAGATGACCACCAGGTACGGGCGGGCCGCCGCCGCCGCCGGAGGGACTGGGCCGTGGGGAGGCGGGGTGGGGGCGAGCCGGGGGGGAGCCGGGCCGGGGCGGGGAGGGGAGGCGCGGGGGGAGCCGGGGCCGGGCGGAGCCGGGGGGGCTGAGCAGAGGGGCCGGGCCGGGTCGGGCCGGACTGGGCGCGGACCGGAGGGGAGGATGCGGGCTAGGCCGGGCTGGAGCAGGGGGGGCCCCGCGCCCCCCGCCTGAGCCCTCCGCCTGCAGCTTCACCGACCCGGCCGTGTCCATGGACCTGCTGCGGGCTGTCCTGCAGCCCAGCATCAACGAGGAAATCCGGGGCGTCTTCAACAAGTACATGAAGGTGAGAGCTGCGGGGACAGCCCCGCCACCCCCTCCCACCGCCGGCTGCGGAGAGAGCTGCGCTGCCGGGCGCCACACGGGGCTGTGGCCCTTGCCTTGTGGGCGCAGCGTGGGAGCTGGACCCATGTGCCTGCCCCGGCGCTGCCTGGCTGCCCCGGCGTTGCCTGGCTGCCCAGGCTCTGACCCTCTCCTGCCCCCTCCTCTCCAGTTTTTCCAGAAAGCAGCGATGAACGTGCGTGATAATGTCGGGGAGGAGGTGGACCCCGAGCAGCTCATCCAGGAGACCTGTCGGAGCTGCCTGGAGCAGGTGGGGACAGCGAGAGGCTCTGCTCCCTCGGCAGAGCCTGATGCCTGGCCGAGCACAGCAGCCCAGCTAGGACATCCCTCTTAATGGCTTTGCCGTTAGCCAGGGCGCGCATCCACAGCTGGGTGGGGATGCTGTGCTTTGCTTCATCCTCACTGGGAAGAGGAGAGCAGTCAGGGCTGGGCAGCTCGTGCTGCTGCTTTCTGCTGCCGCGCAGCTGGAGCTTCCACAGAGACAGGCCCCTTGGCACCCATCGGAGAGTCCTGGGAGGGTGGGGCAGGAGTTTTTTCTTTCACATCTGGCTTTTGTCCCGGTTGCCCAGACTTTATCACACTCAGATTGTGCTTTTGCATTTCACTGTCTGTGGAAAGCGCTGCGTGGCGGCACTCCGAAAGCAGAGCTGTTACAGGGCTTTCAGGCAGACACACAGAAGTGGGCATTGCTGGCAGGTCCCTCTCTGGACCTGGAATCGGATAACCCTTCTTTCTCTTCCCGCAGGCCAAACTGCTGTTCTCTGACGGCAAAAAGGTTGTTCCCAGGTTGCCTCATGAGCAGGCAGCACCAAAGGTAAAAATTATTGTTGTTCCCAGGGGCTTAAATGACTTGTAAGAGCTGGGAGGAGGAGGAGAAGGGTTGGAATTGCTTTGTTCTCTGCCTCTTCTTGTCCATCAGTGCACCAGCGAGGAGGCAGAGCTGGGTGTGTTAGGTTAGGAGGGAGCGGTACCTACAGAGCAACAAAAATCCCAAGCACAGTCGCTGCTTGTTGCAGTTCGGTGCTTCTCACTGAGACAGGGTGGGGTTGGTGTTTCCCTGCACGCTTGTGCTCTCTGCCGCGAGCGCAGCCAGCTGGATGCGTGGGGCCCTGCCCACCCAGCGGGGAGAAGGGCCCTGCTCATCCCACTGCCATTCCTCTTGCAGCGTGCCCGACAGATGGATGAGGAGCTGAATCGTCGAGGGAGCCCTGTTCCCAAAAAGGTAGGAGGGTTTTTCCGCAGAAGGGATTTTGTGTTTTGGGAAGCCTGCCTCTCGTTTCTGGCCGTTCCCACAGTATGAGTGTGTGCAAGCGCACGGGCAGCTTTTGGGGTGCCTCGGAGGTGCTCGCTCTTGTGCCAGCTAGCATTTCCGCTCATGACAAAAAGCACAGCTTCCATGGGAGAGGGTGGGTAACGAGGGGGCTCTCTCAGCCTGCACAGCTGAGTCACTGAAGGATTTCTTCCATGCAGAGAAAGGGGCGGCCTCCAGGACAGAGCCTGTTGAATGATCGCGGGGTCTCGGGCATGGCTGCGTGAGTATGGGTCCTGAGCCAGAGCCCCTGTTTCGGGAGGGCGAGGGGGAAACAAGGCTGCCCGAATGGGGGAGTACAGAAACCCCACGGTCTCCTTCCCCTCCTGCACAAAGGAGAGGTGCAGGGGAGGTGCCAGAGCGGGGGCAGGAGAGTTTTAGGTTGAGCTGTTCCCCCGAGGAGGCAAAGACCTTCATGGAAGTGGTTTTAACACAGGCCCGAAGGGGTGAAAAGGTCCAGATGGACCATGCAGAGTAAGCAGTGTGAGACACAGGTGGTGGTGGGATCTTGGCAGCCAGGGAGAGGAGAACGTGCGGCAAAGACGAGGGTGCAGAGCTGGGCGCTGCAGGGGAGTGGAGGGTGTGAACGAGGGCAGGTCTGGAAGGGCTGGGGCTCAATCCCTGCTGCTGGTGCCGCGGTGGTGACGGCACTGGTCCCGCAGGGACTTGTTCTTACTGCGTTTTCCTTCCCTTCAGGTGGAAGCTGAAAGTCTCTGAGCCCGTGAGAAGGGATGGACCAAAGGTATTGGCTGGCCAACGCTGCCGGGCTCACCCTCTCCTCCCCTTTGCTTCCGCCAGCAGAGCCCTACTGCTGTGGGAGTGGAGGACAGCGCCGAGCTGTGCTCTGCCCCGACGGCCCCTGCAGTGCAGGAGAGAAGCAAGAAGAGGAGCGAAGTGCCTGGAGGCCTTTGCTTGTCTCCCCCAGGCACTGTAGCCTGTAGCTCTGCGGCGTGGTGCCGCTTTTAGTTGACCTGGGGAGAGCAGTAGTAGCCAGGAGGATCCCACAAGTGTTTCCCAGGAGGGAAACTGCTTAGATCAGCCCAGAGGGAATGTAGCTTCCCTCCTCTGTGGAAGTCCTGAGGTCCGTGGCCAGCTCCCTCCCTCCCAGGCCGGGGGCGGTTCCAAGGTTCCCCGTCAGAGAGCTGAGGCTCGTGGAGCATGGGCTGGCACCAGCTTCATTTCTAATGTTGCCCCTTTTCCAATTGCTCTGTAGTGGGATCCATCCCGACTGACTGAAACCACAACCTTTGTGCTGGGATCTCGAGCAAACAAGTAAGGAATGGCCCTGCCGGTGGAGGGTGGTGCCTCCAAGGCGGGAGCCCGTAAGACTCCTCCCGTCACTTCGCTTCTCTGCCTCAAAAGCAGTAGGAAAGGCTTGGGGAGGAGAGGAGGTGTCCCCGTACCACCGCAGCTGCCCTCCGCACAGGTATAACACCCCCTCGTGTTCCTCTTTCAGAGCTCTCGGGATGGGAGGAACAAGAGGGCGACTCTACATCAAGCATCCCCACCTCTTTAAGGTCAGATGATGCCACAGGACGCTTCCTCCTTCGGGGTTTGCTCTGAAACGGTTTCTGATGGGAATCGGGAGTGTGTGCTTCAGCTCGCTTGTTTTCTTCCTCCCCCACGCCCTTGTTTGTTATCTTAGAGCACATACACACACAGTCTGGCTAGCACACTGGAGCATAAGTTAACGGCTTAGCGCAGCCTCCGAGGCGGTGGGTTTGCCTGGAGCCAGGGCTTGAGGTTGGAGAACGGGCAGGCAGAGCTGAGGCCTCCCCCGGCAGCCCCAGCTGGGCAGCGCCGCGGGGCGCAATGCGCTTGAGGGAGCGCTGGAGCGGGCGCAGCGTCCCAGCAGGAGGGGGGTCAGAGTGGAAGGTCTGTTGCCTGTGTTCAGCTAGGTCCTTGCTGCTTTATTGCAGTACGCAGCCGACCCGCAAGATAAGCACTGGCTGGCAGAGCAGCAGCACATGAGGGCCACTGGGGGCAAGATGGTGAGTACGCCCGGGCTCGCGGCTCCTGCAGCCGGCGGGAACCGCGCAGAGACCAGACCCACCGCAGGGCTAGGACGGGCGGAGGAGCAGCGAGCCAGGGCGCGAGCGGGGAGCGGCGGCTTTGCCAGGAGGCTAGGCAGGGCACGCGGAGGCAGACGCGCTGCCGGGGTGCCGCGGAGGCCCCTCCGCTGCCCCTCGGCTTCGGGCGCACACGAGGGCGAGCGGCGCGGGCCAGGAGGCACAGCTGGCTCCCGCGAGGAGCAGTGGCTCCGCGCCGGCCAGGGACGGGGGCCGCAGTGCTGCCCTCCCTGCCCCTCCTGGGCACCGGAGCAGGCACGCAGCGGCCCTGAGGTGTCCCCTCGCCTTGTGCTGCAGGCCTACCTCCTCATCGAAGAGGACATTCGGGATTTGGCTGCCAGCGACGATTACAGGTGAGGACCTAAGTAGAGGTACCGCGCGTGCTGCTGTGCCTGGGGCTGCTGCCCCGGGTGCCTCCGCTGCTCCACTGCAGGGTGGCCCTGTGGGCCCTGCTCTGTGCCGCCTGGGGGGCTCGGTGCCGGGGTTTGGGGGCTCGGTGCTGGTTGAGGGCTTGGCGCTGGCTGGGGGTGGGTGCCAGGGGCTTGGGCTTGGGCTCGGGCTCGGTGCTGGTCGGGGGTCCGTGGTGGTGCCGGGGTTTGGGCTCGGTGCTGGTCAGGGGTCCGTGGTGGGACCCCTCCATCTCACCCCCGCTCTCCCCAGGGACTCCGTCGACCTGCGGCTGGAGGAGCTGAAGCCCTTCGTCCCGCCGGCCTGGATGACAGAGAAGATGCAGAAGCACATGGAGACGCTTCGCCGCGGGGGGGACGCGCCGCCCGCCGAGGGCCCCCCCGAGCCCTGAGGCCCCCGGCCCCCAATAAAGCCGCTTCGCTCTCGCCCCGCCGCCTCGGCCGTGTCTGGCCCTTTAAGGGCGCGCCGGGACCCGCGGCTCCGCCCCGCGGGGCAGCGACCAATCGCGACGTTTCCGCGGCGGCGCCCAGCGGCCAATCAACGGCCGCCGGCCGTTACCGTGGCAGCCGCATCCCCGGCGAGCGAGGATTGGCCGGCTCGAACGGGGCTGCGCGCTGATTGGCGGAGGGGCCGGACGTTGGGCAGATTCAAACGGGGCGCGGGAGCGGGGCGGGACCGGACGGGCGGGACGCGGCGGAGAGCGCCCAGTGCCGCACCGGGACGGGACCCCGCGCCGCCAGCGCCCGGCACCGCCGCTCCGTCACCGGGAGAGCCGCAGCGGCGCCCGGATCCCGCGCCGAGCGCAGCCGTGGGCGGGAGGGAGGGAGCGGAGCCCGGTGTGCCGCCGCCCGGGAGCGGGAGCCGAGTCCAGCGCCCGTCAACCGCCGGGCAAGCGGCGGGCGGAGGCGGGTGCGTCGCCCAGCGCCGCCGGGAGCCGCCATGGCCTCGCAGAACGCCGACCCCGCCGCCGTGCCCAGCGCGGCCGCTCGCAAAGCGGCTGAGGCGGGGGCCACGGCGGCCCGCGGCTCGGTGGGGAAGAGGTGAGCTGGGAGCGGGGCCGGGAGCGGGGCGGGGGCCGGGGGCCGCCCCGCCGGGCCGGGCCGGTAACGTGCGCTTCCCCCGCAGGCTGCAGCAGGAGCTGATGGCGCTGATGGTGAGTGGGGCCCGGGGGCGGGGGGCCGGGGCCGAGCCGGGGGGCCCGGGCCGCCCTGACGCGCTGCCCCCGCAGATGTCCGGCGACAAAGGCATCTCCGCCTTCCCCGAGTCCGACAACCTCTTCAAGTGGATCGGGACCATCGACGGCGCCGCCGGCACGGTGAGCGGCCGGGACCCGCACGGCGGGAGCTGGCGGGGGGGCCTGGCCCCGGCTGAGGGTGGTCTCCGGCCTCCCCGAGCGGGGCCCCCCCGGTGCCGCCCCCCGCCCCTAACTCCTGCCCCCAGGCCTACGAGGAGCTGCGGTACCGGCTGTCGCTGGAGTTCCCCAGCGGGTACCCCTACACCGCGCCCACCGTGCGGTTCCTGACGCCCTGCTACCACCCCAACGTCGACACCCAGGGCAACATCTGCCTCGACATCCTCAAGGACAAGTGGTCGGCCCTCTACGACGTCCGCACCATCCTGCTCTCCATCCAGAGCCTGCTGGCAGGTGGGTCCCGCCGCCACGCTGCGGTGGGGTGCTGGGGGGTCCTCCTCTGGGACAGAGCTGCGGGCGGGACTCGGGGGGCCCGGCCACCCCACCCGCTGACCCAGCTCCTGTCCCCAGAGCCAAACATCGAGAGCCCCCTGAACACGCACGCCGCCGAGCTCTGGAAGAACCAAGCCGGTGAGTGCCCGGGGCGGGCACCCTCCCTCCAGGGTGGGCAGTGGCACAGCCCCCCGACCCCGCTGCCTGCCCAGCCCCGCGGCTGCCCCGGGACCCTCAGTCCCACGCCCCCCTCTCTCCTCAGCCTACAAGAAGTACGTGCGGGAGACATACGCCAAGCAGACCAAGAGCCAGGAAACCTGACCCGCGCCGCCTCTCCCCTCCACCTGGGTCTCTGCCCGCTCCCTGTCCGGCCGCTCCCCCCAGCTTTCTGTATCATAGGCTGTTTTTAAATTAATTTTGCAGTCCGAGCCACAGTTAATGTATAAATAAATGCATGTTTATAATTTTACTTCTGGGGGTTTTGTTGCAGCTTGGCGCCCTGTGAGTGCCTGGAGGGCTCCTTCTCTCGGTCAGCCCGGCCCTGGGGTCCCACGGCCCCTCTGCAGGCATGGATGAGAAGGGAGGGACGCTGACCCCCGTGGGGTAACAGGGGCTTTATTAGTGCTTGGGGTGCCCGGAGCTGGTCCCGTTCCCTCTGCGGGGTGGGGGCAGCCCCCAGCATCGCCTGCCCGGGCAGGGGGTTGGAGGCTATAGGGGCATGCAGGGCCCCATCCCCTGCTCCATGGTGCACAGGGGCGCCAGCCCTGCTGCGTCATCTCCTGTCCCCTGGTCAGAGCACCCGGCAGCAGTGCCCAGCACGAGGCCCCCCCTGAGCTGCCCCAGCTGCAGGCGCTGCGATGCCGCCCATCCCCGCCGGCTGCGTGGCCTCCACCGTCCACAGCGGGATGTTGGCTCTGCTCTCCATCTCTGCCAGCGTGGCCCTCACCTGCTCGATCTCCTCCTCCAGGCGCAGGGCGGTGGGGGGCTGCACAGGACCCCCCCCTTGCCGGCTCCCCTTGCGGCTGAGCAGCCCCCGGCCCCCCAGCCTGGTGCGCAGCGGGGCCACGCTGCCCCCCTGAGCAGAGAAGAGCTGGCAGAGGTGGTGGGCTCGGTGCAGGTCCTGCAGGAAGAGCTCCAGGGCGGAGAGGAAGAGCACCCACAGCCGCTCCAGCTCCCTCCGCTCCTCGGGGCTTGCTGGCACCTGCCGCAGCCCCGCCAGCAGTGCGCTCCGCAGCCCTGCGGGATGGGGGATGCTGAGCCGGGGCAGCCCCGCGGCCCCCCACCTCCCCGCTGCCTGGGGCAGTAGCCCCCTCCTTACCAGCACTGAGCTCGCGAGCCTCCGCACTCCTCCTGCGCCGCTCCTCCCGCAGCCAGGGGCCATCGGCACTGCCCCCGAGCTGCAGCACCAGCTGCCGGTGCCTAGCCGTGGCCTTGCAGAGGGCAGCCTGGGCGGCCACGCACATCCCTGCCACCCCTCGCGCGCTGCACGTGTCCCCTTTCCGCAGTGCCATTGTTCCCCGCAAGGGCAGGGCAGGGCTGGGCCCCTCTGCAGCGGCCCCCAGCTCTCCAAGGGGCTCAGCTCCCCTGTTCTCTGGTGCTGTGCTGTGTCCCTGCGTCCTGCCAGCGGCACAGTGCTGGCCCCACTGTCCTCGCCCGCCCCAGCCCAGGGAGTGTCCCCCCTGCTGCGCTCCTCCCTGGCTGGAGAGGCTGCGTGGAGCCGCTGCCAGTGCCCAGGGAGGAGCGGGTCCCAGGGGAGCAGTGATGCACGGTGGGCTGGTACAGGCTGTCCGGGCACAGAGGCTCCAGCATCCTCTTGACCCCGCAGGGAGGGGGCTGCTGCTGCTGCCTCCTCACCTTGTAGCCAGGTCCCCTGCACCCTTCCTGGTGGGACACGGGGCTCCTGGTGCTGGGCAGGTAGTGGTGGCTCCCCGGATCCCCTGTGGTCCCACGCCCCTGCCCTGGAGCGGGCAGGAGCAGCCCCCCGGCTCCCAGAGCTTCGCTGCCCACTGGGACCCCTCGGGGCTGGGGCTGCGCTCCCTCGCCTGCTGGCGTGTGAACTGGCCGCTCCGCATGGAAAGTCTGAGCTCAGCGCTGGCGCCTGCCCAGCAGCCCGTGGGAACCGCAGCCCTGTGCTGCCCCCGCACCCCTGGTGTGGCCCCACGGGGTGACCCTGACTGGCATGGGGTGTGGGGTGCCCACCCGGGCACATCCCCCTCCCTGGGGAGCGGCACGGGGGGCACGGTGCCGCAGCCCCCTCCCCACGCCAACCCAGAGAAACCCCACATCAGCAGCTCCAGCCTTTCCCCTTTTAATGAGGCTCAAACTGAAACCACATGCGACAGACTGGAGGAAAAGCTCGGCCGCCGGTGACAGGGCGAGACCGGGGCCCTGGCGTGGGGCAGGGTCCCAGATGGTGCGGGCGGCCGGGGGCCGGGCGCTGCAGAGCTGCTGCTCCCCGTGCGGCAGTGGAGCAGGGCTGGGTGCAGCGGCTGGCCCGAGGAATGTCTGGTCCCTTACTGCACGCCCTCCATCATCTTCAGGAACTCTGTAAGAGAGCAGCACCCTCAGTCCGTGGCTGTGCCCAGGGTGGGCAGCACGGGTGCTCAGCCAGGGCAGCCGCAGGACGAGGGCCAGGGTCGTTGCTCACCATCAAAGTCGATGCGGCCATCGTTGTTCTTGTCCGAGTCCTTCATCAGGTCCTCTATGTCCTCCTCGGTGACATGCTCCCCGGTGGCCCTCAGGATCTCACCCAGCTCCTCGATGTCAATGAACCCGTCCGCGTTCCTGCAGGAGGGTGAGGACAGGATGTGGCCCCGCTCACCCCCATGGGCAGGGGTGGGCAGGCATCGCCCTCCACTCACCGGTCAAAGATGCGGAAACAGTTGGCCAGCTCCTCCTCGGACTTGCCCTTGGCGTCCTCCTTCATCTGGCGCACCATCATCACCAAGAACTCCTCGAAGTCGATGGTGCCGCTGCCTGTGGGGAGGAAGCCGAGCATGGGTCAGGCTGCCCACCCAGCGCCCGCTGCCCGTCACCGAGAGCCGCTCACCATCCTCGTCCACCTCTTCTATGATGGCGTCCAGCTCCTCCTTGGTGGGGTTCTGGCCCAGCATCCTCATCACCGTCCCCAGCTCTTTGGTGCTGATGTCCCCGCCGCCATCCGCATCAAACATGTCGAAGGCGGCCTTGAACTCTGCGGGGAAGGGGGGTCAGGGCCCGGCAGTGTGCAGGACAGGGCCACGGCAGCAGGACAGAGCCTGGCCCCGTGCCTCAGCCGGGTACGGCCCCTCTCCCCACTGCCCCCATGCTCACCCGCGATCATCTCCTCGCTGAGGAAGGCGCGGGCTTCGGCCTGCTGGTCCGTCTGCAAGGCAAGGGAGCAGGGTCACCATGGCTGCCCACAGCACGGCCGGGAGCCCCTCGCAGGGGTGCGGGGAGAACCCTGCCCAGCTGGAGGACAGGGCCATGCTGGAGCTAGCCGCAGTCCCCAGCAGTCCCTGCAGCTGCGGTGCCACTGAGGCACCTGCGAGGGCAGTGGACGATGGGGAGCTGCCTGCCTGGGGCCCCCCGCCAGCCAGGGGGGCTCCATGGTGCAGCGGCCGTGGTCTCCGGGTGCAGCCTTGGCATCCCAGGCACGCAGCACTATTTTTGGGATCTCCTTGGCTCCCCTTATAGGGATCAGTGGGGCTGCGGCCACGGGCACCTGTTGGCCCCGATCGAGTTTCTCCTGGAGGCGCGAGCTGGCTGCGGAGCCGGCGGCGGTGCCGTGTCGCATGACCCAGCACTCAGCTTTCAGCCGCCCCCTGCCACTGCCGCCTCCGCACAGCCCCGAGCTCCGGCCGGGGCTGATCCAGGGTCCCCGGGTGCCCATGCCCCTTGGGCAGCCACACGATTCCTCCCTGGGGCATGTCCCACGGGGACCTTGCACCACCCTAACGCCTCCCTGCCCTCGCCCGCTGCAGCCTGCCTGGCCGTGGGGACCGTTCCCCCTGCTGCCACCCACAGAGGCTCCTCGGCAGCCCAGATCCCCCAGGCGTGTGCGGTCCCCGGCACCTCCTGCCCTGCTGGGTCTTGCCCTGGCACACAGCACGTGGCACGCAGCATGCAGCACGCAGCACATGGCACGCGGCACGCGGCTCGCGGCAGCATTGGGGCTCTTACCATTGAAGCCATTTCTGCTGCTTCTCTCCCCCAGGGAGTCACCACCTCCTGCAGCAGAAGTCCCCAGAAGCTCCCTGGTGCCCCTGGCACCCCAATTTGTAGCGTCCCCGCCGCACAGCGTGCCCCCAGCCGCTGGCCCCCGGGCCCCGGCAGCCTATCAGCTCCCCGGTGGCAATCCAGCCCTGCTCATTGGCAACGGGCGCATTTTACCTAATTTAGCCAAAGCGTTATTGGCCAAGAGCTGGGGATTAAACGTGGGTCTGAAGCCGGGATAGAAATTCAAGCCCTGCGGGGAGGGACACTGGAGCCTTGGCAGGCGGGAGGCTCTGCTGCCCCCCAGCACCCCCCCGCCCAGGGCAGCTCAGCAAGGAGGGGGTTAAAAATAGCCCCAGAGCCACCAGCATCACCCAGGCAAGGGGGACAGGGCTTCCCCTGTCCGGAGCTGTCTGCCCCAGTGCCGTGGGCACCGACCATCACCCGCTCCCCTGCCGAACCCACAGCCCAGCCTGGGGCAGGCTCCTGGCGCCGGGCCAGGCTCCCCCAGCGCAGCATCCCCTCCCTCACCGCCGCAAGACCCCGGGGGCCCCAGCCTTGCCCCGCCGCCTCTGGCCCCCTCCCTTCACCCCCATTTTCTGCTTGGGTGGGCTGGGGCAGAGCTGCCTTGCAGCACCCCAGCCCAGAAGAGGAAGGGACCCCTGGCAGGGCCCGGGGCACGCAGCCCCTGAGGGGGTGCGGGGCGTAACCCACTGCAGCACGGGGTCCCTGGCACTGTTGGCACCCGGCTCCTGGGTCCGGAAAAGACCCCATCTTTATGTGCTGCTGGCAGAGTGGGAAATCTGCCCGGGCACCTCCTCGAAGGCTCTGCCCTCACACACTGCAGCCCATGCCAGCCACCTTTGCCAGGGCTAGTGGCTTTGGGGACACGCTGGCCGAGTGGCCCGTGCCCTGCAGTGCTCTGAGGGGGTTGCACGGGTGCTCGGGTCTGCGGTGGAGTCGGGCTGACAGCACCCTGTCCCACAAGGTCCCAGCACCGGGGACATCCAGGAGGTTCCCTGGCTCCTGGTTTTGCCGGGACCCCCATTCCCCGGGTGGGAGCTGGGGATGGCGCCAGCCCAGCCGCCCGTGCATCCCACCCTGCCCAGCAGCCGGGCAGGGAGGGGCTGGGGAGGCTTTGGGGCCCCCGGGCACTGGGTGCAGAAGCCCCCACAGACCTGCCAGGGCCCAGGGGAGCGCAGGGATCCCCGTCCGAGCCCGGGCAGGGCGCGGGGTGCTGGAGCAGGGTGCAGCAGGCGAGCAGGGGCAGAGCGATGGCAGCAGCTGGACTCATTCCTCGATATTAATAGACATTCCCAAGAAAGCGGTGAGGAAGGAGAGGGCGCGGTGCTAAATAAGGCAGGGCGAGCGCCAGGGGTGCAGCCCAGCTGCCCGGACGCGTGGTGAGGCCGGCCAGGGCAAGGGCAGCAGGGGCCACGGCGAGGGTAGCAAGGGCCAGGGCGAGGGCAGCGGGGGCCAGGGCAGCCCAGGGGACGGCCCGCAGCGGCTGCGGCACAGCCGGATCGGGAGCCTGGGTGCGGGGTCCTGGGGTGCCGGGGTATTGGGGTACCGGGGTATCGGGGTACCGGCGTATTGGGGTACCGGGACCCTGCAGTGCCAGGCGCCGGGGTGCGGGGCCGCTGCGGCCCCAGGCGGGGGCCCGGGGCCAGCGCGGGCAGGGACGCGGGGAGCGGTGCCCGGGCGGGGCCGGGGAGGTGCCCGGGCAGGGGCGGGCAGCGCCGGGCAGCCCCGCCCCGGGCCGTGCCGATCCCATCCCGGCCGTGCCGGCCCCGCCGCTGCGATCCGGGTTCCCGGAGGAGGCGGAGCCGCGCAGGGAGGATCCCGGGACGAGCCGCGGCGGAGCAGCCATCGCTCGGCAGCGCCCGGCTCGGCAGGGCCCGGCCCGGGCCAGCGCCGTACGGACCGGGCCGGCAGCGCCCGGGGCGGGAGCGGGGCCGGGGGGGTCCCGGGGCCCGGGTGCCCCGCGGAGGGGCTGTCCCAGCCCAGGCCCCTGCGGTGCCCTCGGCTGCGGACGCTGCACCGGGCCGCGGTGGGCAGCCCCCGTCCCGTCCCGCCGTGCTGGGGCCACCGGGCCTGACCCCCCTCTGCGGCAGCGGGGCCGGAGGGAACGGGCCGGGATGGCGGCCCGCATCCTGCACCGCCTGCGGCACGCGCTGGCTGGCGAGGGCAGCCGGGAGGAGCGGGCGCGTGGCGGCTCCGAGGCCGAGGACTTCCCGGAGAGCTCGGAGCTGGAGGACGACACCGAGGGGCTGTCGACGCGCCTGAGCGGCACCCTGAGCTTCACCAGCCACGAGGAGGAGGACGAGGACGAGGAGGAGGATGGTGCTGCAGAAGAGCTGGGCAAGCCGCCGCAGCCGACAGGAGCGGCAGCGGGTGCGGAGGACGGAGGCAGGTGCTGGGGCCGGCGCGCTGGGGGGACCGGGGCGATGGTGGGGGCTGGCGGCCCGGAGGCGTCGGGGCACTGGGAGAGCCCCATCCCAACGACGGGCACGCTGACGCCCCTCTCCTGGCGCAGAGTGGGGCCCCGCGGCGGAGCGCCCTGGCAGCAGCCTGCTGACCCGGCAGCTGCAGGAGCTGTGGAGGAAGTCGCGGGGCAGCCTGGCACCACAGCGGCTGCTCTTTGAGGTCACCAGCGCCAGCGTGGTCAGCGAGCGCTCCTCCAAGTACGTGGTGAGTGAGCCCGGCGGGGCTGGGCGGGCGTGGGGCGGGTGCGGGGCAGGCGCGGGTCCCGCTCCCTCCCGGGACAGGGCTCCCACGGGGCTGGTGCTTATTTCTCTCTGTCTTTCCCCGTGCTGCTCGGACGGTGCTGGCGGCTCAGATGAGCCTCAGGTAACTATCGGCGACGGGTGCTGTGGCTGCGGCCGCCCAGCCTGCTCCCTCCTGCCTGGGCAAACCCCGCCGTGGCCCCTCTGCGGCCGCACAGCCGGCTCTGCCCGGCCCCGCGGGAGCAGCGCGCCCGCAGCACCGCCCGACGCCCCACTCCCCCCGCAGCTCTACACCATCTACCTGATCCGCTCCGGCCGGTTCGACAAGGCCCCCGCTGCCATCGCCCGGCGCTACTCGGACTTTGAGCGGCTCAACCGCCGCCTGCGCTGCCGCTTTGGCTGCGACATGGCCGGCATCACCTTCCCCAGGAAGAGGCTGCGCCGGAATTTCACCGCTGAGACCATCGCTAAGCGCAGCCGAGCCTTCGAGCAGTTCCTGTCCCACCTGCACTCCATCGCCGAGATCCGCCGCTCCCCCGAGTTTCTCGAGTTCTTCTTCCTGCAGGACCTGCGGGCCGCGCAGCGCCTGACCTGCACCGGCATGTACCGCGAGGCCCTGGCCACCTGGGCCAATGCCTACAGGCTGCAGGACCGGCTGGGGGTCTGCAGTTCCGGCCGCTTCCTCCTGACGCTGGCCGGGCTGGCCGTCTGCCACCAGGAGCTGGACGAGCTCGGTGAGGCCCATGGCTGCTGCGAGCAGGCGCTGCAGCTGCTGGAGGCCCAAGGCAGCCACCCGCTGCTGGGGCCCTTCCTGCAGGCCCACGTCCACCTGGCCTGGAAGGTGGGCAAGGACAAGCGGCGCTCGGAGGCCCGGCTGCAGGACCTGCAGGAGGCCGGGCCGCCCCTGCAGCAGCAGCCCACCCTGAAGGAGTGCCTGATCAAGGAGCCTTTGGAATGAGCATCCCGCTGCCGGCGCCCGCGCTGGTGGGAGGGCAGGGGGCTGCATGGGGCTCGTGCCTGGGGTGGCCGGGAGCAGCGAGGGCGATGCCACGGGCAGGGATGGGGCTGCGCTCCCGTGGGCAGCATGGCCCGTGCCCAGGAGCTGCCGCGAAAATGCACTTTCTCTGTGGTCGGTCTGTCCCGCGGGGCCGGGTGCTCATGGGCGCTCACCCCTCGCACCGGCACTGCCGGGAGCCGGCTCCCCTGCTGCGGGGGGCTTCTAGAGCGGACGGGACTTTAGCTGGGACATATCGGCACTGCGTGAGGGAACGGGAAGGCTTCTGGCAGGGTCCGGGGCTCTTGCCAGGAACTTCCCATGAAACTTATATAATACAAAGGACTTTATTAAATAAAGCCTTGGTAGGAAGAAGAGCAAGGTGCCTGCTGTGTCTGTCCAGCTTCACTTCCCCCGGGGCACCAGCAGCAGGAAGCCTCAAGCCCCCCACGCTGCGGTGGGAGCTGACACATCCCCATTCCCTGGCTCCCAGTGGCTGGGCCCTCTCCCGAGCCTGGGAGACCGAGGGTGAGCAGAAGCAGCGACTGACACAAGCACGGGGCCATGAGGAGGGCAGGAGAAGTGAGAAGGGGAAGCCACGTGTGCCGCAGTAGCACTTTCCCCTGCTGCGGGGGCAGAGCCGACCCCACCACCCCGTGCTGCCCGCCCTCCCCCTGCCAGGGCAGGCTCCCTCGAGCGAGCACAACCACGGGGCCGAGGGGACAAACTCCAGGGGACGGAGCCCAGCTGGTCACCTGGCGGCTTTATTCAAGGCAGGTGGAGGGTGGCCAATCGCAGTGCATGCGCAGCTGGCAGCTGGTCACAGCGGGTGCCTCTGTGGGTCATCATCCATCGCAGAGGGCCTCTGGCACCAGCACTCCCCACAGTGCTGGATCCAGCCCGGTCCCTGAGGCTCCTTCCCGCTGCCGCTCAGGTCCTGCCTTGCCCGCATCTGTTTTGGTCCTGGGGTCGCTCCCTCGGCATGCCTGAGCCCCAGCCCGCGGGGGTTCCTCAGCTAAAGCTTGCTCTGGTTTGGCGTTTGCTCCACCCTGATGACTCCTTCCTGCGCGCAGGTGACAGCCAGGACCCCATCCCTGCGCCACAGCCGTCCCTGCACCAGTCCCCGGCACCCGCCTGCAGAGAGGGCCCGTCAGACCGCGGCCCGCCGCCCCCCGGGACGGGCAGGGATGGCCTTGGCCACGCAGGTCCCCGGCGAACGTGGTGAGGACTCACCAGCCCAGGGGCTCTCACACTCATACAGCATCCAGTGGTCCGTTCGGAAGGGTGCGTGGAACCACATGGAATGGTCGAGGGACACCATGAACTTGATGTGGTACTGCCGGTGCGGGAGCAGGGCCGTGCCCAGGAAGGCGTAGTCGGAGATGTAGGCGGCCACGCAGCAGTGCACCTTCATGTCAGTCTCTCCTGCAAAGCAACCAGCACTGCCCGTCCCCCACGGGGTGGCCGTGGGACAAGCCTGGGCGCGCAGCGCGAGGCAAAGCCCCAGGAGCTCTGCTTCCCCAAGGGGCAGCGGCTGGCCAAGCAGTGCTGGGATGCTCTTTCAGACCCGCTCCCCTGGCCGTGCCCCCCGGGGAAGGCCCGCCGTGGCTGAGCACGGCACATGGGCATCACTTTGTGCTCCGGCACCCACGCCCGTATTTCAGCCTTGAAATCCCGAGGCTTCCCCGCAGGCTTGGGGCACAGACAGCCTCTGAATCACGACCCTTTGGGCCCACTCCATCACGAGCGTGCTCTACAGTCTGAGCTTGAGCGTGAGCCCTCGGCGAGACCCACCCTCCTGGCGGGACCCACCTATGTAACCTCGTGCTCGCACCCAGAAGAGCTGCTTCGACTCCTGCGGCTCCGAACAGAACACATCTGGTGGGTTGACGGGTTTGATATCAATCGGCACATCTTCAGCTTGAATCTTGTTGAGATGCTTTCTGTATCTCTCTGCCAAGTTAGGATTCCTGGAGACCAACACGGAGAAGTGAGGTCAATGCCAGGCAGGCCAGGGGCACGTCCTGCTGGCAGCGGCTTCAGCCCAGGGACCCAGGGCCACACAGAAAGGCAGGAGGGGCACGGCTCCTACCCTGTCCTGTCCTGCTTCTATACTCCCCTCCCAGGCATATTTGGGAACTTCTCAGGCAGTCACCCCAATCCCTGCGCCTCCCTAAGCCCCAGCCGCAGAGAGGGGCGTCCCCAGCGTGGCCCTTCCATCCCACTCACTGCAGGAACTTCTGGATGAGCTCCTCTTGCGTCAGCAGCTCCTCAGGGGGCGGCACAGCAGGCATGGTGAACTGGTGCTGCACCGGGCTACCCTGGGAGAGCTGGAAGGAGGCCTGGCAGATGAAGATCGGCTTTCCGTGCTGGATGGCCTTCACAGAACGAACAGAGAAGCTCTTCCCTGTACGGGTCCGTTCCACCTCGTACAGCACCGGCACCTTGGGGTCCCCTGGGACAGAAAAGGGACGTTCTGCCATTGGGCCACCACACACCACAGAGGGGACCTGACCTACAGGGGCTGAGTGCTGGGGCCAGGCGGGCAGAATCCCCCGCATCCTCTGCCGCGCTGGACCCGGGATGGCGGCACCTGCTCGCCCCTGTGGGCCTCGGCACCGGCTTCCCCAGCCCCTCAGCCCCTGGATTCACTGCCGGGCCCCAGCCCCACCACAAGGCCCAGCCTCCCCGACCCCCTGCACGCCGGCCCCCGCCCCACTGCCGCCTCAGCCCCCGGGCCCTCCCTCACCGGCTCGGCCCCGCTTCCCGCAGCCCGGCCCCCCCGGGCCCGGCCCTGCCCACCTGCCCGCACGAAGTAGCAGTGCAGCGAGTGGACCTGTTCGTCGCGGCTAACGGCGCGGGCGGCCGCCACCAAGGCCTGGCCCACGATCTGCCCGCCGAAGAGGCGCTGCGTGGCGGGCACCCAGTGGTGCCGGCCCCTGCGGGGGAGAAGGCGGCGGCGGTGAGGGCGGCGGCGGGGAGGGCGGCCCGGTCCCGGCGGCCCGGCGCCCCCGCGCACCTGAAGAGGTCGAGCTCCAGCCGCTCCAGGTTCAGCACGCTCGTTATCAGCACGCTCCGCAGGTCCCCAGGCGGCGGCGGCCGCCCCGGCCCCGGCCCCGCGCCAGCCCCGCCGGCATCGCCCGGAGCCGCCATCTCCTCAGCGACCCCGAACCGGCGCCACTGACAGCGGCACCTTCCGGCCGCCGCGCGGGGGAGAGGGAAGTACCGCCCACCCGCGGGCCGGGGACCGCCAGCTGATTGGGTTCTCGAGCCGTCAGTCATCCGGGTGGTGGCAGAAAGCGCCGGGCTGGTTGGCTCACCTCCTGCCAATCCGAAGGGAACGGCTCTGATTGGCCATATTTAGGGTGAGGGCGGTGCCCCAGGGAGTTTAATACAGGCGGCGGGGGCAGGAGACTCCTCCTGGGGCAGCGGAGGCCGCGGGGCCGGGTCTTGGTGCCGGGGGTCCGGCGCCCGCCATGGAGCTGGGTGCGCGCTTCAGGAGCTACGAGGACTTCAGGGAGCGCTTCCGCGCCTACAAGCTGGCGCAGGGCTGCCGCTACGGCCTGCGGAGCTGCCTCTCCGTCCGCTGCCACAACCGGCGGCATGGCACCGCCGTCCGCGAGGATGTCAGGTCAGGGCCCGCCACCGCCGCCCCCGCTGCCTGGGCCCGCTGGGCCCGGTACCTCGCAGCAGCCGCCCCCGAGGCAGAGCCCTGCTCCCCGGGCTCCGGTGCTCCCCGGGCTCCGGTGCTCCCCGGTGGAGCCACCAGCTCCGAGCCCCGAACCAGTGCTGCTCCGCAAGGCGTGAGCTCTTGTCTGTACGTGGTCGAATGCTGCTATAACCAGGCTGTTTGTGACTCCGGAAGGGTTGATCCTGACTGAGCGATACACCTGGATAGAAGAGCGCTGGTGGTTAAGCCACGTGCTTGCCACTGCCATCGTCTCGGCTGTCCTTGTGTCCCTCTTGCCTTCCCCTCACTGCCTGGCTGTGTCCCGGCCCTCTCGCTGTCCCTCGCTCCCCGGCCAGCACTCTGCTGTCCTGTGTCCACTCTCGTTTACTGCTGCTGAGCTGTTTTACTCTGCCTTTTAGTTCGAGAAATCTCTCTGCCTTTTGTAGCAAAACCTGTAGCTTTGATCATTGAAATTGCTGGCAAATGATAGCTCCTGCCTTTTTCCAGTCAGGTAGCAGGACACTAAATATTGGTGCCTGGTAGCATTCCCTAGCTGCCTTCACCTCACCATAAGGGAAAGGTGTTGTCAAGTTTCCCCCTCGCAGTTCTCCATTCTGCAGCCTTCTCTTATCTGAACGGCTCGTTTCTGTCCAGGTCGGTGGATCTGCTCGCGTGTGCAAAGACTGTTACACTACTTCTCCCCTTGCCTTCTTACAATGTAATTTTACAATGTAATTTAATCTTGTGCCTTAAAGCCTTTCTTGCTATGTTCTAGCCTGCTCTTCCAGATGCAGAGGAGCTGCAGAAATGATATGTGCTTTAAGAGAGTAAGACACAAACGCGCAGGTATCAAGTTTTCGTTGATGGCTCTGCTGTTTCTGGACAGCAGCAATAGAGGCGCTGTTGGGAACAAGAGCTGGGGCTGCTCTGTAGTGTCTGGTTGTGGCTGTTGTAACTCTCAGTTCCTTCGTTTCTCCTGTGTTTGAGCTTTCTTGCCCCAGCCTTTGCTGAGCAGAAAGCCAGCCCACACATCTGACTGGTATGCTGGCAGCCTACATCACCATTGCTTCCCCCATTAATGCTTTCTCAACGTTTGCAGGTTCATGCAGGTGAAGTTTGGTTGTGCCCGGACCCAAAAATACAGCAAGAAGAGAAAGCAGCAGCCCAGCTTGTGTCCAGCTTATTTTGTCTTGCAATATGAGGAGGACATAGACCAGCTTGTGATCAGCGAACTGAACAGCGACCATGTCCATGCGGACCTGGTGTTTTCCCTGGCCAGAGCCACTGCTGCGATGGCAAGCACCGTGGCATGCGACGGCCCCGCAACAAAACTGCGTAAGCAGCAGGAGGCAGGTGGGACTGACAGCGATGCCACGGCGGGTGAGGACTCGCATGCCGTCACGGGACAACTGGTGGATGGGGCGCTTGCTCCGTACAGGGCTCCCATGCTCCCTGAGGCAGCGAAGGAAAATGGCTCAGCCTCAGCGCTCGTCAGGGTTGCTGAGGTCATGAAAACCTTCCTGAGGCTGGACAGGGGCTCGCTGGCCTCGATTAGTGCAGATGGCGACCACGGCCTGGATAGGCTCAGCTTCCAGACTGGCAAGATGAAGAGCTCGTTCATGCAGTTCCCTGAGAGCCTCCTGCTGCACAGGGTGCCAAGCGAGGCGGGACACGTTCTCTACGCTTTCCTTGTGGAGAGTCAGGAGCGAGCGGGGAGAGTAGTGCACTTGTCACTGCTGAAGGACGACACAGGACATGGCATCAGGAAGATGCTGACCGTCTTCAAGGAGTTCAACCCCGAGTGGCAAAAGGTCCAGGCTGTTTTCGTGGACGTGTCCTTCTTTCACAAAGCCATCCTCCACGAGCTCTTTCCCTCTGCCCAGGTGCTCCTTTCTGTCTATCACACTGTCCGACTGCTTGAGAAGAACGTGAAGGAAGCAGAAATCTCCTCTTCCGTCAAGCAGAACTTGACGCTGGCCTTGCAGAGAGCCGTGTTTTCCCCTTCGGCTGCAAGTCTGGATGCCCTGTCCCAGCTGGCGAAGTGTGTGGTCAGCCCGGAGCTGTACAACTGCCTGCAAGCCAACTGGTTCTCCTGCGAGCTGCTGTGGCGCATGCACACGGAGAAGGGTCTGCGCTGCTGCAGCACGCACATGGACAGCCTGGACCTCATCACGCAACAAATATCCTGTCTCTTGGGCCAGCAGCCATCCTTGGAGGCGAGCATTCTTCGTTTTCTGGAGTGTGCGGACTACCTTGATTCCAGAGACTTGGAAAGCCTGAACTGGGGTGTCTCAGGCAGCGAGGAGGCTGGTCGGAGCAGCCTCCAGGAGAAGCCTGACGTGCGTGCCGGCGCTGCAGTGGAACCAGGCCCCATTTCTGGCTTTCTGGCTCTTACTGAGCACCCCAAGCCCGCTGGGCAGGCTGCCGCAGCCGGGCCAGGCTGCATGCTGGCCACACTCCGGGAGAGCTGTACGGAGCTGGGCTCCTGGCTGTGCCTGAAGGAGTGGGAGGTGGTGCAGGCGTCCACCCAGCTGCTCAGCCCTGCACCGGGCAGCCTCGCCATTCGGCTGCTGGAAGACGCGCACTGGGTGAGCCGCGACTGCCGGAGCTGTAGCTGCTGCTTCCACCGCCGCTACCGGCTCCCCTGCAGGCACGTCCTGGCTGTGCTGCAGGCGCGCCGGGGGTGCGTGGAGGAAGCCATGGTGTGCAGGCGCTGGCAGAGGAGGTACCAGCAGCTCCCGGTCCCCGGGGCCAGCCCCCCCGGCTGCGGCGGGGGCTCGGCGGGCGGCCGGCCGGAGGGCAGAGGGGAGCGGGTCCGGTCCCTCAGCCTAGAGCTGGCCAACCTGCTGCTGCAGTGCGAGGGGCAGGAGCTGGAGCAGCGCAGCTCCGCGCTGGCGGCCATCCTGGCTCCCTGGGCCCGGTCACCGGGGGAGGCGGCCGGGAAGGAGCCGCTGACCCCGCAGTGCTGTGGGTAGCGGGGGACGGCGGAGGGGAGCGGCCGCGCCCGGCCGGTACCGGCGGATGCTGCCGGGGGCGCGCCCGGCCGGCAGGGGGCGCCGAGCGCCGCCCGACGTCATGGCGCACCCCACGGTGATTGGTGGCGTCCCTGGCAGGAGCGCGGCATGCTGGGATGCACTCCCCCGGAAGGCCGCGGCGCACGCCGGGATGCACTCCCCTGGGGCGGCGCGGGGCATGCCGGGATATGTCCCCCCGGTAGCGGCGGCCGCGCGGCGGGAAGGAGCGCGGCCGTCCCGGCCCTGGCAGGGCTGGCGATGGCGCAGGCCCCGCCGGGCCCGGGCCGCGGCTCCCTGGTGGCCTACGAGCTGGGAGCGGGCGGCGGCATGGCCTCCGTCAGCTTCCAGAGCGCCGCCATGGGCCGCGTCTTCGCCCGCTTCCCCCGGGCGCTGCTGCTGCACCGGGCGGGCGGGCCGGCGGGCCGGGCCCTCTACGTCTTCCTGGTGGCCGGGCCGGCCCCGGCGCTGCGGGGCGGCATGGCGAGGGTGGTGCACTTCGCCGTCCCGCGGGACGAGTCGGCGGGCGGCCTGTCCCGCATGTACGGGGTCTTCAGGGCCTTCAACCCCGCCTGGGCCGAGACCCGGCTCCTCCTGGTGGGCCCCGGCCTCCCCCAGCCGCCGGCGCTGGCCCAGGCCTTCCCCGCAGCGGAGGTGCAGCTCTCCGTCTTCCACCTCTGCAAGCGCCTGCAGCGGCAGGTCCAGCGGCTGGCCCTGGAGGGCCGCGCCGAGCGCCTGATCCTGGCCAGCCTGAGGGACGCCATGTGCGCAGCCACTGAGAGCCGCCGCAGGAAGATGCACGCCCTTTTGAGGGACCTAGTGACGCCGGACTTGCTGCCGCAGCTCCATATTCACTGGCTGCTCGATGAGGAGATCTGGGCCACGCACAGGGAGCGGAGCTGGGGGGAGAGCAGTAGCTACTTTAGGGACCTGGAGATCGTCACCCAGGGGTTGAGCCAGGTTTTCAGCACTGGGCTCTCTCTGGAGAGCTGCATCACCTCCTTAGCCCAGCACTACCAAAAGTGTGTTTCCAAGAGCCCTCCTGATGCTGTGATGTGCTCCGTTCCCCATCCTGATCACTGTGCTGCTCGGGCAGCTCCCCAAAGCCTGCCTGCCTCGGGTCCGCCTCCCACCCCTGTGTTGTGCCAGGGTACGCCATCTCAGAGCTCCGTCCAGGCCTCCCCCACCATGGCAGCAGCTCAGCAGCAGGGGCTGGTAGCAGCCTCTCTCACAGCTGCCAAGAGCCCCGTGATTGTTCTCCAGAGTCCACCGGCAGCTCCTCGGCTCCCTGCAGCTCTTCAGCACCAGCCTGAAATCCCCCAGGCTCTCCTCCAGAGCAAGCCCTCGAGCCCTCAGTCCTCATTAGATCCTTCATCTCCTGCGGCTGAACTGGAGGCCACAGAAAACCCGGAGAGTGACAGCGAGGAGGAGATTAACCGACGGAGTGAAGAACACATCAAGCAGTCTTTGAGCGATATTTGCACGGAGGCTGCTGCCAGGCTGTGCCTGAGTGAATTCGCGGTGGTTCAGAAGTCCGTGCAGCTGATAGGCAGTGGGGAGGATGCGCTGAGTGTACAGGTCCTGGAGGATGCCCACAGGGTGGACCTGAAAGGCCTGAGCAGCTGCACTTGCTACTTCAACCAGGTCTTCCAGCTGCCCTGCCGGCACATCCTGGCCGTGTTGAATTCGGACAGGAAGACCGTGCAGCCGGAGATGCTCGGCAGACAGTGGCAGAAGGGATGCGATGCCCATCAGGCTGGGGGAAACTGTGCTGATGGCCTCTTGGAGGTCCTGAAGAGCTCCTGGAACGCGTCTTTGGATAAATCCCTGGTGGTGTCCTTCCTCACGGCAGAGGTCAGCCGGCTTCTCACCCGCTGCAGTGGGGAGGAGTTTGAGTGCAGGTACAGGACCCTTCGGGAGCTGGCTGACAGCTGGATTGGGCCCTACGTTGAGGTGAAGCTCTAGCACGAAGCGGGAGCCGAGCTGGCGGCTCCGTGTGCGGGTCCTCGGGAGCAGCGGGGCAGCAGATGCGCAGGAGGCCTGTTCATCGCTCCACCCGTGTCCCAGCTTCCCCCTTTACTCCCCTCAGCTTCTTACTCCCTCGGGGCTCGGCATGGAAGGGGCAGTTTGGGTCCTTTATCTGCCGAGCGAGCGTCGCCTCTTGCACAGGGCAGCTGAGGAACCGGATTGGGAACTCCAGATCATGCTGGAATGGGTAACCAGCCACTGACCTGGCTAACAGGAGGTGTGGCTGGGAGCCAACCACGGGTGGTGCGGCGTGGGAGGTAATGGTATAATAACACGTGACAAAATTATTTGATCTGTGGCCAGTGCCTGCAGGTCATTCCAGCATCCAGCTGTGATGTGTTGTGCAACAAAGCCAATAAATCGGTCTTGTATCGCTTGGGAGCCGCATCCGTCTCTGCGCCAGCTGCAGCCGCCCCTCCCTGCCAGCAGGACGGGACGGTGGGGCTCGCTCGGCCCGTGAGATCAGGCAGGGCTTTGAACAGCACTTCTTGGTGGTCTTGCCTCGTTGTGGCGCCCTCCAGTTAGCGAAGCGAGCCTGCTTGCTGGGAGGCAGCAGATCCAGAGGGTGGCAATCTCCGCTGCGGGCAGCACAGCCCATGGTCTGGAGCAGAGGAGTTGTTTGTCTGGTTACGGCAGCTGCTCTCAATTTCTCAGAAAGGGGAACCCGCCCTCCCTCGTCAACAGCTTGTGTGCTGGGGGAGGCAGGAGGGATGCCGGGGTCACAGCAGTGCAAACAAAGCTGCGATGAGGTGGAGAGCAAAGGCTTTAAACGCGTGGGGTGGGGGAGGGAAAAATACTGAAAAGAGCAAACAAGCCCTGGCCCTTGGGCGTTGATCTCGGGTTGGGTGAGCTCCCCGCGTCCCCTGGCCGGCCAGAACAGCTCCAACACCAGTGGCTCCGAAGCCCATCATGTCCTGTGGGACGTGGCAGGGGGGCGTCGAGACACCTCACTCATCGCAGTGGTTCAGTCACCGTCGGTGTTTTCCCCAATCAGCACTTCCTTCATTAGTGCTTTATTTCAGTACAGTCGGCCCGTTGCAGGACTACGACTGCTAGGTTGGGGATTTCCTCTTGACGGAGGGTTTTGTAACATTATCTGATACTATCGAATCTCTCTGGCTAAATATAGCGTAGTGTTTCCTAAAACACCTTTCTGTAAACTCAGAGCTGCTTGTTTCACCCCTCAGCCGTGCTGCAGAAGAGGCCTGGGAGGCCCTGCCTGCTGACCCCTCGCCATCCCTCTTCCTGGCACATGCGGGCACCACTCTGATTTTTGGAGGGCTCTTTCCTCTGCCTCTTGCTCTGCGCAGCTCCAACCCTGCCTCCCCTCCCAGCCCGGCACAGGCACTGCGGGAATGCCAGCTGCCATCCCCACCAGCCAGAGGATGAGCGGCTGGAGGAGGGCCCGGTGCCGGCTCCTGGAGCCAGGGAGCACTGGGCTTCCCTCCCTGGCTGGCGAGGCGGGGTAGCTGGACCCTGCGCCGGGTTGCCGTGACCGGCTCCATGGCCACAGGCGTGTGCCTGAGCAACGGCTGCTGCCAGTGCGGCTCCCTGGATGCTGCGGGTTTCCCTCTGGCGTCCGCCCCGTCCGCCTCCTTGCTGGGAGCACAGGAAATAGCTCATCCCCACTCTCGGGGTAAACATCTTTCCCAAGAGCGAAACTGCCCAGCCAGGACAGGCGTCAGGCTGTAATTTACCCTCCGCGTGAGCGTTGGGCCGTGCCCTCCCACGCTCCACCCAGCCTGGCCCCGGCTCTGATCCACCTGGGCAATCTCAGCTTCGTTCCCAGGCCACGGACAGGTCCTGAGCCCAGCAGCGTTGAGGGCCGTGCTCGCAGGCTCATGGGCCCAACTTTGTTCCTTGCTGGAGGGGGAACTGCTCCCATGAGCGGCAGCTGAAGCCCCCCAAGCCCTCCTTTGACAGGACTCTTCCCACATTACTGGGAGGCAGCTCCCCTGAAGCACCCCCTGCAGCCACACGAAATGCCCTGATGTGGAAGGGGAAGAAAGTCCCCTTGGCTGGGGACTAAAAATCCCAAACCTGTGGCTTCCTCCCCCAGACGGGAGCCGGGCCGCATGCCAGCCCCCAGAGCTGCCCAGCGCTGGCCTTGCCCTGCTGGGGACCAGCCTGGCGCCGGGCATATGCCAAGGCCTCATCCTGCAGGGTGCTGATCCCACCAGCGGGGCTGGGTCTCCTGGCTGCAGGGGCTCTGTGGGTCTCTGTGCCCACCCCAGCCAGCCCGGCTCTGCCGGCATCCCGGTGCCTGAGGCCTCCTGCTGCGGGCGGCGCCGGTGGTTAGCACAGCCCTGACGGCAGCAGGCCTGGCGCGGGTCGGGCAGCAATCCCCATTCCCCCTGTGCCCGCACTCCCCACAGCATGCTCGCTTTCTGGCTGGAAGCGCTTTATTGCTCGCTCTGCCCTGCACCAGCCTCCTGCCTGCGCACCGGCCCTGCCGCACCTATCTGCATGGAGCAAAGTCCCTCCGATGCTCTGCCGTGCTGCCGGTGCTCTCACGTCGGCCCTTCAGCAGCATGTGCCGTGTGTGCAGGTGCCCCGGGGGCGAGGGGGGCCACGTGCCGGTGGGCGCTGGGAGGTGGAGGGGGCAGCTGGGGGCACAGATCCTGCCGGGCAGCTCGCCAGCCATCGCTGGTGGGGCTGTCGGCGCGGGGGGTGGCCCGGGGCAGCGTCCTCGACGCCTCACTCGTGTTTGCAGAAGCTCTTCAGCGGCGGGGGCAGGTCCAGGCCGTCGATGGCCAGGCGGTGGACAATGTGCTTCTGGATGACCAGCCGGCAGAGGGTCTGCAGGGAGGGAACTGGAAGAGAGCAGAAAGAAGCAGCTGAGCTGGCTGAGTCACCAGTGAGGCCGAGAGCAGAGTGGTGTGGAGGAGATGGGCCCCGAGGCTCCCCGGAGGCACCGTGTTTTAGGGCAGCGGTGGGTGAGCTCGCTCTGTGGCATCGACCTGCCCCAGGCTCGAGCCAGCTGTGCGGGAGAGCCAGCGCCAAGGTGCTCTGGCTGCAACAGGAGCCTGAGGGCCGCGGGCTGTGAAGCTTTTCCCATTACCGGGAGGAAGGTAGGGAGGACGGTTATGCGCCCAAGCTGTGCGTTACCGCGGCTGGTTTGCATTTGTTTTCTCTGGGGGCTGTGGAGCGGCTCCCCAGCGTCTCACATCCCCACACTGTGCTTCCCTTTCATCCCGCTCCCTTGGTCTGCTTCCACTGGCGCCGGTGCTCGGCTGCCAGATGGGCACCCACGGGCCGTGGCTGCGCTGCCTTCAGACAACCATCTTCTGAGCCGTTCCCATGGCTGACCACGCGGGCTCTGCCCGGTTCCGGCCCCTGTGACACGCGCCCCTGCGGGATTCCTCTTTCAGGAGCCCTTGGTGGCTCAGCAGCCTGGGTGCAATTAGCTGCGGCCAGCGCTCTCAGATTTTAAACGAGAGCTGACTCAGGCGCAGCCCGTGGGCCTTGGTTCATCCGCTGCCTCCAAGAGCCAAACCAGAGGAGATCACCCCAGGGCACCACGCTTGGCTGGAGTGGAGCCGCGGGTGGGACCCGGCCGTTTCGCCCACACGTGGCTCTGCACTTTTCTGGTTGCAGGGCCGGTGCCTCCAGGGGCTCACGCTAGCACCGGGCAGAGCAGAGCTCTGCTGAGCACGACCGTGCTATGACCAGCTGGCTCCCAACCTTGGGGCTGTTTTCGGATGGCTGGAGTGCTTATCTCTACCTCGGCGGCGCAGGGCTGCGTTGCGCCGAGTGCTGGGTGACGAGTGGCAGATGCCCTTTGCCTCTCCTGCCCCCCAGCCCCTGTGCCACATCACATGTCGCCAGTGGCTCAGCTGCTCATTTCTGGGTTTCACTTCACCAGCTGGACCCCGCTCAGGAACAGAACCACCCCACAACTGATTTTTTAAACCCTACGGAAGTGTTGCAGAAACTGGAGCTACTGAAATCTTTGTCGAGGGCAGGAAGCCGTATTGCGCCTCTGCAGCGGTGCCTGCACCAGCCGCGGAGCTCGCAGGGACCCACGGCCCGTGGCGCGGCGAGAGGGGGCAGCTCTCCCAGAGGTACGTGCTGCCAGCGCCGGTCCCTGGCGAGCGGCCGGGGACGGGTCCTCGGAGGCAGCTCAGCGGCCTCCTGCAGCGTGCCCTGGCCGGTTGCCCTCAGCACGCTCCTGGGGCAGGGGGGCCTGGGCGGCCGGGCACATGTAACCTCCCTCTTTGGATAATCCAGCTCAGCAGCTGGCAGGGAGAATCCTGCGATTCAGCCTTGAGACAGAAGCGGCTGAACTTTGTGCCAAGGAGAGAAGCGGCGGCTCCCGGCTGTCAGGTCTGGGCTCGTGCTGTCTGCGGCCTTGCACCCGGGGTGCAGACAGCAAATTGTCCCGCTGATGTAAAGCGAAGGTGGCACGGCAGCATGCCAGCTCGCGGTCAGCCATCGTCACCCAGGCGCTAGCTCTCCTGGCTCTCCTCTCACCTCATCCTCAGCATCTGCTGATTTTTTCAGTATGGTGCTAATTACCACTTATTAGCCTGACGCCTTGCAAGAGCCAGCGACCAGCACCGGTCTTCCCAGCCCCTCCCCAGCCAGCCGAGGGATGCCGGATATTGCCCAACCTCCGATGGCTCACGGGGTGTCCCCCGCAGCCGGGGCACGTGGCAGGCGCGGGGGCACGGCGTGCGTGCCGGGGCAGGCAGTGGGGCGCAGCCGGACGTTTTGGTGCCAAAGCAGGACATCGCTTGGCTCCGGGCTGCTGCATGCCCATGGGGGAGCCGCGGCTCGGAGCCGGTGCGAGGTCTCACCCACCCCCGGCACGTTCCCGCGTGGCAGAGCTTTCGGGAGGCACCGCCTGTCGGTGGCAGCATGGGGTCTCGCCCGCGCTCTGCAGGGGCCGGGGGCTCTCCTGTGCGTCTGCCCCGTGTCCCTCTGCCCCGTGGCACACTCTGACGCTCCCACTGTTGGGAACTATGGGGTGACCCCACCGGAGCCCCCCCGGCTCCTGGCCCGTGCAGGACATGCCCCAGGGAGGGGGCAGGTACCTACATCCGTATTCCACCGGGATGACCCGGACGCTCTTGGTGGAGGCGAAGACGTCGACCACGGCGTAGAGCGGGCGGGCGGTGGGCAGGCGCCTGGCGCTCGGCCCCATGTCCTCTCCGTTGATGACGATGTGCATGTCGGCAGTGCCATCGGACTGCAGGGCGTACAGCACGCCGATCCGGCTGCGCCGGGCGGTCGCAGGCAGCACGTTCATCTTGTACAGGTCGTCCAGGATGTGGCTGTAGCGCCCCGGCCTGCTGCGCCCCACCAGCGTGTCGCGGGGGATCCTCACGTGCTCAATCAGCAGGAAGGGCTCCCAGGGGGGGCTCCGTGCCCGCGCCGGTGCCTCCTCCCCATCCGCCGCAACGCGGTTGTGGCTCCGGGTGATGGCGAACACCCAGGTGTCCCCCATGTTGACCAGGTCCGGGAGCGAGTACTCGGGCACCACCTCCAGGCTCTGGGGGTCGTGGGCCGTCAGCCCCACGCGCAGGTGCCCGCACCAGCCCAGCTCCTTCTCCTCGATCTCCACCAGGAAGATCTGCCCAGGCGCCAGCGGCTCCTGGCTGAAGCAGAGCCCATTGGCGAAGCTCTCCACCCGGGTGGCCCGCGTCCGCGAGGCATCCAGGCGGACGTTGGCGCCGTGGACGTGGTGGAAGCGTGCGGCGAGGCGGCACCGGGCAGCCATCGCCGCCACCGCTATTTTTAACTGTCCCTGTCACAGCTGCTGCGAGGCAGTGACGGCCCCTCGGGGCAGGGACAGCCAGGGTGGCCCGGGGGGGTCCTAGTGCCGGGGGAGAGCAGGAAGGGGACACAGCCCGGCCCCTCGGGGCTCCCCGGGCCTGCAGGTGCCCGTGCAGTGCCCGCCTGTGTCTGCCTGCCCGGCTGGGCCCGGCGGTGCCCGGCAGTGCCCGGTGGTGCCTGGTGGCACCCAGCTGTACCCGGTGGTGCCTGGTTGTCCCCGCTGTGCCCGGCGGTAGCTGGTGGTTCCCAGCAGTGCCCAGCTGTACCCAGTGGTGCCCAGCAGTGCCTGGCTGTACCCAACAATGCCTGGTGGCACCCAGCTGTACACGGTGGTGCCCGGCTGTCCCTGCTGTGCCCGGTGGCACCTGGCAGTGCCTGGTGATGCTGACAGTGCCCAGCTGTACCTGATGGTACCCAGTGCCTGGTGGCAGCCGGCTGTACCCGGTGGTGCCCAGTGATGCTGGCAGTGCCCGGCTGTACCCAGCAGTGCCCGGCTGTACATAGCGGTGCCTGGCCGTACCCAGCGGTGCCCAGTGATGCTGGCAGTGCCTGGCAGTGCCCGGCTGTACCCGGCAGTGCCCGGCTGTACATGGCGGTGCCCGGCCGTACCCAGCGGTGCCCAGTGATGCTGGCAGTGCCCGGCTGTACCCGGCAGTGCCCGGCTGTACATAGCGGTGCCTGGCCGTACCCAGCGGTGCCCAGTGATGCTGGCAGTGCCCGGCTGTACCCGGCAGTGCCCGGCTGTACATGGCGGTGCCCGGCCGTACCCAGCGGTGCCCAGTGATGCTGGCAGTGCACGGCTGTACCCGGCAGTGCCCGGCTGTACATGGCGGTGCCCGGCTGTCCCCGCTGTGCCCGGCGGCACCCGGCGGTGCCTGGCTGTACCCAACGGTGCCCGGTGGCACCCAGCTGTACCCGGCGGTGCCCGGCGGTTCCCGTCGATGGCCGCGCCCCCGCCGCCGGCCCCGCTCCCCGCTCCCTCCCGTGCCAGGGCCCCGCTCCCCCCGCTGCGGCCCCGCGGGTCGCGGACGGAGCCGCTTCCACGTGCGCGCGCGGGACCGGGGCAGGACCGGCCGCTCCCGGGGCGTTGATTGGCCGCCGCGAGGCCCCGCCCCGCTCACGTGAGCACCGGAGGTCATATGGGCGGGTGTCATGTGCCCGCCGGGATCGCCGCCTGCGGGAGCCGCGCCGGGAGCGGCCGGGGTCAGCGCGACGCGACGCGACGCGACGGGACGGGGCGGGGGAGCGGGCCGGGCCGGGACTGGGCCGGGCGGGGGGCGCTGCTGGGGCCGCGGCCGTTCCCGGCGAGCAGCGCCCCGAGCTCCTCTCCCGCCCCCCGCAGATGGGGCCGGTGCTGCTGTGCGCGTTGCTGCTGGGGCTGAGCCGGGCCGCCCCCCCGGGCCACGAGGTGACCTTCCTGCCGGGGCTGGGCAAGCAGCCCTCCTTCCGGCACTTCTCGGGCTACCTCTGCGCCGGGCCGGGCAAGCTCCTGCACTACTGGTAGGTGGGGCTGCGCCGGTACCGGGGCTGGGGCCGGGCCGTGCCCGAGCGGGCGGGGCGGGGGCCCGGCCGGGCACTGAGGGCTGTGTGTCCGCAGGTTCGTGGAGGCCCAGAGCAACCCCCAGAGCAGCCCCCTGGTGCTGTGGCTGAACGGGGGCCCCGGCTGCAGCTCCATGGAGGGCTTCCTGAAGGAGCACGGCCCCTTCCTGGTCAGTAGTCGCGGCCGTCCCGCGGCTCGGGGCTGGCAGGCTGCGTGGCACGAGCCGTCCCGCTGCGGCCGGCTTGGTTGTGCCCGTTGGTCACTGCCTTCTGCTTCCCCAGATCCAGCCTGACGGCATCACGCTGAAGTACAACGACTACGCCTGGAACAAGGTAGGGTGCAGGCGCTGCAGCCCTCCGCGGCTGTGGGGAGAGGGTGGCCCCTGGGCAGGCCCCCCTGCCCAGCACGCCCTCCTCTCAAGTCCGCTGTTGAGCAGGGCAGGAATGTGCCCCCCCTCAGCACAGCCCTGGGGCAGGCCAGGCACCCGCAGGCGCTGCCACTGGCGAGGCCAGCAGCCCTGCGCCTCCCCATGCCGGGAGGGGGGGCTCCCCTGATCTCCAGCTCCTCTGCTGTCCCTGCAGATTGCCAACGTGCTCTACCTGGAGTCCCCCGCTGGTGTCGGCTTCTCCTACTCCAAGGACAAGAAGTATGCCACGAACGACACCGAGGCGAGTGGCCCGGGCTGCTGGGAGGGACCTGCCTCCCGCCTGCCCCAGCCTGGGTGCTGGGGGTCCTGCCTTGCCACCTGACCCCTGCCTCCTCCTGCCTGCAGGTCGCTCACAACAACTACCTGGCACTGAAGGATTTTCTCCGGCTTTTCCCTGAGTACTCCAAGAATGATCTCTTCCTCACGGGGGAGAGCTACGGGGGGGTCTACATCCCCACGCTGGCAGAGTGGGTGATGCAAGACCCCAGCCTCAACCTGAAGGTGAGCAGCTGGGCTCTGCCACCGGCCTGGGCTGGGCCGGGGAGCAGGGGGCTTGGCACGGCCTCACTGGGGCTCTCGAGCGGTACCGGGGTGGGGACCGCCTGCGCAGCCGGCATGTGGGGCCCCCTCTGGGGCGTAGGGTGGGTCTGGCCCCACGGCCTTTCATCTTCTTCTGGGGTGCTGGCAGCGGCTGCTGGCGGACGTGTCAGTCCTCGCCGAGCGGGACCAGGGGAGCGTTCTCAGGCACCCCCGACCCTTCCTGTTCCCTCCGCGGAGTAAACAGTGCTGCATCTGCTTCCTGTCTGCCGCTGCTGCCGCCGCGGCTGCCCTGCAGGGAGCTGGAGCACAACAGAGTTGTTTTCTTCTTGCCTCACAGGGTATTGCCGTGGGAAATGGCCTCTCCTCCTACGAGATCAACGATAACTCCCTGGTTTACTTTGCCTATTACCACGGCCTGCTGGGGACCGAGTAAGAGGAGAGGGAGTGCTGCCGCTAGATGTGCCGTCCCTGTGCGAGCAGGACAGGGGCACGGCCTGGGACAGGGCTGGCTGGGTCGGTGCTGTGGGGGACAAGGGAAGCTCCTGGCCTGACTTGGGCAGCACATTTGTTCATAGAGCGCACACGGGCTGTGCCGCACGCTGTGTGGCCGCTGGGCGGGGAGCCTGCAGCGCGGCTATGGCCACGGCCGCTGGTTTTGTGTCAGTGCTGCCATCTGGGCAGTGCAGTCTAGTCCCTTGGTCTCTGCCTGCAGGCTGTGGAGGGACTTGCAGGCCTTCTGCTGCTCTCAAGGGAAGTGCAACTTCCACGACAACTCCAACCTGAACTGCACACTCAAGGTGAGGGGAGCCAGAGCCCCCGAGCGTGTGCCCTGTGCCGGTGACTGTGAGCAGCACCCACCCGCCTGGCTCTGGATGGGCCCATGGTCCCTCAAGCGTCCTGCTGAGTCCCAAACCCTTGTTGTGACTCGTTGCAGATGGGGGAGACGATTCGGATTGTAGAGGAGTCCGGCCTCAACATCTACAACCTCTACGCCCCATGCGATGGCGGTGTCCCTGGGAGCATGAGGTGAGAGTGGCCCCAGGGGAGACAAGTGTCCGGGCACAAGCTTGCTTTAATTTGCAGCACGTGGGGTCCTGGCTGGCAGAGGGACATGGTGGGCTGGGCAGGGGTCCCTCTGGGACAGGTGGACCGTGTCTGGCTGCTATTGAGGACTCCCCCACGGAGGACCCTGAGCCCTTGTTCCTCCAGAGCTTTCAGCCTGTCCTCGTGCTGGTTCTGGCTGCAGGTACGAGGGTGACTATCTCATCACACACGACCTGGGCAACTCCTTCATCCGGATGCCAATGAGGTTCTCCTGGCGGCAGGTGAGCCCGGGCGCCCGTGCCACCAGGCTGTGAGCATCCTCTGCCTGGCCAGCAGCGCTGCCTGTGGGCAGGAGCAGGCAGAAGCTGCTCCCGTGGGGCACCACCAGGTGCTGCTGTGGCAGGGACTCTCCCAACTCTCTCCCAGAACCTGTTCCGGATGCCGGTAGCCCGAAAGAAGGTCCGGATGGACCCTCCCTGCACGAACTCCACGGCCCCCAGCATGTATCTGAACTCCCCAGAGGTGAGGAAGGCTCTCCACATCTCCCCTGAGGCCCCGGAGTGGCAGGTGTGCAGGTGAGCAAGCTCCGGGCAGGGAGGGACCATCGCGAGCCTGAGCAGCCGCGTGATGCCAACGCTTCCTCCGCAGCTTTGAGGTGAACCGCAGCTACAAGCGCCTGTACATGCAGATGAACGACCAGTACCTGAAGCTGCTCGGAGCCACAGTGCGTGTGGGGGAACCCACCGGGCCCTGGGACCGGCTCTGCCAAACCGGCCTCCTGCCTGGCCGGGGCTGCTGCCCTGCGGAGCGCTCACCCTCCTTCTGCTCTGCAGAAATACCGGATCCTGGTGTACAACGGGGACGTTGACATGGCCTGCAACTTCCTCGGGGATGAGTGGTTTGTGGACTCCCTGTGCCAGAAGGTAACTGGGCAGGGCAGGGCCCGGACCAGGCCGGTCACCAGCTGCGTGCTGGGGCCAGCTGTGGCGAGAGCGTGGACAGGGCTGGCCACCTGCCTCGGGCAGCCGGGGCACTGAGGGCGCTGCTGCCGGTCCCAGGTGCAGGTGGCTCGGCGGCCCTGGCTCTACACTGAAAGAGGCGAGAACCAGATCGGGGGCTTCGTGAAGGAATTTACCAACATCGCCTTCCTCACCGTCAAGGTAGGGCTGAGGGGGTCCAGGAGACAGGGACAGAGCTGCTGGCCACGGTGCAGGCAGCGTGCCAGGCGCTGGTGCTGCGGTCAGAGCGGGGCAGTGCTGGCTGGGCTGCAGGCAGCAGCAGCCCCACGGCTGGGATTGACCTGCTGCCTGTTTCCCACAGGGAGCCGGCCACATGGTGCCCACGGACCGGCCGCTCGCTGCCTTCACCATGTTCAGCCGCTTCATTAAAAATGAGCCTTATTAGGAGTTGCGGAGGCAGTGCCTGGCACCCCGGCCGCCCTCACCACCCGGCACCTCCTGCGCAGCCCGTCCTCGCTGCTGCTCAGCTGCGCCCAGGCTCCCTGCGCCATGAAACAAGTCGCTCCTGCAGCAGCAGGGCTCCCCGCTCCAGCCCAGGGGCTCTGCCCAGCCCTGCAGGACGGTGCCCGGCTGGGCAGGGTGGAGGATGGGACTGGTTGCGGTGGGTGGGGGGCGAGGAGTCCCAGGGGCTCTGTCCTTGCTGGGTGAGGAGTCGTGCCCCTGCTGCAGCCGCCTCCTCGCTTGTGGCTTCCTGTCTGGCCTCCTCCCTGTCTGGGCAGGCAGCTACTTCCCTCCTGGGAGGGGAGCAATCCCCACCACTTCCCTCTGCCCCACGGCCCCTGCACGCACACCGCCCTGGGCAGGCTCCGAGGCAGCTGCCCCCGCCAGGAAAGCACAGTTCACGTGGCAGCTGGGCGCTGCTCCCTCAGGGAATTTCTGCTCCTCTCTAAACTGCTCCTACATCTGATCCTGGTGAAGGAGGCTTACCATGAAGACAATCCCACCGCCCGCTCACTGCCTGGGGCACGCAGTGCTTCTGGGAACTCGCAATAAACTCTCTGAACAAGGTGGTTCTGCTCCTCATTGCCCAGCTCCTTGCACCGCTTTGCTACCCCAGCACTTTGCTTTCCTTTGCTCTCTGCGGAGCACCACTACGCGCCAAGGATCCAGCCAAGGTGAGTGCTGATGCGCCGTGCCGGTGAGCTGGGGCCTGTGGTCTGTGCCCCCCACTCTGCAGGGGGTTGCTGAGGCCTGGAGACAACCCACCCGCAAGAGAAGGGGAAGCGCAGTTGCTCCAAGCCCGCTGCCGCTGTTCTGTGTCTGTCTGCCGAGTACCTGAGCCGGGGGAGCGGCACTCTCTGCCCCCGTCCCCATCTCCCCATGTGCTGGCAGCCATGCGGTCCAGTGTGGGCACATCCTCCAAGCAATGAGGCCGCGTGGGTTGGAGTCGAGTCGTTTATTAGTGTAATGAGAAGGGGTGCAGCAGGGGTTCCCAGAGCGGCTGTCTCCACCTTGCTGCTACCCACCCGGGCATGGGCGCCCTGCAGGACGTGCCAGTGGTACCAGGGAAGCTGCTTCCTACCTACAGTCTACGGGTCCAGCCCGGGATCTGCCCTCGGTCCAGGGTGAAGGAGTGAGTCGGGGGAAGAGCTAGAGCTGGCGGGGGTCCACGCTGGGCTCTGCAGGCCTTGAGCTGGGGTAGGTGGGGGTGGTAGGGGCCGAGCGGTATTTCTCAATCACTTCCCGCAGCCCCTTGGAGAAGTGGAGATCAGCTCCCACCGTGAGGAATCCCTGTGAAGGAGAAGAGGATTAGTGCAAGGCTGGGTGGGACTGCGCCCTGCCCCAGCAGGACGTGGTCCCTGCGCCCGCTGCGGGGGCCCGGGCTGTCCCCATCCTGCCGCGTACCGCGTGGTTTGTGACCACCTCCTTGGTGAAGTCCATGCCTTCTGGCAGCGGGATCTGCACCCCCTTTTTAGTCCTCTCTGCAGGGAGGGAGAGATGCAGTGAAGCTGAGTCCCACCGTGCCCCTGCCCCAAGCCCAGCCATGTGCAGGCAGCGGTGGTGCCTACCGTTAATGATGGGCATGATTGTCAGCTGCAGCAGGGTCTTCAGTGGGGCCTGCAGTGAGAACAGCTGGGGAGAGAGGAGCGCGGGTGAGTGCGCCGCAGCAGCAGCAGACCTGCCCACCTGCACTGGGACTGGGTGGGCTAGAAGGGGTGTGCTGCGATGTGCGGCCCCTCCCCAAGCCTGCCCCGTGCTGTGGCCGGGGGCTAGCATGGAGGCTCGACCCCCAGGGCTGGCGCAGGTCCGCTCACCGCTAGCGACTCCAGCGCAGACTGCTTGGAGTAGATGCGAAACCTGCAGAGGAGAAAGCAGCCGTCAGTGGGGCGCAGAGGGGACCTTCCCCACAGCCTCCGCGGGAGCCCCGCATGGGCCGTACCGTCGCAGGTCCAGCTGCACGCGCAGCGCCTTCCCCTGCAGAAACACCTTGGCACTCAGCTTTGTTTCCTAGGGAGAGAGAAGGCTGAATCACAGCCCTGCTGTGCCCGCTGCGGGCAGGCAGCTGGCCAGGCTGGCTGCTCCGCGGGCCCAGTTGTGCCTCTGCTTTGGGACACCAGAGCCTTCCCACGTCGGGTGGGAAACACTCTTCCCCTGCGTGCTGGGGTGGCTGTGCAGAGCCCCGGCCACGCGCGCCCCTCCCGGCCAGCACCCCGCTCACCATGGCCATGCTGGAGAGCTGGACGGCGGGGCGGCCTGGGGGCACCAGCGAGATGTTGAGGAAGGCAGAGACGGAGACGGAGGTGCCCGAGGGTTTGATGATGCAGCGCGGCGGAGCCGACACCTGCAGCACCAGCCGCAGGGGAGCATCCACAGCGGGGCTCTGGGGAGGGCAGGTGAGGCAGAGGCATGGAGCTGGGCAGGGCTGTGCTCTGCCCCAGGGGCTCCCCTGTGCCTCCCGCCCCGGCCAGGTGCTCCTCTCACCAGCATGAAGATGGTCCCGAAGAAGGTGGCTCTCAGCAAAACCTCCAGGTCCTTGGGCACCTGCAGGGAGGACAAACCACTGGAGGGTAAGCAAGCGAGCAGTTGCTGTTGATCCCAGCAGAGCTGCTCCCTGGGTGGCACCTCCTCTGCTCTGCTGGCAGAGCCCAGCCCTCCCTCCTGCCTGGCAGCAGGCCCCTGCCCCCAGAGAGCTGCCTGTGCGCAGCTGGTGACCCGGCACTGCTTACCTTCTCCCCCTCAAGCTCTATGGCCAGCACGCCCGCCTGGAAGTATGCGTGCATGGCCGAGTCAAAGAAGTACTCGGAGAAGGCAACGTAGACCATGCGCTCGGTCTCCTTGATCACCGGCTCCACCGCGTGGTTCTCCAGCTCCTGGTTCTCTCTTGCACGGGGGAAGAACATGCCCTGGGCCAAGAACAGGAGATGTTTCCGTAGCTGTAGCACAGCCCACCCTGCTCGCTCTGTGGTGTCCAGCGTGCAGGCTGGCACAGCCGCTCCCATGGGGACGGTAAGAGGGTCGGCAGGGCAGGATCCAGTGTTCACCTTGAAGTCTAGGTCGAGGGTGTCCGTGGAGACGGCCGGATCCCGCAGGAGGGAGTAGTCAATCCCAATGTGCTCATCCACATCATTCCGCACTGCCAGGGAAGATGTGCTGTCGTGACCAAGCCTGCGGGCTGTCCGGCAGCCTGATGCCCACCCAGCTCTGCCCTCCCCACGGTGAGCGGGGTCCGGTCCCTTCCCCCAGGGCAACGCTCACCCGGCACCGTGTCCAGGAGGGAGTTCAGCAGCACCAGGCTGGCGTGCTCCAGGGACGGGCAGATCTGAAAGGCAAAGGGCTGGGCTAAGAGGGGAATGGGATGAGGACCGGGACCCTCCTCCCGCTGTGGGGCAGGGCAATGCGAGGCTCCCCTGGGCTCCACCTCCCATCTCCACTTGGCCATACCTGCTGGCTGAGGAGGAAGCGCATCCCTGTGACGATGAAGGTGCTCAGGAACTCGTAGACCTTACTGCAGGACACAACAGCAGTTCTGAAGCTGCCTGCCTTTCCCTGCGGCTCCAGCCCTGCCCTCCCTTCCCGTGCAAGCACACAGCCTGGGATGGGGAAGTCCCGAGGGTGCAGAAAGGGGGACCGGGGAGCCGGGCACAGGCGGAGCTGGCCCGGTGGAGGGACAGGGCTGCTGCGGCAGGGCTGGGTGTACCTGAGTGTGCCGGAGAAGCCTGCGTGCATTCTGGCAATGGAGGCATTGCAGATGATGTTAGAGATCTTCAGGTGCCCAGCCTCGTCCTTGGCCAGTTGCAGCACTGTGTGGATGTGGACGCCATCCGCAGAGGCATTGATGGACCCGATGTCATAGCTGGAAGCAAGGACAGCAGATGAGAGGAGCACACAGCTCCTACCAGCTGCAGGGCAGGGCAGCAAGGCACCCAGTGGGCATGGCCAAGCAGCGGCTGCGGCCCAGCCATGGGATAGGCTGGTGCCCGGGGCAGCGGGAGCGGGAGGTAGCTCACAAGAACCAGTAGAGAAGCTGCCTCCGGAAGCGCAGGCTGATGGAGGCGTTGTTGATGTTGAAGACGAGGTGTTGCTGAGGCTGGAAGTGCAGGTCGGAAAATGCCAGCTGCAGGTCCATCACCTTGACCCTGCAAGGCAGGGACAGAGATGGTCGGACGGACAGATGGATGCGGGGAGCTGCGTGTGCGGGGAGCAGGCAGCACTCACTGGCTGATGTTGTAGTGGAACTGCCCCTCCTTCCCGTGCAGGTCCGACACTGTGATGTTCTGCAGCTCCTGCTCCACAAAGCGCAGCCCCTCCTGTTTCACTGCAAAGCAAAGCAAGCCCGGGCTGGCCACAGCCAGGCTGCACCGCCCTCCCGGCAGCATCGTCCCCAGCCAGCCCCCGGCTCCTCTCCAGCTGCCCCACGCGCAGGCAGAGCCTTACCCAGGTGCAGACCCCAGGAGCAGCGTCCCAACCTGCCTCTTACCCAGGCCCCAGGAGCAGGGTCCCGTCCGGCCCCTTACCCAGGTCCAGCCCCTTGGAGGTAATGCGGATCCTGCAGCCAGGTGGGCTGTGCAAGGCCGTCACCAGCCAGGGCAGGAGGAAGAGGAGGAGGCAGCTGCCGGCAGCCATCTCGCACCTGGAGGCAGAGAGCAGGGTCAGCAGGGGCTGGCCCAGCGGGGCACGCAGGGGACACCCGGCCACCCTGGGAGGGAGACGGCTGCTGCCCCACCTGCTTGCAGCCCTGTGGCAGGGGATGGCCCCAGGAACATGCTGCTCCCCCCGAAACCCCCCCCAGTTCTGCCCAGGTCCCCATCGCCTGAACCCCCATGGGCCAGCAGCCCACAAGCGGCACAGCCGGGTGCTGCATGCGAGCCCCCAGCAGGGACCCCGCGATGCACGCAGGGTCCGACGTCCCCTGGGAACACTCACTCCTGCCGGCGCCAGCAGTGTCCCACCCTGCCCTGAACACACCCAGCTCCCAAAACTGCACGGCGAGGTGCCAGCCCGGTATGTGCTGCTGCAGCGGGGAACCCCACCGCCCCGCAGAGAAGGGAGCCCTCTCCTGTGGGGCTGCCCCCAGCGCTTCAGTGCCCCCCCAGAGATGTCCTGCCTGCCCACATGCTGGGCTGAGATGGGAACTGGAGCCTGTTCATCCAGCAGCGACAGGCAGGGCTCCCTGCAAGGCTGGGGGACAGTCCAGGGCTCCCCCCGCAGCATTTTCCCCCAGTTCTCTGCAAGGGAGAGGACGGGGGCCCCTCCTGCCTAGAGCCGCCATCCTTCCCAGGGCTGTGGGGACGCGGGGGCTCGCCTACACAATGCTGGCTCAGTTCGGGTACTTACAGCGAGGCTTGTCCTCGGCTCCCCTGGTGTGGGGAAGCTGAATCACGTGAAGGGAGGCAGGGAGGGAGGGAGAACACCAGTAGCTCCAGGAGTTTCTTTTGAGCTGGCTGAGGTTCCCCTGCCTTTATATATCCCACCAGCTGCCACTCCTTGTGAGCCCACAGCTGGGAGGAGACAGCGGGACAGGGAGGATGCAGGTCCCCGGCACGCAGAGCCCCTGCTGCCTGCCCCACAGACAGACAGACAGTGGGTTGCTCAGACACCCGGGCTCCAGGCTGAGCCTGCAGCCTTCCTCCCCCACCACAAACACAGCTCCCCGCGCCCCGCACGCGCAGCCAGGCACCGCGTCCCTGGGCCTCCCCGGCACCGTTCCGCCCTGCGAGGGGCATGCGTGCAAATGGGGTCCGAGGGGTTCGTCATGTCGGGGTGGCCCCCCCCAGTCCGCGTTACAAAGCCTCCACCGGTGCCAAGCTCCCCCAGCCGCCCTCTGCCAGCTCCAGCCCCGCTCGCGGCGTCTGTGCCAGGGCCGGAGCCCAACGCCGGCCCCGTGGCCCCAGGCCAGGCGTGCCAACGGAGGCTGGTTTGTGCCCATCTGTGACGTGAGCCCCAGGCAGAGAGGATGCCGAGGCTGCCGGATCCTTCATGGAGAGAGTGGTCAGGCACTGGCACAGGCTGTCCAGGGAAGTGGGGCAATCACAGTCCCTGGCAGCGTCCAAATAAATGTGTGGGCATGGTGCTTAGGGACATGGTTTAGTGGTGGGCCAGGCAGTTGGGTTAACGGTTGGACTTGACGATCTCAGAGGTCCTTTCCAACCTTAACGATTCTGTGATTCTCTGATCCTCGGCGCTGCACCCACAGCCACAGCCCAGACCCCTGGCACGAACCGGCAGCTCCACGTCGGCAGGATGTGCCTTTGCCCGGACTTGCCCAGGTTGTTGCCGGGGCAGGCACTGGGGCTCGTGGCACCGTGAGGGCGCTGCCAAAGCAGCCCCAGCAGCGCCCACGCTGCCATCCTGCTCCATCCCACCCCTGCAAGCCACGGGGAGGACGGGCAGCTCCCCAGGCCCCCGGGTGAGCTGCAGGGGCGCAGCCGAGGGGCTGCCCCTGCCCTCACCGCCCCCTCCGGCCACTTGAGCTCCAAGGACGGGGGCTTCACGCTGTCCCTCCGCAGCGTCCCCTTTCCCGCCAGGCCATGCACCAAGGGGCCGGTCTGAGCCAGCACTTAGCGCTCCGGGCGATTATCTGTGCTGCAGGGCAGCAGAGCCAGGCTGCGCCGGGGCTCCTGCACCGGACGCAGGGAGACTTGGGAGACTTAGTGCTTGCACAGCACTTATCCCTCCAGAACTGCTTTGCCAGCATTAACTCCTTAAACTGACCCTGGTGCCCTTGGAGCAGAGGGCAGGACTTCTGGGAGAGCGAGCACATTGGGCTGCTGCCCAGGAAGATGGAAAGCTCCTCGGGAAGCTGGGCAGCAGGGATGCTCCAGAGGCGAAGGGCAGGAAAGGGCCCCATGGCTGCCCCAGCCCATCTTCATGGGCGCTGTGAGCCAGCGCCCGCCGTTGTCTGCCCAGCGAGCCAAGCCCGTGGGCCTGTGGCACCAGAGGGGCAGCCGTGCCCCTGCATGCAGAGCGGCCGCTGGGCTGGGTGGGTGCATCCGGGGGCTCCAGCCACAGCCCATCCCCACCATCTGCAAGGCCAGAAACCAGCCCAGCCTGGCAGAGGCAGGACCCCCTACCTGCCACGTCCCTCTTCCCCACCCCATGTTGTCCTCCAGCACGCACTGCACTGGACACAGACCGCTCCCGCCACGCTGCGAGCACCACGCTCTCTCGCAGGGTCCGGGCTCCCGTGCCGCGGGTGGCAGAGGCATGTCCTGGGGCTCTGGGAGGACGCAACCTGTAGGTGCAGAGGAACCAGCGAGGCGGCCCCATGGCAGCTCCAGCCATGCCGGGGAGCGCAGCCGGGCACGCGCCTCAGCAGCCGCACAGGCAGGCAGCCACGCTGCAGCTCCTGCAGCAGCAGCTCCCAGTCTTGGGGAAGGGAGCGATCCCACGGGCCGGCAGAGGAGTGCAGCCGCCTGTCTCGGTGCCAGCGCCCAGCTCCGGCTGCGAAGCGCCGCACCGGGCGCGGGGCAGGGGCACGGCCGGGCACGGCCTCCACCACCGCAGCCTTTCTGGAGCCCGACCCCGTGGGCCAGAGCAACCACAGGAGCGGGCGTGCGGGCAGGGGCGTGCGGGCGGACGCTCTCAGCAGAGGCCTCCCGTCAGCCGGCGGCACGGCGCTCGGGGCGGCCGGCTACCAGGGGCGGGCCGCGGGCTGAGGCCTCGGCGGGGAGCGGCCGCGGGGCGCCGCCGGGCGGAGGAAGCCCCGCTGCGGGCACCCAGCTGGGCCGCGGCCGCCGGCGCCAGCACATCAAGGCGCTGCCTCCGCCCTCGGGCCCGGCCGCCCGCTCCGCCCCGGCGCCGCCGCACTTCAAAGGCCCTTTGGCGGCGGCGGCTTGGGGCCTCGCCCTGCCTGCGGCAGGAACCGCCCGCGGCGGGCGGGCAGGGCCGCAGTGGCGGCCTGCGCGGCCCGAAATAGCGGCGGCGGCGCGGCCGCTCGGGACGGGACGGGGCGGGGCCCGGCCACGGCCACACCAAAGATGGCGCCGGGGCGGCGGGGCCGCGCAGGCGCCCGCGCCTGCGCGGTGGCGAGGGCGGGGCGGCCCCGCGCCTGCGCCCCGGCGGCCCGCGGTCCCGGCGCAAGATGGCGGCGGCGGGGCGGGCGAGGCGGAGGTGGGGCGGTGGCGAAAGACGCAGCGGCGCGCGGTGCCTGCAGCCCCCGACCTCACGCCCAGGTAAACGGCGCTGCCGCGCGGCCCGGGCCCGCCCCGCCGGCGGCGGAGGGGGGGAGGCGGGCGGGCGGCGGCGGCGGGGAGGCGGCGCAGGCCCGCGGCCGCCATCTTAGAGCGCGGCCGCCGCCGCCCGCCCGCCCCGGCTGCGCCCCGCGCCGCGCTCCCGCCGCTGCCGCCGCGCCTGCGCGCGCCCCGGCGGCTCCTCCCCCGCGCAGCGCCGTAACGGCCTCCTGTCTCCGCAGCGGCCCCCGCGGGCCAGGCGCGGGACGCCCCGCTATGAGGATGCGGCCCCGGCGCGCCAGCGGCGAGCACGGAGCGACGGCCACGCGTCCCGCCAGGCAGCCCGCCACCGTAAGTACTCGCCTGCCCGGGCGCGGGGCCTCCCGGCCTCCGCCCCGCTTAGCCCCTGCCCGCGGGCCGCTCCCGCAGAGCCGCCGCCGCCTCCGCTCAGCGCTCGCTGCGCGGCCGCCCGCTGGTCCCGGCCCGCCGCGCCGAGGAGCTCCGTCCCGTCGCCGCCGCCGGGAGGGCAGCCCCGGGAGCCTGCCCTCGGCGGGCAGGGCGCCGCGCTCCGGGCGCCGTTGCGTGCCGCTGGGGAGCTCCGTGCTCGGCTCGGCCCCGGCCCCCAGGAACGGGAGAAGCGCCGGTGGAAGGAGGCGGCGGCCCGGCCGCAGCCTCCCGCAGCAGCCTGGTTCTGGGGTGAGGGAGAGCCCTGCTGCGTCCCGGGGGGCTGTCGTCGCTCCCCTTTGTCTGCGTTCGCTCTCGTCTTGTGTACAACCCTACCTCGGCGAAATGGAAACAAACAACGGTCCTGTCCGCTGTACTTCTTTGCTTTGTGTCTTCTTCCGCCTCGCCGTGGTCTCCGGTTGTGCTGCTGCTCCTAGGCTGTAAGCTCTCGGGGCAGGGACAGCGTTCTGCCGCGTTTGTGAAGCACTGTATGCATTGCCGTGGTGTATAAAAACAATACCGTAACCACCATAAAGCGCTTGCTCTGGATCCCTTTCACTGTCTAAGTCCCAATACCGGTTACATAAAAGTAGAGTTGCTTCCGTCAGGATTCCTGTTAATTTGATTTTTCCCTTTTCCCAGACCTTAAGGGTGCCTGGATTTAATATTCATTAACATTGATCAAGTGATAAAGCTTCCTGTCTGCTTCCACCATTCTAGTTTATCCGTAAACGGGAAAAGGCAAAACCAGCGAGCCCTATTTGACAGCCGTTTTGAGCGATCAGTGGTGAAGAACACGGGCGAGGTGCTGCAGGCGGTGTGTGCTGTCCAGTCTAGGGAGATCTTGACACCCAGCACTGCCTGTAACTTCTTGAACTACACCCTTGGCTCACTTTGGGAGGTCTGGTCCTGTCAGTACATACCAGTTCATTATAACGCATTGTCTGTGTAATGTGCAGGACGCATCAGTGTCTCCATGTGCAAATATGTTTTTAGTTTAAGGAGGAGGAGCTAAACGCATCCCTCGGAAGTTACTGCACCTGCAGTGCTGCCCGGTGAGGCTCGTGCCTTGCGGCCCTGCAGCTCCGCTGGGCTCCCTCACGCTGGCGGCCCTGACAGTCTCTGAGCTCCTGCCGTGTCTCTTTGAGCTGGCTGGGGTAACCTTGCCGCCTTTCTGGCGGCTAGCTGACGCGAAGTGACTGCAGAGGGCACAGCGGGGTTGGAGTTCAGGAGGAAGCGGGAGTAAACGTATTGCGCAATGTTCACCTGCCGAGGCGATTAAATGATTGCATTGGTACGCTCTGCAGCAGACGCTTTCACCTCTGGGCTTGGTTATTGTTATCTGCCTAGTTCTGAGCAGAGACCGAAACTCCAGGTTTCTGCAGCGTCCCACGCCTTTCCTTGCTTACCCGTGCTGGAAGAACGGCAACACCTTCCAAGGTGCTGGAAGGGTCAAGCGTTCCTCACCCTGGCGTGCATCGCGCTGATTCCACAGCTGTACTATAGACAGCTTAGTGCCTGCTAATTCTTGATTGTTGTCAGCTCCTGCCATTCTGCTCTTCTGAAAGAGCCAGCGCAGTTTTTATGGACAGCAAGGGTGAATAATCCGAAATAACTTAGTGTGCGAACCAAACCAGGTTTTTTATTTAAGAGATGATATACAAGGGACCTACTGCTGGGGCTACTACAGTGTTCAGTTAAAAAACACACTTCTCTCTACAAGATTGTGCTACTGCGGCCCTAACTTCGGTGTTGTGCAGGGTGTCTCCAAAGGCCTGAATAGAGTTAAGTCGCTGAGGTAGACAGGAGTTATTCAAAATGCCTTGTTTCCCCCCAGTTCATTGCCAGTGTGTTTAGGGCTGCCAGAGAGGAGCAGTCTGCAGTGCTGTTTCAGAAACTTCCCCAGGGGGAAGAGCGGTGACTAAGAGAGGAAAAGCCTGGCTGTCTCTCTCCAGCTGGCAACATTAAATTATGATTAAGATGAGCTTTATTGTTTCAACAGACCCTTTTTTGCATAACTGTTGTTATGAAGATAAAAAAATACCAAAGGCTAAAACAGCCTGGCTGAGGCCTTACAGCCAGTCTTGGCCTGGGACATACCGAGGAATATACTTCAGGAGTTCCCAGCTCCTAGCCGGCGGTTATGTGAACCACAGACACTGTTATTAGTGAAGCACTAGGCCTATTTTATATAGCAGAAGTTTTTTCATAAAAGCCTTTTCTTTAAATTACGTGCAGTTTTGTGTGTGTGAATGTTGATTTAAACTGTCTCTGAGGATAACAGATCAGATATGGCTAGTAGTGTTAGCATGGCAGAAGGTGGTACGTGTTCACAGAGGAGTGTATTTTATTTTTTATGCTCTCGGTCCTGATGTATGGGACCAGGCGCTGCACTCTTAGGAGAGATCTAGCTGAAAAGTGAGTATTTTGAGTGTTGGCCTTAAGAACTCCCTGGTTGACACCGTTTAAAGCTCAGTATTCCTCATAGCTAGTTGTATCTAGGATATCAGGTATTTTTCAGGACTTAGGTGCTGTTTTCTGTGTATTGGTTCAAACCTGTTTTATTGTCAGAATGAGCTCGTAGTGCTACAGCTGAGTGGGCCAAGTGGATCTGGGATCTTTCCTGCTGTAACATGGATTTTCTGTGTACTTTTTTCTAGTGCGGTTGCTGAGAAATGGCCAATGAGAATCACGGAAGCCCTGCGGAAGAAGCGTCTCTCATGAGTCACTCACCTGGCACCTCCAACCAGAACCAGCCCAGTTCCCCCAAACCGATGCGACTGGTACAGGACCTGCCAGGTACCGACTCTGCTTTCGGGAAGGCCCAGCATGGAGTTCTGCAGGGCCCTGCTAGCAGGGGGGAGAAGGTGAAGCGAGGCCGCTAAGGGAGGCTAGGAACGATGCGTGTTTCAGAGTGCGCTGTGACAGTAGTGGGGCCCTGAGGGGCAGGGCTGTTATTCAGGACCGCTCCTCTCCTGACCCTCTCACTGTCTTCTCAGATGAGCTGCTGCAGGCTGGCTGGGAGAAGTGCTGGAGCAAGCGGGAGAACCGCCCTTACTACTTCAATCGCTTCACTAACCAGTCTCTGTGGGAAATGCCTGTCCTGGGACAGCACGACGTCATTGTAAGTCAGCACTCATCTCGAGGGGCTGTGCCTCTACTGGGATACTCTGCAAGGGCAGATGCCGTGGTCTTGTGGACTTCAGATTGCACGTGTGGGAGGGTCTTCTCTACCTTCAGAACTCCTTGCTGAGTCCAGTGTCTGGCTTGGTTCTGATGAAATGTTCCTCCTTCAGGTGCACGCTCAGGTAGTGCTGTTCCAGGTATAGCACACTGCTCAAAGAACACTCAACCTGGGGGAGTTGTGTTGCATTTTTTTCATCTAAGTCTTAAAAATAACCATACGGACACATGTCTAGAAGAGATTTTTTTAGCTTTCTGCAGGTGTGAGTATTGGTGTCCTTATTTCCATTCACGTGGGAGCCTGGGGCAGCGAAATGGGAAATTAAGAGGGCTTATTGCCTTTGTTTGGGACTCTGCAGTGGCAGCTGATGAACTAACGTGTGCTGTTGTTGTTGGATGCTCATAGTCAGACCCTCTGGGATTGAATGCGGCTCCGATGCCACTGGAAGGTGGGATGATGGATACCTCTGTGGAGAGCAAGCAAAGGAAGAGGAGATTCTCTGAGGAAGTTCCACTGAGCGGCAACAGTGTGAAAAAGGCCAAGGTGGGTCTGGTGCTGTGAAACAAATAGGCTTAAGGATGTTGTTCAAACTGAAACCTGGGGGGTCCGGAGCTTGGACCTGTTTTTTTTCAACTGTGCAAGGTCAGGCCACCCTAGTACAACTCAAGCTGTGACAGCTGACACTCAGAAAGTACAAAAGTGGCAGCAGACTCAGGTCCTTCCGAGTTGCCCTTTCTCTCTTACAGCCTGAGGTGGAGTTTGGGAGTTGGGAGATAACAGATTATGACTGAGAAACACGGTAGCTTGCATGTCCATGTTAGCTTACGCCAACAGCAGGCAAAATGTGTTCTAGCAATTCGCGGGCATATCCTGAGTGGTATACTGCTGCAGGATTGTTAGGTGTACTAGGCTGCTTCCCCTTTACCTGTCTCTGTGGGGCAGTAATTCATCTTTTACACGCCCAGGCGGATGTCCCAGGGAACCCAGCCGCTCAGTCAGTCCCCAGCTCTCCCAGTATTCCAGGAACCTCTGTTTTGAAGGCATGGTGTGTTTCACCTGAAGATAAACAGCAGGCAGCTCTTCTACGACCAACTGAGTGAGTTGTCTCCATTTGTCTTCTGTTCTTTTCTTGGTGGTAGATTAGAGACACCTGCTTTTCCAGACATCTTTGAAGAAGAATCTGAGGGCTCTAACACCTCCCTATATCTTTGCAAGGAGTTTTGATAGTTCAATTTCCTGGCTGGTAAAACAGCCCAAGGAAGCATCTTTAGAAGTAGTATTTGATACTTAGCCAATGATCTGGCCATCCTGATGACATTTGCTTCTGCCGTAGAGTATATTGGGACCTGGATATTCAGACAAATGCAGTGATTAAGCAGAGAGCACCATCTGAAGTGCTTTCTCCACACCCCGAGGTGGAGCTGCTTCGATCCCAGCTCATTCTCAAGCTGCGGCAACATTATCGTGAGCTCTGCCAGCAGCGAGAAGGTAAGTGTTTCTATTGGGCTCCCCTTATTTGTCTTATCAATCCTGCAGTACTGTGGGGTTCTTCCTTGTGGTTTATGTCTGTCTTCTCCTTGTGATCTCTTTTTGTGATGGTTATACTCTCTGTGACATTGTTGGTTGTGAACTCATGAGGCAGAACTCCAGTGCGATGATCCTTAACAGAGCTTCTGGGCATCTCTTTATCTCATTGATTAGCCCCTTTTTCTGTGCTTCTCCAGGGATTGACCCCCCAAGGGAGTCTTTTAATCGCTGGATGCTGGAGAGGAAGGTGGTTGATAAAGGGACAGATCCTCTTTTACCAAGCGACTGTGAGCCAGTAGTGTCTCCTTCCATGTTCAGAGAGATCATGAATGACATTCCCATCAGGTACTGCTCAAAGACAGGGCACCTTGCTGGGTTGTTTTTGTATTGGTCTGGTCCAGTGATTTAGCTGCTGCGGTTCTGTGCTTTTGTGTTTTACTTTCACTGATGAAGTGGTAGGGTGCTGGTGATGTAAAGCTTGGGAACTGGACCTGACCTCCATGCCTTTGTGGCAGCTGTGGAATTGATGCATGTGAATTTAAACTTACCTCAGGTTATCCAGAATCAAGTTCCGGGAGGAAGCCAAGAGACTGCTGTTCAAGTATGCCGAGGCTGCGAAACGGCTGATTGAATCCAGGTGGGAGTTCCTCTTACAGCGCTGTCACATTCAGAAAAGAGAAAAAGGTTATAGGGACTTTTAGAAGGGGCTACCGCATCCCACCTTATTCAGCATTGGTCATCATCTTACTGAGGAAGAGCAAGGTTAGGAACATACAGAAGAAAAACAATAGTGCTGCAGGCATCTTCTGATAGTAATGTTACAGTAAAATCTAATGTTAGGAAGCTGAATGTATGCAGAGACAAGTGAGAATCTGTGAAATACTGGATGTGGAATGCCTTCTGTCATTTATCCCTGAGAAAAAAACAAGAGTGCTTGGGCACTCACTGCTATTGAAGAGCAGCAAGCTTAGAGTGCTATTTTATTATACCATGTATGATTTTTCTGACAAGTTCTGCCACAGAATTGAGGAAGATAGCCTTGTGGCGAAAATAAAAAGCTTGTTAATGGGGTAGTTTTCTCAGAGTCACAAGCTCCTAGCAGTGGCTGCATTTGAAAATGAGAGGCAAGATCAAAATGGACCATTTCCATGATAGATAAATGCTTTATCTGCCTCTCCTGTTGCAGAGAGGACAGCAGACAGCTATACTGTGTTTTGGAGAGAGCATGGCAGTCCCTAGTCCTACAAATGTCTGGAAGCACTTTCCAGAGGAGGCCTGGGGGGGAGCAACAGGGTAGGGCCCTGAAGAAGTGTCAGCAGCTGTGTTCCCCTGCTGACAGAAGACCACTGTGGTGGGATGGAATATATTGCTGTGCAGCTGTGGGTTAAATTTTGCTTCTCCGTTTTGTGCAGGAGTGCTTCGCCAGACAGCAGGAAGGTGGTGAAGTGGAACGTGGAGGACACCTTCAGCTGGCTGCGACGGGACCATTCTGCCTCAAAGGAGGACTATATGGTCAGTGTCCCTCTGCTCATGCAGCTGAGTGCAGGGAGCCTGGGAAAAGGACGGGGGCGGTGTTTGGGGCCAGATGAAGGTCCTCCTGGAGAAGACTGCGATTGCTTTCCTTTGTGAAATGGGAGTGACAGCGGCATGGAGACTCTGCGTATCTCTGGGGTGTCCAGTGGTGGGCTGTGTAAGGGACCCTATGGTTCTCTGGTTCTGCAGGACCGCCTGGAGCACTTACGCAAACAATGTGGGCCCCATGTGTCTGCTGCAGCAAAGGACTCCGTTGAAGGCATCTGCAGTAAGATTTACTACATATCGCTTGAGTACGTCAAGCGGATCCGGGAGAAGCATCTTGCCATCCTCAAAGAGAACAATATATCTGGTACGCAGTCAGCTCTGAAGAGCTATAGGGCTACAGCACTGCAACATAAGGGCAGTTCAAATAGCATTATCCGTTGGGAGGGCTGCTCTGAGTCCACGGGGTTGAATTTGATAGAGTCAGAAATAGCCAGTCCAGCATAGGTCTTCACTGACAGAGTCACACGGTGCCTATGCAGTGGCAAGGTGTTTCCCCTCAGGTACTGTTACCGACTGTAATCTCCAATACCATAAATGTATGATTTGTCAGGATTAAGTAGCTTGTTAGGAGCTGACCACACTGAACTGGCTGTCCTCAGACTCCCTTCAGATCCCAGTGTCCGCCTCTTGCTGCTTGTTTTTGCCACTTGTCTTCCCACCCGATTGAATCCATTATTCTTTCCAACTGATCTTTCCCGTGAGCTTTTTTTTTTCTGGCTGAAGCTGAGGCTCAGCTGCTATCCGTGATGGCAGGAAGATTCCTTTGCCTCCTGCACTTGACAGCCTGGGAATATTTATTGTGTTTTGGATGAGTTTGGGGCAAACTGAAATAGCAACAGTAATGACAAGGAAAGTGTTTTGCTCGTCTGGAACATGCCTCATGACGCTGGAATGGTCGTGTACCATCTACAGGTCTGCTGTGTTAGAGATGGAGAAGTACTGCGAAATGGGTCCTCTCTATGCTCTAACAGTGGGTGATGGAATTAATTTGGGGAATCAGCTCTGAACCTAGGTAGCTGCCTACAAGATCTATGAAGGACCACCATGGTGGTTTTGGGGTGACCTCTTTAGCCCTATTCCTGTCACAGCATGTTTTGAGGTAGAAGGAAGATCTATCCCAAACATCCTTTGATTCTAATGGGCTGCCTTTCTCTTTATTCTCCGTAGCTGAGATAGAAGCTCCTGAAGTCCAGGACAGGCTCGTATACTGTTACCCAGTGAGACTGGCCATCCCCTCCCCACCACTCCCCAGCGTGGAAATGCACATGGAGAACAATGTGGCATGTGTGCGGTACAAGGGGGAGATGGTGAAAGTGAGCCGCAACTACTTCAGCAAGCTGGTAAGGGCTGACTGCCAGTCCTGCGTGACTTCACAAACTGGTCGTTGGTGAGAAGTTTTGTTTCTCCTTGTCCTCCGAGAGGAGGGACTGTGCAGAGGGATGGAGTGCTGACCTGGCGGAGGCTGTCAGATGCTGCCCTAATAGTAGCAGAAATGAGGACAGCTACTTTCGCCTTAGTTAGGGTCAGGCTTCTGTTGGCAGTACATACAAGGTGGTGGCGTGTATGCTTTGGATACATGCTGTGCTGCAGGAATGGTCCTACTCGCAGCAAGGCAGCCCATGCTGAGAGATGCTTGCTGATGTGGTACATTCATTCATGCTAGTAAAGAGCTTGTGGTTCACTCCCACGATAAAAGCAGATGTGCTGACAAGCCTCCATGCAGAGCCCCACCTGCTCCTGTTGTTCGTCAGTGTCCTTCTCCATGTCGTGGTACGGTTGTCTACTGTCTTACCTTTGTTGATTCTGTTTGTGTTTAACGGCCGAGCTTTCTCTTCCAGTGGCTTCTCTATCGGTACAGTTGCATTGACGACTCTGGCTTTGAAAAGTTTCTGCCCAGGGTTTGGTGCCTTCTCCGTCGATATCAGGTACTGTCTTATCACAGTTGTCATACATCAGAAAGCCTTAGTAATAGTGGGGAACTGAACTTGTTGTCTTTGCTCTGGGGGAGGTCTGCAGCTCTGGGAGCCTGGTGCAAAATAAGGCTTAAACTGGGCCTATTGTCTGCTCCTGGTGTTTTGAGATTGGACTGCAGTCTGGGAAGCAATTGTGATCTTGACAGGAGACCTCGGGGGGAGTAAAGATAAATTTTTATGAAAGAAACCTTCAGTAGGTCTTGACTCTGAGGGCCAGCTAAAGGTTCATGGCGGGTATATGTGAAAATTGACGGTTGGTTTGTGGGGCCTGACTTGGATGAAATATCTAAAGAGCGTTCTTGGGTACATGCAGGGGACCTACACGAATTTGAGAAAGGACGAGGGGGCCCTGCATACCTAGAGGAGTGGGTGCATGGACGTGTGACCCTGGGTCCGTGGTCAGTGAAGGGAGCAGCAGGAACAGCGAGTGCAGGCACAGCTCACCGGGGTTTGCTCTCCTCAGATGATGTTCGGTGTGGGTCTGTACGAAGGAACTGGTCTGCAGGGGGCACTTCCCGTGCACGTCTTCGAAGCCCTCCACAAGCTCTTTGGAGTGAGTTTTGAATGCTTTGCCTCGCCCCTGAATTGCTATTTTAAACAGTACTGTTCGGCCTTCTTGGATACAGACGGGTATTTTGGATCCAGGGGGTGAGTCTTACGTTCCGGTGCCTTTGCTGTGTTTCTGTGTGGGTGTGTGCACGTGCGATGACTCAAGACAGGCTGACGTGTCTTGTGCGTTCAGGGCGGTAGCTGGTTGTGGGATATCTGCTCAGAAGGATGTGTGCTTCAGGCCTGCCTGAAGGCAATGAGCGGACACAGACTGGCTGTGAAGCCGTCAGGAGTGTGCCGTTAGTCTAGTTAGAGAGCTCTGATCCCTGCAGTTTATAGGTCTGCCCTTGTTCCAAAGAACCCAGGCCCTCAAGCAGTCAGCTTGAATCATCACTCTCCTTCAGTGACTACAGGTGGAGCGTGTCCCCAGTGACCAGTCCCACTGTTAGAAGCGGCAGGCCCTGTACTGCTGGGGATTCAGGCTTTCTGAGAGTATGACTGTGCCTTTTCTGAGGAAACGGATGCTTTTTAAGGTGTGAAAACTAGAATTCTAGCCTCTCTGATAGGCATCTTTGCCTTTTTCCTCCAGCCCGTGCCTGGATTTCTTCCCTATAAGTGGCTCTTTTGAGGCAAATCCTCCGTTCTGTGAGGAGCTGATGGATGCCATGGTCTCTCACTTTGAGGTACGTTCGCTCTCCTGTGGAGTTGTTCTGAACAGAGCTGTGCAGCCAGTCCTCTTCCCCCCACTGCTCCTGCACCCTCGCAGCAGGGCCGTAATGCAGAAGGCAATGGACGGTGACTGCTGCAGCACCGCTCCAGAAGCAGGACCGTTTCCTTTCAGTAGAACTCATTAGACATCATTGTTCAGCCAGCGCTGAGATTGTTCGCTTTCTTGTTGAACTAGAAACTGCTGGAGAACTCCAGTGAGCCTCTCTCCTTTATTGTATTCATCCCCGAGTGGCGGGACCCTCCTACACCAGCCCTGATCCGCATGGAGCAGAGCAAGTTCAAGCGGCACCAGCTCATCCTGCCAGCCTTCGATCATGAATACCGCAGCGGGTCTCAGCACGTCTGCAAAAAGTAGGCAGACCTTTTTCTTGGGTCCTTCTGGGATTGCGTTTCCGAAGCCATATGACAGAAATATCCTATCCCACGTTGAAATCAGTGGGAAGCAGGGAGCAGGCAAGGAAAACCGCTGTGCATAGCCACCCTGGATTTTTGAGATAGGCACAGAGAGTGTTGTGAATTTCACGTTTGTTTAATGACCACTGAGGTGTTTCAGTAACAAAAAGCTTGTGAGTGGTGTATTCCTTGGTACAAGTCCAGTCTGAACAGGTCATACGTGTGGTGCTGCAGTGATCACCTGTGCTCCTCTGCCAGCCCTCCGAGCTGCTGAGCCAGCTGAGCCGCGTTTCCAAGCGCCGCAGCAATTGGGTGTCACGCGGGGGGAAGCAGAAGCAAGGGGCAGGGAGGAGCTTGGTCCTCAGCGGAGCAAGCTGGCCCTTGGTCTGCTGTTCAAGCAACAACTTGCTTAAACGCTAAGATCTCTGTACCTGATTACGGTTGATGCTTTACCGTGGTGAGTTTCCTGCAGGGGCAGCGATGTCCCGGTGCATGTGCTGCTAGAGAGCAACGTGGCTATGCAGCATCAGTGCTTCCCCTCTGAAAGTTCATCAGCCTCTACCTTTACTCAGAAATGCCTGATGCTGCACCCTGCCTGCTCTTTTCCTCAGAATAATGAGAGGAAAGGACAGAGATGAATACTTGGCCTAAACATGGCACACGGAAGAGGAGGGGAAGGTGCTAGGAAGTGGATCTGGGTGGCAGTTGCATGACTTCTGGGCAGGTGGGCCAGGGGAGATGCTGAGTGCCCGTTGTCTTCCCTTGCAGAGAGGAGATGTACTACAAGGCCGTGCACAACACAGCCGTCCTCTTCCTGCAGAACAGCGCGGGCTTTGCCAAGTGGGAGCCCACGCCGGAGCGGCTGCAGGAGCTCGTTGCAGCCTACAAGCATTCAGGCCGGACCCTGAGCTCCTCATCCTCCTCCTCCTCCTCCTCATCCTCCTCCTCCTCCTCCTCCTCCACAGCAGACAAAGAGCGGGAGCTGGGCCGAGAGCAAAGCAGCAGCCGGGAGACTAATCCCAACTAAGGTGCAGAGGTGCAAGGCAGCAGGGGAGGTGCCGGCAGCCCCAAGGAGGCTTGCCAGGGCAGTGGAGAGACTGCTGGCTGCGTAGCACTGGCCCAGGGGACTCCTGCGCAGCAGCTCCACGGCACCTGCTTTCCTCTGCAAACTGCACGCCACCTCCGCCCAGGAGCACCGGGGAGCGCCCAGCCGCTGGCGGGGAGAGGAGGCTCAGTTGCGGCCCTCGCCGGAGGGCAAGGGAACCCAGCGTGGCGCAGCAGGAGGAGCAGGCAGCCCCTTTGACGCCAGAGCGCTGAGGGAAGGGGCAGCCAGAGCTGGGACGCACGCACGGGCAGAAGGACGGCGGGACAGATGGAGGGATGGATGACAAGCGCGAGTGCTCGGCGCCCAGCGCCGCGGCTGGAGGGGCCCCGGCAGCTGGCCGCAGCCCGGCACCGGCAGGAGAAGGGCGGGCAGAGCCTGGGGGCTCCTGCGGCCAGACTGGCACCAGCACAGCTCCGTGTCCATAGTGTAAATAGTTCTGTCCATGGCGCCCCTGCTCCTCGCAGGGCTGCTCCCATTGCATCCGTGTTTCTTTCCCACATGTGTGAGTCCCGTGTTTGCCGACGCTGTGTACCGTATGGGGAGGAGCGGAGAAGAGGAGTTTCTTTGGTGTGTAAAGATGTCTTTGCAGCTGTTTTGTAGTCGTTGTGGTTTTTATGCGGAGCCTCCGGGCTTTATTTAACCTCCTTGGGTTTTGTTTTGTAAGGATTAATTTAACACCGCTAACCATTTTATTACTTTTATCAAGAAGAGCAAAGTCTATTTTTGATTTCTGTTTCCTAGTTCTTAGGAACATTAAAAACCAGCATACAGCTCTGCCCCGTGTCCGTGCCTTTCCTTCTCTGTCGGCCAGGTGCTGTGGTCACCCCCTGCCCTCGCCTCTGTCTCGCTCTGGACGAAAGGCAGAAGAACGTTGGGTTTTTTCAGACCGATCCGGCATCTGACCCGCTCCATGCTGCAGTGCCCTCATGGTGAATTTTTTTTCCTAATGACCAGTGTGAACTCCCTGCAGCAGCCTGACCACCCCCGTCTTGGTTCGTTGTCTGCCGCTACTGTGAGGAGCTGGGCTTTCTCTTCCCTGCAGTGGCCCTCCAAGAAGCGCGGGCAGCTGTAATCGCCCTCAACCTCTTCAGGGCAGAACCAGCCAGCCTCTCCCTGCGGGGCCTCTGCTCCGGGGCTCAGCGCTTGCGTTGCCCTTCGCCCCCCGATCAGGGAGGCCCAGCCTGAGCTGTGTTGCAGGCCCAGCCTCATCGGCATGGAGCAGCGACCGGCGCGGTGGTGAGGGAGCCTGGCTGGGCTTTCCTGCAGGCAGCGCCCAGCACTGGCCTGGGGCAGGGGTGTCTGCGGGAGTGGGGAGAGCTCCTGGGTAGAGCAGCCTGGGGGTCGATGTGCCGCGCTGCTGAAGTGCAGACCTTCCCTGGCTGGACTGGTCTTGCTTCAGCTTCCAGCCGTCGCTCTCGCCCTGTCCCTGGCTGTTGGACTGAAGAATCGTTTACTACCACCAGTCTCTTCTGGCCTAACGAGGTGAGGGCGGCTCTGGAGGTTAAAAGCCCTGGTAGTTCTCTGACGCAGCTTTTTGGGGGTTTGGGAATTTCACGGCTTTACCCCTAGAGCCCCCCCTGCTTCTGGACGGGCTGCAGGCACTGGGGAAGCCAGTTGGCACCGGGGAAGCCAGTCCGCCCCGGCTGGGTTTTGCTGTCCCAAAGGAAAGTGGCTCTGGGGTGGGTTACCGTTGCCTGTGTGACCTTGCAGCCTTGCGGTGCTGCATATCTCAGCACAGATCAAACAGGTTGTGAGGTTTATTAGTTAAAAGCTGGGAGACAAGGAAGTGCCACGAGTCGTGGGTCCGTGTCGTGCACGTGGTGTTCCGCGGCCAGCAGCACTGGTGCCGCGGCAGTGCCAGTGCTGCGCTGCGGCGGGCAGGAACAGCCCAGCGCCCCGCACTGCCTGCTCGCAGCATCTCTGCAGCTCTCCAGGGATGCTTTCAACAACAGAGATGAGGAAATCACTGACCTCCTTTAATGACAGAACAGTTGGGAACTCTGTCAGTGAAGGCAGCAGTTTGTAAAGCCTTTTTTTCCTTTTATTTGTTATTTTGAGCCGAGGCAGGCTGCTCCTGAAGTGCAGGTGACCAGAGACGCACACTGGTGCTCGGAAGTTCAGCAAACCTACTCCTTGGCCAGCCTGTCCTTACCGAGTCCTTTGTCTTGCTCCCTCGGGTGGTGACCAAGTACCTTGTTATGTATTTAATTGCAGGAGCACGCTGGGAGCCAAGCCCTGGCAGCAGAGGTCGGTGGGCTCTGGCTCTGGCAGAGCGCAGGGACAAAGCGAGAGCTGGTGGAGGGGCCGGGGGCGCGTGGCTGGGACAAGGAGCAGGTTCTGCTCGCAGGACTCAGCTGCCCGATGCTCGAGGCAGCAAGACTGGCCGGCATGGGGCACCTCCATCAGCCCGATGCCAAGACGGGAGGTGACGCTGCCCACTGAGACACTCGGCGGTGGCCGTCCCGCAGTGCTCGGGACTGCTTGCTGCCCAGCCGAGCCGGTACCAAGGGGGAAGCCAAGGGCAGGTGACTGAGGCCAGGCCAGCAAGGGCTGTGCGAGGGGCTGAGGTGGCGGGGGGAGCCAGGGGATGCAGCTGGGAACGGTGGGGCTATGAGCAGGACTGGGGGGACGAGGTCACGCCTGGAGCTGGACGTTGCCTGGTCCCCTGGAGTAAATTCTTTCAGACTCTGCCAAACCTTTACGATTTGAACTAAAAGGCCTCTCGCTGACGCTGCTCCGGGCGGCTGCAGACCAAGAAGCCGCTCTGGCGGGGGCTGGAGCTGCAGCCCAGCACTGCGCTCATCAGGGTGTGGGCAATAATTACCTGGGCAGTTCACGGAGCTCAGTAAGCAGGGTAGAGTGCGCATGGAGAAAAAGAAACTGTAATTTTCTTGTTAACCAGCATAGACGCCCTGTCCTGCGCCCCGAGGGGGCTGAGAGCAGCGAGGTGTGACCCTGTCACTGGCGGGGGGCTGGAAACCCCCGGCAGCACCCGGGCTCAGGCCTGTCCCCGGGTCAGCCGTCGCAGTGTGGGGTCCCCGCCGTCACCCCCGCAAGCGCTGCCAGCCGTGGTGGCTGGTCGCTGCCGCTCTGGGGAGGAATCAGCGCTGCCAACCTGCCTCTAGCACTGGGCGGCGGGGGCTCTGAGGGCTGCGGCCCCTCGGGGCTGCTGGAGGCGCCCCTGAAGGCTCTGCAGCCGGGGGGGCGGATTTGGCACAGGCTGGGGAGACCGAACCGTGGAGGGGGACGCTCCAAGGGCTCGGCCGCGCTCAGCCTGGCTCTGGCAAATGCTGCAGCTCCCGGGTGCCCCCGGCCCTGGCTCCGCGGGGCGCAGGAGCGGGACAGGGTCGCCGGGCACACGATGGCGGTGCCGAGCGTTTCTCTGCACCCCGGGACCCCCGTGCGGGCGACGCGCCGGGCCCCGGGACGGGAGTGCGGAGCCCTCCCCGCTGGGCGCTTCAAGCCTGAAGCCGCTTCTCTCCCCGGGGCGGAGCAGGAGCCGCCCGTTCCCAGGCCGGGGAAGGGGAGAGGATCCGCCCGTGCCGCGGGAGCCCTCAGGACCCCGCTCTGCGGCCGCCCTCTCCCCGGGGCCGGGGCTGCAGAGCCCCAGGGGCCGCTCCTGCAGCCCCCAGGGAGGGAAGGAGCCTCCTCGGGGCTGCCCGGCAGCGGGGCTGCAGGAGCCGCACCGACCCCCGCACCCGCCCGCTGCAGCCCGGCGGGGTCCGGGGGTCCCCTCTGCCCCGGCGGTGCCCTGTGGCGCGGGCGGGCCTCACCCTGCCCCAGCGGGGGTTCCGCTGGCCCCCGGCGCCGGTACCGGCCGGCCCAGCATCCGCCTCCCGCTCCGCGTTGCCAGGCCAACGCCGCGGAGGATGCTGGCAGCCCCTGCGCCGGGGCTGCCTCCGCAGCGTGGCGGGCAGCGCGTCCCACGCCGCCCCATGGGGCAGCCGCCGCCGCCGGCACCCTGCCTGCCTCTGCGGACGGGGCCGCAGCCCGGCCCGCCGGGGCCGCAGGGCCCGGCCCCGACCCGCGGCCGCCTCCCACGCAGGAGCCCCGGCGCGGACCGCAGGTACGGGGGGTGCGGGCTGGGCGCCGGCTCGCCCCGCTGCCGGGGCGGGGGCGGGGGGCGCTGCAGGGCAGGGGGTCCCGGCAGCCAGCGGCGCCCGGGGTCCGGAGCCCCGGGGAACCCGCAGGCACGGGGAGGGACACGCTGCACCCGGGACCTGGGCCCCCACCCTGCAGCCGGTCCCGTCCCCCGGGAAAGCTGCCTCCCTCCCGCCCAGACGCGGAGGCCGGGATGGGGGCGAGTCCCAGCGCCGGCGGCACCAGCCGGTGGTCGGAGCCGGGCTGTGCCGGCCCCGGGAGGGGGCTGCTGCCGGTGCCCTGCGCCCCCGGCTCTGCTCTGCCATGGGGCCCCCGGGGCTGACCGGGACCCTGCCCGTGGGGCGCAGCAGGGCCCGGGAACCTGCGCCCCGAGCCCTCGCTCACAGCAGTTTCCCTCTCCCCCCAGCCCCCAGCCAGCCCTCCGGGAGCATGGCCCAGCAGGATGGCGAGCGGGGGCCTCAGACGATGGCACTCATGGCCCCCGAGCTGGAGTGCAAGATCTGCTACAGCCGCTACGATGCCCGCGCCCGCAGACCCAAGCTGCTCTGCTGCGGCCACCGCCTCTGTGCCAAGTGCCTGCGCAAGATGGTGGCACTGGGGGACGCGTCGCCCCACCAGCTCCGCTGCCCCTTTTGCCGCCGGCACAGCCCGGTGCCTGGTGGGGACGTGCAGCGTCTGGAGGATGACGGTGAAGCGCTGACACTGCTGACAGGCCATGAACGGGCCAAGAAGCAGGGTCCCCCCCGGTCCCCTGAGGTCCTCCTCTGCCCCAGTGTGCTGGAGCCCGCACCTGGCCCCGACTGCCTGGTCGTCACCATCCTGGAGGTGCCGGAGGACGTGGCCCCACCGGAGGGCCTGGGCAGGCTGGAGGTGGTGCGGCTGTACCGCCCAGCCAGCCTTGGCACGCTGCCCTGCCACGGCCCTGGGCAGAAGTGCCGCTCCTGGGGGTGGCGAGCCATCCCCCGCTTCATCCTGGGCGTCCTCTGCCTCCTCTACTTCAGCTCCCTGCCCTTTGGCATCTACCTCCTGCTCATCGAGCACCACAGCCTGGGCATCGTCTTGGTCAGCCTCGTGCCCTCCACCCTCCTCCTCTGCATCATCTACAGCCTCTGCCAGTGTCTGTGCCGGGAGCTCTTCGGGTTCCCCCGCTCCTGACCCTGCATGGCCAAGCCCTGTGCCCGCACCGGGGAGGCTTTAGGCACCTGGGAGCGTTGTCCCTTGGGGTACGGGTGTTTTCTGACCCACAGTGTGGCAGTGTACCTGGACCACAGGGAGATGCTCAGCGCCTATTGCCTTCCCTTGCGGAACACTGCAGGCTTTGCCAAGTGCGAGCTCATGCCAGAGTGGCTGCAGGAGCTTGTTGCAGCCTCCAAGCGTTCAGGCCAGCCCCCAGGCCCTCGTCCTCCTCCTCAGCAGACAAAGAGTGGGAGCTGGGCCGAGAGAAAAGCAGCAGCCGGGAGATTAATCCCAGCTAAGGAAGCACGAGTGCTCGGCGCCCAGCGCCACGGCTGGAGGGGCCCCGGCAGCTGGCTGCAGCCTGGCGCCGGCAGGAGAAGGGCGGGCAGAGCCTGGGGGCTCCTGCGGCCAGACTGGCACCAGCACAGCTCCGTGTCCATAGTGTAAATAGTTCTGTCCATGGCGCCCCTGCTCCTCGCAGGGCTGCTCCCATTGCAGCTGTGTTTCTTTCCCACATGTGTGAGTCCCGTGTTTGCCGACGCTGTGTACCGTATGGGGAGGAGCGGAGAAGAGGAGTTTCTTTGGTGTGTAAAGATGTCTTTGCAGCTGTTTTGTAGTCGTTGTGGTTTTTATGCGGAGCCTCCGGGCTTTATTTAACCTCCTTGGGTTTTGTTTTGTAAGGATTAATTTAACACCGCTAACCATTTTATTACTTTTATCAAGAAGAGCAAAGTCTATTTTTGATTTCTGTTTCCTAGTTCTTAGGAACATTAAAAGCCAGTGTACAGCTCTGCCCCGTGTCCATGCCTTCCCAGGGGTCCTGGTCCCCTCTCCCCTCCCCAGCCAGCTGCCTCGGCCCCACTTGTCATCCTGGGGCTGCGCGGAGCCGCCTGCCACAAGCCCGGCCCCGGGGGGACGGGGGGAGCCCGGTGGGTCTGAGCCCGGTCCTGGCAGTCAATGTCCCCTTCAGCAAGCGGATGGGCGCTGCCGGTCCCCCCGCCGTGTCCCTCGTGTGCAGTGCCTCCCGCGTGTCCCTGCCCCGTAGCACAGCGCTGTGACGGCCACCCCAGCCCTGCGCCCTGCGCGTGGGCCCTTCCCACGGGTGACTCCGGGCCTCCAGGGAGGGGAGAAGGCGTCAGGAAGGCATCGAATCGCCTGGAAACGCTGCTGCTCTTCCTCTGCCAGCCGGGGGAACCCCCTCGAGGACCCCAGCTGGCAGCGCGGCCCAGCACACAGGAGGGGGCAAGGGGCAGCCCGAGGAGGTCTGGGCAGGACCTGCGCTTCTCCCAGGGGCGGTGGAACCACCCACAGCAGTGCCGGCAGTGGAGATGCCTGCATCCCCGCCAGCATCCCCGCCGGCATCCCCGCTGTGGACAAGCAACACTGGGAAGTCCGACAGAGTCATGTTTATTAGTGCCCCATGTCCCTCTGTCCTGCTTTCCTTGTCCGGGCAGCTGCCGGGTCCCGTCTGTCCTGCCCTGCCTGGCCATGGGGCTGTCCCCTCTCCACGGCCGCAGCCCTGGCCCCCACCGGGCCCCTGGGGACAGGGCACGACTGCCCCAGCCCTACCCCTGCTCCGGCACCGCTGGCACCCCCGGGGGGCACCCGCTCTTGCCAGAGGGAGATGCCAGCATCGCCGCCACGCTCCAGATCTTGGGTTTCTGGGACTGCTTGCCTTGCCCAGGGCCTGGCCCCTCCTCGGGGCTGCCCCCACACCCATCCTGCAAGGGGCTGGGGCTGGGGTCAGGGCCGGGGGGGGCACCCGGCAGGGCCCCCTCACCCTCGCTGTCCTCGCCATCTGAAGCACTGCACGGTGCCCAGCCCGCCTTGTTCTCCTTCTTGAGGCGCCGGCGGGCATTGGCGAACCAAGTGGAGACCTGGGTGAGGCTCATCCGGCTGACCACAGCCAGCATCACCTTCTCCCCCTTGCTGGGGTAGGGGTTCCTGGGGTGCCGTGCCAGCCAGGCCTTCAGCGCCCCGGTGCTCTCCCGTGCTGCTGCCACCTTCACCCGCCCTGGCTCCACGGGCAGGGGCTGCCGGCAGCAGGGTGGGCAGAGCCCGGCGCTGGGCAGCAGCCCTGGTGGCACCTCGTAGGCTGGTGAGACCTGGAGGGGCACAGGGGTGTCAGGGCAGGATGGGGCAGGGGACACCCGCAGCTGGAGGAGAGGGGCTGGGGGATGTGGAGGCTCAGCCCTTCACACATAGGAAGGGGCAGAGCTGGGTCCTGCTCATCCTCATCCTCTCCCGTGGCTGGCACTGCACGCCCCAAGGTGCCGGGATGCAGGAGGGGGTGCAGGGGGTGCAGGGAACCCGGGACAGCAGCTCCGCAGCCCTGACCGCAACCACCCCACACAGCCCCAGCCCAGTCCCGGGAGGGGGTCCCACGTCCCAGCCCCCCGGGAGCTGCGGTGTGGCACTTACCGAGGACGCCAGGAGGCTCAGGGGGGGCGGCAGCAGGCTGTAGCCGGCCAGCATGGGGCAGGGGCAGGGACAGGGCAGCAGGGCTTGGGGGGGGGCCCGCAGGGGTGCCCAGGGCCCCCTGCAGCCCCCCAGCTCTTGGCCTGGGCTCCCCTCGCCCCGAGGAGCTGCCATGCTGCAGGGAGAGAAGCCTGGGAGCTGCTCCCAGACATTTTATAGTTGCCGGGGTCTGCGGTGACTGACAGCTGATTAGGGGGTATTAGCACCCACGAGAGTGGCAGCAGGGATCTGGGGCAGCTGATACCACCCCCTCCCCGCCTATTGTCGGGCAGCGACTGGCAGGGAGAGTCCTCCCCGCCTGCCCACCACCAGCCAGGATGTGTCCAGGACCCACAGCAGGACCCCGGCCCTCCCAGGCCCCCCGACCCTGCATGGCCCCAGCACAGCCCGCACAGTGCCCAGGGATGGGGTGCAGCAGCACTGGGGGCTGGTGCACAGGGCCCACGTGAGCCCCACGGTCCCACGGACACCCACGGCCATGGGGATACACATGGGACACAGCACATGTGGGGCTCCACTGCGGTGCCAAGAGCCATCAGTCCCCATCCTTGACCCCAGCCCTGACCTGGCCCTGGGGCAGGGGTCAGCAGAGCCCCCCACGCTGCAGCAGGCCGGGTTGCAGGGCTGGGGGCTGGCAGGAGAACTTGTGCACAGCCCAGTAGGATGCAGGCAGTGTGAGGCACTGCCCCGGAGCCCGCTCGTCCTCTGGCTTGGCCATGTCCTTGCCCAAGCCCCAGTGCCACCGTGCCTGCAGCTGGGTTCCTGGCTGCAGAGGGGCAAAGGGGAACGGGCCCTGCAGCCCCAGGGACAGCCAGGGACCCTTTGCCTGGGTGGGGACCTGGCCCCTCAGGCACTGGGGCGTTCCTGTCTGCCAGCGGAGCGGGAGCAGTGGGCGGGCAGGGCAGCGGTGGGCAGCTGTGCGAGGGGCCCCGAGAGCTCGTGACCCCCCAGGCTGCCCAGCTCCTGCCGCTACGCCTCCCTGCTCAGACTGGGATTATCCCACAGGTTGTATCCGTCATTAAATACTGACTAATAACGCTCTCAGGATATTAAATATGTAACAAACCCGCTTAGTGCTGGCTGGGGACGGGAAGGTGAAGGTCACTGGTGCTAATGAGCCCTGCTGCATCCCTGGGCTCCCCGCAGGCCCCTGGTGACAGGAGAAGGTCCCAGGGCCGAGGTGCCAGCACTGAGGGCGAGGGGCTCCAAGCCCCTGCAGCCCCACTGCGCCCCATGGCCAGAGCCCCAGCAGCACCCAGAGCTCCCCATGTGCAGCTGCCAGCAGCCCCGGTCCCATCCGTCCCAGCACCGTCCCCACCTTGGGCTGGTCCTGTGCTCTTGGCAGCCCCAGGCACGGAAGCCGCGGGGCAGCCAGGAGCCCGTGCCGCTGGCTGGGAGGGGAGGGCAAGGCCGGATGGCCGGGAACAGCCCTGGCCACAGCCCCACAGCAGCCCCGTAACCTTGTCCCCACGGGACTCCTCCAGCCCTAATCAGCGCCGCTGGCAGCGCTGCGGATCCGCTTTATTAGATAATGGGGCTGTAATCTAGGAAAGCGCCTGTGGATTGCTGCGGCGTGCCTTAACCCTGCGCAGCACAGCTGGAGAGGGAGGGCCGTGGCCAGCCACTGACATGGCGGATGGACACAGCTGGACAGCGGCTGAGCCACGGCCGGACAGGCACAGCCACACACCAGCATGGCCGGGCACAGACAGGGCTGCAGCCGGATGTGAAGGCAGCAGGACAGAGCCATGGCCGGGACAGAGCCACGGCCAGGACAGACCCACAAGCGCCCATGGCCGAGGCTGCTCGCCCAGGGGAGGTGCAGGGCCACCCACACCCTGCTTCCCTGGCTGGGCAGGAGGGCCGGGGGGTCCAGCTCGTGCCAGCCCAGTGCTGGCCTGATGCACCCAGGCACCCCCAGCAGCCAGGGAGGGAGGGTGCTGCCATCATTTTGGGCAGAACACAGGCTCCGTGTTCACAGCACGAGCCCCAGCACTGTCCCCAGCCCCTGCACGAGCTGGACTGGGAGCCCGGCTGCGAGCCCAGCCATCACACTGCACCAGTCCCACATCCGCGGGGCTCCGGCCTCACGGAAGCTCTTGCTGAAGTTGGGTGGTTCCAGGCCTTTTTCCCCTCCGCAGATAAATCAGTTTAATGCAAAAGCATAGAACTAAAACTCCGAGATTAGCTGTTATAATCACATGTAAATACTTCCAGACAATCCGCTCAGGCAGGGGCAGCGTGTGTAGTTTGGGACAGAGTTACACGGGATTTAGGCTGTTTACCAGTCGATTTAATTTCATGACTCCAGCCTCAAACCCACCCTTGTACCAGATGCCCAGCTCACTTCCCAGAAGTCAAGGTCACTCGGGCGGGAGGAAGCCGATAGCACAGAGCAGCCACAGCTGCCAGCAGCGACCTGCCCGGCCCCAGCGCCAGGCTCTGGGAGCGACACGCCGGAGGAGGCAGGAGGAAGGCTGGCTCTGCCCGTCCCTGCTGGCCAGGCGCTGAGCAGGGGCTGGTGCAGGACCACAGACCCTCCAAGCAGCGCAGGCACAGGTTTCAATCCCTTTTTATTCATAAGCATAGTCAAAGCTTGAGAATGTCAGAATCGAACCCCTCCCGCAACCACCTACAAACCAACTCGAGAGTCCATCCCTCTTCAGAAGAAAAATAGAACATCTTCCACCTACGCTTCTTCCTACTCTGGGTTCCTCCAGTCCAAAGCCCTACTGCTGCCTGCCTGCAGGCCGGAGAAGCCAAGAGAGGGACAGCTGCCCTCACGCCAGGACTGTACACCCCACAGCTGCGGAGCGGGGAGCACGTGGCTGCAGCTGCACACACATCTCTTACACCGTACCAGGTGGCTGTGCTCGGCCCCACGGCTCTCCCAGGATCCTCGTGTGCCAGGCAGATGCTGATCCAAGTTTGGCCCACACAGACATGATTCAGGAAAAGGGATTTCAGACCATCAAGTGCAACAGGCAAAGAGACCGGCCACATGAGAGGGCTGCCACCGCTTAGCTTGCTTCGGCACCTTGGCTGCGGAGCAGTCTCTGCTGGAGACAGCTGCCTGTGCCGGGGAGGATGCACAGGACCCTCACGGTGCACGGCCGAGCGGCAGTGTGGCCCTGCTGCAGCATGCTCAGGCACGTCCCTCGTAGCCCCGAAGCAATAAGGCAACTGCTGGCTGAGGCGGCTCCTGCCCGGTGCAGCCGTCCTGCTCAGCACGGGTGTCCCAGCGCCAGCCGGGCCTGGCCCCAGTGCTAGTCCGCCAGCGTGATGACGTCGTAGTGGATCCCCTGCTGCAGCTGCTGGATCTGCTCAGCCGTTGCCTCGGCGGTGAACACGCGCTGCGCCTGGGCCATTGCAGCGTCAGCCACTGCTGCAGAGGAGAGGGGGGTCAGTGCCTCCTCGCGTCCAAGGGCAGGGGAGAGCAGGTGGCTGCCTGGGGCCCTGCTCCACGTTTGCTGCCTGCCTCCAGGGGAAGGGGCAGGTGTATGACGTGAGCACAAGGGCCACCACGCTCACGCGGGGCTCCAGCAGGGAGCCTGGCTCTGGTTAACTCTGCAAACACAGATCAAGGTGTCTCCACCCTGTGGAAGCTGCTGCACCTCCCAGCGCAGCAACTCATCTCCAGGGGAAGGGAGCAGTAGTTCCAGAACTGAGATGCTGGGACCAGCAAAGATCTCCCCTCAGACACCAAGGCTGGCTGCTTCCCAGAATTACAGGGATGCAGGCAGCGAGGTGGCAATCCAGCCTCGCCTACCCCAGCCCTTCGGCCGAGGGCCACTGCACTGCGGCATCTCAGTGGCTGCTAACTGGCATTGCAAACTGCCCGGCAGGACTGGCACCCTGAGACCCGGAGGGAGAGGGGACTGCCAGAGCTATGCCAGAGCTCGGCCCGGGGCCCCAGTCCTACCTGAGACTGCCGAGTGTGCAGCTGCTTCCAGCTGCGCCTGCGTGACAAGCTGCTGCTCAGGCGAGACAGGCATGTACTGGATCTGCAGGGAGGAGAGAACAGGAGAGTCTAGGAGGGGTCCTGGACCCTCCAGGTCCCTCCTGGAGTGCTGCTCCGGCCACAGCTGCTGCAGCAAGTCACCAACCCACGTGCACCTTCTATTTCACATCCCTCCCTCTCCATCTGTGTGCTCGGAGCCCATCTCACAGCAGCCCTGTCAGCTCCAGCCACCACACCTGGCCCCTTACCTGCGGCTCCTGGAGGAACTGGCTGCCCTGCTCGTACTGGATGTGGGTGATCTGACCATCCTGTACCTGGGGACAAGAGCCGCAGTGAGAGTGTGTTAGGGCTAGCGGGCATCCCTGCCCCTGAACAAAGCTGTGACTCGAACGGAGCAAGCCACAGGGAGCAGGAGGAGGCTGAGCCCCACACACGGCACCCTCACGAGCCCCATGCACCACACAAAGGGAGCAGACAACCTGAAGCTTACCTGGATGTGATGTCCCTCTGGGACAACAACATACTCATGGGGAAGCAAGTGCTGCACACCATCCTGGGCAATGATGTACTGAACCTGCAAACACAGGAATTCAGACCCGAAAAAGAGGTCACCGCTGCCCATCCCCACACCGCAACAAGGCTGGTTCTTGTCTGTCTTCTGTGCCTGTTTCCACCGCACTTCTGCCCACTGCCCCCAGCTCTCCCCGCTCCAGCTGCACAGAATCTTTCCCTTCCTGGGACGTGCCCCCCCTCACCTGGTTGTCAGAGGTCACTAAGTGCTGTACTGTCTGTCCGTCGGCAGTCGTGATCTCCTGGATGTACGTAGCCTCCTCCTGCAGGTCAGCAAGAGCCCCATGCTGTCAGTGGGGGTGGGCCTGACCGCAAGACCCCCGAGAGGAGGGAACCCGCACAGCTCGCGGGGAGCAGCTGCACAGGGCGGGAGGATGAGACCAACGGGCCCAACTCACCTGGCTCGTGACGCTCTGCTCCTGCGCGACGATGATGTGTTCCTGCCCCAGAGCCTGCTGCAGCCGCTCGGGAGCCAGCACCGCCTGGCCGGACTGCAGAGCCGCTGGAATGCAGAGAAAGCCGGTGCGGACACTGCTGGCGCTGCCAGCTGGCCCCCCTCCCAAGCGGCCCCTGCCGGGTGCCCGCCCCAACGAAGAGCGCAGGACAGCCTCTTAGCTCTGCTCACAGAAGGTCAGAAGCTAAACCAAACTCTCCCAACATGAAGGAAACTAGAGGTCACTGTGGGCAAAACACGACCTCCACATCAGGCCACGAACTCTGCTGCCCATTTCAGCTGTAAGCTGCTCACAGCACCGCTGCTCCCGCAACGCACCGATCTATTGGGACCTGCTTGGAGGAAACACTGGACCCCTAGTTCTGCACAGAGCCACAACAGTCAGCGCCTCACCAGGAGAGCTCCCTGCGCCCAGACCCCTCTGCACCCACTGAGTCCTGCCGCCGTTGGCAATCCTAACCTTCAGTAGGAAATCTCCTACCGACCCTTCTCAGCCCTGCTTGGCCCACAGGCTGGGTGAATCCCTGCACGGGACCACAGGAAAGCTGCATGTCACCCCTGGTCGCAGGGACACATCTTACTCTGCAGGGTGGCCAGTGTGTCCTCATCACTGTTCAGTATGATGGTCTGCTGGGCAGCAGCTGCAGGTGCCCCCGGCCTCTTCCCCTCTGAGCTGTGCAAACGCTGCATGTGGAACTTGAGGTGCCCATTACGGTTGAACCTATGGGAGGAACAGAGTGAGGTGGAGTTTGCCACGGGCAGCACTGGGCCTCTGCTCTCTGCAGAGACCCAGGCCACAGGCACCACGAGCACATCCTATGACATGGCCTGTCCCAGCTCCCAAAACGCTTCCATCAGTGCCCAAGTACTGAACCTCCCCGTGCAGAAGTTCCTTAGAGACAAAGCTGGGTCGACCTGCAGCAGGAACTGTTCTCAAGGGCAGAGTCCCCTCTAACAGGGGACTGCTTCCAGGCATCAGGTCAGGGCAGCCAGCTCTTTGCCAATATCCTATCTCCTCTTGAGCCTTGGAGAGCTCTACACGGTCTCTCAAAGCAGCAACAACCCAGCAGACTTCACTCACCTCTGCCCACAGATCTGGCAGGCAAAGGGCTTCTCATTGGTGTGTGTCAGCATGTGCCTGCGCAGGTCCTTCTTGTTCTTGGAGGCGAAGCTGCAGTGGGTGCACTTGTGTGGCCGAAGGCTGGCATGCTGGACCATGTGGCTCTGGGGGCAGAAGGACAAGCGCAGGGTCAGAAAGCCCCCGTTTCTCCAAACCTCTTGTTCCCAGGGCTGCTCTGTGCCAGGGAACATACCCGAACCTCCGGCCAGAGGGCTGCAGTGAACGGACAGTCAGGACACTTGAAGGTGCTGGGCCCAATGTGGGCTCTCTTGTGACTCTCCATTTCTGCTCTTCCTGTGAACATGGCTGTGCAAATCTTGCATGAAAACTTTTTGGCTGTGGAAATCTTGCACGAGAGCTTCTTGGCTGTGGAAACCTTGCATGAGAGCTTCTTAGCCACGCCTTGGAACGCAGGCCACTTGACCTTTGGGGATGAGACTTCCTGCCCCTCGGAGGCTGGGGATAAAGACGAGTCCTTCTGGAGCTGCCTGGTGACACACTGCACCAGGGGCCACTTGACACCGGTGGGCTGTGCTTCCTGGCCCTCCACAGGTGAGGGAAAGGCAGCGTCCCCGCTGAGGGGCTGAGAGAGAAACACCAGTCACACCTGCTCACACTGCTGCCCGAGACGGGGAGAAAGCTCAGCTCCTTACCTCAATGTGATGGAACTGGCTCCCTGGAATGCCGGATGACATAATATAGTGATTGTTATGGTCCTTCAGGGCCTCCTCTGTCATCACAGCTTCGCTCACCACAACCGCGTGGGAGGTCTCCACAGGGCTCTCCTCCTCACTGCTGGAGAGGACAGAGTCAGGGAGGATCCGCCCTGTCCTCCTCACCACTAAAGCCTCCTCGTTTGAGGTCAGAAGTGCCTCCGTCTCCCTGCTCCTCCCACACAGCTGACCTGTACAGCGTGCCTGGAGTCTGAATCTCCTCACTAATGGGTGTGATGATGCTGTACTCTGTTGTCCCGCCAAAGGGGATAGTGATCTGCTGCAGCTCTGAGCCACCCAGGGTCGCCTCCTCGTAAGCCTCTTGCACCAACGTCTCCCCAGGCTCTGCCATGTGCATCGTCACCAACTTCTGCTGCTGCTGTTCCTCAGAGTCCATCTCTGCCTCCTCCCCCTGCGTCTGCGGCTCACAGGGGGCCTGCGCTTCTCCTGAATCACCTGGCTTCACCACTGCCACCTGCGGGGGGGACAGCAGCTCAGCCGGAGGAAGGCAAGGCTCTGCGAGACACCCTCTGAAGCAGAGCATGGCTGGGCACTGTGGAAAAACTGTGGAGGGCTGGGAAGCCTCCCCCTGCCATCCCCCAAGCAGGCATGGCCCCCCCCCTCAGCCCCCCTCACCTGCAGCGAGCCCGTGGCCAGCTCTCGCTGAGCACTCATGTTCAGCAGAAGATCCAGGGCGGTCTGTGTGGCCAGTTCTGCAGATCCAGCCACATCTGTCGGGGTCCAAAGGAGAGGGTCAGGCACGCGCTCACCCACCTCCTCCCCATCCTCACCCCCTTCCTTGGGAGCTCACTCACCTTGTTCGTAGATGATGGTGGCCCCTCCCAGGGAATCCTGCGAGAGGATGGGGGGCTCTGCTCCTGGAACGGCCTGGACCGCATGGTAGGTGACGGGGCCAAGAGGCGCCTGTGTGAGAGAGAGAGAGCTGACAGCATGGCCGAGGTGAGTGAGCACCAAGAGGAGCCGGGGCGTGGGCAACGGCACTCACCGGCGGACTGGCCTCTGGCTCAGCCGGGGCCTGCACCTGGCTGTGCTGCTGCTTCAGCTCCTCGATCTGCTGCAGGGTGAAGAAGGGGCGGCGGCGGCAGGGCGGCTCCTCGGGGTGCCTCTGTGCCCACTCTTCGAAGGAGTCGGCGTGGCGGCAGTGCACATGGAGGCGCAGGTTCTTCTTGTGCTTGGTGGTGAAGTGACAGAACTCGCAAGCAAACGGCTTCCCTCCTGCAGGACACGGGATGCAGGAGTCAAGCAGGGGGTCCCCAAGGGACGGCAGGGAGAGCAGACACACTCTGACCACCTCCCGGAGAAGTGGGGGTGTAGGACGTCGGGGCACAGGGCAGGCAGGCAGCTCCTCTCACCTGTGTGCTTGACAGCCATGTGCGAGACCAGGAAGTCCTCCCGGAAGGTGGAGTACTTGCAGAAGCTGCACTTGTAGGGCTTGTCATTCATGTGCGACAGCTGGTGGTTCAGCAGGACCTTTTTGTCCTCGCAGACGTAGTCACAGAACTCACACTTGAACCTGCCAGGACAACACCGCCTGTCACATGGGCAGTAGGGACCTTCTGTCCTCCCCTCTGAGGGGGAGCCGGACACTGGCTCTACGAGGGCACGTCGCAAGGCTGTTGCTGGGCTCCTACCTGCGGTTGGCAATGGCCTGGATGTGTGTAAGCAGGTGCATCTTGAAGGTGTAGCGCTTCTTAAAGGACTTCCCGCACTGCAGCAGAACAAAACAAAGCAGCATTCACCTCCCATCCAGCCTCACTCACCACCAGCCCTTCCCCAGGCTGTGTGTCCCCCCTCACCTTGTCACACATGTGTGGTTTCTCCGTGCTGTGCGTCTTCATGTGCTGCGTAAGCCTCTTCTGCATGGGGTAGATACGGTTGCATACGGGGCATGGGAAGGAGTTCAGCTTTGGGGGCTGGAGGGAGAGCACGAAGATGAGCTCACCTGGGAGGGGCTCACCAGTTTCCTTACCCCCTCCCCACTGCAGGACCTGGGCTGCCTTTCCTCAGGTGATCCAGAAACACTGCCTTCAACAAGGCACCAAGAATTTGTGGAAGACCCAGACATGCCTCTTCCCATTTAACAGTGCTGAGAAACAAGCCAACAGGGTACTCAAACTCACCGGATCAGCTCTCTTTTTCCTGAAAAAGAAAGAAGAAAACCCCCTTGTGTCAGCCACATCCCAAGTCCAAGCTCCCTTGTACCCAGACACCAAAACTACCCGTTTTGGAAAGGGCCAGAGGTCAGGGGAAGGGGCAGCCGGGGCTGTCCTCCCAGGGCAGGAGGAACAGTGTTAGTGCCGTTCAGCCAGGCTGCAAGACAGTCTCTAGGACCGGACTTCTCTTACCTGTCCCGGCTGTGCACTGTGGAGTGTCGGATGACGTCCTTCTTGTACACGCTGGTGTAACTGCACTCCTCGCACTTGTAGGGCTTGCTGCCCACGTGGTTGAACATGTGCTCCTGTGAGAAGCAGAGGGGGGGCCGTGAGTTCTGGGGCTACCAGCCACCCTTGTGGGTCCGGGAGCGGGACAGACAGCGCTCACCTTGAGGGAGGACCAGCGCCGGGAGCGGTAGCTGCACTGAAGACACTTGAAGAGCTGCGGATCATTGGCCTCATGCGAGTTGACATGGAAACGCAGATCATCATGTGTGAGGAAACGCGAGCCGCAGATCCGACACAGGTAGGGCCTCATCAGGGGCTTGGGTGACTTGTAGTAGTACCTGCGGAAACAGGGCCGGGGCTCAGAGCTGTGGTGGCAAATGGGCTGGACCAGCCCTGGGCACAGGCCAGAGGGCCCAGCGCCGGCTCAGCACACACCCCTCACCTGCGCCCCATGTACTTGCGGTATTTCTTGCCCAGGAAGCGGCGGGAGGGCCGCCCTCGCCTCCTGGGGATGATGTCTGCCTCCTCGGGGCTGGTGTTGGAGGAAGGGTCCTTGTTCTCGGAGTCGGACTGGCTGATGCTGGGCTCCACCAGGCTCTCGCTGGTCCCGTTCTCCAGGCCAGAGGAACTGGCTGCTTCCGAGTTCTGCAGCTCACAGCTCGGTGTGCTTTGGGATGTCACCAAGGGCTCCACCTCCCCTCCTGCATGATAGAACACAGCACAGCTCCGTCACACACCCTCCCTGCTGGCTCCTGGGACCTTGCATACCACTCCCTGCTCCAGCCCAGCATGGGGCTGCTGCCTCCCGCCTCCCTCACCTTCAGGCACGTCCTGGGACATATCCTCCAGACGAGGAAACTTGCGGGGTCTTCCTGGGCGTCGCCGCGGCCTCTCCTCACTGGATGTGGGGACAGTGCGGTTGTACTTGGGCTGTCGCCCACGGGGCTCATCCTCAGCTGGGTTATAGTCACTGTCCTCTGGAGGTAAGTGGCCCAAAACATTAGAGAGAGACTGGGAAAAGACTAAGCTACGTAAGATGCGGGGAGGACAAGTCCTACCTTCAGGGTCATCAATAGCACCAGCATCCATGATATCGTCATCTTCTTCTTCTTCTGGGACCTCCTCCTCCGCAGTCTTTGGAGCAGATCCCCCCTTTCGTGGACGTCCTTTCTTCAAAGCCAGAGCTGAACCCACTGCCACAGAGAACAGAAAGAAAAGTCTTTACCAGACTCGACTACGGGACAGGTCCTTACGCTTGTATTCCTCCCCTTGTTTCTTCTGTGGAGAGAGCAGAGCCCGTCTGCAGTAAGATAAATTTTCCTCAGCCGCTTAGAACACACCTGGCTGGAAGTGCCGCTCTTTCATGTGGTTGATTAGCGTTTTCTTGGAGACGCTCTTGTACTGACACATCTTGCACTTGAACTGCTGCACCACCACCACCTCCATCATCTCTTCTAGGGTCTCCATGTCCGGCTGGTCCAGCTCCTCCCCACCGTCCACCTCTCGAGCCTGATCTGGCCGTGCAGGCAGCTCCAGCACTTCCAACTGCTCGGAAGGGTCTGAAGGGCCGGGCTGGTCAAGGCATGTGGAGGTTGGTCCATCAGCAACAGCTTCTATCGCCAAGCTATTGGCCAGAGCAGAGGTTGCCATCGGGGACACCATGGGGGCACCTGAAACACCAAAACCCGCTCAGCCAAGGAGCAGACCCTCACCCGCATCCAGGCTGCACCCACACCTAGGGCCCAGGGCTGAACACAAGCTCAGTAACAAGCTCCCCACAGTCAGCACACCCACAGGGACTCTGGTACAGGCGCTGTGGCTGATGTAGCTGGGAAACCCGCTCCAGGTCCCACTCTCGCAGAAAAGGCTTCGGGGCAGAGACAGCCACCCCGGACGCCCCAGGGCACACCCTTACCATCATCAGGACCCTGCAGAATGAGGTACTGTGTAGTCTCTGCCCCGCCATCCTCCGCGCTGGTCACGGCAATGCAGCCTGGAAGGAAGAGGAGAGTAGAGTGGTAACTGCCAGACACGGGGTCTGTAGAGTCACTGGGGCTCTCCCAGCTTCAGACACAAGTGGGAAGAGGTGAGGAAGGTCTGGCTCCAGGGACGGAGCCTGCCCTAGGCTGCTGGCACTGCGGCTGAAAGAGCAGCCGGACAGAGGGAGGGCTGTCCGGCAGCCACAGCAGCCATGAGCTCCTCATCAAACCCTCTAGCTACTGCAGCAAGGCAAGAGAAACCCCTGCTGACCGAGTTGGATACGTATGCATGTACGTATTTCCCCCTCACCTCCCAAGGTTGGGCACAACAGCAGCTCCCTCCCCCAGCCCCCCAAGCCGTTTGCACACGCGGCACTTCAGAGGGAGAGCGGGCAGGTCTGCCGCACGTGCAAGCAGCTGGGAGCGCGCACTCACTCTGGATTATGTCAGGCCCAATCGTGGACTCGATGATTTTGTCGATGGCAGAACCTAGGTCTGAGGAAGTGGACGCAGTGGAGTCTGACACAATCGTGGCTCCATCAGTGATGACGCTGGAGTGGACCAGGACTTGTGGGGACTCTGACACCATGATGGACTGGCTCACGGTGGAGACACTGGAGACCAAGGTGGACTGGGCAATGGAGGATGAGTCTGGCAGGTAAATCCGGGGAATAGCGTCTGTGCTGGAGCTGCTCTCCGACACCTCTTCCTGGCGGAAAAAAAAGAGGCCAGAAGAGCTCAGCTGAGAGACCTTTGCCAGGCCAGGCCCTTGGGGGAGCCAGTGTATACACCGGTATATCACCGCAGAACTGCCAGGAAAGGCGTCAGCACATTTCCTTTGGTATTGCCGAGGAGCCTGGATCTCCAGGGCTGCTCTGGCTACCAAGGAGAGCTCTCCTTCCTCCTCAGACCAGCAAGCAGACACTCAAACTGGCAGCGTAACAGCGCCTGCCGAGGCCGCTGAGCTCCAGAGCTGGCTCCTGAAGCTCCGTTTGCCAGAAACGCCCAGAGAAGCTCTCAGGAACCAGAACCTCCATTGCCCTCCCTTCCCCGAGCCGCCTGCCGCCCCACCTTCCCCGTTAGCTCTTACCAAGGAGACGCCGCTGCTGTCGGAGCTCTGGCCCACGCCGGAGTCATCCACTCGGGAGAGGGGGCCGGGGGCCGAGGCGGCGTCGCTGCTGTCCGCCGAGACGGCCTCCGAGGTCCCGACGCCCAGGCCGCTCTCGGAGGGCTCCTCCCGCGCCGCCTGCGGGGCCGCGTCGCTGCTGCTCTCCACCGCATTCTCCTCCATGCCCGCCCTGCCAGGGCCGCCTAGGCTCGACCTGAAGGGGGAGGCCGCCGCCGTCAGGGCCGCAGCCCGCCGCCCGCTCCCCGCCGCTCCGGGCGGCCCCGGCCGCCGCGGGAGTCGCGGCCCCGCGCAACCCGGCTCGTCCGGCCCGCGGGCCCGGGCCGCCCCGAGGGGCGCCCGCCGAGGGGCCGGAGCCACCGCGGCGCCATGCCCGGGGGTCCCGGCCGCGCTCACGGGGGACCCCGGCGCCGCCCGGCGCCCCCGGTCCCGTCATGCCCCGCGGCCCTGCCCGGCCCCCGGCCGCCATCTTGCCGCGGGGTCCCCCCCGCCGCCTCCGCGCGCGCGCACACGGCGGGGCGGCCCCGGTGCGCCGGGGCGGGGGAGCCGCCGCCGCGGCGGGGCGAGGGGGCCCGCCGCCGCCGCCCGTCCGCCGGCCCGCGCCCTCACCCGGCCCGCCGCGGCTCCGCCGCGCCTCCGCCGGAGCCGGCATCACGGCGGCCGCCATGCCCCCCCGCCCTCGCGCCGCGCAGCGGTACGGCCGCGCGGGTCCCGAGCCGGGACTACTTACCCCGGCCCCCGCCCCGTCCGGGGCGCTCGCCACCGCGGGGACGCGCTCCTCGCTCTGGCCACCGCCGCCGCCTCCCGGCACCGAGCGGCGCCGCCCGCGGGCTGGGGGAGGCCTCAGCGCCCCGCCGGGGGACTACTTTCTCCGCGGAGGGATCATAGAGAAGGTGCCGCAAGCCTGCGTCATGGCGTCACGAAGCGGCGCCCGGGCCCTGAGCGTCGGCGTCGCGCCGGGTTGCTCCCATCACGTGACGAGAAGGCAGAAGCGGAAGTGGCGGTGGCGGCGGAATGGGGCCGGGGCCGGGGCCGGGGCCTGCGGCTCTCGGCCCGGCCGCGCTCTGCGACCCCTTCGCAGTCCCCAGTCGCAGCCCCATCCCGCCGCGGGTGGGGTGGGGGCTCTGCGGTACCGACCGGCACCGCGGCCCGCGCCTGGCTCTGTCCTGGCGGCGCGTCCCCCCCGCCGGCGGCCGCGTCTCGGGCGGTGCCGTGCAGCCCCGGCGCTCCGGCTCCCTTTCCGTACCCCGCGATGAGCACCGAGCCCGGCGCGGTTCGTGGCTGCTTCTGCGGACCCAGCTGGGGCCGCCCGTCCCCGGAGCGACCCCGGCCAAGCCGCGGGGGCCTCTGCCGTTCCCGTCCTCGCAGGGGCACCGGGGCCTTGCCGTGTTCAGCCCCGGTGGCCGCGCAGTCTCAGATTGGGCTTTTCCCCTTGTTCTCCCGTGTGGGAATGGCGCCTGATGGGTGCTGTCGGTTTGCTCTCTTACAGAAGGCCAGCTTGCCTCTTTTGATGGCGGTTCTGCAGCTGAACAACAGCCATCTTACTCTGTTCCCCTGCTAACTGAGCTGTCATCGGGGTTGGTTTATGCCCTGCTGTAGATGGCGATGGGTGCCTGGTTTGGCAGGCCTGGGTCAGCTGCGCTGGCTGCTGGCGGCACTTCCAGTGCCCGTGCTTGAGGCGCATGAGCTGTGGGGCTGCACTGGGCTGGCCCAGCACACCGTGGGCGGTGGGGCTTTGCCGGCACCTCCTGATGGTGTGGTGTCCCCGCAGGGACCCTGCTGCTGCCCCGGCTCTCCAGCAGCGCCATGTTGTGTCATCCCCTCCAGCTGAGTTCAGCTGTGGACAGAGAGCCTGGGCTTGGCCTCTTCTGGCCGAGGCCCCTGCTGCAGCCAGCCCCTGTTCCACGCTGACGTCTTTAATGAACCCCTGGCTTGGGTGGCTCCTTGCTCTCACCGATGTTTTCTCATGCTGCAGTGCTCTACTGAGAACATCTCTATCACAGTTTTTTTCTGGAAGAAAGGCAGCCGTGTTGTGCTTGCGCTCTTCCGAGGCTGAGATGTGTTTGGGCTGACCCTGGCTGCTCAGTCCCTGTGGAAGGAATGCGCTCGCTGAGTGAGGGGGCCAAGGCTCTGCGTCCCGGCCGGGTCCCAGGGCCGCTAGGACTGAGTCAGCCTGCAGCATGGCTCCGTCCAGAGCAGGTCTGGGCGGGCAGTTGCATTTTCTTGCTGGCCAGAACGGCCAGTACAGAGCTGGTGCTGACATGGTGCCAGCTGCAGAAGGACAGACAGTGCCTCATCTGGCACAGTGTGAGTGTGGAGTTAACCTGCCAGAAATCTGAGTGGCCAGGTGTTGGACGAAGGGACGGGCTGGATCAGCACTCTGCCCCGTTTGGTGGTGGTGCTTCTGCTCCAGGGCAAGGAGGGCGCTGGCTGGGTTCATCCCCCCTCAGTGGGAGCTCCTCTGTGGGGCTCTGCAGGTCCCTCACCTCTGTCTGGCACTGGGCAAGACATCCTGGAGGTGCCATATGCCCGGTAGAGGCAGCAGAGGAGCTGCCATGGAACAGCCAGCCTGGTGTGTGTGCATCTTCCGGCTCTTTTTCAAGCTAATTAAATACATCCTTGAAAGGTTTATGCCCTCATCTATCATGGGGTGACAGCATCAGTGAAGCCGTCGCCGGGCTGGCGGGAGCTGAGAAGGGGCTGCACGAGCGCTCCTGCTGCAGCAGCACTGCATGACAGCAGCTCGGATGCTGAGTCCCTGCGCGCAGCCGGCCACTGCGATCACCGTCGTGCCAGAAGCTGAGCGAGACCAAGGGGTTGGGGTCTTTTTTCCCGTTGTTCCTCTTTAAGGCAACCCTGCATAGCTCTGCAGTTGTTGGAGGGGAAGTGGGGCTGGGGAGGACGTGGGGGGCTCCTGTGGACAATGTCCTCTCTCCGTGGCTGACGCCAGAGGAGCCTGGTACTGTCTGTGACTGGCAGTGGGTCTGGCTCCGTCTGTGGGCTTGGGGCATCACTGTGCTCCCTGTTGGGGGAAGCTCCACGTTTCTTTTGGGGAGGGAGGGTCAGAGGAACCCCTGGCAAAAGCTGCCTCCCAGGCAGAGGAAACAGGATGGATTTGTGTCAGACTAGCAAGTTTCCTCTCTTTTTGCCTTCAGTCAGCTGCTGTCTGAGACGAGAATTTTCCCAACAGATGATGGTTCCAGGGCAAAGCAGCCAGACCTGACTAGCCTCGGGCTAGTGTGGACTCTCCTGACACTGGCTCGACTGATGGAAAGTTTCTTAAAGCTTCCCTGTTACCCCGCAGAGATACCCCATGTCCTCTGTCTTAAAGGATTGTGTGAGTGGGAGCTTTGCTGAGATGGGTAACCTGCTATTTTTAAAAATGCTGTGTGCCCCCAAGCAGGGGTGAGTGGAGAATTTCCAAGCCAGGCAAAGCACAGCTCTCGTGCTCTGGTCTGGAGGCGCAGCTCCTCTCTGATAATGCTCTGCCGTTGTGGCTCCCCTGCCTGAAATCATTTCAGGGCCAAAGAAAACACAAAGAAATCTCGGCAAGAGGCTTAAGAGAATCCAAAAATGGATGTGGCATGCGTTGGATGCGTGTCCAAATACCTTAGCAGGGGGAGCACCAGGTTAAAGGCCTTTTGGGAATGGGCTGAGAAGACAACACAAACGCTTGTGCCTGGAGAATAAAGCGATAAGACTCGAGTGGAATCTGAAGCTGATTTTTAACAAGCCAGTTGATCAGCTGCACTGACAGGCTGTCCTGGGAGGTGGAAGGTTTCCCAGCTCCACGCTCTCCAGCCTGGATACAGCATTTGGAAGGAGCTACAGCCAGACAAGCTGCCGCTCGGGGCAGAGCGGGAGCATGCTGACCGAGTGACTCTGGTTGGGGTCCTGCTCTTGCCGGCGCCCTGCGGCCATGCCGGCCTGCCCCGTCCCCAGCAGTGGTTTGTTTGCTGCGCTGACCCACTTGCAGGCTTGCCCTGCTCCCACAATAGCTTCTTCATGAGCTAATGGCTTCGGTCACTGTCCCAGAATAGGTGGTGGCTTGCGCTGAGCACGGTGCCCAGGGCTGTGCCCCTCCAGCCTCCCTGCAACCTGAGCCCCCGGACTTCTACAGTCAGTGATTTTATCATCCCTGCTGTTTGTTCCTCCTTGTTTCCTTTTTTCTTTTTAAAGAAAACATTGCTCGCGATGTTTGTATAGCTGCAGGGCATTAATCCACATCAACCAGGCTTGTATTTATATCCCACCTGGGAAGGGCAGTTGCATCAGCATATTTTGTAAAACGTTGAGCAAAACAGCCCTTGCTGCAGGAAATGGGTTTTTCTTCACACCAAATTGCTTCACCGCTCAGCTCCTTCCCAGCAGCAGTGGCTCCTGAAGAAGGCGCCTGGGGCTCTCCCAGGGGATTGCTCCGTGCTGGGGTGGCAGCAAGCCGGGACAGCTTCCCTCTGGGCACCACTCCGGCCCCTCTGCTGTGTGCCCAGGGCTTGCTCGGCCACCGGCGCTTCTGTGGGGAGCCGCCTCCCTCTGGTGCTGGCTGTTCCTGCTGGGATCTCCGCTTCCCAGGGCACTGGCACGGGTGGGAGTGTTGTAGGATAATGTCCTGTTTTCTGTGGCTGCTGTGGCTGTGGCTGAAGCCATGGCCTCAGCCGTAATGCCACCCTTGGGCTCGGGCAGGGCGCTCCCGAGACAGGCAGGAGCCGCTCCCAGCTGCTCCCCAGGGGCTTGGAGGAGCCGGCGAAAGCCTGTAGTGAGGCCACTTTTATCGTCGCAAGGTCCCCTTGGCAGAAGGTGGCTCACTGGCCCTGGCTCTGCCCAGCCCAGCTGGGCCGGGAGGTGCTGCCAGCGGCTGTGCCATGGGCACAGAGGGGCTGTCCTCGGGGTGAGGTGGCGCTTCGTGGCTGGGCTGGCTCCCTGCCGGCACCACCGCTACCGCTCTGCTGGGTGCTTCTGCCTGCCAGAGGGGGCCATGGTGCCCTCCTTGTGTCCCACTGCCTCCTGGGCCGTCGGTGCTCACCACCCTGCATGCAGGCTGGAGCAACGGCGGCACTGAACTGTGCCGTATGCTGCCAGTGCTGTACACTGCCTGTCTCATCTTGCACCCAGGTTGGAGCCATGGCTGCCATTTCCACAGGGCTTTGGGACCATCGACGGCCGTTCCAGGATGTGTTTGGAGCTGCTGAAATGCAAACAGCCGCGGCTGCGGCCCTGCCTGGCCCCTCCTCGCCTGCCAGAAGTGCTGCTGCTGGTGGTTGTTTTTTTTCTCTTCTGGAGGGATCCTGTGGCTTCCTTCCCAGAACCTGAGACCTCGGAGCCATGGTCCAAGGCCGCCGGCTTCCACCCTCTCCTGCGCTGCTGATTCATCACTGCTGGTTAGTTAAAAAAGAGTAATCAGCAAATTACTGAAATATAAGTAAAATAAACAAGGTGGGCAGGAGAACTGTGTGTGTAGCAGGGCCCCAGAGGCCTTAAACGCGTGCTGTGCCGGGCTGTTCCCATTGCCTCTGCTCACTGCCAGTGCAGGGCTTCGCCCCGCTGAGCACCCATGAAGCAGGAGAGCTCGGTACCCCAGCGCTGCCATGGGGGCTCCCAGCCTGCGCTGGCCCCGCAGCCCTGCCCGCGGCCGGACGCCCTCGGAGGCCAGAGGGGCTCTGCGGCTCTTGCATGGCGGCGGTCCTGAGCCCCACCGGGCAGCGAGCGGGTGCGGTGCTGGTCTGGTTGGTCCCCCCTGCCCCATGGAAGGGGGTCCCTGGGGCCAAGCGGGTGGGCTCCAGGGCTGCTCTCTGCCGTGTGGTGTTCGGAGGCGCCCGCGGGGCTCAGGGCACGGCAGCTCCCGAAGGGCTGGTGGCTCTCGCCCGCATGCTCTCCAGCCCTTCTTCCGTGGCAGCACAGCAGCTCTCTCCATCCCCAGTGATCTCGCGGCCCAGTGGCTGCCTTCCTCCCGTCCTGCGGCACCCATGCCTGCAGAAGAGGTTTTAAAAGGCCCCAAGGGTCGCGCAGCCCTGGCAGCTCCCCAGCTGACGGCCAGGCCGTTTGCCATTCCCCGGGCTGCCTGGCTTCTGTCCATATGCCTGTGTTGACAACTGAGCCGCTGTGAATTAATTTGGCAGCAAGCGCTAGAACAGTTGTCAAATGTTTTACTGAAATCCGAGCATGTTGCATCTACTACTCTTCCTTCTGCTTCTTGTAGTTTACAATTAAATAAAACCAGTTTTGCCCATATTTCACCTTCTACAAACCCCCGCTTCTTATTCCTGAGCTGTTTCATCACTGACAGCCGGCGGGTTCCTGGCGCCACGTTGTCCCCTTCACGTGCCGGACAGGCAGGCAGGTTTGCCGTCATTGTCACAATTGCTGCTCTTCCCATTTTAGCAGGCAGCTGCCGTGCCTCTCTCACTGCCAGGGAACAAAGCGCTGCCCACCCGTGCCGTGCCATGCCGGCTGGCAGTCCGGCGCAGCAGCTGTGCCTCGAGGAACCTGCGGCCGCCCAGCCCCATCCTGCCCCGCTTCCCTCCTGGCCCCTGCCTTACCCTGTGGGATGCAGGAGGCAGCCTCTGCAGGCCTGATGCAGCGGGTCACCCCAGAGGGGCTGGTCCCAGGTGGCTGAGGGGATGACGGCAGCGGGGCTGCCTGTGGACACCCCTTCCCAAAGTCCCCTTCCCTCTGCCTGGAGGAGCAGAGCGCTGGGTGGGAGATTCCTGCTCCAGCATCCCTGTGGGACCCAAACAGATGGGGGGGTTCCTGGGGTGTGAATGGGACAGGGAAGGCGTGGAGGGGGGATGTCCCAGCCCGATGCAGGGAGGTGACTGTGCGACACACCTGGGTGCCTGGAGCCGGTGTGACGACTGGGGGGATCCGTCATGTGCGGTTTGCAGCTGGGATCGGTGCTACTGAGTGATGAAACTGCAGTGCTGGTTTCAGTGCCTGCAGGGCGGTGGTGATCCGCCCGGCTGACGCCGGCTGCGTCATCCTCACCCAGACGAGAGGCTGCGGAGAGCAGCAGCACTGGGGCTGGGGGGGCAGCGGGGCTGGGGACCAGGACACCACCTCCTGCCCAGGCAAACAGGGGCAAAGGACTGCAAGAAGCTGGTGTTGAGGGGTGGGGAGTTCCCCAGGTGAGGCAAGGGACAGGCAGGGTCTGGCAGGGACAGGCAGGGAGATGAGCAGGTGCATCCACAGAGGATGCAGGCGGGGAAGGCGTGCAGGGTTGGGGACCGTCTGTGCCAGGAGTGCTGCGAGGCCACGGCATGCGGCACGGTTTGCCAAGAAGGGTCCTGGGCCCAGCTGGAGGACGCGATCCCAGCCCACGCGCAGCTCAGCGTCAGGGCAGCAGATACGGGAAGCGTGTGCAGGAATGTTGTTTCTGTCTGGAGCCCTTGACCAGGAGCGATGGGGCTTCCAAGCCTATGACGCAGAGCTGCTCCCTGTGCCTTTGGTCCCGCTCCTGCGCCAAGCATCCGCATGCCTGGGACACCGCACTGTATGGCGGGCTGGTGCTGGCTGCGGCAGCTCTGTTCCCTGGGCACAGGGTGCTGCAGAGCCCATGGGATGGGAGCAGGGCTGGGCTTCGGGCGGTGGGGCTGGCAGCTCCAGCCGCCTGGCTTGGCTGGGGGCTTGGGCTGGTGCCCTGCCCGCCAGCTGGGGAATCTGGCTCTGCCGTGGTGGCCGTGGCACTGGCACTGTGTGGGGCGGCTGACAGGTCCAAGCAGCTCCCTGCCCTCTGCACGGGCCGTGCTTCCCCACGGCGGCTGGCGCCGTGCTTTCCCCATCCCAGCACTGTCTCACCCGCACAAGATGCTGACTCCCTCCCGCCCTGCTTCCCCTCTGCCGTGCTCTGCCACGCTCCTGCCCAGCCCCTCGTGCCAGGAGGGTGTCCGATGCCTTCCACACGCCTGGGCCTGCCCTTTGCTCCCCCGTCCCCCCCGTCTCCTGCCCAGCTCTTTGGGCTCCCAGGTGTGAGGCAGCAACAGTGGCAGCCGGGTGTCCCCTTGCCCCCCCGCTCCTCGGCTCTCCCGCCACCTTTGCCACGCAGGTGCACGCCATGGCTGCAGCTGTCGGACCTCTCCCCTGGCTGGCCGGTGCCATGCTCCCTCCCCAGCTGGCCCCCACCCCACTCACTTGCACTGGGAGAACAGAGCTGGGGAGGCTCCGGGCCTGGCTCTGGGGGTCCCTGGCTCCGTCCAGTCCCCCCAAACCTCGCTGCTGGCCCAGCCAGCACCTCCCAGCTGCAGACTTGCAGCCTGGCCGAGGTGCCGCTGTGTCCCGTCAGCCTCTGCCCCAGGCAGGGCTGCTGCCTCCCCGCTGGCAGGATCCAGGCGGGCATCCAGCCCCAGCCGGGATCTGGGACCAGTTTCCTACGGGGGTCTCCGCATGGCGCCCGCCTGCTTGAGGGTGGCTGTGAGTAAGGGCGTGGGAAGGGGCTGCGGTGGCTGTTCCTTCCCCTTTCAGCGGCAGCGGTGGTGACAGGCAGCCTCGTGGCTTGGGCAGCCGGCTGGGATGGAGGATGTCTGCGTGGGTTTTTCCATATTGTTTGTCCTTACAGGGGCTCTGGGTGTAAACGGTGCCCCTGGGCAGACACGGGCTGGGCACGGCACCCAGATGCTCTTGGGGTCCCTGGCAGCCAAAAGTCTTCTCCTGCCTGCTGTGCTGCCCATGCTCATCACCACCCTCCTCTCCCACCAGCAGCAGTGGCTGCCCCGAGCATCCCTCTGCATGTGCCCATGCTGAGGAACGCATGCCTCACCCCAGCTCCCCGGCCCGGCCCTGCACAGGGCTGGGGCTGCCTGCAGGGTTTGTGCTGGCAGTGCCGAGCCTGTCCCTATGGAGTTTCCCGGCCCAGCTCTGAGGCTGACAGTGTTGCCAGACACGGGGGTTTCCCTGCTGCCCCGGCCCTGCCCCTGCTCCCTGCGGAGCCTCCAGAGAGTCACCAGAAAATCCCCCAGGCTGGTGCCAGGAGGAAGCTGGCGAGTGGAGCCATGAGTCAGTGGGAGAGGCCAGGCCGGGGGGTAGAGCTGCGGTCGGCAGCCCCGCACTGGCCACCCAGCTCAAGGATATTCGGGGCCATTGGCCACAGACCCACCGGTGCACCCCGGAGCCAGCCGGGGCCGGGCAAGCACGGGCTTGCCAGGACGGGCTGCACAGTGTGCAGAGCCCTGGCTCTCGGCCCCTCCTGCCATCGCTCTCCTCTGAGCCCTGTCCTGGCCAGCGCTGCTCTGCTCTGCTCGGCCGTGGCTCTGCTCTCAGGGGTGCTGCAGGCAGTGCGGTGCAGTGCGGTGCAGTGCAGTGCAGCGAGGGTGGTTCCGTGGCAATGTGCCCCGGCTGTGGGAGCTGCAGCTCCTGCATGTGGTGGAAACGAGGGATGGGAATAGCATGGGAAAGGCCCAGGGATTTACTACAGTGCTGGGGAGGCTGGAGCCGGATCTGGCCTCCCTGGCTGCACCCCGGAGCCAGCATCAGATGTCCCCTTGCCCGGGCTGTCCTGGGGGTGCATCCTCCCAGTGGTGCTTTTGCATCCAGCTCCAGCACCGGCTCTGTGGGCTGAGGTCCTGGCAGCCTGGAGAGTTGAAGACATGGAGCAGTGCCTGCTCCCTGCACACCCCAGGAGCCGTTGGCTCCAGTGGGGGCCTTGGGGCGCCTCGGCAGAGCCCCATCCTCACCCTGGCTGCTGGCCACGCAGGGAGCACAGGGAGCCGCTGCCTCCTGCCTTGCAAAGAGCTGGGCCATGCACAGGGGTGAGGGGCAGCAGGCTGGACCCCACGGGGAGGGGAGATGGTGGGGGTGGCCTGGCTGTGGGGGTTCCTGGCCTGCGTTGCGCCAGAAGGGGGCTGCATGTGAGCACCGCGGGCTGGACGTGTTTGTCACGCCAGGGCGCAGGACGGCAGCTGCTTGTGGAGCAACTTCCTCTGCCCAGGAACTGGGGCTGCTCTTGCAGGGCTGTGGCATGGAGTGAGGCAACCCCGCGATTTCTCAGCGCCGCTTCCTCCGGGCAGGGCTCGCGCTGCCTGTGAGCTCCCCAGCCCCGGCTGACCATGGCCTCGGGGCTGCATCCCGCTGGCACCAGGCACCCGTCGCTCGGCAGCTCCCCTGCATGCGGCTGGGCTGCAAGTGGGGCCGCAGGACCCCAGCTGGGCGGGGAGTGGTCCAGGGCAGAGCCTGCGCCTGGGGTGAGCCCCCTCAGTGAGCCTGTCTGCCCCACGTGGGTGATGCTCCCCTGGGGCTGAGCCCTCTCTTGGGCCTCGGGGCTCCTCTGCAAGGGCACAAGGGAGCACGGCCCCTTTCCTCTCACTGTCCCCCACCCTTGCTGGACTCCAGTGTAACTCAGGCAGAGCCCAGGGTGATGCATTGCTGGGGGTGGCTGCAGGGGCACAGCCCAGGCTTAGAGAGAGCTGGGGAAGGGGGACCCATTCTGGGACCTGTGTCTTGGGCAGCATCGCTGGGCTGCACCGGCCCTCCCACCTCCCCCAGCTGACGCTGCACCTTTCTCTCTGCTCTGCCATCTGTTTTCCTCTCGCTCCGCATCCCTGTTTGCTTTCCCCTTCACCACTCCTGTTCCCACAAGCGTCGGCACTTTGGGACAAGCAGGAAAACACTATCCCATGGCGAGGTTTGTGCTATGCTGGGTGGGAACCTGATTCAGCAGCACCCTGTGGAGCAGCCGGTGGTGAGGACGGGGAACCTCCATATCCCATGGGCCCCGCTGGAGTGTCCTCGGGCACGGGGCTGCTCCCAGGCAGGTGCTGCCCCCGGTCCCACAGGGCTCTGCCGGGCAGCTGCTGGTGACTGGGCTGAGAGGCACCCGTGGGGCGATGAGACATGGGGACCTCCTATGCCGGGAACGCTCTGCCCCACCAGGGTGACACAGCCGGGGTGGGGGACAGGGGCACAGACACTGTGTCCCGATGAGGGTCCGAGCTCTGGTGTCCAGCTCCCGGGCAGTTGGGCTGCAGGCGCTGGGGGTCTGGGCAGGGGCTCTCTTGCCGGCTCTGCCCACGCGACCCCGGTGCCTACCCAGGCCCCTGTGGGTCTGGCTCTGGTGGCATTGGCCCTCAGCCGGCTGAGCTCAGTGTCGGCCGATGTGGCAACACCGCTGCAGGGTCCCAAGTGCCCAGCTGGCCCCCCAGCCTCCACGACCCCCTGCTGTCCCTGCTGCCACCCTGGGCCTGGGCCAGCAGGGCAATGCCCATCACTGCCGGCTGCTGCGGGGCAGCCCCAGGGCAGCCAGGCTGTGTCGTGCCCCGTGCCCTGGCCCATCCTTGTGCCTTGTGTAGCTGTGGGACCCAGTGTGTTTAGTAAACAAGGTGATGAAACAGTTAAGGCAACGGAGGAGCCTGAGTGTGCCTTTCGTCACCATGGGAAGGGAGCGTGAGTCTGCAGCTGAGGGGTCTGAGGGTGACTCACTGCCCTCCCCGCTGCATAAATAGGAGTGGGAGCCCGGCGGCACCCAGAGCGAGCGGCAGGGACACGGCACAGCCACAGCCCTCCTGCTACCGCTGTGCCATGGCACTCATCCTCCTGGCCCCGCTCGCCATGGGGCTACTGGCCCTCTCCTGCTGCGCGGCCCCTCTCCAGAGCAAGCCGCAGGCGGTTGTCACCTTCCCGGGAGAGCTGGTCAGCACCCTGTCGGACCTGGAGCTGGCGGAGGTGAGGGGAGTGCGGCCCCACGGCTCCCTCCCGGCACCCAGGGCCCTGAGGGGCTCCCGGGGCGGCAGCACGGGCCTGCAGACTGAGCTCAGGGGCTGCCTGTCTCCCTGTGCCCCGGGAGGTGCCCAGGCTGGGGTCGGGCACTGGGGGGGTGCAGTGCCCAGGAGTGCCCGAGCACCCTCCTGCCTGACTCGGCCCCTCCGGCTGCCTTTCCTCCCCAGAGCTACCTGCTGCGGTTCGGCTACACCACAGACGCAGAGGCAAGGACGGGCAGCAAGCACGTGTCCCTGGCCAAGGCACTGCGCAAGATGCAGAAGCAGCTGGGCCTGGAGGAGACGGGGGAGCTGGATGCCAGCACGCTGGAGGCTATGCGAGCCCCCCGCTGCGGTGTCCCTGACGTGGGAGCCTTCCTCACCTTCGAGGGGGACCTCAAGTGGGACCACATGGACCTGACGTACCGGTGAGTCTCTGCCCCAGGAGATGGAGCCCATGGAGCAACAGTCACCTGGGGGATGGAGACAGGCGCAAGGGCCCAGGCAGGGTGGCAGTCTCATCTCAGCCCACTGGCCGTGCCTCTGCACTGCCGGCACAGCTGGGTCTTGGTGCAGCCAGGTCCAAGCTGGCACAGCAGCAGCATCTGCTCCCCGGTGCCTGGGAGAGCATCTGAGCCCTGGCCTGAGGGTGGTGGCCAGCTGCCCTGCCTGGCCGTGCCAGCGCTGCTGTCCCTTCGCAGGGCGGGGGCACATCCCCGCCGTGCACCCAGAGCAGGATCACTCCTGCAGCAAGAGCCAGGACCTGGCAGTGCTGACCGTCCCGCTCCCCCCGGCAGGGTGATGAACTACTCCCCTGACCTGGACCGTGCCGTGATCGATGACGCCTTCAAGCGGGCGTTCAAAGTGTGGAGCGACGTGACCCCCCTCACCTTCACCCAGATATACAGCGGCGAGGCAGACATCATGATCATGTTTGGCAGCCAAGGTGACGTCCCACAGGCAGGCGGGGAGCTGGGAACCAGCTCAGCCGCGGGGAGAAGGCTGGTGATGTGCCCTGCCCGCAGGACCATCACCCCACATCTCCCCGGGGCCGTGTCCCCACGTGCCCAGGGTCCCTCTGCCCCTGCATGTGCCAACAGGCACGTGTGTGTGCAAGCACACAGGGGGTGCGCAGGGCTCGGGTGCTCAGGGTCCATGCATGCGCCGGGGCACAGGGGCTCCTCTGGTGGGGCTGGCCCTGAGCGTGTTTGTCCCCGCAGAGCACGGGGATGGGTACCCCTTCGACGGCAAGGACGGGCTCTTGGCCCATGCCTTTCCCCCAGGCCTGGGGATCCAGGGCGATGCCCACTTTGATGACGACGAGTTCTGGACACTGGGAACTGGCTTAGGTAAGGGCAAGGCCTGGTGGGTTGTGGGGAGCCAATGGTGCCTGCCCGAGCCCTGTCGCTGAGCCGCTCCTCTCCCGAGCAGTAGTGAAGACCCGCCATGGGAATGCCAACGGGGCCAACTGCCACTTCCCCTTCATCTTCGAGGGCCGTTCCTACTCCCGGTGCATCACAGAGGGGCGCACGGACGGGCTGCCCTGGTGTGCCACGACCGCCAGCTATGACCGGGACAAGAAATATGGCTTCTGTCCCAGTGAACGTGAGTAGCAGCAGCTGCAGCCCCTGCCCAGCCCCACGGGTGCCCGGGGCTGTCCTCATCCCTCCTCGCCTTGCAGTTCTCTACACCAACGGCGGCAACAGTGACGGGTCCCCCTGTGTCTTCCCCTTCGTCTTCGACGGCACCTCCTACAACACCTGCACCACGGACGGGCGATCCGATGGCTACCGCTGGTGTGCCACCACCGCCAACTTCGACCAGGACAAGAAATACGGCTTCTGCCCCAACCGAGGTGCGAGCGGGGAGGGGGTGTGTGGGGAGGCCAGTCCCCAGCCATCGTGCACAAGGTGGGCACCCGAGGGGTCTTGGGGCTGTCCCGGGGGCCGGGGCCAGCCCCACTGATGCTGCACTGCAGACACAGCGGTGATTGGCGGCAACTCCCAGGGGGACCCCTGCGTCTTCCCCTTCACCTTCCTGGGGCAGTCCTACAGCACCTGCACCAGCCAGGGCCGGCAGGACGGCAAGCTCTGGTGTGCCACCACCAGCAACTACGACACCGACAAGAAGTGGGGCTTCTGCCCAGACAGAGGTACCAGCCCCCCTGCCCGCACCCTCCGGCCCCACACTGTGCCGCACTGGCGTGGTCCCCACGGGGGTCGTGGTCCCCGGCTGCCGTGTCCTGTCCCACCAGGTGCTGAGGCCAGTGCTTTCCCCCAGGTTACAGCATCTTCCTGGTGGCTGCCCACGAGTTTGGGCACTCACTGGGGCTTGACCACTCCAGCGTGCGCGAGGCTCTGATGTACCCCATGTACAGCTACGTCCAGGACTTCCAGCTGGACCCAGATGATGTCCAGGGCATCCAGTACCTCTACGGTGAGCAGCTGCGCTACAGCTGGGCATGCCGGGGGTCCCGTGGCACTGGGCCAGCCCCCAGCCTCACGCCCTCCCCTGTATTTGCTCAGGTCGTGGCTCTGGCCCCGCGCCCACCGCCCCTGCGCCCGTGCCCACTGAGGAGCCCCAGCCCATGCCCACGGAGGCTGGCAGCACCTCCACCACCGAGGAGGAGGTGGAGGAGGAGACGCAAGAGCCCACGGCCGAGCCCATTCCCGTGGACCCTAGCCAAGACGCTTGCATGGAGAAGAACTTCGATGCCATCACAGAGATCAACGGGGAGCTGCATTTCTTCAAGGACGGGTGAGCGGCAGTGCCCGGTGCCTCCTGCCCTGGCGAGTGCTGGGGTGATGAGGGGGCATGGGGGGACATTGGGCTGTGCTGGGGGCATGGGGGGACATGGGGCTGTGCCAGGCTGAGGTTACCAGGACGACTGACCTTCCCCAACAGGAAATACTGGACCCTCTCATCCTTCTGGAAGTCGGGCATCCAGGGTGCCTTCTCTGTCGCAGACACCTGGCCTGGCCTCCCGGCTGTCATCGACGCCGCTTTCCAGGACGTGCTCACCAAGAGGGTCTTCTTCTTCGCCGGTGAGCTCTGCCCCTGCCGCCCTTGGCCCCGGTGCTGCCGGGCATCATGAGGAGCCCACTCCTGCCCTGGCGCCCTTGGGGCTGGCTGACGCCCATGCTCTCTCCTGGCTGCAGGTCGGCAGTTCTGGGTGTTTTCTGGCAAGAACGTGCTGGGCCCCCGGGGGATCGAGAAGCTGGGCATTGGGAAGGAAGCCGGCCGCATCTCGGGGGCCCTGCAGCGGGGCCGTGGCAAAGTGCTGCTCTTCAGTGGGGAGAGCTACTGGAGGTGAGCGGGTCTGGACGGCTGCAGTGGCACCTGCAGGCTCCTCCCGCAAGGGGCTGGGGCGGAGGGCTCCTGGCAGCCCTCAGCACAGCTGTGCTCTCCTCGCAGGCTGGACGTGAAGGTCCAGAGGGTGGACAAGGGCTACCCCCGTGCCACCGATGATGTCTTCACTGGCGTCCCCCTTGACGCGCGCAATGTCTTCCTCTACCAAGGTGAGCAGGGACCTGGCGGGTGGGGGCCGTGCCGTCCCCCCCAGGCTGCCCCAAGCCGCCTGCGGGCAGCGGCTGCATCACCCCGGTGCTGGGCTGGGGATGCTTGTGAGCGTGGGGAATGGCCCTGGGGCAGTGCACGCCATCAGCCCCGGCAGGTCCCTGTGGTGGGGCTGGCTGGGCCCTGGCGAGGGCCATCTGCCGGGGCCAGATCCCCACGTGCCCATGCCGCTCGGGCGGCTGCCAGGACGGGTCCTTGCACAGCCAGCCTCTTGCTGACCCGCCATTCCCTCCGCCTCCCTCCTCGCCCAGACAAGTACCACTTCTGCCGGGGCAGCTTCTACTGGAGAATGACACCACGCTACCAGGTGGACCGGGTGGGCTACGTCAAGTACGACATCCTGCAGTGCCCCCAGCAGTGAAGACCCGACCACCGCCCATCTCTGGCCCGCACGCTGCTCCCTGCCCACCTCTCCCAACCCCTCGGCTCCCGTCTGGCAGCCTGACTCGCCGGGGGCCGCGCAGCCTTGCGGCCATGGGGCAGCCCCTGCCGAGGTGGGGGCTTTGCCGTCCCCTGGGCAGGAAGGGGCAGGGAGTCCTGGGGTCGCCCCTCAGGAGCTGCCCAGCCCGGGGAGCCCCGGCTGGGGAGCAGGACTCTCGCCACAGCTGGCACCGTGCCGCCCCTGCCCGCGCCGGCTCCGCCGCGCAGAGGCGTTTGCCTGGCGCAAACCGCACATGGATTTGTAACGACTTTGTCTTTTTCCTGAGCCAGCCATACCGGGTCGGGCCGGGCTCTGCTGGGAGCTGGCGCCCAGGGACTCGGCCAGGCCAGGGACGCGGGGCTCTGCCAACCTCCATCTGCCATTTTTTAATAAAGACAATCCTTCGGATACGGCCTCCGAGTGCTCCGTCTGCCGGCTGGGGATGTGGTGTGGTGAACCCCCCAAGGTGTGGGGTGCCAGCATCGGTGGGGAAGGGAGTGGTGGGAGAGGGGGCTGCAGCCAAGCCCCCCTTCTGCTGAGGGCTCCGGGATCCCTAAGGTACAGCGGGTCCCACCGGGGAGGACGTCCCTGGGTCCCCACATCCTCCGCCACCTGCCCCACGCCATGCGCAGCCCCCCGTGCCCCTCCACCCTCCAGAGCCCCTCCTGCCCCCCGGCTCCCCTGTACCCCGCCAGCCCCCGGCCCTCCCCCGCAGCCCCCGCTCTCCACCGGCGGGAGGGATGGGCGCTTGTCGCAGGCTGCGACACGGCGTGTGGCCGGGCCCCGCGGCAGCCTGGCCCCCCCGCAGAGCCGCCCTGCCCCGGCCCACCCCGGCCTGTCCCAGCGCCGCCCGCGGAGCCCAGCGGCGGGGCCGGGGCCGTGTCCGGGGGCTGCCCGGGGCCGTGGCAGGGTGGGGCGACCACAGCCCCGGGCTGTAATTAGCTGTAATTAGCGGCCGCGGCTCCGCGCAGGGCGGGGGCAGAGTGTGGCCCCGTCCCGTCCCGTCCCGTCCCGTCGGGGTCCGGTCCCAGCACCCCCCGTGCGGCGGCGGCTGCGGGGCCGGGCGGAGCGGAGCGACCCCGCGGTCCGTCCCGTCGAACCGAACCGAGCCGAACCGAACCGAACCGAACCGAGCTTAGGCTAGCCAAGTCGCGCCGACCAGAGCCGAGCCGAGCCGAACCAAGCCGAGCCGTGCCGAGCTGAACTTAGCCTAGCCGAGCTGAGCCGACCCTTGCCAAGCCGAACCGAGCCGCGCCAGCCCAGCCAGCCGAGCCGAGCCGAACCGAACCGAGCTTAGGCTGCCGAGCCGAACCGAGCCGAGCCAGCCCAGCCAGCCGTGCCAGCCGAGCCGCGCCAGCCCTGCAGCCGCGGGGGCGGCGCGGCGGGCGGTGCCGCGGGCACTAGGACCCCGGTCAGCGCCCGGCGGGGCCGCGCTCGGCGGCCGCCGGGGCCCGGAGCCACTTGTGGAGGCGGCGGGGCCATGAGCCGGCGGTTCACCGTCACCGCGCTGCCCCGCCACGGCCCCGCGGCCGCCCGCGGACCCGACCGCGCCGCGGGGGGCGGCCGCCTGCCCGGCCGCGACGGCAGAGGTGAGCGCCCGGCAGGGCCGGCGGGGCGGGCGCCGGGGGGGCTCCGTGGGGGGGGGTCCGCGGAGCAGAGCCGGTAGGGCTGAACCGGTGGAACAGGGTCCGTGGGCAGGGCAGGGTCCGTGGGGAGGGTCCGCGGGGCAGGGCAGGGCCGTCGGGCTGCCGCGGGAGCGTGCGGAGTCGCCCCAGACCAGTGGTCGGTCGGCCGGGCCCCTCGGAGGCAGTGGGGACCCCTGGAGCAGGGCTGGTGCGGGGCTCAGAGGACAGGGGTGCAGAGCGGGCAGTGGGGCGCAGCTGCCTGGGCAGGACCCCTCATCCCCGGCCTCTCCTCCAGGGCTGCCCCCGTTCCCTGGGAGCTCCCCTGCCCCATCCCCGTCCCGTGGGTCTGTCAGAGCAAGGCCCTGCTCCTGCGGGACTGGCAGCGGGATGGAGCCAGGCTCGCGGCTGGCACACAGGGAGACGGCAGTGGGGTGCGAGGCTGCGCGTTGCTCCTCGGGAGCCGTGGAGAAGGGTGGGCTGCGGGGCTGCGGCTGGGCCAGCGCGAGGGCATGGGGAGGGTGGGCTGTGGCTAGCCCTCAGCGGCAGCGGCCCAGTGGGCTGCAGTGGACGTGGGCGCTGGGGCTGGCAGGCCGTCGCCTCGTGGTGCCCAGGGGACGTGGTGTCAGGGCTGCACTGTCACTGGAGCCATATTGATCCCAGAAACCCAGCCGACGGCAGCACCGTGCTGTGCGGAGCTGTGACCTTGCGCCCTCGGCGAAGGGCGCTGGTGGGAGGTGGCGAGCAGCCAGACGGGTGCCGTGATGGCCAGGCCGGGCTCTGCCCCCACGAGTGGGCTCCGGCCCCTGCAGCACCCTGCCCAGGACCTCGGCTGTGGCAGGGTGGCACAGGGCTGGACCCAGTGGTGGGTGGGCGCAGAGCCACTTGTCACCCCACGGCATCCCGGGGCGGCTGGGCCTGGCCTATGGGCTGCGCCGGGAGCAGAGCAGCCGGTGCTGAGCTGGAGTCCGCAGCCCTCCAGCCATGGCTTATCGGCTCGGTGGCTGATCTCCTTGTGGGGGGCCAGGCGAGGAGCAGGCCTGGCCGTGGGAGAGCTGGGGTGGGCATGCTGCAGGGGCCACAGCAGGGGAGGTGCAGGGACGCTGTGACCTTGCACCCTCGCAAAGGACAGCCAGTGGCCTGGCCCTGCCGGCAGGCGCCCCAGGACCAACCCTGCACCGCGGCCACGGCAGGGTGTGTGCCGAGGGGTCGGGGCAGCACACGGGAGAGCCCCCGGGCTGCCCCAATGCATGCCCCACGTTGCTCGGTGGCCCCGGGGCTGTGGATGCAGCCTCCCGGGGGGATGGATGGGAGGCGGTGCCGTGGGGCTGGGTGCCTGCAGGGCTGGCGTGGGGCTGACAACGGCAGAGCTGCCTGTGCGGCGGCGGGGAGGGACCGGGTCCCATGCGGGTGCTCGGTGGCGCCTGGCCTTTCCCAGCGTCACGCGCGGGGTTGGCAGCGGCGCTGGGGTGATGGAGGCCTGAGGGCCTCGGAGCGGGTCCCGGGGGGGGAGCAGGTGGGGGCCGCAGCCGGCCGTGCTGCTCGGTGCCGGGGTGGCGCGGAGGCCCGCAGGGGCGGCAGGAGGACCGTCAGCTCCCGCACAGACGCCGGCGCTGCGGGACCACCCGGCCCCGCGGGGCCTCGCTCCCGGCTGGCCCGGGCCGGGGCCGTGGGGCCGCCTTGCTGCCGCCCCTCCCGGCCGGCTCTGTCCGTGGGCGGCCCCAGGCGGCCCCAGCAGCCGGCGCTGGGGAGAGGTTTCAGCCCGGTGCGGAGCCCGGGCAGGGGCGGCCTGGGGCTGCCGGGACGGCCGCGGGAAGGGACTTCCCGGTGCCGGGCCGGGCGCCGCAGCGGGGGCCCCGGGGCCGGGCGCAGGTTGTTGCTGGGCTCGGGACGGGACGGGACGGCGCGGAGTCTGTGCGGGTCTGTGCGGGGGCGGCCGGAGCTGAACGGGGCCTCGCCGCCGCCAGGGGGCGCTGCGGGACGGGACGGCCACCGACGGGGAGCCCCGCCCCGCAGAGCCCCGCCCCGCGCGGCCACGCCCCGCCCCGCCCCGCCGCCGTCTGCGGGACCCGGCCGCCCCCACGGGGGTCTCGCCCCCCCCCAGCACCCGCGGCGTGGGGGGCCGGGCCTTCCGCGGGGCCGGGGGTCGGGTGGGCCTCCCCGGGACCCAGCGGTGCGGGGCTGGGCTGGGCCCCCCGGGGGCGCTGGCCGTGGGGCAGCTGCCCTGGCGCGGGGGGGCACCGGGGCATCCCTGGAGCGGAGCCCCCCCGTATCTCAAGGCAGCCGGGCTCGGCGGCAGTCGCCATGGCAACCAACTGGTTAAGGAGCCTCTCTCGTTGCCATGGGAACCCGGCCCCGTGTCATCCCTGCCGGCGGCTCCTGATGCTGGGGGGGGGGGTTCAGCCGCTGTCCAGACCCAACGGGGAGGGCGGGGCCGCGGGGCCGCGGGCAGGGGGTGTGCACGGGGGTGGGCACCCGGGAGGGGGTGGGCCTGGGCGGCGGCGGGGGCCCCACCAGCCCCGGCTGCGTCCCGCCCGTGCGGCTGCTGCCCGCAGGGACACCCTGCTGCGGGGCCGCTGCCCTGGGGGGCCCGGGGTGCGGGGGGGGGGCAGGGCCACCCGTGGGTGCCAGGGCAGGGGCCTCGCAGCCCCGCTCGAGGCGCCGGGTGCAGAGGGGTGCGTGGAAGGGGGAGCCTCTGCGGAGGCTGTGTGGGCAGGGGGCCCCCCCGCCCACCACCCCTCGCTGCCGTGGCCCCTCGGCTCCCCCAGCTCCCCCAGAGCTGCACATCACAGGTTCGTGGGAGACTGGGTGCTCTTGGGAGGTGTTGTTAAAAGCGCCAAGGGGCTGCAGCGTGGAGGGGCTGCGTGGCACAGGGGGTGTGGGACTGCTCCCGGGGGGCTGAGGCAGCCCAAGCCCCAACTGCTGCCCGCAGCACCTTCCCGAGGCCTCTCCATGCCGCTGGACCCACCGTGGGTGCTCCGGCAGGGTGCCAGGGGCTGGGGGTGCTTGCACAGGCTGTGGGGCCGGGCACGGGGTGCCGTGTGGGACGCAGGACACCCCAGTGCCTTGGTCAGCCACGCTCCTGTGCCCGACTCTTTTGGGAGCAGCCGGCGATGGCTGTGCAGCCGCTCCTCGGCCGGCCCAGTGCCCTCTGGCCCTCGCTCAGCTGTGGCAGCCCTGCGTCCCTGGGGGGCTGCAGCCAGTGCGGGGCTGCTCGGGGGGTGCTCCTCGGCTGCGCTGCCCAGGAGTGGGGCCTGGCAGGAGGAGGTCACTTCTGCAGCTGATCCCTGTGCCGGGCTGCCCAGCCACCCACTGCCGCAGCCCTGCTGCCGGCAAGACATCTGGGCAGGGCAGCCGGGGACGCCGCGCCAGCTGCGTACGGTGCAGGGCTGTCGTGACGCAGGAGCTCACATCCTCCTGCCCTGCCCCACTGCCTCCTGCCCTGCCCCACTGCCGCCCTTCTGCTCTCAGCCTTGGGCAGCTGCACCAGCTCCCAGCTACCCATGGCTCTGCTCCCAGCCCCATGGGACACTGTCCCTCCCTCCATGTCCTGTCCTGCCACTGGAGCTGGTGGCAGGTCCCAGCTGGCACCCATGTCACCTCCAGGCTCTGTTTTTGCCCTGGTGCTGGTAGCAGGGCCCTGACCTGTCTGGACGGGGACGAGCAAGACCCCTCCATCCCGCCGAGGTGCTGCAGGACGTGCTGCCCCTGGACTCATGGGGTCGGCAGGACAGAGCGGTGCAGGGCACACCGTGATGCAAATCCTCCGGCACAGCCCCTAGCTGTGTGTGTGCATTGCTGCCCTCTGAGCCTCACTGCGCCTCCAGGCTCCCCTCCCACCCCTCCATCCTCTGGGGTCTCTCCTGCCCCAGCTCTTCTTTCTCCCCGGGGCTGCCTGGCCTCATGGCCCTTGAGGCCCTGGCACCGCGAGGAGCACCCTGCCAAGCCGGGACCACGGGGTCTCCCATCCAGGCAGGGTGTGGATCAGGCAGGCTGCCAACGGTGCCCGGGGATCGCTGCAGGCGGTGCAGCATGCCCACCAGCATCTCTGCAGCATTGCTGCCCTCGCCTCCTGGGCGGGCTGCTGCCAGGCTGCCCACTCCATGCCCTCAGGAGGTTTCCCAGCACCTCTGGCACGTGTCTTGCTCCTGGGAGGTTTGACCTCTGCCAGTGACAAGACAGGCAAGGGCTGTGTGGCTGCTGCCGGGCTGCCTGCCCTGGGAAGAGCTGCGGCGACGGTTGCCCCCACCCGGGCTCTGCACTACATGGTGGGTGCGGGGGGTCTGGGATGCGCTCAGGGGGCTCTGTGGGGTCTGCAGTGGCACAGGGTGGTTTGCGAGGATGCTCTGTGTCCCGGACTGGCTCTGGCTCTTGGGGATCTCACACAGCTCAGCAGTTTCCATCCCGGCGGGGTGTGCAGAGGCATTCATGGAGGGATGGTCCAGCTGTGTTGGTGCCAGCCCCTTGGCCTGGCAGAGGAGTTACGCAGCTCTCTCCTGTCATTCCTGGGCAGCCTCTTGCAGTTAAGTGGGGCACTGATGCCGTGCCTGGCCACTTGCAGCTGATCCCCCGCTATGCCCAGGGAAAGCCGTCTGCCTCCCTCCATGCCCAGCTCCTCTGCCCATGCCCTTGCGCTGCCTGCAGCCCTGGTGCCAGACCCCTTTCCTGGGTGCCCCCCTGGCACCAGGGCTGCAGGCAGCGCAAGGGCATGGGTGCTGCCCAAGCCATGCCAAGCCTCCCTGCTCCCAGCACACTGGGGTCACGTACCCCAGCCCCAGGGCATCATGCTCGTGGGTCAGGGCTAGGTCAGTGCTGTGCTGGGGGGGGTCAAGCCCCCTAGGTCTGGCTCTGCCCCAGGGACACCCTCAATGTGCTCCCCCATGCCGGTGGGACCCTACGCATGGGCTAAGCAAATGCAGTCGATGGCGTAGCCCCCCTGCGCTGCTGGCAAATCCCAGCCCCTGCAATGGAGCCATAATCCAGGGATTAGGGGATTCGTGGTCCTTCACATGCTCCCTCCCCCCCATCTGTTTTAGCAGGAAAATCCCTCTTGTGCCGAGTCCACACGCTGCGGACTCCTGCACAAAACCACCCTCTTGGCACTCGCCGTGGCTGGCTGGCCCCCGGCCCGCTGCCCCTCTGCCCAGCCACGGCCTCCGTGCGTGGGTGTGCTCTGCAGACCCCCCAGGACCTGCCAGGGAGGGCGGCTCTGCCCGCTGCGTCCTGCCTGCAGCCTGGGCTGTGCAGGCAGCGTGCGGGGTCCAGTCCCTTCCCTTGGGAATGGGCCAGCCCCTTGCTCCAGCGCTGGCTCCCGCTCAAGGCCGAGGGACGCAGGGGCGAGGGGCCGGTGCTGCTGTGGCTGGGCAGGGGCAGCCCCATGCCATGGCTGGTGCACAGGATCCTGGGCAGGGAGGGGAGGTGGGGGCCGAGAGGGGGGGTCAAAGCTCTCTGCCCACCCTGGGGCAGCCCCGGAGCTTCCCGCCCTGGCTGTGGGCCGTCCTGCGCCACTTGCCGCGGAGCTGGGGCTGTGCCGGTGTGGCTCCGGGGGACGGTGGGCCCGGGGGTCCTGGCTGCAGCAGGCAGGACAGGGCAGGGGCTGGGGCTGCTGGCGGGGCTGGTGTGAGAGGTCCGAGCCCTCCTGCCCCACAAGGTGAGGGCCGGGGAGCCTCCGCGCTGCAGAGCAGCTGGCCCCATACCAGGAGAAAGTAAACAATTAATTACAGCCGTCAAGAAGTAACTAACGCCAGCGGGCTGTCATGATCTCAGCCCGCTCCGGAGGAGATGCCGGGAGCTGCAGCCAGCTCTGGCTCTGGGATCCTCCCGGATTAAGTGGGTGAGAGAAGTGGGGGCTGCGAGCGGCCCTGCGGGGTCAGTGCGGGGTCCTGTCAGCAGCCCCCGGCCCGAAGGCGGCCCTGAGCCCCGTGGCCCTGCTGGGGCACGGGCTGCGAGGGCCGGGGGCTCCACAGGAGGCAGCAGGGCCGAAGGGTCTCGGCCCCTTCGCAGCCCTTCTCCAAGGACAGCCCTAGACCTGCCGTGCTGCTGGGGTGTTCCTGGGCACGGTGTGACCCCGGCCCCCCTGCAGACCCGGGGTGCTCAGGCCAAACCCGCTCCCCTCTGTGGGCAGCATTGCCCACTCTGCAGGGCTGCTGCAGCCCGGCTGGGCAGAGCAGGGTGGGCAGCCTCTGCCGGACCCCTGGCCCCGCTGCCGGGTGGTCTGGGTGTCCCCCTCCTCCCCGGAGTGCCCTTGCATGATGGCAGCTGCAGGCCGGTCCTGCTGCTGGGGCGGGGGGCTTCACCCCCGGCCAGGGCCCTGCTGCCTGCAGAGGGGTCCTCAGCGTGGCTGTCGCTGCCCCACCCGCGAGCTGCCCCCACCTGCGAGCCGCCCCCGCCGGCCTCGCTGCAGGCAGGGGCAGGGGCCGGGGCTGGCCGGGCAGGGGGCTGCCCTGACCCCAGGCCTCAGCGTCCCTCGGGGGTCTGCCCCCCTGCACGCCCCGAGCCGGCTGCCGGCTCCCGGGGCTGCGCCGGGGCCCGGGGCGGGGTGCGGGGCGCGGGGTGCGGGGCCGTCCCGCCCGCGCCAGCCGGGGCCCGCAGCGCTGCCGTGTCCTAGTTCCCCCCCCCGCCCGGCTCAGCCGGGAGGCGGCGTGCGCTCCGCTCCGCGCCCTCCCCCGCCTCGCCCCTGCTGCCGCTGCTCCCCTCCCCACAGCGGCGGGGGCAATGCCTCCTGCATACGTGATGAAGTGAGCGGCCGGGCTGGGCTCCGCCGGCAGCAGCGAGCCGTCAGCCCGGGCGCCTCCGCACTGCAGCCCCCTCCCACCGGCGGCGGCGGCGGGGGGCGGCGCGGGGACGCGGCTGGCTGCGGAGCGCGGCGCTCGCAGCAACCGGGCAGCAGCGTGCGGCCGCGGGCAGCCGGCGCCATGCTGAACAACCTGGCCGACTGCGAGGACGGCGACGGCGGCGCCAGCCAAGGTGAGGGACCGGGACCGGGGGACCGCGGACCCGGGGAGCCCGGGGCGGCCGCCCCTGCCGGGCCGGGGGCCGGGGGCCGGGGCTCGGGGCTCGGCGCCGAGCGGGTGGCAGAGGCGGCGCGGAGGCGGGGGCCGCCAGGGCTGGGGGTGCCGCGGCCGCCGGACCCCGCCGCGGGGCAAGCGGGCAGCACCGGCACCGGCCGCGACGGCGGCTCCGGGTCCACGGCCCCGCGGGGCTGCGGCGGGCGGTGCGGGGCTGCACCCGCTCCCGCTGCCGGCGCCTCCGCGCAGCCCCGGCCCCGCTCCCGCCGCTGCGGCAGCCCCGGGAAACGGCGGCGCGGCTGGAGCAGCAGCCGCGGCGGGGCCGAGCCGTGCGCGGGGCTCGCCGGGGAGCCGCCTCCCGGGCGGGGGCTGCGGGCTGCGCTCCGGGCGATCCCGCCGGACGCCGGTCCCTGCCCTCTCCCCGGCAGCCCCCGGCGGCCGCTGCACCGGCCCGCTCCCGCCCGCCCGGGACCCCTGCAGGGGTCCCCGCGCCCGGCTGCCGCCCCCCCTACCCCAGCCTCCTCCTCCCCAGCCCTCCCCACCGCCTCCCCCCTCCGGCTGCCGCCCGCCCATCCCCGGCTGCCTCCTCCCCAGCCCTCCCTACCGCCTCCCCCGTCCCCGCTGCCGCCCCCCCATCCCTCCCTGCTGCCGCCCGCCATCTCCGGCTGCCGCCCCCCCGTCCCTCCCTCCCGCCTCCCCCGTCCCCGCCGCCGCCCCCCGGGGCCGCTCGGGGCTCTGCCCGCCCGGGGCCGCCGCCGCTGTCCGCGGTGCTGAAGCCGCCGCCCGGGCCCTGCGCCGGGGCCGGCGGGAGCCGCTCGGCCCGGGGCCGCTGTGCTCTGCAGTGCCGAGCTGTGCCGAGCTGAGCCGTTCCAAGCCAAGCTGAGCCGTGCCGAGCCGTGCCGTGCCGTGCCAAGCCGAGCCGAGCTGCTCCGCTCGGTCTAGCCTGTGCCCTGCCCTGCCAGTCCGGTCCAAGCTGTGCCATTCCCTGCCAACCCGTGCCGTGCCGGCCATGCTGCAGGCCCGGCGCAGTGCAGGCGGGCAGGGCTGCTGCGGGCGAGGGGACGGGGCCGCAGCCCCGTGGGCGATGGGGCCGCCAGGCCCTGGCAGCAGCCACGCGACTGCTGGCACTTTGGCCTGAGCTTGCCCCGGGCACCTGCCAACAGCCGCGCTGCTGCGGAGGGTCCTGGGGCCCCTGCGGGGACACGTCCAGCCCCAGGCAGCTGAGCCAGTGCAGCACCCTCTCCTGCAGGTGTTTCTGTCGGGCACAGGGATGGGTTGGAGCCAGGGAAATGCAGTGATGTGCCCGAGGGGACCTGCAGTGCCTCTCTGACTCCCCCCAGCCCCCCACCAGCTCCCCTTGCCAGGTCCCCTCGCGGGGTCTGCTGAAAGCCCCGGCCAGGAGGGGACAGCCGGCTCTGGCAGTCGCTGCAGAAGTCCCTGGCTGCCTGCAGTGAGGCTCTGGGCACAGCCGCGATGAGGCTTTTGGTGTTCGCTCTGCTCCGCCGACCTGAGCCTGTTTATTTCCTTGTTTATTCCCAGCTCCACTCAAGGTCAGGGCTGGCAGGAGTCTTCTGGGGACACCTTGCTGGGCTGGGGGAGCCACGCTGGCACCCGGCTGTGCCCTTCCCTGAGCTCTCACCCTCCCCTTGCCCTCTGCAGCACCAGGATCTATCCCACTCGCTGCATTTCCATTGCAGCCATGCCAGCGGCACGGCGGCAAGCATTTCTGCCTTGCTGGGGTCTGGCGGGAGGGCTGGACACGGTGCCACTACAGATGGAGCAGGCAGACTGTCCCTGAAGCCGGGCCTGGCGAGATGGTGCTCTGTGGGACGGCAGGCGCGGGGCTGGAGGTGACGGGGGCCCTGGGGGGCTTGGGAGAGCAGGGGAGCGGCTGCGGGGAGGGGCACGGCAGGGCCCTCCGCACCCGTGCCGAGGGCGGCTGCTGCGGGGGAGTGGGATTGCCCCCCCTGCCGAGGGTCGCACTGAGCTCCCTGCGCGGAGTCTGTCTGTGGGGACTGTGGATGCCCCGGGGGGGTGGCAGAGCTGTTGCATGCCAGCAGGGCCTCCCCAATGCGTGCCGGCTGCTCCAGTGCTGGCCGGACAGCAACTTGCTGAGCCCAGTGGCGCTGCTGAAGCCCTGGGTGCCACTTAGGCCATTTCTGTTGGAAAGGTCCAGCAGTGTCCCTGCTCTGGTCCCCGCTCTGGACAGCCTGCGAGAGCCTCATGACAAGGGCTGGAAGGGCTCCAGCCCTGGCAGCCCGGCAAGGGCTGGGCTGGTGGCAGACCCTCTGGGGAGGTGGTGGGGAGCGGGGGAGCAGGCAGGGCTGCTGCCTGCAGTGTCCAGGCTGGCAGCTTGCACCGCTCTGTTTGGGCTGTGGAAATATCAGATGCAGCCCCGCTGCAGGCTGCCGTGCCAGTGCTCCAGCCTGGAGGCACCGGACTGCCCAAGGAGGGGAGACCCAGGGCCGGGAGCTTTGCTGGAGCTTGTGTCCACGGCCATTTCCAAGGCAGGGCTCGGGCTGTCAGAGAATCTGGGAAGCTGTTTAAACGCAGCCAGCCAAAGCGCCTGTGCTGGAAATCCTGCGCCTGCAGGGCCGGCTGATCAAAGGGAGGATAATCCCAGGTTTAGGAAGGAAGAGGATAGGTCTGAAGTATCAGTTGGTCTAATTTGGGTCAGGCAGTGAAAGAATCCAGCCCAAAAGGCCACTCGGTGTGCCTGCTGGCTGGAGGGGCAAAGCGCAGCCCCAGCGCAGAGGGAGCATCCCACCCCCCCCCACCCCACCCCACTGCCGTGCTGCAGCTGGGAGCCGGCACTGCTGTGCATGCTGCCAGCACGAGCCAGCGCTGCTCTGGCCACTGGTGGTCTCTGCTTCAGTGGGGGCTGCAGCAGCTCCGTGGCCTCTCCAAGGGTTACCCTCCCCGGGGCAGCTGGCAGATACCCTTGCTCAGGGGAGAGGGAAGCCTGGGTGGGAGCAGAGGTGCCAGTTGGCATTAGGGCCCCTTGGCCATCCCCATCTGTCTTAGGCACCCCCAGGCCAGCAGCCCAGGGCCAGGCCAGCGGACATGTGACCAAGTCCCCTTGATGGCTGGGGGTGACTGAACAGCACCGTGGCCTTCCCAGCCAGCAGCTCCTGCAAAATGGCAGCAGCTGAGGACATCAGCCAGGGCCACGTGCTCACCCGTGTGCTCACCAGGCTGCTGGGGTCACCCTGGGGTGCCCCTTGCTGCTGGCTGCAGGCAGAGCCTTGGGGAGCAGGAGGAGGCTGCTTGCCAGCCAGTGCGGTCGAACGCTCTGGCAAAAGTCAAGGTGCCCCGTGCACCTCCAGGGGAGCCCCGGGGCGTCCCTGGGCGCCGTGAGCAGCCACCGCACTGCTGCTGCCCCTGGGGCTGGCGGGACTGGGGCGGTGGGGTGGCACAGGAGGGGCCAGCGGCCAGGCCCGTGCAGGGGGTCCCTGAGCTGTCAGCACCCCTGTGACAGCACCCAGTGGGCCTTGGGGCGCTGCGGGAGCACAAACAGAGGCGCAGGGGGAATGTGGGGCTGGGGCTCGCCGTGTGCTGTGGAGGGGCTGGGCTGGCCATGGCCGGGCAGGAGCGGGCAGCAGCCCTGACAGCAGCTCTGGTTAATTAGCCCATAGGGTTTGGCTGCCCGGGCTCCCCCCAGCCAGTGCTCGGTGCCCTGTGCCATGTAAAGCGATTAGGGAGGATTTGGGATAAGGGACCTGACGCTTCCCAACCCAATTTAGGGCTGAGTAAAAAGCCATTAGGAGATCACATCGTGGCTGGCGCTGCAGCCCGAGCGCTGCCCTGCGGGGTGGGCGAGCTCCTAGGGGCGCAGGGACAGTCCCTCGGCTTTGCGGGCCCCGGGCTGCCGGGGCGAGCAGCAGGGCTGGCTTTGGGACGCCCTGGGTCGGCGGTAACCCCTGCCGCAAGCGGGACTGCGCAGTGCCCGCAGCTGGGCTGTGGGTTCCTGCCAGCAGCCCTGCCGCCAGCCCTTCCAGCCGCCGCAGCAAATTAAAAGGCCGATTCATGTTGAGTGATCCCTGGGGAGGGGGGCGGCTGAGCGCCGGGATCGAAGCCTGGCACGGCTCGGCTCGGCTCGGCTCCCGCGGCCTCTCCCGAGCCGGGCTGCCCGGCCCCGGGGCTGCCCGGCCCCGTCCCGCGCTCCCGCCCCGGTGCCGCCGGGCCCGGGCTGCGCTGGGGGAGCGGGGCTGGGCCGGGCGGGCCCGGCGGACGCGGGGGGACCTGGCGGCGTCCCGCGGGGCCCCGCGGCCGGGAGGTGTCGCCGTCGCGGTGCCGCCGGGCAGGGCCTGGCCGTGGCGGGACGGGAGGGGGACGCGGCGCCCCCGCACGCCCCGCAGACCCCGTGGCAGCCGCCGGGGAGAGGCCGCACCAGCCCCTCTGCGGCAAAATGGTCTCCGGCAGGAGCGGGGAGCGCATCGTCACCTGGGACCCCGCGGCCCCGGCGCTTAACTCCTTCCACCCTGCGGGGAAGGGGCGAGGCGGGAGGCCGGGGTCCCCCCGCGCCCTGCCCCGGGGACGCCGGAGCTGCGCCGCCTGCGCCTCCCCGCGTCCCCGCCAGCCCGGGGCCTCTCCTGGTGCCGCTCCTCCCGGCGGCACCGCCGGGCGCGGGGCTGCTGTGCCCCGGGCCGGCCCTGGCAGTCCGGGGGGTGCCGGCGCGGGGCCGCGGTCCCTGCGGTGCGGGGGCGGGCGGCGCCCCGGGCCGGGGGCGCAGGTGCCGCCGGGCTTGGGGCTGCTGTAGTGCCGGCAGGTCGGTGCGCGGGCGCCCCGGGGCGCTGCCGGCCCGTGGGGCCAGGGCGGGCCGGGGCGCGGGTGCCGGGCAGGCGGGCGGGCCGGGGCGCGGGTGCCGTGCGGGGCCGGCCCCCGGCCGCCCGCGCCGTTACATAAGAGCGGGAGCCGAGGCGGCCGTGGCTCGCCGTTGCCATGGAAACCAGCACGGTGATGTCGTCGGCCGGGTAGAAGGTGGCGAGGCGAGGCCCCTGCAGGCTCCGCGCTGCCGGTGGGGTCCCGGGGCCTCGCTGGGAGGCCCAACGTCCCCCCTGCCAGGCTGCCCCACCCCGGGCCCCCTCGGTCCCGGTGGGGAAGCGGGCGCCAGACACCCCCGGTCCTGCGCCCTCGCGTCCCTGCGCTGGGGATGGGCCCCGCTGTCGGCCTGGAGGGCGTCCCCGTTGGCGCGATGGACGTCTCACGTCCGCATGGTCCCAGGAGCCAGTGCAGGTGGGTGGGAGCCGTGGTGAGCGGGTGGGTGCCAGCCCTTGCCGCTGCTGTTACCTAACGAGCGCTGGGTGCAGGAGCAAGGAGCACGTTGGGTCCAAGCTGAGAACCCCCTGTGCACCCTTCGGTGCAGGACACGGGGCAGGGCACATGCTGGCAGTGCCGTGTGCGGCGCCGGGTGTCCGTCCGAGGGGGCTCCGGAGTGAGGCCAGCTGGACCTGTGGGCCGGGGTGTCCTGGTGCTGCCACCACGGCCATTCCTGCGCAGGAGGAGCCTGCGGGCTCTGCCCCACAGTTTGGCTGTGCTGTCAGGGACACTGCTGCCCCGCTGCCCCATGCTGGAGGAGCCTGGGGACCGGTGGGAGGCGGGGAGCCAGCTGGTGGGTCGGTGTCACCTGCAGCGCTTGGGGCTTCACCTCCCGGTCAGCCAGGAGTGCCACGTCTGCCGGGGAAATTGCAGATGGTGAATCACCACCGCACGCAGGCAAACTGGCTCCCAGGATCCCGAATATGAGTCAACTGGAAGGAGGCAGGCGGTCTTCAAAGGACCGGGCTGCTCCAAACGGTCGCGGGGTCTGTCTCGGGGCTGCCACGTGCATGGGTGGCTGCACTGCCTTGGGCCATGGGTGGCCCCTGCTCCGTCCCTGTGCCCCCAGGTGCTCCCGGGCTCTGTGCTCAAGGCTGGCGGAGGGGACAGCTCTTGCCCCAGGCCCGGGGTGTGGAGCAGGTCTATAATCCTGCCCATGCAGGCAGCCTGTCCGGCGGTGCTGCTGCCACTGACAGTGTGATTGCCCTGGCTGCGGGGCCACGGTGGTGGGGATGGGTGCATGGCAGGGAGCCCCTCCCCTCCCACCCAGGGCTGGGGACCAGGCTCAGCTGCCGGGTTTTCCTGTGCCATGGGAGCCGTCACCCGCCAAGCCGCTCTGCCCAGCACCATGTCCTTTGGCTCCCTGGCTCCACACAGCCCCTGGCCCCCTCCCCTCTGGGCCTCCGCTCAGGGCTGTGCCGCTCCAGCAGCACCATTCTCACTGTCGCTCCGTTTCCAGCCTGATTTATTTCTGCTGCTCTGCAGCTCCACTGTTTTCCTTGCTATTAAGCCGACTCCGGGTTTCTTCTGCACGAGGTCGTTAATACAGTGAGCAGCCACAGCCCTGTCCCAGCAGCTCTGCAGGCTCTGCACCGCTGCAGGTGGCTCCGCTGCCCTGGGCAGAGCAGCAGCGCCTGTCCTCAGTAGCGGCACCACCAGATGCCTCCCCACCTTGCAGCACTGCCGGCGAGGCCATGGCCCCTGCTCCTGTGGTGCATGTCAGGGAGCAGGACCAGACATCTCGCCACTCGCCCCGCTCCCAGCCAGGACTGTCCCCTTCCATAGTAGCGTGCTGAGCAGCCGGCTGGATCCTGCCCCTGGAGACGCAGAGCTGTGGGCAGCCCCGGCACGCTCACCCACGGGCACCCCGCGACATGAGTTATTGCTGCCAGCCATCCCGCAGGGAGGGTTCCCCCTGGATCCACACCGCTCACCTCACTGCGTGGATGCGCTCCAGTAGGTCCGCGCGCCGGCCCGGACAGGCAAGGCAGCACGTGGCTCCTGGGGATGGGCAACTCCTGCCTATGCGTGGCGTGGGAGGTGATGCTGGTGGCTGGGATGCAGGGGCTGCCATTGCCTTTCCTGGGCGTGAGCGTGGTGCCCATGGCCCTGGCAGCCATCCCGCGGGAACTGGGGTGCAGCTGCGACCCCTCGCAGCGGCAGCCCAGCGGGGTGGATGCTCTCCCGGCGCGGGCTGGGGTGGGGGCTGCCTGGCTGACCCAGCATCATCTCTGCAGGCGATGGCAATCCCAAGGAGAGCAGCCCCTTCATCAACAGCACGGACCTGGAGAAGGGCAAAGAGTATGATGGCAAGAACATGGCCCTCTTCGAGGTAGGGTGCATGGGCAGCGGGGCAGGGAGGGTCCCTGGGGAGGGGGCCAAGCTGGGCAGCTGTCCCACAGCACCCCGGCCCATGCCCTGGGCACCAGGACATGCCAGAGCCCCAGGCCAGGGTTCCCCCAGCTGCTCCAGCCGTGCCCGGCGGGGTGGGTGGTGGGGTGGCATCTGGTGAAGTCCCCGGGTCCCAGGGCTGGCCGGGGTCCCAAGGGACTGTCCTCATGGCTCAGGGCTCTGCTTTCCACAGGAGGAGATGGACACCAGCCCCATGGTCTCGTCCCTGCTGAGCGGGCTGGCCAACTACACCAACCTGCCACAGGGCAGCCGGGAGCACGAAGAGGCCGAGAACAATGACGGGGGCAAGAAGAAGCCAGTGCAGGTGAGGGACACAGGAGGGACACAGCCCCTTCTCCCGGCCCCTGCCTCTGCAGTGTGGGGCCACGGGCTGCCCCAGGGACAGCCAGGTCCCTTGGCCCCTGCTGGGGGGGCGGTTTCACCCAGGGTCCCTGGCTGCATTGCAGGAGGAGCGGGACCCCTCGCTCCTCTGCCAGCCAGGCCGGTGAGTCCTGATGGCTGCCCGCTTCCTCGGCAGGCCCCGCGGATGGGCACCTTCATGGGCGTCTACCTGCCCTGCCTCCAGAACATCTTTGGGGTCATTCTCTTCCTGCGCCTCACCTGGGTGGTGGGGATCGCTGGCATCATGGAGTCCTTCTGCATGGTCTTCCTCTGCTGCTCCTGCGTGAGTGATGGAGCCGGCCGGGGGCCCCCACTGGCCTCACCTGGGGTCTGGGGGTTACCAGCCGGGCTGCGAAGAGGTGCACTAGCTGTCGGCCCACCCTGCCCCTGCTCCTGCCCCTGCTCCTGCTCCTGCTCCTGTCCCACTTACAGCAAGGAGAAGCCTCTGGCTTCCCAAAGGAATCAGCAGCAGAATGGTGCTCAAATGGCGACCCAGATTGTAGCTGCCATGCAGGGGGGATGTAGCAAGGGGCCCCCTGCCTGGCCCTGCACGCCATGCTACAGAGAGCTGTCCCACCAGGACAGTGACCCCAGGGCAGAGGCTGGGGGGGGCTGAACACGGGCAGCGTCCTGGGCAGCCTGGGGACCCCTCGTGCCTCGTGGTGCTGCCAGTCCCTTCAAGGGGCTCAGCCCCCAGGCTGCGCTGCTGGCCAGCAACTGTGCCTGCCCATCCATCCATCCATCCATCTCTCCCCCAGGCATCCCAGCCCCGTGGCACATCTCAGCGTGGCCCTGGGGAGCCCCATGTCCCAGCATGGCCCCAGCTCTCCCTTCCCACTCCCCTGTCCCTCTGCCCCAGCGAGGAGGGAGCTCTGCCGGGTGCTGACACTGCGTTTCTTCCTGCAGACAATGCTGACGGCCATTTCCATGAGTGCGATTGCCACCAACGGCGTGGTGCCAGGTAGATCCGAGCCCGTGTCCGTGTGTGTACCGGGGGCAAGGGGAGCTGGCTCCGTGCCAGGTCAGGTGCCTGCGGGAGCCCCTGTGCCCCAGAACGGCTGGGCCGAATGTGGCAAAGGGCTTTTCCCAGAGAGTATCCCCTGAGACCATCCCGCTCCCTGGGCTGTGCCAGCCAAGCTCTGGGGCTGCTCCATGCCGTGCACCCGAGGGCAGACGTTGCTGCCAGCCACTCCCCAGCCTTCTGCCACCAGCCCGCACGGGTTCCCCATGGCCCGGGGGGAGTGCAGAGCTGGAGCTGCCACCCGTCCCCAGAGCCGCGAGGTGCAGATGGCAGTGAGAGCCGCCAGCCACGGCTCCTCCCTCCGCCAGACTGGCGAGGCCACGGGGGAGCCAGGGAGACATGCTGGCAGGAGGATGGGGAGCCGGGCGTGCCGGGTGCCGTGGGCTGGGTGATGGGGTGGCCTCTCCCGCCCACCTCCCCGAGCCGTGCCAGATGCAAGGATGCTGCTGTGTGCAGTCTTTACCCCCGGAGAGGCACTGGCGGGGGCTGGCCGTGCGAGTGCCCCTGGGCTGCCTCCCCCAGAGCATGCCCAGCCCCGCAGAGCCCCGGGGAGCTGGAGTGGGCAAACTGCGCCGGCCCGGCTGGTCTGCCAGGCTGGGCACGGCACTGACAGCCCCAGCACAGGGCGTAATTAAAGCTATTTATCATTCTGCTGCCTCAGCAGGACCATTGATCCCAGCAGCCTGGCTCTAACGGCTCCTCTGGGAGGATGGAGCAGGGCATAGGCCATGTCCCTGGGGCTCCAGCGCCTGTCTGGCATCCCAGGGGACACGTGTCCCCACGGCCATCACACCTGGATGCTGGGCTCCTGGGGAATGGCTCTGCCAGCATGGTCACTCCTGCTGCTCTGGGGCCCTGGGGCCTGCGTCCTGCTCTGTGCTGGAGCGGGGTCCAGGGCTGCCCTGGCTCCATCCTGCCCTCCGGGATGCCTGGCAGGGCTGGGGGTGCCGCTGGGGTCTGGCTGGGACCCACTTTTGCTCTCTCCGGCAGCGGGTGGCTCCTACTACATGATCTCACGCTCCCTGGGACCTGAGTTTGGTGGGGCTGTGGGGCTCTGCTTCTACCTGGGCACCACCTTTGCCGGCGCCATGTACATCCTGGGCACCATCGAAATCCTGCTGGTATGTGCCTGGTCCCTCCCCCCACGCAGTGCCAAGGTCCTGGCAGGAGAGCTCTGCCCTCACCTGCCTGTGCTGCCCGCTCCTTGTGGCCCATCAGGGAGCTGAAGCTTTGCAGTGGGGCTGAGGGACCCTTCCCCAAGGGTCCCCTCCATGGGGCCATTAGCCGGGCGGTGATGTCATGACTCTCTCCCAGGCCTACATCTTCCCGGCCATGGCCATCTTCAAGGCAGAGGATGCCAGTGGGGAGGCAGCCGCGATGCTCAACAACATGCGTGTGTACGGCACCTGTGTGCTGACCTGCATGGCCACCGTGGTATTTGTGGGGGTCAAGTACGTCAACAAGTTTGCCCTGGTCTTCCTGGGCTGTGTCATCCTCTCCATCCTCGCTATCTACGCTGGTGTCATCAAGTCAGCCTTCGACCCACCAAGCTTCCCGTGAGTACGGCATCCCGCGGGGCTGCGGTGGGGCTGGGGTGCGCAGGCACATGGCTGAGTGCCTGCCTCCCCCCCCAGGATCTGCCTCCTGGGCAACAGGACCCTCTCACGCCACGGCTTTGACCTCTGCACCAAGATGGTGGTGGAGGGGAACGAGACGGTGGGCTCCAAGCTCTGGGAGCTCTTCTGCACCTCCCGCTTCCTCAATGCCACCTGTGACGAATACTTCACCATGAACAATGTGACTGAAATTGAGGGCATCCCTGGTGCCGCCAGCGGCCTCATCCAAGGTGGGCACGGCATGGGAACGGAAGCATGGGGATGAAGGCATGGGGATGGACGTGGGGGGTTGTGGCCGTGGGGCCGGAGGTGCAGGACAAGCCCCAGGGGAGCCGTGGTGGGGCAGTGGCCATGCTTCCTGGGCAGCTCCGCTGGCAGGGCTGGTGGAGGGACCGGTGCCGCGGGGGGCCATCGTGTGCGCGGGCGGCCAGCCCCTCGGGCATTCCAGGCAGGCATTGTGGGAACGGTCGGGCAGTGCCGGGTCCAGGTGAGGGGCGTGTGGGTGATCCCTGCCATGGGCTGCTCTGCACCTCGGGCGCAGCGAGCTGCGCTCACGCTGCACTGGGCAGCGGGATGGACTCCTGCACCACGCAACCGAGCTGGGTGCTGCAGCTGCCTGCGCGCAGCAGGACAGCTCTGAAGGATGCCCAAAAGCTGGGGAGGAATAAATCCTCCCTCTGCTTCCTCTTGGCCTTCGGAAAGGCTGGTATTGATCTGAGGTTTTGCAAGGAGCGATTGCCCCTCGGGGACACTTTGCTGCTGCGGTTCCAGCCACGCCGGGAGACTAACCAGGGCATTAAAACTCGTGAATTTGCTGGGAGGAGTCACTTCTGACCTGTTTTCCCAGAGCTGCTGGTACATTTGCCAGGTGCTCGCACTCCGCAGTGGGCAGCGGAGGCTGATGCTCAGTGCCATGCTCAGAGGGCATTTGCAGACCCCTGCTCTGCAGGGCTGTGCCGGCAGGACCTGCTCTGGGCACTCCCGCACCAGGGCGGGTGTCGAGGCTCAGGAGTGCAGCACCCCATCGGGCTTCCCTGCCTGTGGAGCCGCGAGCAGGATCAGCCCTTCCCTGGTACGGCAGCCGGGCCGGGCGCTCCTGCAGTGCCAGGCTGGGTGTCGGGGCGGTGGCTGTGCTGGCCGTGCAGCGTGCCGGATGCATGCAGTGACCTCATGGTGGCTCTGTCTCTGGCAGGTCCCACAGAGCAGGGCAGGGGCTGGGGCACCCAGGCATGGCTGGCACTTGCCACGGGGCAGTCCTGGCTGCATCTCTGCCAGGTGCCAAGGCTGAGACTGCTCCGGGGCAGCGGTGGGGCCGCTCCAGCCCATCTCTGCTGTGGCAGCTGCATGGACCCAGGCGCGGGAGCTCGGACTTTGCTAAGCGTGTGGCACTTGGGGCTACAGCTGCCAGGCTGCATCATGGCGATGCAGTGGAGTGTGTTTGCTGGGTGTTTGGGAGGCTCCCAATGGCATCCCATGCTGAGGTCTTGTGGGGCAGATAAGGAGTCCCTGGCTGCTGGGTACAGCCTGCTCCTGCTGGCAACGGTCCTGCCAGAGAGGGGACCCGGACCCCCCCACCCGGCCAGTGTTTCTCAGGGCAGCAGACAGCAAATGCTTCTGCATTTGGGGTGCGCGGGGCAGAGCCAGGACCTGGCTCTGGGGCAGCTGGTGGCGAGGGTGACCGGGCAAGCAGCGTCTTGAGACAGGGTGTCACCACGTGGTCCCTGCAGAGGTGGCTGGGGCTGGCTGTGCCCCCGGCGCTGGGTCTCCCTGCAGAGAGAAATGTGCCTTTCTGGGAGAATAAGCCAGGCAGGGCTGTGTCAGTGGGGGCTGCCAGCCCCGTCTGTCACCTGAGAGCAGCCAGGGGAGGTCACACAGCTGGGGAGGGGTGCTCAGCTGGGTGCTGAGGGCTGGTCCCTGTGGGGCCCCTTTGGACTCGCTCAGCAGCCCCTTTGCAATGCCATGCCAAGGGCTGTCAGCCTCTCCCTGCTGTGCCCCGGCGCTGGCTGCTCTCTGCTGTTCCAGTTTCTCACCGTGATCTGCAGCCAAGGCAGCACGCGGAAGGACACTAAGCCTGTTACATCAGCCCACTTGTAATCCCATCAAAAACATTATCAAGTTACTTTGACACGATCCACTTTCCTTAAACCTGAGTTGATCAGCATTAATTATATTACCCTCTTAATTATTTGCTGCTGCAATCCCATGTCAGCCGCTCCGGTATCTTGCAGGGACAATGTCAGCGGCAGGACGGACCTGCTCTGGTCGCCCACCTGCACTGCCAGGCCTGTCCCCAGGCCGGGTGTTTCTGCACACCCGTGATGGGCTGGGGATGCCCCGTCCCTCGCCTGCCAGATGCCAGCGGCCCGGCTGCCGGCCGTGCCGGCTGCTTCGTGAGGCCGGGGCCAGGGGAGGCAGTGCTGGACGCCCCCGTGCTCCGTCCTGTTGGGCCGCGGGGTGAGAGGGTGCTGCGGCGGCTCCGTGGCACCTCCTCACGCCGCCGCGCTGCCCGGCCTCCTGCCTCCGCAGAGAACCTCTGGAGCTCGTACCTGACCAAGGGCGTGATCGTGGAGAAGCGGGGGCTGCCCTCCGTGAGCACCCCCGACACGCCGGTGGACATGGACCAGCCCTACGTCTTCAGCGACATGACCTCATACTTCACCCTGCTCGTCGGCATCTACTTCCCCTCCGTCACAGGTGGGAGCCGCCCCCGCCGCGATCGCGTGCGGGGCACCGGCAGGCGCACGTGCCACCGGCGTGCTCCGGCGCAGCCCCACGTGCGCGGGCCCCCGTGTGGGGGCGGGGGCGGGGCCGCCCGCGCTCCGGATCCGGCGGCGCCGCGCGGTGCCGCCCCGCAGCTCCGGTATTTACAGCTCCGGGGGCGGGGGAGCTCCCCCCCCCCCCTCGCCCCAGTCCCGCTGCGGGGCTGCCGCGTCCCGCCCGCAGCTCTGCCGGCGCCGGTGCGACCCGCGGGGCTGTCCCGGCTGCCGCCTCCACCGGCGGGGGCTGCCGCCGCCGCCGCAGCACTGGCCGTCCCTCGGGCCGTGCCCAGCCTGGCCTCCCGGAGCAGCGCCGGGGCCGGGCTCTGTCCCTGCCGCCGCTGCAGTCACCGTCCCCGCTTCAGCGCGTTAAGGGCTCAGGAGCCCGGCGCTTAGGAGCGTTTTGAGCCGAACCCTTGAACGGCCTCAGCCCGCGGCTCGGGGGGGGGGACGCGGGGAGCGGGCTGGGGGCCGGGGGCCCGCTCCCCGCCCTGACACGACGCCGAGCCGGGGCTTCGCGGTGCCGGGCGTGCGCCGTCCTGCGGGCCGGGCGGGGCTGTGGCTCTGCCCGCCGTGGCACCGTCCCCTCTCTCCCCAGGCATCATGGCTGGCTCCAACCGCTCCGGAGACCTGCGGGACGCCCAGAAGTCCATCCCCACGGGCACCATCCTGGCCATCGCCACCACCTCTGCGGTCTGTATCCTTCGGGGCTCGCCTGAGCCCGGGCCGGGGGGCTGCGGGCAGGTGGGTGTGCTGCGCGGGGCCGCCCCGCCGGGCTGGGCGGGGGGCGGGCGGGACTCCGCGTCCTCCCGGCTCTCCTTGACCGCCCGGCAGATATCAGCTCTGTCGTCCTCTTCGGGGCGTGCATCGAGGGGGTCGTCCTGCGCGACAAGTGAGTGCCCCAGGGCCGTGCGGGGCGGGTTGGGGGGAGCCCGGCAGCCCCCCAAGAGGAGCCTCCAAGAACAGGCTGGGGGGGGGGGACTGCAGCTGGGACACACTGGGTGGATAGACTGAGGGTCTGCAGGGGTCCTGGGGTGAGAGTGCTGAGGTGGGGGGGCTCTCAGGGGGGCCCGAGCTTGTAACAGGCATTGGGGGCTTGTGTGTGCCCTGAATACCCCCCTCCCCATGTTTTGCTACACATCCGCAGTCCTTCCTCCCGCTTCAGGGCTGCAGGCAGCGTGCCTGTTTGTCAACAGGCAGAGCTGCCTGCGCTGCCTGCGTATCTGGGGCAGCCCAGCTTGCTGCACGCAGCAGGTGACACTTCTGGGACGCCAGCGCCAACACAAACAGTATCCAACCACATGCAGCCTTAATTGGCCTCTTCCTGGCACAGGGGATGGGGAGCCTCCATCCCACGCCTCCCCCTTGTCCCCCCCAGGGCCACAGGTGGGGGATGGGGATGGACCCTGGCTACCTGAGTCCCCACTCCCTTGCTTGCCCCCCGCGGGGGGTGGGGACCATCAGCAGCCAGGCAGGGCCTGTCTCCGGTCCCGTGCCCCTCGGTGGCCCACCTGCCCGGGGGGCTGGCTTGTGCCACTGCAGCGCTGGTGCTCTTGGGGCTTGGCCACAGGATGGAGCTGTGGGTGATGCCGGTACCCTGCAGGTTTGGTGAAGCTGTCAACGGGAACCTGGTGGTTGGCACCCTGGCGTGGCCATCCCCGTGGGTCATTGTCATCGGCTCCTTCTTCTCCACGTGTGGGGCCGGGCTGCAGAGCCTCACCGGAGCCCCACGCCTCCTGCAAGCCATCTCCAGGGATGGGATCGTGCCCTTCCTCAGGGTAGGCGTCCCCTGAGCCCAGCACTGCCGGCCCCAAGCACCCACGACTCCCATCAGCGTGGGAGACCAGTGGGCACCCGTGCTGCCCATGCTGCCTCCTCCCGGCGCCACCACCTGCCGCAGCAGCCCAGCGGCCCTGCCCTCGTCCCGCTGGCACCGGCGTGGTGGAGGGCGGCTGTAGTGGCTCTAGCCGTGGTGTCGGTGGGAAGAGAGTGCTGGGAAAGGTCAGGATCCCCTCCCCCGGCTGCCGTGCTACTTCATATTTTATCTGCTCTCTGAAGACACGTTCTCACAACCTCATCTCTCCAAATCTAACTCGACAGCTCCCCCCAGGGAAGAGTGGGCTAATTTTATCCTCCCTCCTTCACCCTGCCAGCCCCAGCTCTCGCTTGCTCACGCTGCCCACACCCTCTAACGCGTCTGGACACGCGCCCTGGCCCTGCCTTAGCGCCCAGGCCCCCGGTGTCCCTGCAGCTGCAGAAGCAGGCGCTCTCAACTGGCTGCATGTCTGTCCTGGGCATGGGGTACCCGATTCCATGCTGGCTGTGGCCAGGCTGAGCTGGGGCTTGTCCCTGGTTGGGTCCCGGGGGACAGGGGCTGCTCTGGGTGCAGGGAGGGCTGCGGGGTCTGCCAGGAATGGGGCTGTATTGGCAACAGGAGCCAGTCCTGCTGGCCCTAGGACTGCTCCCCTGGTGGGACCTGGCTCGGGACGTGTGCCGGCTCGCAGCAGTGCTTGTGTGGCCCTGGTGCACTGCTCGGGCATGTGGGAGGGTCCAGCCCCACTGGGCTGTGGCAAGGACCCTCGCCCAGGGCTGTGCCGTGCCAGCATTGCAGAGCCCTGACGTGACCCTCTCCGCTCCCAGGTCTTCGGCCATGGCAAAGCCAACGGGGAACCGACGTGGGCCCTGCTGCTCACGGCCTGCATCTGCGAGATCGGGATCCTGATCGCCTCCCTGGACGAGGTGGCTCCCATCCTCTCCATGTAGGCAGCATGCTCTGTCCACCCGCACCTTTGCGAGTGGCGGACGGGCCCGTGCCCCCTCACCGTGGCCAGGCGCATGGCGCATGTGGGTCTCTGCTCCTTGGGGGTGGGGGGGGAGGGTGCCCCTGCCTCTGCCTGGGAAGAGGGGAGCCCCACAGGGAGCCCATGGACCCTCCTCAGCCCTCGTTGTGGCCTGGTTGCTCCATGACCCCAGCTCCCTTGTCTGTTGGTGGAGCCCACTCCAGTGCTGGCCACCCTGGGGCTGGGAGATGTGGTGGGGCCTGGCTGCAGCTCTGGTCTGGCCCATTGTGCCCAGCTCAGCCTCACACTCTCTCCTGCAGGTTTTTCCTCATGTGCTACATGTTCGTCAACCTGGCGTGTGCAGTGCAGACGCTGCTGCGGACACCCAACTGGCGGCCCCGCTTTCGCTACTACCACTGGTGAGCTGGGATGGGATAGGACAAGACAGGGTGTCCTGGCACCCCGGGCTGGGGACCCTGGCACTGCTGCAGGGGCTGGGGTGCGCTGATGACGGCGTGGTGCTCTCCACAGGACCCTGTCCTTCCTGGGCATGAGCCTCTGTCTGGCGCTGATGTTCATCTGTTCCTGGTACTATGCACTGGTCGCTATGCTGATTGCCGGCCTCATCTACAAATACATCGAGTACCGCGGGTAAGGGCAGCTGCGGCCAGCACTGACAGCCGCCCCTCGCTGTGGGCTGCTCAGCTCCCCTGGGCTGCTCCTCCTGGGCTGCTCTGGGGTACCCGTGCAGTGCTCCATGGCCGGAGCTGTGGGCATCCCTTATGTGCCGCTGGTTCCCACAGGGCGGAGAAGGAGTGGGGTGATGGGATCCGGGGGCTGTCCCTGAGTGCCGCCCGCTATGCCCTGCTGCGGCTGGAGGAGGGTCCCCCACACACCAAGAACTGGAGGTGAGGCCAGGCCAGGGGCCGGGGGGGCAGGGGGGACAGGGAACGGGTGCTGACTGCAGGGTTGTCCTTCCAGGCCGCAGCTGCTGGTCCTGGTCCGTGGGGATCAGGAGCAGAACGTGGTGCACCCGCAGCTCCTGTCCTTCACGTCACAGCTCAAGGCTGGCAAGGGCCTCACCATTGTGGCCTCCGTGCTGGAAGGGACCTTCCTGGACAACCACCCGCAGGCGCAGAGAGCAGAGGAGGTGAGAGCTTCCTGCTCTGGGGCTGCTGCCCATGCCAGGCCAAGTTCCACCAGCAGCGGGTGCCTGCGGCCATCCCTGGGAGCCCAGTGGCATTTCTGCCCTGCGTCCATGGCTGGCGGCCCCAGCTGGCCAGGAGAGCACCAGGGTGACACTGGGCAGAGCTCGGAGACTCCATGCTTTACTGGTGATCAGGGCACCACGGGGACCTCTGGACCCCTGCCCCACTTCCCAGATGCCCGAGACACCAGCACCAGCTGGGCACTGGTCCCAGTCTTGGCCAGCTGCTGCAGGGCTTGGCACGGCACAGTGCCTGGCCAGGGGCTGCTGTGCTGCTGGGCTGAGCAGCCCCTCCGCTGCCCCATGGCGGCTGCAGCACCGACCCTTCCCACAGCCCCCACAGTCCCGGTGCCAGGCAGGGTGGGAGATGGGAGCCTTTCCCTGCCAGAGCAAGAGCCCTCCCCATTCCCTGCACCTCTGCACCAGCCGGGTGGCACATTAATGAGATTAAGCCCTTGGAAGCAAACAGTTTCTCTCCCATGCAGACATGTTATAATTTCTGTGAGTAAATAACTCTAATTGCTGCTCCACCGCCCATTACAGCCCTGGCACGGGGACACCCTCCACTCGGCATGGCGTAGAGCTGTGCGCCAGCTCCACTCACTGCCGGGCCTCTCCCCTCCCGGCCCAGAGCCACCAGCCTGCCGTGGGGCACGGAGACCTGGGCACCCCACGCTCTGCACCCCTCATCCCACGCCCAGTACCCCACAACCTGCACCTTGTCTGGCCAGGGCACTGCTGCCGGGGCTGGTGGCTGCCGTGCCTGTGGCAGGTACCTGTCCCTGACCCCCCTCTCCTGCCACCAGTCCATCCGCCGCCTGATGGAAGCAGAGAAGGTGAAGGGCTTTTGCCAGGTGGTGATCTCCTCCAACCTGCGGGATGGCATGTCCCACCTCATCCAGTCCAGCGGGCTGGGGGGGCTGCAGCACAACACAGTGCTGGTGGGCTGGCCCCGCAGCTGGCGCCAGAAGGAAGACCACCAGACCTGGAGGAACTTCATCGGTAGGCACTGTGGAGGGTGGGTGCTGCCGGGCTGGAGGGGGGGCTGCGAGCCGCCCTGGCTGATGTGGCCCTTCCTCTCCCAGAGCTGGTGCGAGAGACCACGGCTGGGCACCTGGCCTTGCTGGTGGCCAAGAATGTCGCCATGTTCCCGGGCAACCAGGAGCGATTCTCGGAGGGCCACATCGACGTCTGGTGGATTGTCCACGATGGGGGGATGCTTATGCTGCTGCCCTTCCTCCTGCGGCACCACAAGGTAGCTCGGAACCTGCGGCAGGGGGCTGGGGCCATCCCCGCCGAGCCGTGCCCATACCTCTGTCCCTTGCAGGTCTGGCGCAAGTGCAAGATGCGTATCTTCACGGTGGCACAGATGGACGACAACAGCATCCAGATGAAGAAGGACCTGACCACATTCCTGTACCACCTGCGCATCACCGCAGAGGTGGAGGTGGTGGAGATGGTGAGTGCTGGGACAGGGGTGCGTGCCGCAGTCTGGGATGCTGCACGTGGGAGAGCCAGCCAGACCCTGCCATGGGGGGACGCGCAGCACCGTGGGGACACACAGGGCCAGGCTGGGAGCAGTAGATGCAGCTCACCCTACCTCACTGTTTCTCCTGTGTCGTCCCCCCCCGCCCCCCAGCATGAGAGCGACATCTCTGCCTACACCTACGAGAAGACTCTAGTGATGGAGCAGCGCTCCCAGATCCTCAAGCAAATGCACCTCACCAAGAATGAGCGGGAGCGGGAGGTGAGGATGCAGGACAGCCTGGGTGGCATCTGGCCCCTGTGGTGGCTATGCCGCTGGCCGAGCTGCCCTGTGGCTCCACACACAGCTGGGGAGCTGGGGCTGCTGGCTGGGGTCTGCCCGGCCAAGCCCTCTTTTGCCCTGCTCCCCTGGCTGACCCTGTCCTGCACAGATCCAGAGCATCACAGACGAGTCCCGTGGCTCCATCCGGCGCAAGAACCCAGCCAACACGCGCCTGCGCCTGAGCGTCCCCGAAGAGCAGGTGGGCGATGGCGAGGAGAAGCCAGAGGAGGAGGTGAGGCGCTGTGCCAGAACAGGGCCCAGGCAGGCAGCTGGCCCTGCCTCCTGCCCACTGTCCCCCTTTTCTCTCTGCAGGTCCAGCTCATCCATGACAAAAACGCCACCACCTTCTCCAGCAGCTCCCAGTCCCCTGGCGACGAGGTGGAGACGGCCCCTGAGAAGGTGCATCTCACCTGGACCAAGGAGAAGTCTGTTGCCGAGAAGAACAAGAGCAAGAGCCCTGTCAGCCCTGAGGGCATCAAGGACTTCTTCAACATGAAGCCGTACGGCCCTGCATGCTGCCATCTCATCCCATCCACATCCCTTGGCCTCGGCCATCCCTGCCCGCCCTGGCCAGGCGGATGCAGGCAGGGCCCCAGCAGCACCAGCTCGGTCCTTGCTCTGAGGGGAGGGGTCTGGCAGCCTGGGTGCCCTGAGCCCCTGCGGAGGGGCTGGGTGGGACGTGGGGTAGGGTCCCCACACAGAGCTGCACTGATGAGGGATGGAGCGCCTGGGCAGCGTGCACTGTGGGGACTCGGGGTGCATAGCTGGTGCTCACCTCTTCTCTCTCTTTCTCTCTTTGCCCCCGGCCCATGGTGCTCCTGGCAGGGAGTGGGAGAACCTGTAAGTCTGGGTTTGGCTGGGTGCTGGGTCCCAGGGCAGGGGGAGCTGGGCTGCCGCTTGTGGGCCAACGCGCTCGGAGCCATTGGGGTTGCTCCCGAGCACGAGGGCGGCTCGGTGTGCCGCGACAGCTGCTACCGGCATGGTGCTAGACAGTTCACCCGGGCAGTGTGCGGGGGCCATGGCTGCCAGCCCCTGCGCAGACTCTGCGTGCTGTGCAGTGCCCATGCCGCATGCTCCTTGTCTGCCCTGTTACGCTGCCGGCAACTTCCTGCAAGCCTGGGCTCGGGCTCCCACAGTGACATTCACACTGTCTGCTCCTGCTTGCTCACACACGGCTCAGCCCCCAGCAGCCATGGCGTGCCGTTCCCCATGGGCACCGTGCGTGGCCCCTCACCTTATGGCCACTGGTGCGAGCTCAGAGTCACCAGCGGCTGTGCTGGGCAAAGCTTGCTGCTCCCTGAACTCATGCCACAGCCTAGCCCTGGGCCCCTCTGGGGCAGGAGGCCAGCCTGCCCCATGGCTCCTTGGGGCTGGTGTGGGGCCAGAGGCTGGCTATGCCCATCCCTGTGCCCACACGTGCTGTCACCCCCAGGAACCAGTCCAACGTGCGGAGGATGCACACAGCTGTGAAGCTCAATGAGGTCATCGTGAAGAAGTCCCAGGACGCCAAGTTGGTCCTGCTGAACATGCCAGGGCCTCCTCGCAACCGGAAAGGGGACGAGAACTGTATCCTTCCTGCAGGGCTGCTGCCTTGGGGCTGGTGCCAAGACCCCTCTCCACAGGGCGGGGCTGGGGGGCCGCAACTCCCCCAAGGCTGGTGGATCTTGCAAGGCCAATGTTGGGGTCAGGTCCAGTGCTTGAGCCTGGACACCCTACACCTCCTGCCCCTGGCTGGGTCCAACAGCCGTCGTTGGCACCAGCCTGCCTGTCCGGCAGAGGTGACGCACGTGGGACGGGTGGTGGGGCCATGTAATGTTGCACCTGCACGTGTGAGCACGATGGCACATCGCAGGGGTGCAGGCAGAGATCTGCAGGGGCAGGCTCGGCCACGGTCCCTGTCATGTGGCACCAGCGCAGGTGGGCTCCCCTGGCCCCTCGGCTCAGGCCTGACTCCCACCAGCTCCTGGCTCTGGTGCGGGGGCGTCATGCCGCAGGCTTGGCTCCCCGGCTGTGGGGCCAGGCAGGGATGGCACGGTGCCGTCCCTGTGCTCTATCATGGTGTTGGTCTTCCTTGACGGTTGTGCAGACATGGAGTTCCTGGAGGTGCTGACAGAGCACCTGGACCGAGTGCTCCTGGTGCGTGGTGGGGGCCGGGAGGTCATCACCATCTACTCCTGAAACATGGTGTGCAAGAGAGGTTTGTCTGCACGCTGAGAGCCCCGCCACCCCTTTGCACCGTGCTCCTGGAGGGGAGGAGGGAAGGCCTGATGGTGTGCAGAAACTTCACCTGGCTTTGGCCGTGCCCCTGATCCCTCCATTCGAACTGCAGCACCAGATCTTCCGGGAGCATCCAGCATCAGAGCAGCTGTTCCTCATTGCAACATCACAGCACTGCTGTCCTTGTTTATATATAAATATATACACTGTACTGCGGACTGAGCACCAGAGCCCAGCGCTGCTGCCACCGTCCATCCCCAGCAGGGCCAGCCCTGCCGCCAGCCCCAGCACTGCTGCTTGCAGCCCCTGGCCGGGCAGAGGACAGTGGCTGCACCGAGACAGGCGCCCGGCCCGGCTGTGCCACTACCCCTGTGCAGAGCTTGGCTGGACGTGCCTGTGCCCTGTGACCACCTGCCACTTGCGGCCCTGCCTCCCTGCGGAGGCGCTGGGAGAAGAGAGAGGCCACCAGCACGCTTTCCTCGCCAGACGCTCCTCTCCCCACCTCCAGCAGTGCTTGGCGCTGCCTCCCACGGTGCTGCCACCTGGCCACCCCTCACCAGGATGGGCCTGGACAGCCCCACCGTGCTGCTGCCGCAGTGCCACCCGTCTCTGGAGGTTGTAGGCCAAGCTTGCGGAGATGCAGCGTGATGGTTTGGAGTGGGCAGAGGGTGGTGGTGGGGGGTAGCTGCAGGGGGTTGGGTGCTGGAGCCCAGCAATCCCAAACCATGACAGCACAAACCCCGGCCTGGGGTGGGTGGGGGGTGCTCCCTGTCCCCCTCCCCACTGACTCCAGGCTCTCTCTGCCCTGGTGCTTTCCTGGTGCTTGTGCAGCAGTCGTGGTGTGGAGCTGCAGTGTCCCCAGAGGCCCCACCATGTGTAGTGTAAGCCGGAGCCACTCTTCAGCCACTGGAGCTGTGTGGGTGCTGCTGATGCCCTGAGGCACCAGGGCCTGCTCTTGGCCTGGGTGCAGAGGAGTCCTGTCCCGTCCCCCTGCTCTGCTTCCCTGCCACACTGCACTGGGGGGCACCGGGGGCTCTCAGGCCCCCGGCACCAGCCAGCCTGGCTGGTTCCAGCACCTGCATGTGCATCTGGGTCCTCCCATGCTCTGCTGTGCTCCCTGCTGCTCCCCAGGGCTTCACTGCTAACTCGGCACCAGCCCCAGGCACTCACAGATGCTGCCTGGGGCTGTAGGAAAGTCTGTATCCGTGTGTAGTTTTAACATATACAAAGTTTGTTTGCTCTGACAGGGCTGGACCCCGCAGCGAGGGGTGGCTGTACGTCCCACCGCCTCCTGGCATCACAGCACTCCCTCACCCAGCTGGCCAGGGCAGCCCAGGCACTGGCCACGTGGCCACTGCACCCCAAAGCCTGTCCCCTCCTGCCATGCTGCATCAGGCAGCCCCTGCACGCAGGCAGCAGGGCATGCCGGGGCAGTTCAAACACGTCTTACCTTTGGCAGCAGCTGCAGGGTCGCCCCTGTCGTCCCCCCCAGCATCTCTCATGCCAGAGAAACTGAGGAGCTTTTAACAAATGTGAATGGTTCCAGGAACCACGCAGGAAACGGTGCCCAGGGCACCCACCGGCGCCCGCCCCGGCCCCATGTACATAGTGTACATAATACAGTACGTGTATTTTTAAAGTGATCATATTTATGTTAATAGAATCAGATGAAGTCTATATATAGAGATCTATATCTATTCTGAGAGATGCAGGGCTCTGCTAGCACCAGGCCGTGGGGACAGAGAGCCGAGATGGGCCGCTCCTGCATGAAATGGGTGCCCATCCGTCGCACCCAGTGCTCTGGAGCGGTGGTGAAGGCTACAGCCTTCTCTGGTCACTGGCAGTCCCTGGGAAAGGGCCAGGTCGCAGGTTCATTTTCTTCTCAATTTAGCTTCTTAAGAGTTTTCAGGGAAAAGAAGTCACAGACTTTTCTGAACTTGTTTCACAGCAGATTTGAGCTTCCACTCAAAGTGTAGCCTGCTAAGAGTTGCCCTCTCCCAGCAGTGCTGGCTGCTTTGCACCAGCCTGGCCTGGAGCAGCAGCACTTTGTCCCCTGGCCAGAGCTGAGCCCCTGTGCTGGAGTGCTCGCCTTCTCGGCCCCCCCAGACCGCTTCCCAGCACCGCCCTGCACCCCAGCAGCCTCCTGGCCAGCACAGAGGAAGCGGGTGCTGCCACAGTGTCCCCATGGGTGGCCTGGCAGTGGCTGCCTCCTGCCTGGCACGGCTGGTCCCAGCACCCTGCCTGCCTGTCCCTCCTGCCCGCTGAGAGTGGCTGCAGCCCTCAGCTCCTGCCTCACTGAGGGCAGGAAGCTCCCTCTGCGCTGGATGGCTCCAGTCCCCGCTCCCTCTGCTGAGCGCCTCTACTCCTCCAGGTCCAGGCCACAGCTATTTGGGGCTGCTTGGATAAAAAGCAGTAGGTTTTTTGATGATGATTTTTTTTTTTTTTTTTTGGCTTTAAGATACTACTTGGACACCCTCCCAGACCAAAACCATGCCCCAGCTGCACATCTGTGCCTGCTCCTACATTTCCATCACTCCCAAAGTGCCTCCCTTCTCTCCAGCAGCAGCCACAGCCAGACTTTCCGCCACAGTAGCTCAGCTATCTGCACGGCTGCATTGGCCTGTGTTGCCGACTCTGGTGTGGAAGCTAGTCCCAAGGGCATGGGGAGCTCCATGTTTATGGGAGGCGACCATCAGGGTGAGCTGAGACCTGGTTTCAGTGCAGGAGCTCTGGGCTGATGACTGGTGCAGACACACAGGGCAGTGCTCTCTGGTCCTGCCACTGCCTCAGCTGCTCAAGAGCTGTTGAAAGAGCAGGCAGGCATCTACAAGTGAAAAGTTCTTTTAGCTTTGGGAAGGGCAGCCCCCAGGAACCGAGATTTGTCAGTGTCTAACTGTTCTGCCCCTTGGAGCTGGTCCTACACCACCACACACAAGCTCACGTGCTGCTTCCAGCCTCCCAAAATTATTTGAGGCACTTCTGCAGCAATGGGGGAGGCATGCACAGCAACCTGCCCACTCATCTCATGTGCTAGCATCACACTCGTTGGGCCTAGAACACTTGCCAGCTGCTCTGCCTCTTCAGAAGGTGCCACTCGCTCCCTGCAGTCACCCTTTAATTACAGCTTGGCCAGTGCCCTGTAGCAATGAGCCTGATCCCCTCCTGCTCCGGCGCATGGAGCAGGTCAGCACCAAGGGCTGGAGTGCAGAGGCAGGTTACGTGCAGCCGCCAGCACCTGCCTCTGCTGAGGCCACAGACAGCCTCCACCTTCGGCAGCGTCAGGGCGAAGAGCTCTTCCTTCGACCACAGATACAGGGTAGCAGGGAATGACATTGCAGAGCAGCGCTGAGGCAGCAGGCCAGGGCATGCTTCTCCGCTGAGAGATTTGCTTTATCGCCTCCCCAGCATCCCCAGCGGGTCCCATTCCCCCCCTCCCCTAGGGAGCAGGAAGGCAAGTCCTTTCCATCACTGCCGCTGAAAAAAGGCGTTTCCCTTCCTCATCCTCCAGCAAGAGCAGGAGCACAGCTCTAGACAGAGCCAGGGCTGCCTCAACACCCCTGCCAGGCAAAATTTGGCTGTGGCAAGAAAGGTGCTGGTTTCCACAGCGAGTTCTCTCGCCGTTGGCTGGAGAGGGTCAGTTTTAGCAGACAGCACTGCATGTTAGTTTACAAACCCAGCCCTGCACGTTTGGCCTCTGTGAGTGTTCAGTTTCCCCATGGAGCACCCTTCTGCCGTACCACCTTGGTGAAGACAGCGTCCTCCTCTGGTAGACATGCAAGTTCCTCCTTGGCACATGTGCAGACACGTTTCAGTTTTTGTTCCAGACAGGAAGGTCTTGACCCCCAAGTTTGTTTCACAGGCAGGCTGCTGGTGGGAGCAGTGCTGAGCAGACACGACCCACTGGGGCGGTGGGATGGCAGCGTGGCCCGCAGCAGGTGGGGAGCACGCATACCCGCAGCCACGTTCGGCCAGCGCACAGCACTGGGCCAGCGATGGTGTGTGCTCCAGTTCCTGCTGCAGGAGCGCTGAGTGGGGAGCTGCCCTACCCCTGTCAGCGGGCAGGCACAGGCCCCTGCGCGCAGCAGCTGCAGCCGCAGCAGCAGGTGGCTCACATCGCTGCAGCCACACGCGGTACAGGCAACAAGCCACAAGACAGCACTTACAGGAGGTGCAGGCAGCATCCAGCCTGAGTCGGTGTTGGTCTGTGGCTGGACGAGAGGAAGGACTAGATACTGAACAAGGGTAAGAGTTGCACTAGAAGAGTCAAGACCCTCCTCTGTGTAGCAGGACTAAAAACTAGCAGAAAGACCAAAAGGTCTGAGATTTGCTGGTTACACCACTTTCTGTGCTACATGTGCAATATATTTGTTATGAATGTTATCACAAAGTCAGTTCATTCAATAATCTTTTAATCACCGTAGCTAGATGTTCTACGTCCATTCAAGTGACTTTTATTCGAGTGCAATATTTCAATAGACATGTAGTGACCTAGTATGCTTTGTGTTTTAGAGAATCTGTGTGCAGAGCAATGCAATTAAGTTTAAAACCTTGTAAATAAAACAGGTTGCAAACCAAAACAAACAAACAAACAAAAAAAGTATTAGGCTTGCATTTAATTTCTGTGAGTGTTTCAGTATTGTGCATTAGGCCGCCTCAGTACAGACCCTGTGTTCTCTGTGCAGGTATTAATGGAGGAGTGGCTCCTCGGCTGTTGAATGCTCCCTGTTAATGCTTTACTGCTTTAACTGTATTAATTTTTCTAGACTCCTGTCTGCACAAAATGCAATAAATGATTTTATTACACCCTTCACTACTTGCACAGGGAGTTTTCACTTGGTTCCAGGGTCTCCACAGCTATTTTTGCACTTGGCTGCTACCGCTTCCCTAACAAGGAGCAAGCCCCGACAGGGAGCAGCAGATTGCAGAGGAAGCAAAACATCAGGAGAGGAACAGCCTCTCCCAAGTGCCACGTTCCCATGTTTAAGCTCAGGCCAATTTCTGATCACCCCAGCGAAGATGCTTTACCTGTGTGCAGGGTTGTAGAGAGGGAGAAAGCAATCTAACAAAAAGAGACTGGAGGAGGAAAGATGGAAGACACATACTTCCATCCGATTTCAGGTTGTGTAGTAACGGCAGCACAAAGTCAAAGAAGGCCAGTGCTAAACGCACAGGGACTTGTAGACCTAACTTCACACAGCAGCCGTACAATTAACAGCAACTGTGACACTGGAGCAGCTCGCTGCTGGCCCGAGTGCACGCCCTCCCCTCCCACTACCAGCAGCTGGAGAGGCTTCGGACCTCTCACGCTGGCCCCTGCCACACACTGCTCCGGCACGCGGGTCCCCCAGTGGGCACGTGGGCTGCTCTGCCTGAGATCGTCCGAGTCCACTGTGCGAGAAAAAGTATCTGAGAGGTACTTCAAAACCAAAGTGTTATAAACCGATTACAGTATTCTCACAGCAGGTCACACTAAGGTTCGTACGCTTTCCACTTAGCATCCAGCACTGGGCAGTGTCGGACACAGCTGATCTGGAAGAAGAGAGTAATGGCAAACACAGCAGAATAATGTAATCCAGTAGTACTAAAGCTGTCAAGTGTCAAAAATGCAACAAAACGTTTTTCCTGCCTTTTTATTAAAAAGTAATGTCCTCTTGTTAACAGCACAGAGAGGAAAGAAAAAATGCTACAACACAAACCACCTGGGACAAAGAAAATCCTCTGCTCCAAGAACACTGCCGCCTTAGTTTCTTTTGGTTCTCTGCAGGAAGCCTACAGACTCTAAGGCGGCCGTGATGGGGAGGACCACATAGTTAAGAGATGTTTTGTGTTCTGGTATCAAAGTATGTTACTGGTTAAAAACATGGTGAAGAATCACTGCCCAATTTTCCAATCAACTGTCCGCTGCAGCTACCAAAGTGTTGAAAAAAAATGTATAAAATTATGCTATTGCACCTTGGCACTGCTTCTGCACCTTAGATGGACAGACCACCCATCAACAGTGAGATGAAGTTTCAGAGAGCAGACATTCACCACCTGGTAACTGGCTGCAGGTGTTCCCAAGGGAGGGCCAGCAGCACATCAGCGTGGCTGTGGCTGAGCTGTTGGGCTACAGTAACCAACCGTCCCAAAGCAAGATGATAAGAAAAGGAAATTTATACGCCAAATTTAACAGATTGATCTTAACACTGACTACTTGGTGTAGGAAAATTGACAGACAATTTGAAATCTCTGCCTTGGCTGGAAGCTCTTGTGTTTCAGATCTCCCACAGTAGTCAGACCAAAGCTGCCAGTTTCTGTGAGCTGGGCGAGGTGAGGAGCGTTTCTCTGCCTTGCTCTGCCAGGACATGACAGTCCAGCTACGGAAGGACCAAACAGCACGGTCCTGGATTACTGAGTAGTGGTCAGGCATGTGCTTCATGAGTTCAGCTGCTAGCACTACCACTGTATTTTCCAACTGGCTTATATGCCATTAAAAAAAGAAATAAAAAAAAGAAATCCAAAGAAAAATAGTGCCCATTCCAAAAAGGTGGGTCTCCAAGAAGGCCCAGTCAGCATACTGCTCTGTTCAGTCCCCTATTTCCTCGAAACCACTGACCCAAAACACTACTAAGACCATTCAGCAAGACCAGACTGCACTGCAATGTGAAGATGCACCAGCTGCTGGGAGTGAGGAAAATGCAGAAGGACCGTCATTGCAGCAGCTTCTGGGACTGGACAAAACAACCAATTATCCAAAGCGGCTCTTAGCACATCATGCCGCTGAGAAAACAGAGCATACTTCTCCAAACACTGCTAACCAGACCAAGGTGAGGAAGGGCAGCGCTAGCAACAGTCAGCAGCAATGCCACTGGGGGTACACTCTCGCCAAAGTGGAGAGGACATGCATATCCAGGGGCATTTGTCCCGTGTCAAGAACAGAGACTCTTTAAACAGCTATAAGTATGGAATGGCAAAGGGAAGGGGAAAGGGCCTGACAGCTCAGCTTTAATAGTGCCGCTGGTAGGAACCCATAGGTTGCTGGGCTGAGGACCCTGCTCGCCCCTGGGCCACGGTTTGGCTCACAAGGTGGGAGAGTGCAGGACCACTCTGGATAAGGGTGTCCAAGGCTTTCTGTACACTAGGGTTGTCAAAGTTGATACCAGAAGATACTGGCCTTTGAGCGGGTACATTGCCAGGTGCAGGGAGGCGATTTTGGTGCTGACCATAGAGGGACTGAGCTTGTGGAGGAGCTCCAGGTCTTGGACCTGCATTTCTTGAAGGGCCTTGGAGAGCAGGAAGCTGCGTGCTTGGAGTCTGCAATCTCTGCTGAGCCTGGTTTAGATTTCCAGCACTCATCTGTGCTGACCGGGCCTGACCGCTGGCCATGTTAGCAAAGTTCTGGTTTGGAGTGCTGCCCGAAGTGCCCGCAGAGGCTGCAGAACTGCTGTTTGCTACAGCAGCTGCTGCTGCTGCCGCCCCGCTGTTGAAGAGACTGAGGATTTTTGCTTGAAGCTCCTGCTGAGGATTAGAAGAGGACACTGGAACAGAAGGAGCAGAGACCAGAGGCTGTGAACCCTGATGAGCCTGAGAGCTTGGAAGGCTGGACTGACTACCCAAAGATGATCCTGAAGGTGCCCCCAAAGACTGTCTTGACATGGATGCTGGGAAAGAAAGAAAAGAGGGTTAAAGAGGGTTAAAGCTCTGCAAATGCCCTTGAAAGGGCACCTCAAGAAAGTTTGTGAAACAGCTACCAAAGACACAAGCATCAATGAATATCCACCCTCTGAACAGGAGAGCTGCACAGCTCTGGGGAACATGAACCATTCAGCAGAATTGTTGCCCTTCGTGTAGCAGCCAAACCATTTATGGCAGTCCCATGGTTTCCATGAGAGAATCCAATATAAAAGTTCTTTCACATGAAAGATCTGAATCGTCTCAGGACTCCCAAGGACAAGTCCACCTCAATAAAATGAGGTGCTGTGTGAGTAAATTATGACACTAGGACTCCTCTGCAGTCCCAGGACTGTTTTTGGGTCCCAGCCCAGAGGACCCACAAACCATCTGATTAACAGCCTTGTCTGGGGCTGAGAAACTTACCCTGCAGAGAATCAGTGCTTCCCCTCAGTAACCGTTCCTTCCGGTCTCTCAAGTAATTAATTACTTTATCAGTCTCCTCAGCAGTTAGATAACGATTGTCTGCCAGCAGGTTCAAGAGAGTCTGAATCCCTGGAGGGTGACCTCCTCTGACACCCTCCTCCATGGAGGGTGGGCGCTCCCGCTCCTGCAGAACAGCTTCATCTGCCATCTTGGCAGCCTGCCGGGCGATTTCCTCGCGCTCCTTCTCCCGTGACTCTGTTTTGTAGCGCTCATAATTCCTTGCCACCAGCACCATGGCATCAGCTTGGGGCATGTTGCGGTGTTCTGCAGAAGGAAAAGAAACGTTTTAAGTAAACCAAAGCAATGCTAACAGGAGGTGCCTTGCCTCACGCACACCAGCACATCTCATTCAGCAGGCGGGCACCGCTTTGGGATTCCAAGCATTGACTTGGGAAGCTTCCTAGGCACACAATAACAGTTCAATTTCCTAAGGTGACAGAAGGCTCAAGGCTATCACTCAGCAAGGCCATCCTTTACTTCCATAGCTGAGGGCTCTGAGAAGATACCCTATCAGCCCAAGAAATATCTTTCTTGCCTCTCATCCAATTAAAAGGGAAAGCAGCTCCCTCTATCTCTCACATAAATTCTCCGTGCTCCAAGAGGAGACAGTTCCAGCCATTCTACTGCTAAAGCTTTGGACAGATCCAAAACTTGCCCTCTGAAGGCTGCTAAAGCTTCCCAGAGCAGGACAGCGATGGGAATACTTTTTGATTCTGTACTGGCAATGCCTTAATAGAGTGTGTGCACATGCAGGAGATGGGGAGGAAAGAAGCACTGGCTCAATGTCACATTGCTGTTTATGTTTACTACTCTGAGGCAAAAAGCAACAGTCAAATTCTTCTGTAATACAACGAACAATGGTCAATTTCAACTTTTTTTTGTTTTTTACACTTGCCTTTTAAAGTTTTTGAGGTCATTATTTCCACCTCACAAAGCACACATGCAAATATTGCCCTGAACACAGATTTAAGCAGGGAGATCAAAAGAGAAGGCCTTTACCTTCCAAAAAGCGCCCAAAGCTCTGGGCACTTTTCACACCTGCAGATCATCAAATGCTGCCACCCTTTTCCTCGTAATAGCAAACTAGGGTTCATTTTAACATTACATTTTGCACAAGTTGTGAAGGAGCTCCCTAAAACTAATCTGAATTGAAAGGTGGCCGCATGCAGTTCAAGTGAGCATATTTAATCTCTAGAAAGAGCTGTGGATGAGCTAATGACTGGTGTTCTTATCAGATTTGATACACTGTTAGATCCAGTAAAGCAGAGAAGCTTTGGCGGGAGGATGGGTGTTAAACCAAAGGAGTTAGAGTTAAAACTGAGGGCAGTGGAAAGCCCAGTGAAAGTGTGTGTCAGCTGTATTTGTGCAGGAAATGAGAGGACCCTCCTATCGCATCTGCATCCAGTGTCAAAAGAAACCGGGCTTCTTCAGCCAGTAAGCAACCAAAAACCAGTGACTGTGCGTTCAGAAGTTTACTCTCCCAGATGAATCTCACAAAACATTGCTTGAGAACACGATAAGGGAGAAATAACCTGATCAGAGCAAAAGGCTGCTTTCTGAGATCACATTCTGACAAGACGTTTTTTTAATACCTACACCCACCCTCACGCTCAGCACAACCAAGTCACACCCTGAGATGGGAAGCGATGCAACAAGTATAAATGGCACTAAAATGCTAAAAAGGTGGAGCACGTACAGCAAATCACTTTATAGGTGTATCTTTTTATAACTCTTCCTAGTTTCACAATCAGATCTTTATCTTGACTGAATACGCTATCCTTATTCTGTTCTCCTTAAATCACATTTGGTTTTAAAATCTGTCCTGTAATTTGTCACATTCCAAATATGATCTATTTGAGAGCAACAAGTGATAAACTGAGGTTGGACTGGTATTACTCAGAAATCTGCCAAATCAATGCAGTCACTTCTAGAGCTGGGGTTCAAGATTTGCCCTAAGATGCAATGGCTGGTGATGTTAGGTGCTAAGAACACAGCCGAGATTCTCTCTTGGCAGAAATTAGACAGTCCTTTTGACAAGGGACAAGTAAAGCATTATGGAAACTTGTAAATAATGATATTCACATTTATGACATGGTGTCAAGTCATTAATAACTACTTATGTCACAGCAAGGATGAACTTTGTCCTGTGTGATTCTGCTTGAAAGAAAGTGTTCTAAAGCAGCACTTTGAGTGGTTCAGAGTGACCACAAAGCTACACAGCCTACTGAGACCTCAGTACCTTGTGGAGTGCCAAACATGATGTTAACAGTGCAAGAGCGGTGAACTTGATGCTGCTGGGTGATGACAATGGCAAAAGGAGACCCTCCTCTGCTCACATCGTCCAGGGCTTGCGTCAGTGACATCTCTGTGTTGAGGAAGATCAGGTCCACTACCATGCCCAGATCCCGCACCTTCCGCCCCACTGACTCCGCGTACTCCCTACCACAAAGCAAAGCCAGCAGAGTTTAACAAGTCAGTCACATACAGAAACAGAAACCCTGGCACATTCACCCTCTCCGTCATCTCAGATTCGCTTTTCTAATGGCTTGCCAAACGTCATAATGTTTAACAGGACAGTATTAAAGCAATCTCATTACAATAATATAAAAGCCCATATCCTACCCTTATTTTGATCTGAAACCATCATTTCAGTTTAACTGAAATAGACTACAAATCAAGCCTCAGCTTAGCTGAGAGACAGAGTGTTTGCAAAGGGATTTACACTATTATATATTTGCTTACATATAAATGTGTTTAAACTGAACTCATTAGGTGAGGTAATTTATGCCTGCACAGATCTAAGGGGTACACCGCAGAGCAGCTAACCTACAGAAGTCAGTTACTTGTGCTATGTTCAGTACCTTAACTGTTCAAATACACCTTATCCTAATTCACTGTAGCACAGACCAGCTTCTGGACTTGAAGATTAATTTTCAGAGGATAACTACCCATCCATAAGCATTCACTTGAGTTCCAAATACATTTTTCTCTTGCTCTTTTGTTCTACTAGCTGCTTTCTGCTCTAACCCAGTATCAACACAGTATCTATCGATCCACTGTTCCTGCATCCACTGTCCTGCAGATTTCCCATTCCGAACACAAACCACAGCTCACATGGCTGAGCTTCAAGTTTTCAAGTCTTTTTTTAAGCTTACTATACTCAGTACCAAAACCTGCAATACAGACTGCACATGCATTCTGAGAAATTTAGCCTGTGTGCACCCACACCTTTTGAAAGAGGTTCCATTTATCGACTTTGGATGCAAACACTGTAACGGTGACTAAATCTGTTCACCCCCCACCAACTGCCTTTTTAAGGATTTCTAAGTTACACAGACTGTGTATCTAAGTTCTTTGGGAGTCATCTTTAAACAGGTCTACAGTAGGTGACATCAATGCTTCAATATCCAAGATTTATTAATGTGCTCCAGCTCATAAGGTTTGTAGCTGTTACAGACCAAAACGATCCTTAGGGTATTAAGCTGATCCTCTTGCACAAAAAAAATTCTCCCTGTATCAAGTACAGTAACTTGTGGTCTGTTAGAATATCTTCCAAAGACTTTTAGTCACCAAAGGATAAAGAATCTAAAATTTCCTTTCAAGATTTGTTCCCCTAGGTAATCAGCTCCATTAAAAGCAAACCACAGAAGTGTACTTCTAGTTTCACTGCTTCCCTTGTTCTGATTTCCTGTTCTGCCTTCTACCACCAGATCAGGGAAGCGCCAGCTCTCTCTTTCTGCCTCACAGATATAGGAAAGTTAAATAAAAGCAACTCGTGATCTTTTTTCCAAAGGGCTAAGGAGACAGAACTTAAATTTCCTCTTGACAACCATTTTCTTCAGAACCCAACCCAGATCTATGATTTATTTACGTGTTTGCTATTCTTCAATATATTTATTTGTAAAGATATAGGCATCAGACTGGTGCCATCATTACAGCCCCCTTTCACTGTACCAGGCATACGTGCACTCCTCTGTTCCCAACACAGCGCCCGCTCTCCAAACTAAGGACATACTAACATTTTTGACACAAGTCCCTTTGACTCCTAAAATTGTTTTAAGTCCTTACATTCCAAGAGAAAGCCCACCGTTCTACAGGGATGGCCTGCATTTTTGTTTCTAGATAAACAATCTTGCATTCAGCACAATAAAAAGACACGCTGTGTTTGAGTGGGGACACCTCAGTAAGCGTTCAGACTGCCACATGAGATTGCCCTGGTTACTACTTACGCATGCTTTCAATATCGTTCACGACTACTTTCAACAGTGATTTTATACTTCTTGCACATTGGATTAACAGTATTGACTGGTATCTGACCTAGTAACCAATCTGACAGGAGCTCTGAAACGAACACCCCCACAACTCCTCCCTGACAACTGTTCTGAACTATCTGCTGGTTGGCACATATTAATAAGTTCCATAACATCCAACCCATGAATAACAAGTACAGGTCACTATGACCTGTTGCGACAGTAGGCTGATATGAAGAGTACATAGAAAAGTATCAGGAGAAGGTATAGTGATAGGTGACAAGAAGGGAATAAAAGCAAAGCACAAGATACAACATTTCTCCATCTCATCAACATGTATTCTCAGAACAGCAACAGGAGCTGTAGCTTTCTGAGGGCTCTAAAGCCACGCTCCTCAAGAGCAACCTGTAAGACAAACAGTCTCAAGGCAGGACTACATTTAATTCCATTTTCTTCTACCATGCAATAATAAAATTGGTCATAACTATTTTCTTACTTTGTCTGTTTATTCACCACTATCACAGAACAATCCACAGGTCTCTCTGCATCAAAACGTCTCTTGATTTCCTCGTAGTACTGACGGTACAGCTCCTCTCGGCGCCGCTCCTCACGCTTCAGACGGTCTGAAAGCAAGCCATAAGGACAGAACAAATAATGCCCTTTGGACCTGCTCGGAGTGTCATGGAATGCAATGCCCTTGGCACTGCAGGCATCTCCTGCATCCTCCCAGAGGGAGAATGTGAATCTGCCCATTATAGTGTTACAGGTATTCACCTTCTGAATTCACCGGTGCTCTATCAAAATGCTCTTTGTAACGGTCATAGTAAGAGTCATCCTTCCGCCGATAGTAGTCTTCAAGGTGAAGGTAACGGTCGTAAGATTCATCTCGTCTGCAACATGTACAGAAGAAGCAAGGGTTTGCATGCTCCAGCACAATCTCAGGCAATAACTTGCCAATGCATCACCCACAGACCTTCCTCAAGTTTAATTTCTGAAGTACCCACCTGCTCCCCAGAAAACACAAAGCAGGCACCCAACTGTCCCCAGCCAGAGCAACTTCCTTATCTTAAGTGCCTGACACCACTCAAACCAATGCAGCCATCGAGGCAGGATCACCGTAAAAACATGTTGCCAACTACAATCCTACGGAAATTACCTGTACAAAGGGTCCCGAGGGTCTCTGATATCCCGTGGATCCCTCATATCCCGTGGATCCCTCACATCCCGTGGATCCCTCACATCTCGTGGATTCCTCATATCCCGTGGATCCCTGTATCGATCATACAGCGGCTCCCGTGGGTCACGAAGATCTCTAACATCACGAGGGTCCCGCAAGTCTCTTGGATCCCTGATATCTCGTGGGTCTCGCAGGTCCCGTGGGTCCCTGTGGTCTCTAGCGTCACGCATGTCTCTAGCTCGAATGTCTCGAGTGTCTCTGGAATCTCGTCCGTTTCTACCATCCCTGCCATCTCTGGGGTCTCTCCTTGGGCTCCCCCGAAGAGGGGAGCGGTCGCGTCTGGCATCTCGGCCATCCCCATAGGCATATGGCTCTCTGAGGAAAACAGCATGGAAATTCCATTAGACTGCTAACGACATGAGTACTGTTACCCCTAGATCTCTTACCTGAGGTGCCAAAGTGACCCTCCTCTCAGCAGCTGAATCCACCCTCCTATCCCACAACAGCAAAAATTGCCCAAAAACGGTATTTGTTGAAGCAGCCTGGAGAAGCTTCTTAATTCCAATATTTATTGTAGCCAAACAAGACCCACAAAGCTCCTTAATGGAGCATCACTAAAAGTGTAGAGCACCTGTGGAAGAAGTGAACAGGCACCTCAGAAACATTTCAAGGCCTCTGGCCTCCAATGTCAACCACAGATCATCTACCAAACATGCTTTTGCAAATTCTTTGAGACTTCAAGGTGCTGGAGACTAATACCCACAAATATGCAACAGCCAGGAGCATTCAAGGGATCCATTAAATCCACTAGTCAATGACAGCAGAATACCTGAAATAACTTGTTACTGGCATATGATTAAAAAAGGAGCTTGTTGTGACCAAAGACACTGTAGGTTCCATGTTGCGGTTGGGTTTGTGCTGCTAGCAGAAAGCAGTGATAGCTACCGTTGTGTCCTGGGTTTGAAGGGATAGTTTCTGTAGAAAGCCAGTCTTATGTTTACGATGCCCCATGTTAAGAGGGTATTAAACCCAACCAGCATGGCATCCTCATCAGCAACAGGCTTCTCTGTCACATCTGAATGATCCATCTCATTCAGACTTTGTACTGCACTTTCTTCAGAGGCAAGGAAGAATAACATTCCAGTCTTCATCTTTTCCCAGAACAGTAGGGGTTTTTTCCCAGGTCATATTTTGTTTTCCAGAAAAAAAGATAACTTTCACTGTAGTCTAAGCCAAACATAAAAAAATCTTGCAGAGAAACCACTTAGCTTCACGTGTTTGGAATGTTCTTTCCCCAAGATACTGACAACCATCAGAAAAAAACCCAGCTTTTTGAATCTTTTTATTTCCAAAACTTGACAGACTTTGAGAGTCCTCTACCAGTTTAATCTAGTTTATGAGAGATAAGCAGAACATAAGCCTGCTTCCACTACAGTGATTCACGTAGTAGTCACCTGGAGAGAACAGCAGGAGCAGCGAGTCAGATGTGCCCAAGTTCAGTGTCAGGTAGAGCAGACAGTAACGAGATGGATGTACGGAGACTGTGCATGGACTTTGGTGGTTAGACACCCAGCTGTGCTGGGGGATACAGAGGAGTGCTGGCATTCTCTATTTTTACGTCACATACAAAACAGATCTTGGGACAAACTACAGTGTTGCCACCAAGAGCATATATAGCCTCCTCCTATAAAAGACACACTGTATTTGCACACAAATAAGTGTAAACTCCTTCAGCCTCTTGGACACACAAATCTGCTTTTTGTTTGTGATCTGTATTGAAACCACATCCCACGAAGGGTACATGTCATCACCCCCTTCCCCCCAACCTACAGCGAAGGATGGCAGAAGCTCAGGGGAAACTTCTGATTTGCTCTAATGGATACTGAGTAACTGATCTTTCTGTAGCTGTAAGACTATATAGCAAAACAGCCAGATGCAGTATAATTGTTTGGCATATGACATTTATTCCAGCTGGAGTGGGGGTGACCAGGCCACATTCATTATCTGCAGGGACAAAAAGATCCAGAATGAACAATGCACAACTGCAACAGAAGTACAGACATGGCGCAGGTCTCTGCTCTTGCACCTGCATCGCTGCCCTGCTGCTTGCAGAGAGGCAGCAGCATGAAGGCACAGCAGCCTTCTGCTTCCACGCCTCTGTCACCACGGTCCGACTCCTGCAGCGACAGCACCGCTGCCCGCATCTGCTCGTGACTCAGTACCGCTGGCCAAGCACCGCCGCCTGCGGCGCAGCGTGGGACTCTGCACCCCGGCATCAGCAGCTGTCATTCACACGCCTGCAGCGCAGTCCAGAGTTCATCGTCCACCATCTGTGCGCCCACAGCTGTGCCCAGGCTTGATGCCCATGACCTCATCGCCACCTGTGCCCACAGTGCTGCTTGGGACCCAATGCTAGCCACACGGGATGGCCACGGTGTCTGCAGTGCCAGCTGGAATCCAGTGCCTGTCACAGTGGCGCCAAAGCCTTCAGCAGCCATGGCGGTAGTCCAGACCACAGCCCGGTGCCCGTGGCTCATGCAACTCCAGCGCTCCTCAGGGCTCACGACATGGGCATCTGCTCTTGCATGCATGCAGGGTGACACAGGTCCCAATGCCCATAGCATCAGTGCCTGCTGCTGGTCCCTCTGTAACGTGGTCCAAGGACCAACACTCATGGCATAGGTGCCTGCCTCTCACACCACAGTGCTGCTCGGCGCCTTCAGCGTTACGCACCTGCAGTGCCACTGAGACCAAAGATGTGCCATCAGTGCCTGCTGCTCATGCACTTGCAGTATTCTTGGGGGCCTCATGCCAGCACTGAGCACACCTGACAGTGCCCAGGCCCAAGGCTTGCCACATCTGTAACAGAAACCCCCAGCTGTGTGCCCAAAGCACTTCTGGGCGATGTCCACGTGCTGGTCTCTGCAAGTGCATTTGGCCCTGTGCAGGGTAAGCGTGCAACATACAAAAGACCTAGATGATGCCAAGAACTGCAGCTACTGATTCTCTGGTTTTTGGTGGTAGATGTCTTGCTAGTTGCACTTTTTCCTCATTTTTGGTAATTTAACAGGTCAAGTTAGTAGAGCACACCAGACACGTGAGAGCCTGATTAACTTCAAGTCCAACACATAACACTCCTTTGTGTGGAAAGCTTTACAGTATAGGCATGGAAGATGCACGCCTTATACCAAACTGTAACCACGTGCGTTCCCTAGTAATGCCATGGAAAGAAAACCGAAGTTGTCTTCCTGTGACAGGACAGTGCGCGTCTTCTCCACCTGCCTGCAACTTCGCACACAGAGGATGTGCAGGAGCTGTACACACTGTGCCTACCGAAGGGTGGGACACCAGAAGCTGGCAGGTACACATCACTAACTGCACAGAAGGGGACTGGTTCCAGGTACGGACAACGCAAGCACACATGCAGATGGGACAGTGCAATAGAGATGTTTGCTGTCTTGTGCTTCGCTCACATGCTCTTTTCCAGTCTCATTTCAGCACTGGGAGCTTTTGACATCAGAAGAGGCAAGATCCCGAAGTCCTCTGCAGCATGGCACTGGGAACGCTACGGCCCCTCGGCATTCTCTAGATATGCCTTGGCTTCTCTGATACTTGAAGCAGGAACAAACATCAACTGTATTCTTCCTCACAAGTCTCTTACAACCTGTGCTGCAAAACATAACGCTTAGCTGTAGTAACAGCAGCAGACACGAGGTTTCCCTCGTGCCTCCTGAAGTGTCAGCGCCAGAAGGGCTCTTAGAGGTGGAATGGCCATGTCCCAACTGTCTCGCTTGAGCATCTCTGTTTGACTGGGGAGGTGATGGTAGGGAAGAGACACAGACATTTAGCACAGGCCACTGGGCTCATGCCCTAAAAGCCTGACCTTCCTAGTATAACTCACTGCTTCCAGGTACTTTACCTTCGTGCTGGACTGGACCTTGATGAAGCCTTATTCATATTTCTTCTTTCCACTGCTTTATTAATATCTGTAAAGAATAATCAACCCATCTGTTCAATGCTATGGAACAAAAAAAGATCATCAGCACAATTCAAATGAAAGCAACTTAAGCTCAACAACATCCAGATGGTGCAAGAAAATCCATTCAGCAGAGAGACATTGTCACTTTGACAATTTTTTATTAAGTTTAGATAGTACAATGTAATGAAATTTTCATGGATTTGTCTGACTTCAAAACAGGGTGGACAGCTTGGGTGAAGTTTGAACCCTTTACGTTCAGGCCTACATCCAGACTCTTCATTCCATAAGAGAACCTCTTTCTTCTGCAGTCTATGAGCAAGCAGAAAGCGACTCATGGACTCTAGGAGAAAAAGCAGAGTCTGAAAACCTCCAAGAAAGGAAGCTGATGGCCAGCACAGTCCTAAGTTCACAGCCAGTCCTGTTCAATGGAGCATGCCGCTACCCTTGTTGAAAATAATCCAAGGGTTCTCAAGTGGCACATGCAACTGCCTTCCAAGGGACTGCTGCAGCGTTAAGTTGTACAGCCTCCACCATGGAGGAAACAGGATCCAAGGAGCCTGAAGCACAAGCTCCTTATGAAGTCAACATGGTGCATTCAGAACACCACTATTAACATGATGCAAACTGATGCAACAGATCAGAAATTTGAAAATTGGTTGGCTTCTGAGCATCTCCATGAAAAACACCATGAAGTGAAATACAAAGAAGTAAGAGAGCTGAAGAAACAGAGTCTTGTCCTCAACCAGAAAACGTGAAGTTGCCCAGAACTGGCAGGGACCCATATCATTCTACTGTGAGGAAACAAAGCCTTCCATAACAGCTGACTGAAGATGAAATAATGTACTGGAGGGGGGCAAGAACAAACAGAAATGACTTCAGATGTTTTACTCGGAGCCTTTTAAGGAAATGAACAAAACAAACCTAGGTCCTATCTGCTACCTGAGAATCTATCAACAATTAAAATTTCTTATTAGTTATTTATATTAACTACTTTCAAAGCTCTTGCAGAAGAATAAACATGCTGCAGTGTCTTTAGGCAGACTCAGTCTTAACATCTTCTGTAACTTCCTAAACTATCCTTCATTACTTTCAAGATTAAAATTAGAATTAAGGGATTAGTTCTAATTTTTGCTCTTGTTGTCAATCAAGCAGCAGCATGTTCTCTTTTTGTGGGGGGAGAGAAGCAAGTGCAATCTGAACATGAAATACAAATGCAGCATAACAACATTCACAGGACCACAAAGCAGTCTCTCCAGGATCAAGTACAGCTGCATTGTCTACTGTCACAAACTAAATTTGATGGACATTCATTCCCTACATAGTTTTACTCATTAAAGATATGAAAACACTTCTATGCATTTGTGGAAGTATTAGTATAATGCAACACTGGAGTAAAACTCTCCCAAAGCCTTTTACCTTATTGTGTTATTAGCAATTATATTTAATACTCAGACTGCATAACTGAAGCAACTGTTCTCCTTACATTTATTTTTCAGTTGAGAATTTTCCCCCCCTTAAAGTCAAGTGTTATCTTTAAGCAAGACACTATCTGCTTTCTTTGGTTTAAGATTACTTTTATTTTCTGTTTTAAGATGCCATTGCAGAAACCTATTATGATTTTTACACTCAATACCATACATTTCTTTCAAATAAAAAAATGTATTTAAATCTGAACAAAAATATTTTACTAGAAGAAAAAACACCGCTGACATGGATCTTTCTCTTGTGCAAAACGAACAGATTTAATAACATTTTATTTAATGCCAACAGCATTTACAGGTTAAGTATTTGAACACTGACAAAACTTCCGAGAAAAAAAAAAAAAAAGTCTTCTGTCTTGTAGGATTTTGAGATGACAGGGCCACTGTAATCATACAGTGTAACCTTCTGAATAAGCACAGGTGACAAGAGTTTCTTGAATCACATTCCTATCTCAAGTGCAGCAGTGGCATTGAACTAGAGCTTAACTTTTAGCAAAACATCCAATTCCAATTTAAAAGTCTTCAGAGCACAGAAACCACCAAAGCTCCAATAAGTTATTCCAGAAGTAAATTATTTTGCTGTTAAAGAAAACTATTTATTTCCATTTAAGGACTTGCGATACCTACACCTACTAGGTTAAAACTCACCTATCCCCAGGTCTGTCTGTAACACACAGATCACACCACTCCTTTATCTTGAGGCTTTTGCTAGGGCTTGTTCTTCAACTCTTTAAGCATTCTTCAGATTTCTGAGGCTTCTCCAATTTAGCATTATCCTTTTTGAACCAAGCATACCAGAACTGAACACAGTATTCCAGCAGCAGAAACCCACAGGTACCAAAACCTCCCTACTTACAAATTTGTGTTTTGTACAGCAAAGGATGACAAACGCACTCCTGCTCGGTGCAAATTTTCCCTTTTGGCTTTACTGAAAGCTCTGTTCTGCCTGCATCCAGCTTAGGAAGAAGTCCAGGTCATTTCACCATCAGTGACTCAATCTTCATTATTTCATCCTCTCTTTTTAAAACATGAATGTGTGTTTTCTTTCCAAGTCACTTATAAAAGCACTGTATGGCCAGGAATCAATTTTTCCAGAACACCACTCAAAGCACTGAGCAATTCCATCTATGTTACACTAAGATTCATTTGAAGTCAAATTAACTCTATGTTGTTTTTAATTGTTCTAGTTTCTTAAATCAAACATCTTATAGAAGTCTTTTACATCAACACTGCTACTTTCAGCCATAAAACTTGCAGTATCATAAGAATAAGTTAATTTGACAGGAATAATTTTGATTGGCATTAACTAACTCACTTCTCACTGAGCGTCAGGTGAAAGAATCCCTTTGTTATCAGGGGCTGATGCCAGGCTCATCCCATTTACGCTGCCTATTGGCACATCCGCAGTGCTCTGCTAGGTCCCTGGAAACTCCCTAGTTTTCCAAGGCTTGTGGAAAAACATTAATAGCCTAGGCAGGTCTTCATTTCACTGAGCCTCAAAGATGTTAGTTAGATTTAAATTTTTGGAGAGGTCTAGTTTTGGTAGCTGCTGTTTTACTTTTTTTAGTTTGCTACTGAAATGGAAACGACATCAAAAACACCACCTTCTGCCTCTTCAAAAACAGACAGCAGAAACATTAACTGAAGACTAGGTGGCCCTTTCCAGCGAGAAATTTTATCATTTCCAGACAGTTACACCTCAGCTTCTAAAACAGCCGCAGTTGTTTCTATTTAAGCTTCTAGACTTTGACAATGCTGGCCATAATTTCTTCTTGTATCCTTCTACCCTCCTTGTCCATTTGCCTCCATTTCCATCTTCAGGGTCATATTTGCACTGTACACACACCTTCCCACAAGTCATTATTTACTGCTCCTTTCATTCCTTCCTAAGTCAAACTGCTGTTCTTTAAACTAGCATAGGTTTACTTCCAAAGTAAATTTTTTGCTTGCATTTAATAGATTACTCTTAGACTTCTAACCATTCATTTCTGTTTGTTTCCTCCCAGCATATTTAACAGAATTATTTTCATCTTTATGAAAATGGGCTTTTTAAAGCACCTAGTATTTATAGCACTACTTAGATTGATTTCACATGTGCAAAAAAAAATCCAAGTTAAGATTGCTTATCTAAGCAGCTGCTAAGTGCTGTGACCAATTCGTCTGAACCTGTCAAGATGAAGCCCAATATTGGTTGACAAACGTTTTTAAAACTCTCTGTACGAGGTCTCAATGACTGCCTTCCAGGGCTTACATGTTGAACAGTCTTACACAGGGTAATACACCTTTTCAAATACTAACACATAAAACTACGTTCAGAGTACGACCTAGGTAGCAAGAGAAAACACTGCAGCTGAACCACAGCACTTACAGCAAATAACTCAGAAGGCAAATACATACCTAGTAAAAGTGATTTCAGACTAGTGCCAGGCAAGTTGCATATAGTGATCTTTCCAGAGAGCTTTAAAACAAAAGCACTCTTTCTACCAGAACGCATGCTAGGGTCAGTAGGAGAGCACGGATCAGTTTTCCTTACCTAATCTATACCCTTTATAAAGGCGACCCTTCTCACCGTCCAGAGCGGCCTGGACATCTTCTAGACGGTCATACTGCACGAACCCATAGCCATGGTACATGCTGAGGGCTGGAAAAGTTAACAGCAGGGCAAGACCGGTTACAACTAAGGGACAGTACTAACCCGCACCCAGGCCATCGCGTAACCCCACCAGGTGAACAAGCAAAGGGGCTCTACCCAGAAATGACTATGCAAGTTTCCTGGGAAAACCAAATCTACCAGGATCAAAATGCAGAGCTTAGAGACTCTGAAATAAATTTCGTAGATCAACTGCCTTCTGACAAGGCAGTGACCAAAATACAGCCCATGAAGTGACCGAGATTTGATTAAGAGACTATGAAGTCACTTGAAAGAGTATTGTAACATCACACTGCAACCCCAAAAGCTAAAACATAGCTGATATATACGCATTACGTTTCAGCTGTACTGAAGGAATCACTTTTTCAGAGAAAATGCAGGCAGAGAAAATTATCATTAAGGGGTCACTTTTTAGGAACAACATTAGTCACTCCTGTCATCATCATCACATAGCATTTGACAAGCATGAAAGTTATATTTCTCACTGAATTCCCAGCCACAAAAAGGCATAAGATAATATACTAACCCCTGATTTTGCCATATTTTGAAAATATCTCTTCCATTTCTTCACGAGTCATGTGGTCTGTGGGCAAATTGCCGATAAAAAGTCTTCTCTCTAAATCCTGAGGATTGGTGCTGTTAGTGAAGTCGCTCTGTTTGATGCTATTGCTCTTGCGTCCTCGAGCCATTTTGCTTTCGTTCCAAATCCAACTCTTCGCAAAAAAGAAAAACGGCCATGCATATAATTTCAATCCATGACATTAAAATTAAACTGGAACAAGATTAAACTTAACAGCTTTGCAGACTAGAAGCCAACTGGGTCTGCTTGACGCAAACTTCACTCCAGAGAAATCTTAATACAAGGGATAGAGAAGTCTGGCAAAAACGTATACCACGGCATTTTGGTTGAGCTTTTCTGTAATACTGAAAGGTAGTAAACCTAATTATTTTGCAGATAAGTTTTAATGGTTTAACTCCAAACTAAGATACAAATAAAACTAATTTTCCACTAAAACATCTTAACTTTAAGCTTTTCAATACACCCATTGTTGTCATATCCATTTCTTCAGCCTACTGGTAAGAAGTGTTGAAATGTATGCAATATTTTAATAAGCGGAAAGGAAACACTCATCACAACATTGCATAACAGGACCCAAATATTTCAATACAGGCTTTGAACGAGACATCAGGAAGTACTGTTTAAATGCTCTTGAGTGACCACGCTTGGATCACTTTACTATATGTGAAATCTTAGCTTTCTAATACCAGAAAACACAGTTTCTCATTCATACCCCTACTAAAGAGCATATCCTTGTCCCCATAGAGACATCAGCTCCCACAGAAGGCGGGTCCACAGCTGGGAACGTAACCACCCCCACGTAAATGCTGTACCACTACCACCTCTTCTCCCCCAGTATGGCACAAGTACACTTTGTTAACCCACACTATCACAGACAAAGCTGGAGCAGTCAGCAACAGTCACTGCAAACTTACCCAAAGAATTACAGCAAAAAAAAAACCCAACAAACAAAAAACAACAAAACAAACTCTACCAAGCCAACAACCCTCCCCTCCCAAACCCCACCCAGGATTCATACTTTCTGGTTTAAAAGTCACCATTACATAAAGCTTAAAAAAATGAAAAACACTGAAACTTTCAAGATTAACTTCAAAGCTTGAAAACCATTTATAAAGTTGTCATACTTCCTAAACATTCATCTACAGGAATGCAGGATGGGATTTTCTGTTTACAACATGCAAGAAACATGGAAAAACAAAGCTGATGAAATTGAGTACATCAACAGAAACTACTACTGTTCATCAGGAGATGCCTACAATCAACACACTCCCTAACAGTAACCTATATTCATTACAATGTAAAAGTAGCCTCTAAATAAACAAGTCAAACATCCAAAAATATAAACCAGTTTTACATAAATACTTCTACAACACTTAACTGGCATGAAAAATACATCTACTCCAGATTTGAGACATAAAATTTGTTTGTTTTTGTTTGGTTTTTTGTTTGTTTGTTTTTTTAAAGATCAATTAACTTTACATTCATATCACTTTTCTCCTTCTTTCAGGAAACCTGGCAGGGACAGGAGGCAGAGAATGCCTCCCAGCCTAATAAACTTTTTAAAATCAACTGAACTGCCAGAACAGGGAGGAGGAAAAACACCCCAACACCAAAACCAAAATCAAACAAAAGAAGTCATTTCTTCTACCATATTTGCCTCAATCCTCTAAGTTTGTCCACACACAGAGTTTTACCTTCCCTGTCAGAAGTACCAAATCTTGTCCCATTTTTTCTGTATGGAAACACTAGGCCTCCCTTCCATTCCACTACTGCAGCTCCAGTTCTCATCAGCTGAGGGGAAAGAAGTTTTCAAAATTCTCTCAAAATGATTAAGTAGCTATAAAACATGGAAAGACCCATCTAGCCCAAGTTCCCATTTGGAGCAGGGTGACATCCAAGTTGGATCCAGTTGTCATGGCCTTCTCCATCCGGGCTCCGAGCACTACCAGGGACAGGGACCCCCTGCGAGCACCCGCTCAGATAGCATGGCCTGTACGTACGGTCTCGGGACATCACGTATACGCACAGCAAAGAGGCATCAACAAGGCCTGTAACTGCTGCTGGCGGGATATTTCACTTCCAGTATAAAAAGCAGAAGAAATTCCCTTTTCTTTTCTTAAGGGTGAGGACAGTAGGGGGTGGCTGGGGAAGAGGGTGCAAGAGCTTTCCGTATGAAGAAAAACAGGGAGCTATTTTTCCACTTGCAGGTCGCTTTCAAAACAAAGGAATAAATCCCAAACACTCAGACAGGTTGGATTACTAGAGAATTTTCATATAGGAGCATTTACTGCCTCTTACCATTTTCCACTTGATAGATTACATAGTTAAGGGCCATTTAGCAATCATAAGACCAGAGTAAGTGAATGTTGTCCCAACTTCAGGCACACTACACCAGGTGAAGGACTAATTTTCACATTAAGTCTTTTTTGACAAATGCAGCCACAGAGGCCAACTACGCACCTGGGCAGCTTAAAGGTCCCAATCCCCCCGCCCAGAAAGCGAGCGCCAGGCCAAGCAGGTTCCTACAAAAGGACAGCCTGCATCTGCTCATGCACCAATAAATCCTCTGGAAGTTAATTAAAGCCACGTTTCCCTAAAAATCTTACATATAAAGCCAAAGTTATTTATTAATACTGCTACAGCTTCAGAAAGCAAGACAGCTGAAGTGGGATGTTTGAACTAATTTGATACAAGTGAAACGTTACTCAGGAGTCTGCAAGAAGTTCCTAAGCAAGGCAGGAAAAACAAAAAAAAAAAGCTAGCGACCACAGAAAGGAAGGGTTCTGAGGAGCAGTGAGCTTCCCACCCAGCACAGGCTAGCGGCTCTCAGCACCTCGGAGCCAAGCCCCGCCAGGCAGCCCCCCCACCGCACCCCCAAAGGTCAGGCCTGGGGCCAGCAGGGCCGTCCTCGGGCAGCACCGGCACCCACCTGCCCTGGCCCTCCGCGCCCAGGCCAGCGGGCAGACGCAGAACTGCCCGCAAGGAAAAGGCGGCCCTCCTTCCCGGGGCGCCGCTCGCCGGCTCCGCTGCCCGGGGCCCCGCTCACCAGCTCCGGCAGCGCCCTCACCCTGGGCGCTACCCGCAGCGCTCACCGGCGGCGGGAGGCAATCCGCACGCCCGACGCCTCGCTGCCAGCCGCAGCTCCCACCCCAGGCCGCGGGAGCTCCCACGGGCTGCGCCCCCCGCGGCTCGGGCCGAGCCGCCTCACAGCTGCGTTACCCCCGCGTACCGACCGGCCCCGGGCCGCCGCGGCCGGTGCCACCCCCACCAGGGGAGAGGGGGAGCTCCAGCGAGCCCGCGCTCCCCGCTGCCACTTCCCGGAGGCGCCGGGCGGCGAGGCGGAGGCGCGGCCCGCCCGCAGGCCGCGGGGCTCGCCCGGCCCGGCGGCCAGGAAGGACTCAGCCCTCCGCCAGGTTTGCTGTGGTACGTCTTTTATTCGAGCAGCTCCGCGTAAGGCCGCGCCGCCGCCCGGAGCCGCGGGGCCCCACCGCCCGCAGACTTACCGCCGCACCGGGCCCGCTCCGCCTCAGGCCGCCGCCCGCCAGGACAAAGGCGCCAACCGCCACTGCCAGACGGCGCCGTCGCAAAGAGGAGGGAGAGCGCCGCGGGGAGGGCGACGCCTCGCACTTTACGGCGCGGCGCGCTGACGTATAGCCCGCCGCCATACCTGCCGAGGCAAGGGCGCGCCTTGCCTGGCTCCCGGCGTGCCCCGTGAGCCGCCGCCGCAAGGCAGGCTGGGACTTGTAGTCCGCAGGAGGCGGCCGGGCGAGGCCGCTGGGTGGCGCCATCTGACCCGGCGCGAGGCGAGGGGAGGAGGGGCCGGGACCGGGACCGGGATCGGGGTGCGGGGGAGGTGGAAGGGACCGGGACCGAGACCGGGGCGGGGCGGGCCCCCTCCGTTGCCGTCGCACACCCGCCCGGTGCGAGGGCCAGGGCCTGCCCGCGGTGAGCGGGGGCCCGTGCTGCCGCCCCCAGCCGCGGGGACGGCGCCGAGCAGCAGCGCCAGCCCCGCCCTGTCCCGCTGTGCGGGCACCGGGGCCTGGGCAGGCTGCGCGGCCCGGGGGCTCCCGCCGGGGCTCCCGCCGGGGCAGCTCCTGCCGGGCGGGAAGCACCGGGCCCCGCCGCCCCAGCGCCGCTCGGCACTGCCTCGGGGCCGGGAGCGGGGAGCGCGCGCAGCCCGGAGACGCAAGCGTGTCCTTCTGCGCGGCTGGTGTTCAGGGCTGCGGGGACTTCCCAGGCCGGGCCCCCGGGAGCCGGGCCCAGAAATCCCCTCCCCAGCTTTGCGTCCTCGTCTCTGCCCTCGAGACTCCCCTGGGACCCTTCGCGCTCTCGAGTGAGTCAGTTTTGGGAAGTGACGGCAGGCCGGGGAATCTGGAGCACACGGTTCCCGTGGCTGCCCGCCTCACCATCACCCTCGGGGAAGCACGCTGTCCGTCCCTGCCGCCGGCCGCTGTGTGGGAGCAGGCAAGACCTGACCTGGCAAAGGCCATGGGCGGCCAGCAGCACACGGCTGGCAGCCTCCGAGCCAGGGCTGAGGCAGCAATCGCGGCCAGGGAGGCTGTCGCTGCAGTGCGGCCACGCAGGCATCGCTGCGGTGTGGGGGCAGCGTGGCCGTGGGGGGACAGGGTGGCGGTGCGGTGTGTGACAGGGGCACAGAGAGATGCTGAGAAGCCACAGCTCCCTGCCCGGCTGCACGCTGCACTGGAAAGGGGAACCCAGGGAGTCTCCAGCATGGGCAGGGGAGCCTGGAACTTCCCTGGGGACCACTCGGGGACTCTTCCAAGGAAACGGAGCTGGAGGCGGGTGGCCAGCCAGAGGCACAGCGAGGCCTCCAGCGCTTTTGCCCCTTCCCGTTTCTGGGCTGATGTATTTGTGGGGACTCCATGCAGAGGCTGGGGCCTGCAAGCAGCGATAAGGGGCTCTCCGCAGTTCTGAGTTACCGTTGGGAAAAATGAAGTGAAACTTCAAACTTCTGCCTCAGAAATGAGCTGGCGGGGCCAGAACAAACGCTTTCCTCACCGTGGTCCACAGGTGACTCCTGCCCCTGCCTGCACCTCGTTCACCCCGGGAAGGTGCAGGCTGGGCAGCGGCTCTGCAGGGCTCGCACGGAGCAAGCAGCAGCCAGCGTCCTACCTCCAGCGGCAGCAGAACACCCACGCAGGGCACCGCGCAGGGACCCCCAGTCCCCGCGGCTCCGCCGAGCCGCCAGGCGGGGGGCCCGGGCCCGAGTGTCCCGGCAGGGATGGCCGCTGCCCCGCCGGGACGGTGGCAGGGGAGGCCGGGGCGGGCGCCCTTCCCGCGGCCCCCAGCTGGCAGCCCCGGGCTGGCCCCGCGGGGCTCGGGTGGGCTCAGGATGCGGGAGCGCTGGCGGGCAGCTGCCCCCCCGCCGGGCTCTGGCGGGGCTCCCCGAGCCCGGCGCCCCGCGGGGAAGCCCCGGGGGCGGCGGCGGCCCGACGCCCCCTTCCTGGGCGGGAACGGGCCGAGGCGTTATAGGGCGGGCGGCGACAACGCGGGGCGCAGCGCCATGAAGCGGCTCGGGCTGATGGGGCTCCTCGGCGCGGTGCTGCTGGGCGTGAGTGGGGCTGGGGCTGGGGCTGGGGCTGGGGCTGGGGCTGGGGCTGGGGCTGCTCCCTTCCCCCTTCCCCCTTCCCCCTTCTCTTGGGGCAGAGCCCCGGCTGCAGCCGCTGGGCTTTCCGGGAAGCGGCACGGTCCGGCCGCTCTGGCCCGTCCCCTCGGCGCGGCCCGCCCCCGCCGGAGGCCTACGGCCGGGGCCGCGCCCGGGGTGGCGGAGGAAGCCCCGGCAGCGCTACCGCGCCGCACAGCCTGAGCCGTGCCGCGCCCGCCGGGTCCGGGACCCCCCGCCGGCGCCCGGGAGCGCGGCCGTGGCTGCGGGGAGGAGGAGCGGGCAGGTCCCGGCCCGCTGCCCCTCCGCCCCACCTCGCTTTCGCTTTCCGCCCGCGGAACGGGGCCCCGCGGGGTCTGCAGCCGGGCCGGGGCGCGGGGCCCCGCGGGCAGGGACGGGCAGCGTCCGGCCCTGGGGCTCCGCAGCCCCGGGTGCAGCCTGGGCCCTCGGCCGGGGACCCCCAGCCCGGGGCACGGGTCGGGCGCTGGGAGGCGGCGGGGGCGCAGGGACGGGGCCGCCCGCCCGCCTTTCACTTCCCTTTCTGCCCGCTGTCAGACGTGCGCGGCGGCCCGGCCGGTTCCCCTCTGCCGGGCCAGGCGGCCCTAGGCCGGACCTGGCGGGGCCCCGCGGCCCCATCGCTGCCCCGTCGAGGCGGGGCGGCCCGAGGGGCCCCGCAGCGCCCGGCCGTGCTGCGCCACGGCCCCCCGGCCCCCGCACCGGCTGGCCGCAGGGCTCTGCTGGAGCCCCCGTCCCGCTCCCCGGACGGCCGGGCTCAGGCGGGGCTGCCGGGAACTGCCAGGCTGCGGGGGGTGGGCAGCGCGGGGCTCGCTCTGGGCACGGTGCTGCGGGTGCCCTCCTGCACCCGGACTGGCCCGAGATCTTCCCTGCCTCTTCTCCACCCCTCCCCGTGCGCACAGCCCCCTGCTAGGAGGAGCAAGGAAGGGCCCTGGCTGGCTTTGCGTGGATGATATACTTGCCTGGGGCTTTCCTGCCCCTCGGGGCCGGTGCACCAGCCTTGGGAAGGGGCTGGTAGTGGTCTGGGCACGGGAGGCTCGGTTAACACCGCTCCCCCTGCCCAGGGCTGCAGCACTGTTGGCAGGGGCACGGGGCGATGTGAAACCAGCATCTCTTAGGAAATGTGGGGAATCGTGGGGCCACGTTACCAGAATCACTGCCACCCACTTCAAAGAGAGCACTGGTGGCATCAGGCAGCGCAGGCGGCTCTGCTGTGGTCTGTGGTTAGCACAGGCATGGGAAGAGCAGTGCAAGGAAGCCTTCACCTCGGGACGTGGGTTAGCGCACAGGTTAGCACACGCGTGCTTGCAGAAGCGAGGCGGTGCCGGAGCGCTGGGGAGCGGCATGAATTCGCAGGTCTTGTTTCTTCCAGTGCTGGGAGCCTGGTGATGCCATAAGATGCTTTGATAAGCAGTATGAACACAAGGGCAGGTGCTGCAACCGGTGTCAGCCAGGTATGGAGACCCCTTCCCGTTCCTGGGGCCCCAGGGCCTGGCTGTGCCAGGGCCCACTGCCCGGCCACAGCGAAGCAAGCCCAGCTTGGTGTGACCGAGTCCCCCTTCTCCCCCCCACTGCCAGCAGTGCTGACAGTTTCACCTCCCTGTGTCACGTCAGTGCTGGAGCAACCAGGGACCTCATGGGTGCCGTGGGAGACCCCCTGGACCTCACCGAATCTGCCAGAGCTCTCTTGGGACTGTCTGTGCTCCTGCAGCTGCAGGACCCCATGGCACTCCACGGGGAGAGTGCTGCCACTGGCACTAGTAGATCGTGATGGTATTTGCCAGCTCCTGCTGACACTGCCAGATTGTTTCCCTGTCCTTGGAGTGCTGGAGGCAGTGAACGCCTCCCCCCTCCCCTCCTGCCCCAGCACCCAGCAGCCCTCCCTACCTGGCCCAATGCAGCATGCACAACCACCAGGCAAGCTGGGCCCTGCAGCCCTGCGTGCTGGCACAGCACCAGGCTACTGAGCAGCATGCCTCAGCGGGCCTGGCATCCACAGCTGCTAGTGCTCCCCTGTTCTGCTGGCAGACCTGCTGTCTGGAGAGGGGGAAAGCCCCCTCGCCCCCTCCTCACCAGCCTCTATTGCAGGGGAAAAGCTGGTCTCTGAATGCAATGGCACAGAAGACTCCGTCTGCACCCGCTGTGAGAGCGGACACTATCAGCACAGCTGGACCAAGGAGAAGCATTGTGCCCCCCATGATATCTGTGAAGACAGTAAGTGCTCCCTGTGCCCACCGGCCCCAGCCTGCAGGAGCTACAGGGGCTGGTGTCTTCCCAGGCGCACCAGCCCAGTGTCTCACCTTGCCCATGCTCCCTTTGCCCAGACGCTGGCCTCATCGTGAAGACACAAGGAAATGCAACGCACAATACGGTGTGCCAGTGCCGGGATGGCATGCACTGCTCTGATACCAGCTGTCAGACCTGTGTGGAGAACCAGCCCTGCCAGCGTGGCTTCGGCTTTGTGGCTGGTGAGTCTGACCAGCTCATCCCTCTCAGCGGGACCGATGCCCTGGCAGCATTGATCTTGGGTCCTCCAGGGAAAGGGGGACTCCCCCAGCAAGGTGCCCGTAGCAGGACTCCAGGAGAGCTGTGTCTGCTGCTGCACCTGGCAACATTGCCATGGGGAGGGCCGCTAGCCTGATCCCCACAGCCCCTCACCTCCCACACCCCGTACTGACCTTCCCGCAACCTTCGCTCCTCTCCAGCCAAGGCTGTGGCCCGGATCTCATCCCCCTGCGAGCCCTGCGCAGAAGGCACCTTCTCCAATGTCTCTTCTAAAACTGAGCCATGCCATCCCTGGACAAGGTATTGTCTGAGTGCTGACCACATCCTTCACCCATCCCCAGCTGTGCCCAGTCCCTGTGAGCATGTCCTCTGCTGCCAGCCTCCTTAGGGGCCCTGAGTGGCTGGGATGGTCTCTGAGGGACACAGCATCAAGCTGGCATAGGGCAGGAGCGAGAGGAGCAGAGCTCTGAGGGCGGTGAGGTCCTGGATGGCGTGGCTGAGCTCAAGGCAGACATCCAGGCCCTTGTGACTGTCCCTCAGCATGTGCACACACTGCTCGCCCCTCCAGGGACATCCATGCTGTCATCTGCACTGGGGAGCAAGGGATAAGGGGCCACGGGGATCCCCCATGCCCTGTCCAGGCTCTCCCTCCCAGCATGCTCCTTGGCTGTAGTCGTCAGCCAAGGCACTAGCCCTCTCCGTGGGGAGTCTGGCTTTGAGGATGCTATGGGCTTGCCAGGTCGTCCCTGTCTTTAGAAAGCTGCTTTAGGGTTAATTGCACTCCCTGGTAGAAACGTGAGCCTTATTTCCAGGCTGAATTCATCTTGTTTCAGCTGCCAGCCATTGGATTTCACTTTGCTTTTATCTGTGCCCAGAAATTACCTCCCCACGGAGCCACTTGTAGTCTGTCATGTCTGTCATCAAGTCATCTCTGAGCTGTTCTGCAATAGCTGCAGTGCCTGAGCCCCAGGGTCTTCCTGACCAAGCCGGTCTCAAATATCTGCTCCTTCCTGTGCCTTGTCCCCAAACTTGTCCCCATCTTCAGCAGTTTCAGCAACTCCAGACCAGGACCCCGGGGTGGGGCCCTGCTATGTACCCGGTGTCCCTATCAGGCAGCACAGGCCCTGGCGTCAGCCGGGGGGACCCCGGCCACTTGCCCCTCCAGAGCCCAGCAGGCTCAGTGCAGGACGCTTTCTCACGCAGCTCTGGTGGCTGCCCAGCCCCAGCTATTCCTTCTCAAGGGCTTTCTGTGTGCTCAGGCTGCTGCTGTGGTTACACGGTCTTGTTCTTCCCTGCAGCTGTGAGGAAAAGGGGCTGGTGGTGAAAGCAAAAGGGACGAACACCTCAGATGTGATCTGTGGTAAGTGCCCAGTGCCCCGGCCTGGGCCAGTGCCAAGCAGAAATCTCCTGGTGCTCTGGCTCCCACAGCACTTGGAGGAGCTGGCCTGGCCCGTGGGTGTTTTTGGGAGAGGAGGGTCTGGCTGCACTGCTGGAGTGATGCCTTCCTGCTCCTCTCTGTCCCTGTGAGGGATCCCCACGAGACTGGGCCTGGAGCAGAGGCAGCTTGGGGCACTCGGCATCTCGGTGGGAGCGTCACACGGGTGCCTCACTGACCCCATCTCCCTCAGCAGAGTCGAGCAGGCGCTCCTCGCTGTCAGTACTGATCCCCATCACGGCTGCGGTCGTCACGTGCCTCGTGGGCATCTGCATCTACTGCCTGGTACACACAGGTGAGGGGCTGGGATGCGGGAAGTGATGCCTTGGCCAGAAGCGCCATATGGGGCTGAGGAGCCAAGCAGGGAGGATGGCGGCCGCTCTGCTGAGAGTGGGGCAGCCCTTCTGGGGACACTGCCAGGGCATGGCTCCCGAGCCCATTGCCCTGCCGGCTCAGTGGGCTCTGTCCTTGGGAGCAGGCATGTTTGCATTGCTGCAGCTGAAGCTGGGCCAGCTCTTGGAGGAAAGCACCAGTGCCCTGTGGGTCCAGCCCAGCTCCCCTGCCGTGGCTCTCTGCCTCTCCAGCCTGGCAGCAGCAGCAACATGAGCTGCAGGACCTGCAGGGTGGCAGCACCAGCCCCGGCTCTGACCCCTGAGAGCTCACTGCAGGGCGGGAGCATGCCCCTGACTGTTGCCTTCTCTGTCCCTCTTTCTATTCAGATCCCAGGCGACGGGTGCAGAAGCAGGTGAGTCTGCCCAGAGTCCTCCCCCAGCAATGGATTGGGGTCCCTCCTGGGCACAGCCGGGGATGTGCCAGCAGCAGAGTGCAACAGAGCAGGGGCTGTGGCTCTGCAGGGCAGGAGGGGTGGGGCCTGTCCTAGGGCTGCCTGGCTGGGACAGGACAAGGGCTGGGGCAACCCTGGGATGCTGCTGGCAAATATGCTGAGACAGGAGGGGTGCACGCAGGGTGAGGCCCTGCCCTGCACAGGAGCGTAGCAGGAGCCTGTGGAAAGATGTGGCTGCAGGGGGATGTAGCTGCCTGCCCATGACCCCTACCCCTGCCCCTGTGCAGATAGACGGCGAGAAGCCCAGAGAGATCTTGGAGGCCCAGCAGCCTGTGGAGGAGGGGGAGGACCTCCTCCCTGTGCAAGAGACCCTGCTTGGGGGCCAGCCTGTGGTCCAGGAGGATGGCAAGGAGAGCCGCATCTCGGAGCAGGAGAGGCTGTGAGGGTGCAGGGCACTGCCTCTGACAGGAGCACAGACTGAGGCCAGCACTGTCTCCTCTGTCCCCTCTCCAGCCAGGGAGGAAATCTAGCATCTGGCCTGGCTGCAAATGATGTGATGCTGCAGTGGACCATGGCATGACCACCCCATGGAGGTACCACAGCAGTGCCTGCTCTGACCGCCTGCCCAGGGCTGCCACAGCAGGGCAGCTCAGCTGCCTGCATGGGGATGCAAGAGCGTAGCCCAGTCCTGCTGCCTGCCTGGGGTGCTGCAGCAGAGTGCAGTGTGGCTGCTCACGTGCTCACCCCCTGGCAGAGGCTGGTGCAGCCACTGGGCCAGGGCTGCCACAGCAGAGCAGAGCGTGGCTGCTCACATAGAGACACCATGGCAGAGCCCAGTCTGCCGGGGAGACAGGGCGGGCTGCTGGTGTGGGACCACCATGGCAGAGCACGGTTCAGCCACCTGCCTCAGGAGGCTGCAGCGGCACTGAGCTGGGCCACCTGTAAAAGAGCCCTGTGATGGAGCTGGGCCCAGCGGCTGCAGCGGGTGCTGGTGATGGAGGCCAGGTGGCTGCTGGTGCCGTGGCGGCCGGGGCCAGGGCAGCAGCCCCCGTGTCAGCCCGGGCGCCCTGCGCTGGCGGACTCCGTGCGGACAAATACAGTCAGGACGCAGTGTCCGGCAGAGCCTGCGGCCCTCTTCTCTCGCCCGGGGACAGGGACCGCTGCGGCGGGGCCGAGGCCCACGGGCACCGGCGCGCGGCGGCCGGGAGATGGTGCTGCGGGACGGGCGCGGGGCTGCGCGGGGCGGGGCCGGCCGAGCGCCCGCACCCCTACGCGGGGCGGGACCCCCCCGCCACGCACCCACGCGGCACGTGCGCAAGGCGGGGCAGGCGCCGCTCGCCACGTGCCGCGCAGCCCACGCCGCGGGGGGAGGACGGGGCTCGATCGTTCCGCGCCGCCGACAAAGAGCTGTCGCTGAGCCTCGTTATGCTCCCGACGTGCGTGAGCAGCACGGCCCGCAGCCCCGGCCAGCCCCTCCGCCGGCCTCCCCGCCGCACGGCTGCCTCCCGCGCTCCTGGGACGAGGGACGCCCCGGGGACAGGCGCTCCCACCAGAGGAGGGAAGGGAAGGGGCACCGTCCGCAGTGCTTGAGCCCTGCCGTGGCCCCAGGCCCTCCCTACGCTGTCCCCCCCCTCCAGCGGGCCCTCAGCCTGGGCCTGCTCCCCTGCACCTGCAGCCAGTGGCCCCCGAGGCTGCCCAGCAATGGGACAGCTCCTGCCCGCTCACCCCGTGCCTGCACAGGGGCTCCAGTCCAACACAGCCCCACCGCCCGTGCCCTGACCGCAACCCCGTATCGCAGGGGACTGAGCATACAGGCAGGGCTGCCTGCAGCAGGCAGGCTCAGTGCACCTTGTCTTGCCCGTCCATCACCACGTGCACCATCTGGGACCCGTCTCCCTGCAGGGCAGAGCTGTAGGGTGATGGGGCGCACAATAGCAGAGCTGCTGTGGGCCCTGACTCGCTGGCATGGGGCTGGACTGCAGTGGCTGCAAGCCCAGTGCAGGCTCCAGGTACGGAGAGTAGCTGCAGCCTGTGACCTGCCACCACCCGAGAGCATGCAGTGTGGCATAAGAAAGGCCATAAATCCCAGAGCCAGGAGCAGCTGGAACAGAGAGCGACTTTTACTGTAAAGGCAGTGGCATGTTATTTAAGGCTCCTCTTAAAACCTAATGTTAGGTTTAATAAGGGAGATAAAAGCATGTCAGCAGCTCTCCCTTTCAGGGCTCGGCACTCCCAGCAGTGCTGGCGGGATGGTCCCCAGGCTGGGCAGCATCCCCTCGGCACCAGCCCAGTGAGCACCCTGCCCTGGGGACAGATGTGACCCTGATTCCTGCGGGCCCTGCCAGTCCTGCTGGCAGAGAAGGCTGGGATCATGTGGGCCACAGACACGGAGCTTTTGGCCCCAAATGGCCCCCGAAGGACTGTCTCCCCACAGCAGCGGGCTGGCCCCTCTGGCTGCCTGCCTCCCCCAGTGCTGACCGCTCCCTGCTGGCATGCAGCGTGTTTAATGCCGGCTCCCGCATGTCAGACATGTGCCATCTCATTAGCACATCTGTCCCCCAAAGTGAGAAGGGAGGACGCATGAGACCTAATTGAATGTAACTAATTCTGTCCCCCAAAGTGAGAAGGGAGAGCACGTGAGACCTAATTGAATGTAACTAATTATTCACTCTGCAAATGCTCTGTTTAAATGGGATTGTGAGGGACAGAATTACTCATTCTGAAAAGGGGAGAGAAAGAGAGAAAGACAGAGAGAAAACAAATAGAGGCGGATGCTGGAGCTGCAGCTCCCTCTCTCCCCAGAATACCAATTACTGGATGAAGTGATAATATAAATCTTTACCGAGTGAACGAACTGTACTAGTCACTTACTCCTGTCCTCTTGTTATGAAGAAGCAATGAAAAATCATCCCACTCTCCAGTCCAGTTAAGGGCTCCCAGTTGCTGCCTCGGATGCTGTCTGCAGCTGGAGAGCTCGTCCTGGTGCTTTCCCTGGGCGGACGACCTACAGAGACAAGGCTGAGTGCTTGGCAGGGATGCATACCCCTCCTGCACCCCTGGCACCAGGGAGGAGCAGCAGCTGTGCATGCCCAGGGGAGCTGCAGGGCTCTGGCTCCAGTGGGAGCCAGGTGATGCCGTGCAGCACCCTGGGACATGGGGAGACTTGGGCTGGTCAAGAGCCCCAATGCCACATGAACGACAGCTCACCTGAGGACGCCGGTGCCTGGTGCAGAGGCTCCCTGGGCCTTCTGCCTGCAACTTTCCTGCTCTCCCTTTTGGTGGGTCCAGCCCTGCCAGCGCCCCAGCCCCTCTCTGCAGGCTCCCACAGAGCTCAGGGACCTCGCCAAGCACTCGCCAAACAGGGAGAGCACGGTGCTTCCTGACCCCTTCCCATGCCAGAGTCAGTTTTTCACTCCTTGGCACTTCCCTGGCATCTTCACTCCACAGGCTGGAGAAACGCCCTCATTAGCAGCAATCTCCATCGCTCTTCCCTGCCACATCATTTAATCCCAGATCCCTCATGCGGTTTCCTCCAAACAGACCTGTTTCTGTCCTCAGCAGCAGTGTGGTATGGGAGAAGAGATCTTGGCTGGGCAGAACAGGGAAAGCCAACAGGCTCACCCCTGCACCCTTCCCGGAGGTGGGGAGCACCTGCACCCTGTGGTCCTACTGCACAAGCTGGTGAGGACCCAGCCACTCCCACACTCCCTGCAAGCAACACCAGGACCCACCCTCCCTGGATGAAGGCCACCTGGTCTCCACATCTTGCTGTCTCCAGGACCAGAGATGCAGCAGCCCCAGGCTGCCCCAAGGAGGGACCACGCTTCTGCATGGATGCCTCAGGACCTTGCAGCACTCTGGGTGCCGTGGCTCCCCGGCTCAGCCAGGGGTGGGAAGCTACTGGAGGAGTTGTGTTGGGTCACTGGGGGGGAGAAGAGACTGGCAGCAAGTCAGCAAGGAGAGGACAAAACCTCCCGCCTGTCCTACCTCGTACGGGATGGAGATTTAATTGTTGCCAGCAGCAAGTTTCCATGCACTGGAGACGTGCCTGTGTGGGTATGAGGGAGAGATAACATCATCATCATCATAACAAATGCAGCTGTGCAGCTCCATTCTGTGCTTATTGGCTTTCTTCTGTTTATCTATAAATAGTTGCAGGGACACAATAGACTTTTATGACTGCCAAAGAGTTTGTCTCCCTTCAGCAACCGTATTGCCACAGTGCTGCCACCTTATCTGCTTGTAGAAAGATGAGGGTGGGAAAAATATTTACTGTCGGGGATATTTGTCATCTGCAAATTACCTCTGCCTACAATCCGCAGCGGGGATAGGACTGACAGCACTGATCTGTATTGTGGGCACATGAGCCCTGGGGTTCTCCACACTGTCCCAGACCCACCTGAGTCTCCTCCCCGTTAGCTGGCAGGTCTGGCAGCACCGTGCCGGGAAATCCACCATGCGTACAAATGCACGCCACAGGCTGTAACAGCAGCCCAAAGGGATGATGGAAGTGGCAGAAGATGCTGAGCTAGGTACCCAGCAAGTGGCTTGACACAGAGGAGCACCACAACAGGACAACTGGGGCATCGAGGAGCTCAGAAGTTTGCAACATTGGCAGCACCTCCCTGAGCGCACACCTGCAGCCCCATGCTGCACAGCCAGGGCAGCATCCCCCCAGCACAGCAGCCCCAGGCACTGACCACCTCGAGAGCCCCAGGCCTCACCACTCTCCTGCAAAAGACAAACGCGCCGTGTACCCCTGCCGCTCTCTTGGCACTTGACATCCCCGCCAGCCCCGCTCTGCCCGCTGTCGCCCGCCCCACCAGCCTCACTCACCATTGGGATTCCTCATATCCTGCAGCCCAGAGGCTTTTGCACAGCACTTATCACTGCAGTATCCAAGAACTGATCTAATTGACGTGACACCAATTATTCAAGTATCACTAAATGCAGAACTAATGCATCTGTGTGTACAAACCTCCTAGACCCTGACCATGAAATTATAACTCTGACATGAAAGGAGCCAGAGCAGGAGCACGAGCCCTCAGCTGAGCCCCTGCCACCACAATGCTGGCCAGCCCTGCTGGGACACCTCCCCGACAGCTGCACAGAGAGGCAGCATCGCACGGGACGCCTGCAGCAAGGTCTGCATCCAGCTTGCTGCATGGAGAGTCAAGGCCTGTGGCTCCTTGCAGACCTGGCTGCAGCTGTGGTGGACCTGCACAGCCAAGCCAACCCAGGCAGCATCAGCCACGTGAGTGCTGGCAGGGCTGCCGCAGCCGTCGTGACAGCCAGCCTGGGGAGCTGCGTGCTCTGCAGGGCAGTGCAAGAGCCATTTCTGGCCTGTTCAGCGCAGCCCATGCAGCTACCAAAGCTCTTGGCTTCGACATGGACTGGAGCTGGGAAAAGCCATTCATTGCATTTGAAATTTTACTGTGAAATTAAGCTATGCTTGGACACACAGAGCTTGGCATAGGCAGCAGTTTGTATTTTGCAAATTGCTTTCCACAATCAATTAAAGAAAAGAGATGGCTGGTGGCCTGGGAGGGGGCACACGGGGTGGCTCCTCTTTGGGCTGGCTCCAGGTCCCTGCTGTGCAGCCCAGAGAAGCAGTCCTGGCCCCCAAGGGAGCAGCCTCAGCATGGGGAGACCGTGGGGCTGGGGAGAGCCTGCACCTGGCAGAAAAGGACATGGGCTGCTGCCCTCTGCTGCTGCGCTGCGAGGGGGGAGGACGGCCCCATCAGGCTCTGCTCTGCTGCCCTCATGCCCACGCCAATTACTTGGGTGAGGGGCTCTTGCCCTCCCACTGCTGGACGCCTGCTCCCCTCTGCACCCCACTTGTCACTGCGGTCAAGGCTGCATGCCCCAGCCCAGGATAGAGCAGCTGCCACCGGAGCCGTGTCTCACCGCTGCTCCGCACACCTTCCTTGTGCCGCTGGCATCACCGCAGCAGGGGTTCGTACATCACGGCCCTGCGGTGTTTGCCACACCGAGCTCCCCAGTACACAGGACATTGTGCAGACCTGCAGGCTGGCCCCAGGCATTGGCACTGTGCCGGCTGGTGGCAGCTCGAGCTGGAGCCCTCCTCGAGATGAACCTCTGCCCCCTCCCAACCTTGCCCCAGCTCTCGCACCCCCATCCCCCAGCAGGGACCGGGGACCGCAGAGCCAGCAGCACACCACGGTCCTAGCACCGCTCCGAGGCAGCAGAGAGGTCCCACGTGAACTGGGGGACGCAGCAAGGCACAGCCAACATGGCAAAGTTCTGGCACCACCTCCCATCACATTTGGGCAGCAAGCATGGCGAGCGCGGCATGAGTGTCGGGCTGCTTGGATGGCCAAGGGCTCGCCCTGGTTCTGGTTTGCTCAATGTTTTCATTAAGGAGCTGGATGATGGAATAGAGAAAGTGCTTATTAAATTTGCAGATGACACGAAGCTGGGAGGGACTACAAGTATCTCGGACGACAGGATTAGAATTCAAAATTATCTTGACAAATTGGAGAAATGGACTGGAAAAAATAGGATAAAATTCAACAGGGACAAGTGCAAGGCAGTATGCTGAGCCAGGAACAATCAGCTGTGCAAACACAGGCTGGGGATGGCAAGGCCGGCAGCACAGAGCCCAGCCAGGCATGAGACCAAGCAGGCGCTCAGGCAGGAACAGGGCAGGAAGGAGGCACGCTGCCTGCTCAGCCTAGTGGTCCTTTGGGAACCAGAGGAGCAGGGCCCATGGGGAGGCAGGAGGAAGAGATGGAGGGAGTGAGAGCCTCTGCGGAGAGGAACCTCCTCCAGCCTCGAGCACAGAGTGACCCTTTGGAGCCGTGCCATGGGCTCTCCCAGGGTCCTGCACGCCTCTTCCATACCAGCCAGGAACCATGGTGAGATCTGGTTGGACCCCAGCTGCTGCGCACGCTGGGAGCGGGACTAAGCAGGGGTCCGCCCTGGGCTCTGCCATCCCCTTGCCTTTGCCAGCTCAGAGCCAGGGCAGCCACTGCCCTGCAGTGCCCAGGGAGATGCCCCTAAATCGGCCCCAAAAGCTGCTCAGCCTTTCCCATTGCAGCCTCACTGAGGCAGAGCCCCAGGCGGTGGCACAGCCCAACACCAGGAGCCAAACAGCCCCCACCAGCACAGGGAGCTTTGCTCTGAAGGCTCTTCCCATGCCCAGGCCTCAGTTAGGGGTCCAGCTGCAGCCCCCTGCCCCACAGCGCACACCCCTGCAGGCAGCCGTGCCCCACTCAGCAGCACATCTGCAGGGTACAGTGGCTGCAGGCAGGGAAGCTCCTTCCCACAGCTCCATTGCTGCAGCCCCAGCTGTGCCCGGGGGTGGACATGGCTGCCTAGCCCAGGCTGAGCGCCCACAGAGCCCCTCCTTCTGCCTTCCCTTCGCTCCAGCAATTAGAGCTCCAGCCAGCACCCTCCCAGCCTGTGCAAACACAGACTCATTTAAATAAATTAAGAAGACATAATAAATCAAAGGGAAATGAGGGGCTGTGCCTGGGGGCAGAGGAGTCACTCGAGTTTAATTACATTGGCCAGCCTCTTGCAACAAAAGCATGGCGAGTCCCACATGCGGTGCACGCAGATGTGCAGGAGCGGGCACAGCTCCACAGCAGGGCTGGCAGCACCGCCCCAAAGCCCATGTCTGGCACAGCACCAGCTCCACTGAGCCAGGAAAGTGAGGTGCATGCCTGCGGAGGTGGGTGCCGGGCACTGGCCACTCCTGGATTCCCAGCAGCAGGTGCCCATGCAGGCAGGCTGCATCCTGACAGCGCAGTGAGAGCCCCGGCATGTGGCCGCTGGCAGCTCCCTGTGGAGCTGCTGGCAGTGCCCAGAGCCCTGCCTGCCCCGTGCCCATGCCCAGGCCCTACCAGCCACCTGGAGTCACCGAGCCCGGCTGAGGCTCCAGAAGAAGCAGTGGCGCCAGCATCTCTGCCACAGCGCGAGATTTACGGCCCGTCCCCTGTTGTTTAAAGACTCTCGCTCACGGCTGTGGTTGGGACTCCAGAAGGAGCTTTGTGTAGAGGCAGCAAATTTATGAGGCTGGCTCCAAATCCCCAGTCACATCAGGGGCCAATTTGTCTTCCCAGGGCTGAGGATGAAATTAAATTATTGTAAAATAAATCTGTAAAAATGATGAAAAGACCATCACCCGGCGGCAAGGGCGGGGCACCGGGAACACATGCACAGCTGTGACGGATGGGGCTCACCAGGTGATAAAGCGCCTAGACCCAGTAGCTCAGGGATTTTTGCTGTAATCTCACTAAAGAGATGTTGTTTACAGGAAAAAGGGTATTTTGGGGAGGAAATTGCATTTCAAGGTTAAAGAAAAAAAATGGAGCAAGTGTCCCAGGGATCCTGCTTATGTGCAAGACGGTGGCAGACAGAGACAAGCGTGCAGGTGCTGGAGAGCAGCCAGGCCGGTACAGGCTGGAGGCAGCGCCTTGCACACGAGTGCAAAAGGCCAGGGCCAAGCACGTGCTGGTCCGCATGGCCCTGGCCTGCCGGCGTAGCTGATGCTGGGCTGCCGAGGCTCCCCGCCCTGCCTCACTGCTGGCTCAGGCGCAAAGCAGGAGCAGGCTGTGGATGCGGGCAGGGATGGGGGCTTGCTGGCCCTGCGGGATGCCCAGCCGAGCATGGCCCCAGCACAGCAGGCAGCAATGGCCCTGGCTCATGACAGGGGAGGGCAGTGGGGCCTGTGGATCCAGGACAGCCCGAGGAGGCTGCAAGTCCCTGTAGGTGCCACTGGCCTACCCTGACAGAGGAGCTGACGCCACGTGGCAGCCAGCGGGGCAGATGCTGCTCCCCAGCCCTGGCACTGCCGGAGTCTGCCCTGCCTCACCGCAGAGGGTGCCTGGCCCAGCTCAGTGCGGGCAAATGCCTCCTGTGACAAGCCCTGTGAGGAGGGCCCCGAGCAACCAGCTCCCCCTACATCCAATGCTCAGGGGGCACAGCTGAGCAAGTGCCCTGCACAGGGATTTGCAGCTTCCCAGTTTTAGTCTCATCCTACAAGAAAGGTGCTGGAGATATTTTTTTTTTTTCTGGGATGATTGGAAAAAATAATGACTTCATCTTATACTGTGTTGGCTGGCCATTTAATAATGGGCCATTAGCACAGCTCAGCATGGGGAAGGGATTTATTTAGGGGACACGGTTGCAAATACAACACAGCACCAGGTGCTTAATAGTGTTTCAGAGGTATCAGAGTATTGCAGTGCTCAGAAAATGCAGCTGTAGGGAGTTCAGAGACTTTATTCTTCACTTCTGTGAAGTCCCACAATACCAGCAGAGATTTCTCAGCTTTGCCCTAAGCACAAAAGCAGCGTGGAGAAAGCAGCGGCTTTGCAGGGCCAAGGTGCCAGCCAGTTTCCAGCCACAGCACATCCTGGCTGCCCTAGCACTGGTGGGACCGGCTCCCGCTGGTGCAGCTCAGCCTGGCACCAGGCATACCCACGTCCTTGCTCCCACCCAGGGCCACTTGTGGGACCTGTTAAACCCAGGGGCTCCCCTCTGCCCCCAGTAAACGCACTCCAAGCATGGCACAGGGGAGGGAAACATTTCCCCAGTCCTGGGAAAGCCCTGTCCTCCCAGGCAGGGCTGGGTGCTGGCAAGAGCCTCCCTTGCTCATCCCTGGCCACCTGTGCCATTGCCCTAGGCAGTCCTGGAGCACCAGCAGTCTCTGCCTGAGCCCCCCCCCCCCCATGCTTTGATAGTCTGGACAGACGCTGTCACCCGCCAAGAGCCTCCTCACTCCTGCAAATGCCACAGCACATCCTCAGCTCCAGCCCCTGTCCTGCCACCAGCACTGGGGCAGCTCAGTAAACACCAACATGTCTCTGCCCACTGATGGGCACAGAGCTCCTAAGAATGGGGACAGGATACTGGGCAAGACCCCCTCATGCCCACCTGCACTGCCCAGTGAGCGCTCGCTGCAAAGCCCCTGCCCCTGCTAGGGCAAGCTGGGGAGCTGTTGGGAAGGGGCCTCCCAGCACCTAGGGTCTCTGCAGCTCAGTGAGAGGTGCTGTGTTTGCAGCAGCCACAACAACTAGCCCCTTCCCCAGCACAGCCCTGGGAGAGACAGGATGAAGGGGCAAAGGCAAGCACTGCAGGGGCCCTGGGGGATCCAGCCCTGCTGCCCCAAGCAAGTGGAGCTGGAGCCCAGCGAGACCAGACTCACCTGCACAGGTATGGCAGCTGCAGCACACGGCATTGGCACAGCAAACGCACAGGCAGCTGCAGGGAGCTGGTGGTCCAGGCACCCACGGCAGTCCTCAACAGCAGTGCAGACCCATCACATCCCAGGGCCAGACCATGCCTGCACCCTCCCTGCCCGCAGAGCGCCATTAGGCTCCCTGGAGAACAAGCAGGCTGAGCTCTCCCACCACACTACCCCAGGCTGGGTAGGGAGGTAGTGCTCCCCTCTCCTCCTCTTATCACCTGGCAGGGATGTGTTGAGCACTGCCCTCAATCAGCCCCATGTGCACCTAATGGCCTGGGTCACACCCACTCAGGGCATGAGTGAACTCCAGCTGGTTGCCCCCACTGCCCCCACGCCCCCCCAGTGCATCCCACATCATCCCACATCTCGTCTGGGGCTCTCGTGGCTGAGTGGCTCCTGGCCTTCCCCAGCCCCTGTCGCCAGCAAAGCAGAGCCGGGGAAAGGCACTTTGCTGGACCCAGAAGCCTGTGCAGCTCCTTGCCTGCAGCCTTGCCAGCGAGTGGGGCCAGGCTGTGCATGCTGCAGCACAGCGAGGGGTCCCATGGCAGCAGGCGGCGAGGCTGGGGGCAAGAGCTGGCGGCCGTCCCGCACAGGCTGCGAGGCAGCAGTGTGCCGAGGTGGAAGTAAAGAGTTACTGAGCAAGCAGACGTTCAATAATTCATGGTCACTGAACTGCAACAGGAACAGCGACAAATAATAATACAGGAAAATGGGGAAAAACCTGAAATCGTTAGGCCAATGGTTCAAGCATGAAGACAGCGTGCCGAGGAAGCAGGGCAGCAGTCATGCCATGTATGGACGGAAGGGTCGATGCCAGCTGCACTGCGGCACCCTGCCCCCGGCCTGGCACCCCCAGCCCAAGGGGCCCCAATGGGACGGTCGCTCCACAAGTGCTGTTCTGGGGCACGTGCCTGGCCCAGGGGACGCTGAGCAGCGCCACGTGCCGGCCCTCAGTGCCCTCCAACCGTGGTCAGCATGCAGGGAGCTTGTTCATGTCTCCAAGAGGCAGGGAAGGCAGATCTGCTCTCCCTAATTATAATTAGTGATGCTTACCATGGGAGTTTGCAAACATGGTTTAATTAGAGCAGCCAGGCTCCCTCCACACGCTGCACTCTCCCTGGGGTCAAGGACAGAGCAGAGCAAGGGAAGCGGGAGCTGGGGGATGCTCGGCAGATTTTGGCTGTTGAGTTCACACAAGATTTACCCCTTCTCTTCGCCTGGAGGGTTGGCAGGGCTCAGCTTGGCTCAGCTTGGCTGGCAGGGACCACCCTGTGCCTCTGCACAGACCCTTTCCCAAGGACCTGGCACTGCCAGGACTGTGCTCTGCTCCTGGGAGGCGGGGGAGGACACCTGTGCACACCGACTCAGCCAGAGGCCAGCAGACACTGCGCTGGGAAATTTAATCTACAGCTACAAGAAAGGGCTGTGGAGTCTCTAGATGCATGAGCCTGCTTCTTCTGTCAAGAAGAAAAATAGGAAAGGGGCGTAGGGAATTAGGCAAAAGCCACAAAGCAGAGAGGGAGGGTGGGGGGGAGTTGGGGAGAGCAGGCGGTGGCCAATGGCAGCCCCAGCACAGGCATAGCTGATGCTGCAGCCAGGGCAGGGCAGAGCCCCATGGTGGGAAGGACTCAGCTGCCCCCTCCCTCCTGCCCCGACCCTGTGCTGCCTCCACGGGAAGCCTCTGCTGTGCCATGAGCTCTCTCCAGCTGCACAGGCAGGGGGGCAGACAGCGTTCACGGCTGTCCCCCCCGTCTTGTCACCTGTGAGAGCTGCAGGACGCTTGTCTGCGCTGCCCCAACCTTGCTCCGGGAAGATGGGGTTGGGGATGTGACTTACACCTGCTGAGGCTGAAGCACCGCATGTTGAGGTGCTGCCGAGCGCGGCGGGGATCGCACAGCTCCCTCTCGCCAGGAGCACAGCCACAGGCTGGCCCCATCCCAGTGCTGGCCAGGCGATGCTGCTGTCTGCAGCACCCTTTGGGCTCATACAAGCCTGGCCAGGCTGGCACGCTGGCTTGTCCTTGCAGTCTGGCCATAGCCCATGGCTGGTGGCTACATCCCCCTGGTGCCCAAAGCCCTGCAGAGCTGGGACTGGAATTGTGCCGCCCATGCACGTGGGAGACATCAGTGCCAGGAGGAGACAGGGCTGAGCAAGAGCAAGCCCCTGGCAGGCTGCAGCTCTGGGTGCAGCCAAGCCGACCGCTGCCCAGGTTGTCCCATGACTGACCAGGTTATCCGGAGGGATGAATTTTGGCAACATGAATGAGACCATCCCAAGCTCAAGGACAGTCAGTTGTGGAGGCCAGGCAGCAGCAGGCAGAGCATCCGTGCAGGCTGAGCCACGGGCAGGACGCCTGAGTCACTGCGTGGAAAGCAGCAACTTGGTCATAGCTCCCTGCAGGTCCCAGGCACTGCACCGGAAACCTGGAAGACTAATTGCCCTTGTCACCAAACCTAATCAGGAGGCTGGCCACAGCCAGCTGGAAACTGTAGGTGTTAATACATTCTGGTGGGAGCAGTGCCCTGTCTAGAGGGGCGCCTGCACCCCAGACTGCCCACAGCATCTCCTCTCCCCAGTTGCCCACAGAGGCCCTGCCTGCCCTGGTGCTGTGCCCCAGTCCGCACCCCTCCTGCCCTGCACGCACAGCCATTCCCCATCGGCAGGGTGCACGCCTCCCGGACGCTGGCTGGCGAGCCCTCTGTCTGCGGAGCCGCACACTGGGCCCTGCGCACTGGGGGGCATGGTGAGGCTCTTTGCAGGGAGAGGCTGGGGTGGGTGCCTGGGTCCTGCTCACTCCAGGGGGACCAGGCGGACGCGGGTGCCTCCCCATGCTGTGCACAGTGCTCCCGCTGCCCCCACGAGGCCGTGCTGTGGCGGGAGGGAGCTGAGTTCAGTGCCTCGGTGACAGGTTTACAAATCACCATTGCTGTGTGAAGAGGGAGCTTGGCTGCCTCGGCATTCATCCCCACACTAATTACTGCCTCCCCAAGGAACCCGATCCATCTCACTGTAATTGACAAAAGGCAATTAAAAAGCAGTTGTGAATAAAGGGGGACATCTCTGGAGAGCCTGGCAGGAGAGATTTAGGTGCTTTGCTCCCTGGTCCCTTGGACACATTCCAGCAGCATGGCTCAGGAGTGATGCTCGGGGTGGCCGTGCCTGCTTCTGCCCTGCTGCCAGCTAAGCCCTGGGGCACGGGCGCTCTGCCCTGTGCCCAGCCCAGCCCTCCACTCTCCTGCATCTCCTCCTGCCCTGCCAGCTGCAGGACTGGCCACTTACCCCATGCCTGGTCTTCATACAAACCCGGAGACCCAGCTGGCTATGTGCTCTCTGGCCATCTTCCTGTGGGCAGGGACTGGGGCAGGAGCAGCAGGGCCCTGGACCCATGTGGAGCCAAAGCTCGTCCCAGGGGCTCCTGTCCAGCCCACGCTGGGATAAGCCCCCAGACCTGGGAGAGCCCCAGCATCTTCCCCCACTGGGAGCTGCAGGAGACAGAGGGAACATGGGAAGAGGAGGGCAGAGCCATGCTGGGAGCAGCGCTGTGCCTGCCATGGGAGCACCACGGCCCTGCTGCCTGCACCGCCGCAGAGTGTGGCCTTGCAGGAGACAAAGGGCAATCAGCGGCGAGTGGCACGGAGCTGGGCGTGAAGAGCAGCTGATTGAGGAAGAGACGCATCAGATGCCTCTTGTGCAAAGCGATCTCCTGATTGTGGAGAGCAGCAGGTGCGGGCGCTGTCAGCTCACCTGCGGAGATGCAGCCCTGCCTGCAGAGGGGGAGGGAAGGACAGTGTGAGGGCAGGGGGGATGTGGGTGCGGGGCAAAGGCCTGATGGACCTCCTGCTTGCAGGAGATGGGAGAACTCATCATGCCAGGGCTGCAGCCAGCCTGGAAGTGCCCTGTGTCCCTGCACAGCAGTGCCCTGCATCCCTGCACGGCAGTGCCCTGCATTCCTGCAGGCATTTCTCTCCTGAGGGCCTGCTCCAGCCTTGCAGGGACAGGCCGCCTGGGGACCACATGCCAGGCAGCCCCGCAGGGCGGAGAGGGCAGGGGCACCAGGCCATGGTCTCCAGCTGAGGGAGCAATGCTTGTCGGCACGGCGAGCCATGCCTGCCTCGAGCTGTGCCCTGTGCCCGCTGCTGGTGCTGCCAGGGAGCCAGCCCTGAGGCACGGCCGAGCACAGAGCTGCCCTGTCTGCCTGCCGCTCGCTCGGGGACGGGGCTAGCAAGAGCTGCCCAGGGAGAGGCAAAACCACCCCAGGCAGAGCTGCAGCTCCAAAAGCCCTGGCGCGCATGGCTCAGGCAGCCCTGGCCCCTCTGCTCACTCTCAGCACCTGCAGTGGCACCGGCTGCACATAGCTCCTGTTGAGGGGAACCCGCCTGTCTGTGGCCCCGTGGTGGAGGTGAGGGTCCACAGCTGCCCTGTCCCAGGGAGGGGGGCTGCCATGGGGCAAGTGGGTCTGGCAGGGCTGCCCTGTGCTCCAGAGGTGGCAGATGGCAGGATGTGCTGATGCTGGGATGTTCTTCACCATCTGTTGGGTCTAATTGACTTCCTGCAGAAGTTCTTAAAAAAAATTAAACCAGTTGCAAGAACAAAATTGTTAATTAAAAGGCCTTTTGATTAGATAGACAAATATTTACCAATTATGACTGACCCTGGCCACTCCATTTTTTGTCTGCAAACTCCACAATCAGCAGTTATCTCAGCAGTTATGTCTGTGCTGAAGATTCCCTCATGTAATCCCTCCCCTGGGGGTGTCCCTGTAGCGGCAGGCAGGCCAGTGGGAGGAGGGAGCCTGGTGCTGCCAAGCGGAGGGGTGAGCTGCCCCACTGCACCCCGGGCACGGCCACGCACCAGCCCCACCCATGCCCCCACCGGCACTGCACGGGTGCACTCCCCCCACCTGCCACCTGCCCTGCTGCAGATGCCCTGCTCCGGCTGCGCTGGCTTCTGATGGTGCTGTCCTCCCCTGGGTTTGGCGCTGGTCCCCAGGCAAGCAAGTTAGGCTCATGCCACACTGGGCTGAGGATGTGGCTCCCAGCCGAAAAGCTGTCTGTGCTTTCGGGGGAGACTCAGCACACGGCAGGGCTTCCCGCTGGTCCTAGTGGTTGGTGCCCAGCCTCGGGCAGGGGCTTTGCTTCCCGCAGCCAGCCCTCCGTGACCCTCTCCCATGCCTGGGCAGTGGGTGCCAAGGGATGTGCCAGCTGCCTGGGACCCTGCTGCAGTGCCCAGCCCCACTCCCAGCCCTCTGGAGTGACAAATCCCCCTTCCCCCCACACCCTGCTGGCACCCCGTGGCCAGAGGCTGCAGGACGGGGAGCCTGTGCCTGTCCTTGCGTCCGTCCATCTCGTGCCAACAGGTCCCAGGCACAGCATGGCCCGTCACCCATGGAGTTACACAAGGGCTGGACTGGAGTGACCACGGCCTGTGGCACGCCAGCCCCCCGCTCCGCAGAGGGGACCCGCGTGGTCGCGCTGCGCCGAGGGTTGCGCTGGGAGGGAGTCACGGGGTGCCACACCAGCCGCACACTCCCAGGGCGGGACGTCAGTTTTAATGTGGTAAGATATTGATGGATGATTCTGAGCGAGCGAATGTTCAGTGTAAATTACCCATGTTAGGCTCCAATCCGTGGCTAATTCATTAGACACACGTTTCTACACAAAAATAAAAAGCCTTCTGCATGCATTGTTCACCAAATGCTCTAAAGAAAAGATGTGGGGTGGCGAGGCAGGCTCTTGACCCACTCTTCTGGTTAAATCCTAATTCCCAGCCTCTCTGCTTCCGCTGCGATGAGCAGGAACGGCTCCAGCCCAGCCGTGCAGCCTGCCAGGGAAGTGCTGCCAGCGCCTGCCCATCCCTGTAGTCTGGCTGGCCGCGGGGCTCAGCACCTCTCTGAGACCAAAGGGGCCGGGGAGGAGCGTATGGCATGGCATGGGGAGCACCGACCACCACCTTTGTCGGGAGAGCAAACCCTGGGTATTGGAACTGGCAAAACACTGGGATGGCTGTGAAGGCCCATTCCCATGATCTAGCACCATTTAGAGTCTTATTAATGGAGTGGGAAAGCTAATTGTGATTAAAGTAACGATGGTGCTAAACAGATAATTCTGTACTGAAGGGCAAGATAGATTTTTAAAAAGTGAATAAAAAAGGAAAAGACAGAGTAACCAGTCTTTAAAAATACAGAGATCAGTAAGTGAGGATTCATTTTTTTATTAGCACAGGGATCTCAGGGGAGGCATGTGTCTGCATCCCCAGCGCCTGAGACTGCACAGCTCTTAATAAATGGCACGCTAGCGATGCTGGGCCTGCCCGCTTCATTACCATGACTACTGCACTCTGCTTTTACAGAAAACTAAATATTGAACAGAGAGCAGGTGTGCGGAGGATCCCAGCCCTCCCAAGCCATCAGCACCATCTCTGTAGGCAGCCGCGACCCCTGGGAGGGAGCGCTTGGCTGCGGGGCTGCGGGCCAGGCGAGGCAGCAAGCGTCCCTGTCCCACATGCCCGACTGCAGGAGCCTTCGCACCCGAGCCAGGGGAGCAGACACCAGGCCAAGCCCTGGGCAACAGGCTCAGCAGGAGACCCTTCTCCAGGGAGCTTAAAATTACTGCCTGCACAGAGCAGAGCTCCTTTTCCCGCCAGCAGCGGCAGGGAGAGCCCAACCAGGACCTCACCTCACTGCAAAGGCTGCAGGAGCAAGACCTTTCCCATCGCCGGGGATCCTCCTCCCCTGTGCTGGCCGTTTCACCATGCCTGACTGCAGCAGGGAAGCTGCAGGGCGCTCAGTGCATTGGTCCGAAGCAGATGCACCCCAGGGACAGAGAATATGTGATAAGGACATCCCGTCTCTCGCCTCTCTGAGGGGCTTGGCTGCTTATTTCAGCAGACCCTGGGACGTAGAAACTCAGCAAACGTCCTGTGGCTCCTTCTTCCTGCAATGACCAGCACAGGAGGCAGCAGGGAAGGCATTTGCGTATCAGGACCGATGGAAGTTATTGCTTTCATAAATTGGTGGCATGCAAGTGCTTGAGGTAAGAAAGACAGGAGCAGAGCCCATATCTCAGCATGGCTCCTGCCTGCAAACAGCCTTTGCCTCATCTTGCATTTCAAGGGCTCCCCAAGGACCATCTCTGCCTGGCGGCTACTGGACTCCTGCTCCCTGGGTGCCCCTGGGGCATTCTGCTCCCCACTGCTCTCTCACCCTTGCTGTGCATTTCTATTCACCCCTCTAAATGTTCTAATACTGTAAAAGATCCATCAGAAACCTTCCACTCCAGAGGGATATATATTATCTAAATTTGATAAGACAACTTAATTTCTCTCCATGTCTGTTACTGGCGATAAAACTGGGAGACTTTTATGACCCGGAGTCTTCTGTAAGATTGTCAGGAACTTATTATACAAGGTATAACTGGATTTCTCTCCACAGATGGCTCGCAGCCATGAGCTGTAACGTAATTCTGCAGCACATTTGGTAGAATAAATGCAAAGAGCTTGTTACAGTGAGTTAGATAAGAGAGACACGGCTCTCGCAGGCTAATTCGGCATCTGATCTGCCTTTTCCCTTGCTGTGAAGGACGACTTGGAAAAGTGCATTTCATGGTGAGGAAGGAGCCAAGCCCTTCCCAGCACCCCCTGGGACTGACATGGCAGCCAGTGCGGCGCACTTGGAGGGACAGGACCTGGTGCGCCGCGGCAGAGCTGCCCACCCCGGCCCTTCGCTTTTCCACAGCAAACCAGCACGGCAGGTGCCTTCCCGTGTGGTGGTGAGGGACTGTAGGTCCCTCTCTGAGGCCCTTACAGCAGGCTCATCTGTTACAGTTATCACACAGCCCGTTCAGGCTCTGACCAGATAAAGACTGGTGATTTTTTATTTACTGATTTTTTATTTCAGCATCCTGTGGGCAGGATGCCATGCAGCACGCTCATTTATCTCAATTTGCTCCCTCCCACTTCCCATTCCTAATTTTTCAGCAGAGCCTTGGAGGTGAAAGCCTTATCTATGTGGTTCTCCTGCACACGGAAAGCAATCGTGGCTTCTCCTTGTAGGGGCCCTGACAGGGCTATCTACTGTTGGAGCAGTGGCTATGCAGACTGGAGATGCGACCGGTCCCTCCGTGGCCGCACACAGCCCTGGGCCAAGCCAGACCCTGCACTGCTGTGCCTGAGGCTGCAGCAGGGCTCGGCCGTGGGGCTGCAAAGGCTCCTGGTCACGCAGCAGCTCTCCAGTGACCATCCCCAAACAACAATTACGCCCCCCAACCTCAGACCATGTTAGAGCAAATGGGAACTGCTGGAAACAATCAGCCAGTGACAGCATCTTCCTCTTGTGGCAGTTCGGGCCACCTGCTCTCGCGCAGCTCTGCCGAGCTGCAATCCCTGGCGTGGGCAGAGCCAGTCCCACGGCCCCATGCACCCTCCCCGTGGCTGCTGGCAGCACCCCCACGTGCACACTGTCCCCCAGACTGGGTGCTCACCAGGCCCCAGCACGGCCGAGCATGGGCTGGGCCAGGCTGCTGCCTGCGCAGTGCCTGCACCCGTGCACCACTGTGGGCAGCCCCTATGGCCATTTGGGAAAGCAGCGCTGATCCCCAGCCCTCAGACCCCACGGGGCACAGCGGGGCCGGGAGCCTGACTCAGAGAGGAGCCTGCAGCACAACGTGGCCACATTAATGCTGGGCGAAGTATGTTGTTATGTGCATCAGGTTTTGTAATGGAACATGTTTAAAATTCAATAGAAAGAAAGATTAAAAAATAAGTTTCTTATCTAAAGGAGCCATAGAGCCAGTGAGGAAATTATGAACGTCTCGTTGTCCAAGGTTAAAGAGTGAGAGCTGAGGCATGAAAAGGCAGGAGATAAGATGAAATGTTTTCTGTTCAAATGAATGGGCTCCACTCTGCTCCATAATAAACGATCAGTGTCAATATGACAAATTAATTCTCCATTGAGCTCCATTCAGCGAGTGCAGGACGGGGAGGGGCAGCAGAGTCCTGGCCACAGCCTCTGCCACCAGATCCGCACCATGGGGCGAAGCCAGGACTTCACAACCTGTTGCTTCAGGAATGTCTCCTGGAGGATGGTGCAGGAGAGTCCCTGCGTCCCTGGCAGCTGCCCTCAGCCAGGAGCCGCAGCCTGGCTCTGCAGCCCCTCTTCATGGCTGGCAGAAACCCCCAGCCATCAGTGGGGCTTGCAGAGCGCCGAGCACCTGAAAGGGGACGGCCCTGCTGCCCCAGAGCCGCCCGCCTTGCCAGCTGGAGCCTGGCCCTGGATGGGGGCTGCTGCTGCACGGGGGTTCTGCTCCCAGTCCCATGGGCTGGGCTGCACCGGCTCCATGAGCCCCGTGCTGGCAGAGGGGAGGGGGTGCCCCAGGCCCCAACCATGGGCTGTGGGGCCCGGTGGGGGCTGCAGCCACCCCTGGGCACCCCCCAGGCCCCAGCTCCGAGTGCTCCTCTGCCCATGGGGAGAGGGGGACCGCAGCAGGACCCCCAAGGACAAGGGGATAGGGATGATGTGTCCCAGGCTGGCAGCTGCGGTGGCTGCAGCAGAGGCGTGCCAGCACAAGGAGCTGCTGGCAGAGCAGCCAGGTGACCCCGAGGAAGAGATTGGACCTTTTGGAAGAGACAGTGACAAATGAAGCTCCCTTCCAGCTCGAGGCGCGGAGGAAGGGGGCAGGGAGGCGCTTCCAGGAGCTGCGAGCTGAAGGTCACCCAGGAGCCAGATGATGCTGCCATGGGGCAAGGGGGGCCCAGGAGGGGACGGTGTGGGATGAGAGAGTGTGAGCAGGGTGGGACGGTGGGTGCCAGACCCGGGTGGGCAGCGCCAGAGGTGCCGGCAGCGATGGGAGAAGAGGGGGAGCAGCAGCTGTCCCCACCCTGGGAGAGGATGGGCAGGGAGCAGGAGGCCTGTGGATGATGCTCCTGAGCACTGCAAGTGCCTGGGGCCATGGCCCGGCCGTGCTAGCCCTGCCAGACCCACTGCGGTCTTGCCCAAGCCCTGTGCTGGTAAGCGATGCTGCTGGGGACTCGTTTCCCACTGACGAGCCATGAACCCAGGGAAAGGAACACGGTTCCCTGGGGTGGGAAGCAGGCTGTCTGCCTATGCAAAGCCCAGTGAACTGGCCACCAGCCGCGCCACTTTCAAGGCACCATTCCTGCCGGAGAGTGGCTTCCGGCCAAGCCCGGTGCTGCAGCCGCCTGGCAGAGCCAGAGCCGGCGCAAAGGGCTGTGCTGCACAGGGCAGGGAGAGGACAGCCGTGCCAGCCCAGTGGATCCCAGTGGAGGCATGGCCGTAACAGCAGCTGTTATTATTCACGGGAGATCCTTAGCACAAGACACACTCACGCAGAAAACAAATCGCAGTCGACACACAACACCGTTGCTTCGTGTTCATCTCCAGCTGCCTGAGGGCAAGAGCAGGTGAAGTTAGAGGAGACGTGGGATTGCTGCAGCCGAGAGCTGCCACAGCCCCGAGCAGATTCATGGCCCTGTCCTGCCCCAGCACGGGGCTCGCTCACCACCAGCCTCTGCCCAACCAGCCGGGCACAGGCAGGGATGGAGCAGAGCTTTGCCCTTGCACTGGGCAGGCATCTCCAACGCTACCGTGGGGCAGGGCCGGCTGCTGCTAACAAACCAGGGAGTTGCCCCCTGGGAGTCCCCAGGGATGCAGCCGCACATGGGGGACAGCGTTTGTGAGGATGGGCTTGCTTTGTAGGTCTGAAGCAGAGCATGGGGCACCCGGCTGCTGTGGCAGTCCCGTGCAGCCATGCTGCCGCCAGCTGCACCATTGCAGAGCTGAGCTGTACCTGCTGGTGCTGTGGCGGCCAGCAGAGCCAGGTGGCAATGCTTCCTGTGGAAGCACAGCAAGTGCTCCCACATCAGCACCCAGCTGCCCCAGGAGGGGATGGGCAGGGCTGCCTGTGCCGTAGCACTCCCCCTCGCTGCAGCACTGCGGGCCGGCATGGGAGCCTGGGGAGCTGCGGCAGCTGGGCTGCAAGGCCTGCTCCTGGAAGAGTTAACAGCCTTCCCCATCTTGTTCTCAAAACACTGACACTGGAGCTGAAATGGAAACAGCATCTCAACAGCTGAGATTAAAACAAAAAAAATGAGTATAGAAATTATGTTTGTTAAAACGAAATAGCTAATATAATCCTCAAAGGATTTTTCCTTTTGACTTAAAAAAAAATCTAATATCTTCATTTCCATACCTTTTTTAAGCTAATTTGTGGAAAATTAAAATGGTGAGCCCACAAAGGCTGCAGTTTAATTGAATCTTGCATCAGCCCTTGGTGAGCAGTCTCTCTTGGATTCCTTGATTAGTTCCCTCCATTAAATCATTTTTGCATCGTTTAGCTGAGATACTGTCTTCTGGCGGGTCTGGGACTCAGGGACCTGGATAACTCAGTTTCCATCTGAGCAGATGTAAAACGACACACCATGCTCTGGAGAACTGTCTTATTTGGCCTCCCGTGTCACAGGACTCGCTCCTGCGCCTCGCTGGCCCAGGCAGGCAGTGCGGTGCAGGGCTGCCCGCTGGCGCTGGGCCCAGCCGGCGCTCAGCACATCCCCAGCCGCCGGGCGCAGCGCTGCGGGACTCGCATGGGGAGCAGCCAGAGCGAGCCCAGAGGTGGCAGGACGGAGGGCAGCAGGAGCAGCAGGAGCCGTGGGAGCAGTGCTCAGCACCAGATGGCTTAGAGAGGGCACACTGCCCCAGCTGTGGGGGATGCGGGGTGCAGCAAGGACCATAGTGTGACACCCTGGCAGGGGAACTCCTTCTGCTCTGCCTGCCTGGCAGCGCCCCGTGCGTGGTGCTATAGGCACCAGGCCCCAGCGAAGCACTGGTCCTCAGCATGGGGCACACATGCAGGATGCGGCCACAGCACTGGAAGCTGCGTGAAGTTCACCTTCTGCCTCTCCCTGCTGAACATCCCCTCTGTCTAAGCGCAGATAAATTACACCTTCCAGGGACGGCTCATAACTTAGTGGGAAGAGCATTTACAGCCTCCCTGTCCCATGGCACAACATCCCAACAGAGACAGAGCCACTAAATCTCTCTGAAGCCCCCGGCAGCAGCTGCACGCTTGGACAGCCAGCACAGCTCTGGCCCAGCAAGCCACGTCCCAGCCCCGGCGGCTGCCCGACACAGCCCCACTATGCTATGGAGATGCGGGCACTTGATGAGCCAACTCACCCTCACACACCTCCCAAGCAACCTGGGCACCTCTCCCTGCCCCAGCCTGTGGCGCACGAGTTTTCTGATGGCCTTGTCAGGCTATCATGTCCTGTAGATTAAAACAGATTTATATAAAGTCCTTTTCACCCCATTAGATTACTCTGGATTAACCTTGATCTCAGTAATAGATGCTATAAATGTAAGTCCCGCTCAGGGGGATTTTATCCATATGTTCTTGGAAGGCAGAAAGTAGATAAATTCTTAGAGAAGGTCTTACTGAGTGATTAGAAAGATTTAACCTCTTCAGAGCCAGCCGGAACTGCGTGCCCCTCTGCAGGGCGAGTGCTCAGCCCCACTGCCTTGGGCAGTGTCCCCCCAGGGCCCCACCACCCCCAGCCCCAGGCTGGGGCACGTCCTGTGCTGCCACTTGGGGAGGGGGACACAGCATGTGGTGGAACGCCGGCCTGACACTCTGCTGCTGTGTGGAGCCGCCCCTGCTGGTGAGCTCAGACTGCCCAAAGCACGCTCTTGAGGGAGCCCTGCCTGCTCGATCCTCTCCTGAGGGATGCTGGCATGTGTGTGGGCAGGGCTGTGTGGGCAGGGCACACTGCTGGCCAGCCATTCTGGCTCTGCAGTAGAGCTTTGACTTTGCACCCAAGCAAGAGTCCCACAGCTATTTCCTCCTCTCTCCCTCAGGACCGCGAGTGCCCCAGAGTAGATGGTTACCACCAAGCACCTGCCCTCTACCGGTGAGTCCTGCACTGCCTGTTCAGAGCCATTGGCTGCCTGGTGCTTCTGCTGCCCTTGATTTATAGCCTGTGGTTTCCTTGAGAGCTTCATGCTTTTTCCATCACCAGGAAGGAAAAGCCTGTTGGGCAGAGCAGACTGCAGTCCTTCCAGCGTTTGATGTCTGAGAAACAGTTAATTCAAGGAATGATGAAGGCAGGGCAAGGAAATTCAAGCAGCTGTGAGAGCAGAGGAAGGAGGGAGCCAGCACACTGCTGTGCGTGGCACCACACACGCACCTGCAGGTGTAGCCTAAAGAGGTGGTAGCAACCAAAATTAATTCCCCATCCTCTCCTTCTGCTGATACTAAATTGCTCTAAGCTCAGGCTAGAGCCAGAGCCAAGTTCTGCTCTTGTAGGAGAGTTTGGCCAGCAAGTTGCCTTCTGCTTGCTGATCAGAGAAACACCTAACGGAGGAAGAAGACTGTGGCACTAGGCTGAGCTGCAGAGAACTGGCCCTGCTTGGAAGCTGCTGTGATCACACAGACCGTGCAGGACAGGCGCAAGATGTTGACAACAGTAATGAAGAGGAGTCAGCTCCGCAAAGCTATGTGGTGCTGCAGACTGCCAGGGTACATTTGGGGTGGTCTCTGAGCACAATGGTTCCTAGAGAGTCACTGGTTTAGGCTGCAGCACTGCTGCAGAGCGCTCTCATGGTTGGGGCTGGTGGGAAGGGCTGCTACTATTAGCTTTTGCTTTACTTTAGTGTTAATCATTGACTGTCTATCATAGTCCTGGCAGGGAAGGGGCTGCAGTTCTGGTCCTGGGAGCAGAGCCAGGTCCAGCAGGCTTGGCAGCATGCTGCCTGTCCCACCTCCCAACCCAAGGTGCTCGCAGGGGGCCCGACTCTTCCCAGGCCAGGCTGGGGGAAGGCTGGCTGGGTTGTCAGCATTGCCTTGCTGCGGCAGGGTGCTGCACCATGCACAGGGTGACAGCTCTGCAGGATGGGGCAGTCCCTGCACAGCGCAGCACAGCCCACCCCAGGGGGTCGCATGGGCAGCCCAGCTGGCAGCTGTGGATGGCAAGGGCACTCGCTGGCCAGTGCTGGGGAGGAGGCAGGCAGGTTACTGCCCTCCTTCATCACTCTCCAGCACAGGGGCTGCCTGCTCGGTGAGATCTCCTTGCCGCACGTCACAAGCAGGGGCTGGTGGAGGTCAGCTGCCACAGTTCCACAGAGAACGCAGCCAGCCTTGTGGGAAGGCTGCTCAGCACCAAGCAGCAGAAGCAGCTTGAACCCAACCTGCTGAGGATGAGGACAGGCCTGTGTCCTGCCTGGACTGAGTTGGCACACAGGGAAAGGTCTGCTGGGGCTGGCTAGGCTGTGTCACAGCCACCACTGCCCCTGGGGGTGCAGAGTCTCCTGTTCCCTGCACCTGCCCTGCCAGCAAGTGTGGTCCTGCCTGGTTGGGGTCACTCATAGCACCAGACTTCGGCCACCGCACTGGCGGTGTCCCCCCAGGGGCTGTACGAGCGCCATACACCACCGACCCGCCTGCAGCAGAGCAGGGCCAAGGGGAGCGAGCCATCCACCCCCTGCTCATCTCCCCCAGCCAGGCTGCACCACACAGGCACCTCTGTGCACGTGGCAGATGTGAGCACTGGAGGAGGACTCATACCGTTAGCAAAGTTTGGTGAAAATGCACACAGTCGGCAGTGCCCTGCAGTCAGGGCCTCCACCTGATGAGCTGCGGCCCGAGGACAGCTGAGCCAATCAAGCTGGCATGAGCAAGAGTTCTCTGCTAGGCAGCCAGCATATGGAATGCAGAGTGAATAATACATCACCTGCCCTCAAAGGCCAGCGTGTTCGTTAGTGCATTGACCTCGCTGCCTCCCTCCCCTGCTGGCATCCACAGCACAGCCGGAGCCATGCATCTCCCCAGGGAGGGGAAGCCCCACATCCCTCGCATCAACCAGGGCTCGCGCTCTGTCCTGGCTCTTCTCCTCCTGCAACAGGAGACATTTCCCGTGCTCGATTGTGTGTCCCTATGCAGGGCTATGTCCTTCCCCACACCCCACAAGGACCCCGGCTGGGCACAAAGCAGTATTTACATGACAGTGTGTGCTGCTGGGCTCTCCTAAGCTCACGGGAGAAGCATCTAGTGGCTGCTCCCCCATAACCATCAGCTGGATCAGGGCTGCTGGCAGCAGCTCTGGAAGGAGACTCTCTCTTGATAGCCTGCTTCTCGCTGGCCCCAAGCAGCCCTGCCGACTGTTGCACAGCACCGCGGTAGTGCCGGCTTCTGCCTTAATGCTGCTGCCACTGTGAATTTGCAGAGCACCTGCATGTGCCCTGACGGGCTGCCAGGTTCCCTGTCCAGAGGCACATCTCTCCAGAGGGCAGCTCTGCAGTCTGTGTTGTGTTGCATCTCCCTTCCCTGCTGACCGGGCTACTCTGCACACCCAGCCAAGCCTGTCGCTGGCTCTGCCCATGCCTCCAGCACTGCTGGCCTCCCCGGAACCCCCATTCCTGCAAGCCCAGGAGGCTCTGCTCATTGGACTTCTCCTCGGGACGCGGCTGCCACAGCCATCACCAAAGGGCTGGGATGTGCCAACCCCCTGTGCGAAACTGGTGAGAGCCCCCAGTGCCCTCAAGACACACCCAGGCCTGGCTGGTGCTCACAAAGCACGGCGGCCACGGGCAGCGCAGGATGCTGCACGGATGCTCCAGCCCCCAGGCTTGCAGGGAGCAGCCAGGGGCAGACCAGGCACAGCCACCAGGTCACCAGCAATGGGGAGCACAGAGAGCCCTGGCGAAGTGCAGCGTGGTCCCAGGCTGCGCTGTCCCCAGCTGCTGCCTCGAGGTGCCAGGGTTTGTCCCGCTGTGCTCCCCCTCCCAGGGGGCCAGGAGGTCTTACCGAGACATACAGAAATTCTGCCTGCTGCCATGATCTGTCACCTCCGATTCTGCTGAATGTTTAAAAACCACCTGAATCTGAAGTGACAAATCCATCATTGACCATCTGCCACTTTGCACAGTCACCCTGCAGCAGTCCCTGACATTTCCAGCTCTGCCCTGACACAAGCCAGTAACTCGGAGATGAAAGGCATCAGCCCCAGCAGGCTGACAGGCGCTGCCCCCCGCCAGCCCCAGGCCCCACCACATCCCATGCAGAAGGGACAGCTGGGGTACAGGGGCCCCTCCCCAGCACAGACTTGGTGACCGTCTGCTGACTCCTGACAAGCACGTTGCTCCAGGCATGCCAGCCCCCCCACCAGCACAGTCTGTGGGACAGAGCCCATGGGACACCCCGCTGAGGGCATGGCCATCCCTAGAGCCAGCTGGGAGTGGCATCCCGGCCACCCCTGAAAGGAGCGCCGTCCCCGGGAACGGGGGCTGCTGCAAGCCCCGCAGGCAGCACCGTGCCCTCCTGCATCTGTGCCACAGGTTTCTCCCAGCACAGGTGAGTGTGTGGGGCTCCAGTGCAGGGTCCCCAGAAGCCTGCCCCTCCTCAGGGCTGCACAGGAGCCTTGCCACATCCCCACCGTGGGACAGTGCAGGCGGGCTGCCACACGTGCTGCACGAGGACTCAAATGGATGCCTGCTTGTGCATGAAGGACAACCCACCCTGGGGCCCTCTCCCCATCACCTGGTGGTAGCTGTCCTGTTTACTCCAGGCAGATCAGCATTGGCACCCTGCAGACCCACAGCTCCAGGGAACAGGCTGCTTTGAGGCAGGGTCATTCCCACGAAAAGAGCAAGCAGTATTTGCCACTCATCCCCTTGGCAGCAAAACACTCATGCGCCTCTGCTTGGCTGCAGCAGCTCCTGCAAGGTGAGCCCATGCTCAGCCCAGTCCCTCCCTACCACCACAGGGACCAGGCAGAGGGGGTCCCCTCTCTTGCAAGGTGCTCTCCCCCAGCTGCTCCCCACACTGGGTGCAGGAGAGCGTTACAACTACCAGCTTCCCAGCAAGGTGGCTGCACACCGGAAACCTTGTTTGGGGCTCCATGGCAGAGGCGGTGGCACTGCTCATCCCGGGCTAGCAAGCTAGCAGCAGCCCTGGCACTGGGGACCAAGCCCCAGAGCCCCGGCAGGGAGCAGGGGCTGCCCAGGAGGTCTGCCCAGGGCCCAGGATGCTCCTGGGCAGGCAGTGTGGCTCCCATCTCCCAGGACCCCAGGGTGGGCCAACAATGCTCACCACGGTGGCCCTGCTGAGTGCCTGTGGAGCCACTCCTGGCAGCCCTCCTGCAGAGGAACCACGTTGCAGCAAGCCCTCGGGGCTCCTCACCACCTCTCCTGTGTCCACAGCAGCCCGACAGGGTGGGGGAGTGGGGCCGGGTGCCAGGAGACCCCAGGGGGATGGTGGGGGCCGTTGCCCTACACCTCCAGCTTGGCTCAGGCCCCGAGCAGAAACAGCAGGGCTGTGGGAGAGCTCCTGCCTGCCGTTCGCTCCCTACTTGTAGCTGGCACAGAGCTGCAATTTACAATCAACCTGCTGTTTGAGCTAATTGTGCTGTAATTGCTGAGCTGTGCTCCCTCCTGTTTCACCAGAGAGCGGCGGCTCTTACACGCCTCTTGGCAAGCCGGCACATCCCACGGGCGGTCCCATCGCTCAGCCCACTTGCTTCCACCCTAGCCGTGCCGCTGGGCAGAAGCAGTTTTCCGTTCACTCCCTCTGCCAGCAAACAGCGTCTCCCGTGTCTGGAAGCTGCTGGTCGCTCTACGAGCCCCCACTGGGAGTGGTTGCCGGAGGACACAGGGTGACCAGGCACTGCCACACCACAGGGTGCACAGATGGGCAGGCACAGGGCACTTCTCCAAGAGACACCTCTGCCTCCTTGGAAGGCATCTTGCCAACGTTTCATTTTGATTAGATAAAATTTGTGCAAAGGAAGGAGCATAACAGACTGTGCCTGAGTCCAGGGGAGCAGCAGGACGGCGCCTGGGGTGCTCACTGTCCCACTGCAAGGCGATGAGCTAGCAAGCACTAAGGGAGGGAGATGTCAGGTTATCAATTGTAATTAAAGGACACTGTCACTGGAGGGGCTGGGCTGGTTCCCAGCAGCTCCCTGTCACTCCCCCGTGCTGATGCTGCAAAACTTGTACATCCTCCGTGCTATTTTAAAATCCCATCTTTAATAACTCCGAGACATCAGGAACCTGCAGGACAGGCACAGGGGGACATCAGGCACAACAGGGACAAGTGCGTGGGGAACCCGGTCCCTGGCGAGCAGGGAGGGCTGCAGGCGGGCGGCCCCCCGGCCCGGTGCCCCCCGCTGCGGTGCTCCCCGCTGCGTCCCGGGTCGCCCCCGGGGCCGGTGCAGGGTCGCGGCGGGGCGGAGCCGGCAGCGCCGCAGGCAGCGCCGGGCCCGCGGGACTGGGGGTGCGCAATCAGCACTAATCAGGCAGCTCACTAATTGCTGGGCCTCCTGCGGGGCGGTGATGGCTGGAGGGAGCCCGGCGGCGCTGCCGCAGCGGGCGGGCGGTGGGGCGGCTCCGGCTGCCCCGCACCAGCGGCCCTGCCCGCACACCCTCGCTGCTTCGCGTCCAGGGCAGGTGTCATCTCGTTTGTCTAAAAGCATTCGTGAAGAATGAGAGTTAAAAACTCACAAGGACGCTGTGATTCTTTCAAGCGAAAATGGTTTTAAACGGCAATTTTTCTGAGAAAACTTCCTCTTCTTCCATGTCCCAAGAGTTTTTCTCCAAGTGCTGCGTTTCCCACAACGTGTCGCTGCGTGGTTCCAGCGCTGAGCGTGCGTGGGGCCCCATCCTGGCTGCCCGGTGTCCCCGCTGGGTGCCTGGCACGGAGGGGCATCGCGCCCTGCGGCGAGGCGTGTGCTGTCCTGGCAGAGGGTCCTGCCCTGCACACACGGCTCGGCAGGACGTCCGCAGCCTGCCCTCAGCGTAGGCTCGTTCCTTCACACACATCTCCACCTGACAGGCTGGGCCCTATGTAAATTCCCACCATAATCACACTGAGAGCTATCAAACTATCTAATTTAATTTCTTTGTGAAAATAAATAGCTAAAGTGGCCCTAGGTACATGCATAAATACTTCAGCTTTATGTTGGATCTGTTATTACTTCTCCCAGCTTGTGCAGTTGTAATGCACCCTTAATAAGTACATATTTATTGCACGTCTCGTCCTGGTGGAATAGTGAGGAGTTTTTGCTGAATAAGCAGGAAAACAGCTTAGTCTGTAATAAAAAAGGAAGGGAGTTAAAAGAAAATATGCTGGGTAATTAATGATTGAGCTTTGAACAGCCATAATTTTTTATTAAGCAAGTATGCAAATATGGTATAAGTGGCTATGTTAGTATTCGACAACTTTTTTTAAACATTGATGGCTGATCTCTGGTAAGACTATCTCTCTCTTTCTTTGTGCCTGTGTGTACAGAGACATGAAGGCGGGCAAATGTGAGCATTTCCGCATGTCCATGGAGGTATTTGGGAGCGTGTACACAGGGAGCGTGCATTGCTCGCGGCAGCCCTGGCCAGCGAGCACACATGTGGCTTTGTACTGCTCCCCAGGTCTGCACAATACACTGCCTTATCTTCCTCCTCATTTGCTGTCATCCATTGTCTCTGTCTTTCTGCTGCTTGCTTTGCCTTGCCTATATATTTGTTGCATGCTTCTTTAATCCTGATAAATATATGGATTAGTGCGACACAGGGCTGGGGATACTGGGCTGGGAGAAGAAGCTCCAGGGATGCTGCCACCACTCAGCTCCAAGTGCCCTGCTCCCGCTGGCCAGCACTGGCACCCATTGGGCTGCCCATCCACCAGCCATGCCTGACGGCGCTGCTGGGTCCCTGCTCCAGCCCCTGGGGCAAGGTCTTGCTGTGTATCCGGCACCTGCGGCTGCGGAGAGGGGAAAGCAGGCATCCCTGGAGCACGGGACAGGCAGAGAGGGACGATGGGCCCCGGGGGTTCCTCCCAGAGCTCCATCCTTCCTGTGAAGCCCACAGCAGCCCTGTGAAGCAGAGATTTCCCATGCAGAGTTGCTCCGTCCCCAAGCACTAGCACCACAGCCACGCAAGCCAGGATAGGCACACAGGTGACAAAAAGTTACTGAGTGTGGCCAAACCAGCTGGGGCTATCACTCCTCTGGTTACCAGAGACCACTGCACCCCATGCAGACCCTGAGGCACTGTGGGGCAGTACGAGGGGCTGACAAGGGCTGCCCGAGCATTCAGCTGCCCCTTCTCTGTGAGGAGGGTCCCAAGAGTGCTACTGTCCTGGGGCACCAGGGGCAGGAGGGGCCATGCCAGCACCACGGGCGTCCCAGCCACAGGGTCTGATCAGGGCTCTTGGGGCTGTTGATGCTGCAATACAAGGGAGCACCAGAAACTGCGGGGGCTGCCCACAAACAGCACAAGGAGGCTTAACTCCCCAAACGAGTCCTGCAGCTCCATGGTCAGAAAAGATGGCACACCAGAGCAGTTTTTGACATGCTGAGCTGGAGCTCGCTCCCTGGGGAGCAGACCCTGAGTCTCCCTCCCCACTGGAGCAGCAAGGCAGAGAAAGGCACCAGCTAGCAAGGATAGCCAGGTTGCAGGAGTGACAGGGCCACAGCAAAGCACACAGCGACACTGGCAAACAGCAAGCTGATCTCCTCATTAGCCCTCATTAGCACGTGGCTGAAAGACAACACGAGTTTAAATTAAGAAGACATCACAATGGTCCCAACTGTGTTACCGCTGTGCTCAGGAAGAGCCCGACAGCTGCTATTTAATATACCTTCATGATCTGTCAGGGCATATGCACGCTGCACAGCGTAGCGCCTGTGCCTCAGTACACACATGCTTCTGCATGGCTGCACATCTCCACATGCAGACAAGAGCACCTGCTTCTGCACGTGCCCACCTCTGTGCAGGCATGTGTGTGGGGCGGTGGGACAGCCACGCTCAGCACCGCTTCCCGGTGCTGCCAGCCTGGCCCACGACATGGTGGTACAGGTCTGCTGCTGGGGAAGAAGGGTGTTCCTCCATCATCAGAACACCTTGCTATGGCTCTGTGTGTGCCTTTGGACTGGGCGATGGGGGTGTGCCTGTGCACGCCTCCGCATGTGGCCATGCCTGTGGTGACACAGCTCTCTCGCACGTGTGCTCACCTGAACCCCAGAGAGTCGTGAGACAGCTGGAAGAAGCCTGGCTGCAGGCTGGGGGAGCTGAGGGGAGGCAGGGCACAGGCTGCTGGGGGGAGACGGCGTCATGCAGGGATTACTGCTACCAGCACTGCAAAGTGGTGATATTAGCACTCAGTATTTATATGTTCCCAATGTGAGGCTTGCTAATGACTCCCACTGACACGGGGGAAGCTGGTGGCTGTCATGAGAAGGGAAAAAAAAGCAAGTTACTCGTGGGCATGGAGGGATCCAGCACCTGCATGGTGGGAGGAGCAGGGGGGCTGATGCTGAAGGCTTGAGCTCGCCCCTCTCACCAGAGACAGGGCCCTGCATGCAGGGGCTGAGCAGCCTGCTGGTGTCCCATGCTGCTGCCTTGCCTGCAAGCTCATCTGCCAGCCCATGGTCCATGCCTCCTGGTCAGCAGGAGCCCAGATCAAGGACGGCACCTGCCCCTTGTGCCAGGACATGCAGAAGGACCTCAGCAGTCTGTCCTGTGAATGGCATGGGTGGCAGGCACTGCACCATCCCACAGTGCCAGCAACCTGGTGGGTCTCATACAGAGATGGGATGTTCCCACCAGCCTTGGCAAGGAAAGCTGTGCTCACGGACTGATTGCTTCCTATCAGGCACTGCCAAGGCCACAGCAGCAACAAACGTTCTCAGCCACGGATTTCCCTGCCAGGCTTGTGAATTTTCCACCTATTTAGTGACAGTATTGGAAGTGCAGCCGGGTGCATTAAGCTATTTCAGCTGGTATTTACTATGCACCAACACCTGTGCAGGTCATGCATTGGTGCAGTGAGACTCACGGGCACTGCCCTGGGCAGCTCTGGGCACCTTGTGCGGATGGGGGAGCAGTGGGCATCAGCAGCCGGGAACCGCAGGCTGTGATGGCGCAGGGGCTGGGGCTGCCGACCTCAGGAAGCCTGGCTCGCTGAGACCACCGGACCCCTCTGCCTGGGTGCCAGGCACTCCCCACCCATCCATGCACAGCAGTGCCTGGGGCAGGACCCAGGCACCACTTATGGCTTTCTGCACCACCCTCCATTTGGCTGCCCTTAAGGGCAAGGTCTGGAGCCTGACCGGTCTGTGCTCACCTCACTGCAAGGAGCACATGAGACCCTCAAGCCCTGTGAGCATCCTGCACGGCCTGGAGGATACACAGAGAAATGAGTGTGGGGATGAAGCACCAGGCACCCCTTCATTTCAGAGATGGTAAATGGGAGAAGGAAAGGTCATCTTCCCGGGCCCCCTCGCTGGAGGAGCAGAAAGCTGCTGCAGCACAGCGCTTAGTGCAGACCTGCTGCCTCAATTATTTATAGGTACCATGGGTAGAACATGTTTTAATGACATTTGTGCTGGAGCTCAGCAGTGCGGATCTGCACTGAGCCAAAAGGAATATGTCAGAGGCTTTACGGATGGTAAAAGCAAGCATGTCAGTCACAGTGGCATGCTCACCTCAGTCCCTATATCGTGCTCCCCCTGCCCTGCAGAGAGCCCGCCCACAGCTCCCGTGATGGATTGATGGGCAAACCCACAGACATGCAATCATAAGTCACCAGTTTTTTTTATGGGCAAATCACAAGCAATAAGCTTTCCCACTAGAATTAGAATGACATCCTGGAAAATTATGCTCTGGTTTTACAGCAGATGACAGAAGAGCAATGGACTCCTTGGAAGGGGGTGTCTGTCCTCCTGTCAGGCAGCCACAGCCCGAGGCTGGGCAGGACAACAACACCCCATGCTGGGCAGCCTCGGGGAAGCTCTGCCCTGCTGGGGACATCTGCCCATCCACCCACCCGCCTGTCTGCCTCCCTGTTCACCCCATGCCAGCCCTCCTTAGGCCTGGGGTGGTGCAGACCAGGAGCCGGTTGTGTGGGCATGTGCTAGCAGGCTGGGCAAGGATGGGGCAAACCTGGCAAATGCAAACCTAAGCAGGAGATGAAGGGGATAGGACAGACCTGGGGATCTGACTTGTGGCTGGGCTACATTGGCTCTGCACACAGGGACCCATCCCGGACCACAGTGGCCCCAGGGTGATGGGAGAGTGTTGCTGTGCAGAGGCAGTGCTGGGTCTGTGCAGCCCTGGACAAGACAGTCTGGCAGGGGAGCATGGCTGCCTCTGAGTCCCAGGAATGTCTGTTGCTCTGGTGGCAGGAAAGGGATGTGTCTCTGCCTAATCTTGTAATCCTGCAGCCACCCTCTCTCTGCAGCTGGTGGGCTGGGGGTCCACAGGCCAGGGTCTTGGCAGCCAGACCTCGAAGCAGCAGAGGCTCCCGAGCAGGCTGGCTGGACATAACGTGCTCCAGCACCTCCAGTGCCTTCCTGGAGAGGAACCCAGGACACTGAGCTGTGATGCTGCAGCATCTCCAGCTCGCCTGTGCATCCAACAGCATGCCTTGTCCTGGGATTTAAAGCTAATTGGTCCTAGTGTCTCTTTGCATTTCTGCTTGCAGAATGTCATTTTCTTCAGAAAATGCTCTTTTGCAATTACTGTGAATTACACATGAAAAGCAACTCACCACATATTGATTAGAGCCCAGGAAAAGCACCAGAGCCATTTAGAGTAGATTAACTTTTTCTGGAAAATGGTTTCACAGTTATTTAAAGAGATTAATCAGTTCATTTCAGGCCATTTACTATTGTTTCTAGGGCCTAGCCCCCCTTGTTAGTGCGTGGCCTGGAATATCCCCCTCTCCATTGAGGGAAGAGCTGAGGCCTTCCCGGGAGGAGGTGTGCCAGGAGGAGGGAAGGAGCCCCTGTCCCTGTGGTGTGTGTGTGGGTTGCTGCTCTCCTGGTCCCTGCCGGCAAAGCAGGTGCTGCACCATGGCTGCCCTGGGGCATGCACAGGGCACACCGCCTCAGCCAACGAAAGTACAAGTGTGCTTCATGCCAGCTGTGGCAAAGGAATTGGAGAGCAGCATTTCTGGGAAGCGGCCCCCACCGCAGGCCAGGGCTGGGCTGTGGTTCTGGGAGCTGAACCTCCAAAGCAAGCTGTGCCTGGACAGACCCTGCAGGAGAGCTGCACGGAAGGGCTCCTGAGAAAGCTGCAAGCAGCAGAGCACAGCTTTCTGCCGCCTGACAGCCGCCTCAGAGCCAGGGCCTGCCCTCTGCACCGACGGCGTGCGCTGGGGTCCCTCTTGCTTGCGGTCATTGCACCCGTGCACCCTTGCCCTCCTCCAGCTCATGGCGACGGCAGGGTGGCATGGCCATCTAGCACCCTGCAGGCAGAGCAGGCTCCCTCCCTGAAATATTTCAAAGCATTTTTTCCTTTAGGAATAAAGTATAGAAGTCAAATGGCTCCTGTGGTGGAATACTTTCCAAATGTCAACACAATCTGTGCTACATTATGGCTAAATGTGATAATCTTAACGCCTGGCTTCTTGATGTCAGTGGCACTGAAGTCTGATGGATTGACAGACAGCCAGAATGACGTGCAGTCATAGCTGATAAGGGCTCTCTCCAGGGAAATCACAGCTTTTTTAAAGATGTTGGCAGCTACTAGCAAGTACCTTTTTATTTAAAAGGATTACAAGCATTGATTGCACTTCCTGTTTTCTTTTTATCACATTTCTGCACCAAGTGAAGCTTGTGCTGCGAGCTGAGCCTTTCAGACAATTATTCTGGAATAATGAAGGCGTGTCATGTTGGCTGTAATGAGTATTTTCAATGCCTAATTTGCGAGCAATGTGAAGGGATTTCAACAGCTGCCTGGTTCCTGGCTAAAGGTGAGTGACTTCTGACCGCTGAGGAAGCTGCTGTAGGCTGACTCAGCGGGGGTAAGTCGGGGTGGATTGTTTGTTAGTGATGCGTGCTTCTCCCAGCAGAAGAGGGATTAAAACTTCTCCAATTACTGTGGTTAAAACACTAGCTAAGGGGACGCATTCTGCTTAGGAATGGCTGGTGCCTGCTCCCCCAGCAAACAGCTGGACTAATGCATGCTCACCTGAGCAGCTCCTCACAGCAATGATAGGGACAGATGAAAAATATATGCCCATAAAACCACAGTATAGCTGGACAGGGCAGTTAACCATCCCCAAGCCACAAACACTCGCTGTCACTGGCAATAGATGAGGGATGTCTAAGAACAACTGCCTGGCATCCGAACGACAGATGACTGGCAAACGCACTAGCAGAAGTGGTGCATGGGCAGCATGCCATGCTGCACAACCCAAGAGAGGCAAATGCTGAGGCACTCAGCTCCCACTCCCATTTTTACCCTTCCTTGCTGCCCAATGTCATGACATTAAATGCCAGATGCTGACCCTCTGCACCTGGGTTCCAGCAATGGTAAGGGCAACAGCGAGGGCAGGCTAGACTGAGGCCCTTTGTAAAGCTGGGGCTGTGCAATTACTGTGCAGGGGCCCCCTGGTTTTTCTTTGCTGTGTTGGTACAATGGCTGCATATCCCGATTGCTTCAGACTCTGCCCACCTGTGTTGGATCCAGCTTTGCAAAGCCCAAGGTCTTTCCCTAAGAATCTGAAGAACAGTCATTAAATCCACGCTCATCTGGAAAAGGATTATGAGGCTGGGAAAAAGCCCAGGCTGGGATGTGTGAGTAGTTGATAGCCAGCCTGGCTGCTCCGCATGGCACCGGCGTCCTGAGCGGGAAGCAGTCCTGGCAGGCAGCAGGAACGCCCATTCTTCACCGCACTGCCCTGGCGTGCTCAGCAAGACGAGAGGGAGATTTCAGCCCCATTGACTGACTGTCCAGGAGCAAGATTCCAAGGCCAAGTAAAATTCAACGATTTTGTTTCTCTCTAATGTCTCTGGCTGTGGTAACACATAGCCGTGACAGCTGCCTGGAAACTCAGCTCCTGTCCCTGCCAGTGAGCAGGGAGGAATACCTGCTGCTGCAGACCACAAGCCTAGGTCACCACCAGGATGGTGGAAACACTCCCAGGATGGGCTGGGAGGCAGTGGAGCCACAGCAAGGAGAGAACAGAAACAGGAGCACTGCAGCACAGCAAGAAACCCCTAACAAGACACAGCTGTTGTCTTTGCACTGAGCACAAAGAGCAGAGATGCAAAACTGAGATTATGTGGAGCAGCAAGAGTCTGATACCAACCCTAAAGGAAGCTCAAGGGCTTGGTAAATGAAAGGATGCAGGGAGCTGTGATACTAGCTTTGGCAGAGGTGGTTAAAGGAGTCAGGTTTCTGGTGACAGAGCAGCTTCCTCAGAGGATATGGAGGGAAAAGTGATCACCTTCTTGAGCAGTGTACTACCAATGTGAGTGGGAGGTGGAGGCTTACACGGCCTTGCCTGCACTCAGTTAGCAGAGATGTATTTTTCTCCTGGGGGTGCAGATATCACTGCCCTTTTTTCATTTCCCCTTAATGATCCCAGTGGATCACATCCATCTTTTGTAAATAACTCTCCAGAGGAGGCTTGGACACCTTGCCTTCTGGAGCTCGCTGTGGCTCAGAGCGAAGGCATTAGCGGTGACCACTGCAGCGTCTCTGTGCTGGGGCCAGGAGCAGAGCTGCAGTATCCAGCTGCCGTCATAGCACAGGGCACCAACCTTGCAGGACTCGTTCAGAATGTGATGGTGGTAATTGCCACTGTCCTCTCCCAGCAGACAGCCACAGGGTCGTGCCTCAGCCTCGGAGCGGGGTGGTGAGGGGCTGACTCGTGTGCAGGTGCCAGGAGCCCTGTGGAAGGACGTGGAGCACCGCAGAAGCCAGGGCACCCGGGGAGCAGCCGCTCTTTGGCAAAAATGCCCTACAAAGCAGCACCACTGCAGCTGCTGTGCTCTGCTCCTGCAAAGCAGCTGGCTGCGACAGACTTCCTTCAGGCTAAGAAACGCCCAAAGCTGCAGGCGTCAGCATGCAGGGCACAGCATGGCCAAGTTCCGACTGCCACTGTCACCTTCTGAGCACATAGCAGTCACCTCTGCATGCGTTTGCTTTGCTCCTACAGGAGCCCGCTCTGCCCAGCAACTACCTATTCTGTGCGCCCACTGCCCCACTTCATGCGGACAAATGTGGGCATCGTTAATGAGCTGGGAGCCCTTGGCCCATGGTACTGCGTGCTCCATATCCCCAGGGCTGCCTCTGATGTGAGAAAACTGACCTGGAAGAAGCATCTTCACTCCACACTCACCAGCAGAGCAGCCCCTGGGTTTGCCCAGCTGGCCAGCTCAGCCCCTGGATCTGAGACAGTCCTGTCACTGGACACCAGTCTGCAGAGCAGGACTCGCTTAGAATCATAGAATTGTTTAGGTTGGAAAAGACCTTGAAGATCATCAAGTCCAATCATTAAAGGTTGGAGGCTTCCTCTCCTGCAGAAGCAAGGAGGAGATCAATCTGCCCTTGCCCTGCCCTGCAAGGAGCCAGAGGCTGCTGTGCAACTGCTGAAGACAGAGAAGTAGCTATAGAAAAACTTCCTCAAAAGGGCCTGTGTTGAGGGGGTATGGAGCTCTTAAAACATCTTCACAGATGCTTCTGCAATCAGAGCTCTCAATAAGCCTCCTCTTTTGTAGTTAAGGGTCTGGTTCTGGCTGGCAATTTGTTGCTTTGAGCTCTCTCCATTCGTCCACAATATCAAGAAGCAAATCCTTCTGCATGGCCCAGGCTCATCACACTCAATGCTAGGCACTTGTTACCTCCTTTGTTAGGAGCACACTAACTGCAGGTGCTTCCTCTGTCAATGGGGAGTTCCTAGGGCAATCCAGCCCACCTGATCCCCAGAGTCCCAAGGTAGCTAGGCTGCTTGTTTGGGTGCCTGAAGTTGTACAGCAGGATTCCAAGAGAGCGCATCTCTGTGCTGGAACATGAGAGCTCTTGTTGCTAAGGTCCTGGGCTGAAAACCCAGGGTGCAAACACAGAGCAAACATCAGTAGCTCCCTGCAAAGAGCAACTGGCCAATGAGTCCAGAACTGCTGGAACATACAGCTGTGAATGCATTGCTGACACACTTGCTGTGTGTGAGCAATTAACAATGACGCTTACAAAAAGGCCTCCTCAAGGCTGGTAGCTATAGAGGCACTTGCTGCAACTGTGAAAAGAAAAATAGTGCATACATTGAGGTCTGGCAGTACACCTTGCGTGTCTGAAGAACCCTCCAGCCTCAAGGCTCCTCCTCTCTGTTACAGCATCCCACTAACTGCTGTCATCAAAGGTCACCAGATGCTTCTTCCATAACATTTAGTGAATGATCAAGGGAGCAGGATGGGAGTGGAGGCACAGGGATGGTGAAGGATATGGAAACGCTTAAAGACCTCAGGGATCAATAAGCCTGTTTCAGAGTGAGGACTGCAAGATGCTATTTAAATGAATGTCACTTTATGGAGAGGTTTAAATTCTACCTGTGCTATCTGCTGACCATTGATGCCACCACAGAGTTTCGCACATCCCCTCTCTCGGTGCCGGCCAGCTGCTCTGTGCTGCATCCAGCCCTCTGCAGCGGGCCATGAATGGGTGCCAGAGCATTCGCAGCTGCGCACCTTGACGAGGCTTCCTGGGCCCAGGGGCATTCATGCTTGTTTGCCATTAATACATTGTTCATTCCCCAGTCCCTTGCCATCAAGAAAACCACCAGCAATTGATTTATCTGTGGTCAGGCTAGAGTGTCATTTATTTGCATCATTTCATTATTAAAACTGAGTATGAAGGAGATTTTTTTGCTGCAGCCAATAACTGAACACTGCCGTAATACACGGCATTACCAACACGAGAATGGGTCATGGTAACGAAACCCGTTCACAGTGCCCAGCTGTACTGAAGCTGGGAACAAGTATATGAGCAGCATCCGTGCTTTAGTGATCAGCTAGTCAGCTACAAGGCTGTCCATGACTTCAAGAGAACAACACTGAAGATGCACTTTTTAAAGAACGTTAAGGAACTCTGTTGGCTGAGACAGGAAGATCACGAGGATGCATCATCAGACTTTCCTTTGTCACTTGGTGTGAAGTTTGCCTCTTGTTCTTTCTGCCATTGTTCTGCAGGACCAAGGACTGATGACCCCCTTGCAGGACGAGCTGCTGCCACTCTCCCATGGTGGCAGTGCTTCTGGGGCCGTGCCAAGGAGCCTGCACCCGGCTGTGGTGGCTCACACCCTGGACCCTGGTGCTGGGGCGGCTCCTGCTGGGAGCAGACGTGGCAGGCAGGCACCACATCCAGCCTGGAGCACACAACCCAGCACCTCTTGCCACTCAAAGCACAACCCGACTTTTTCCACTTGAAGAGATGGAGAAAGCCAAGGGCGTTTTTTTTTTCATAATTTCCTTCAAATTCAGACAGAAAAACTGACCCTTGTCTTAATGAAGCTCTTTCTGATGAGCATTTCAATGAAAAATGGGAAGAAGCCAGAGAAGCAGTGTCCTGCCAGTGGGAACTTGCTGCAGGAGGCAGGCGATTAGGCTGCTGGCTCCTGGCAGGGAACACGCTGTGCCGGGCTGTGCTGCAGCCCGTCCTGCTGGCAGGGCAGCCAGCCCAGTCCCTCTGGAGAGGTGCTGATGGGACCACATTGACAGTACAATATGAGGAAACAAAACAAGACAAAATAAGCAAATAAGACTCATGCTAGACGACAAGGAAATAATTTATTTCCAGGTCCTAGAAAGACCTTGAAAAAATAACAAGGGTGAGGAAATCAACCTCCTAATTTCATTTGGGTAGAGAAAGAAAACCAAAGTGACTCCATCAGATATTGTGGCAGCTGCCAGCTCCTCCTGATGGGCGCGGGTGGCCAGGCAGTGCGGGGCAGTGCTGCACAGAGCAGCTGGCTCACTCAGCACCATGCTCCTCCCGTATTTACACGTGAGAGAGAAATTAAAACGCAAGCGTGCGTGCATGCGTGTTGGGGAGGACTGGCTGGTCAGGGATAGGGAATAACCCAGTGGGAGGCTTGCTAAACACATACCCTGTCAGACTCCATCTCCTACGGACAGAGCCCTGCTATTGCACAACACTTTTGCTAGAGGAAGGGCCAGCTCCGGAGGGGCTCGTGCACAGCTCTTCAGCCCGGAGGGAAAACACAAACACATTCCTGAGGAAAGAGAGGGGCATCACCTGCCTGAGGCTGCATGGCCAGAACCAGCACTCAAGGGCCAGTGCAAAGCAGCCTGTTGGCCCTGCTGACTCCTCAGCATCATCACAGTGAATCAGCAGCACGCCGGGGCGCAGGTGCCAGCAGCAGGCGCCTGCCACCTCCTTGGAAGGGGACCAGAGAGACCCTGAGAAGCGAGCAGCTCCCAGTCCCAGCACAAAAGCCAAGCTGTGGCTCCCGCATGGGCGGATGTGGCGGCAGCGGGTAGGAGCAGCCGAGGGCAGGAGCCGTGGCAAAGATGCATCCTGCCCCTCTCTGCTGTCAGGTCTCTTGCTGCAGCCAAAGGACCAACACCAGCAGCCGGGAAGCAAAATACAGCAAAAAACCCGAACACGCATGTACGTTTACATTTAAAACTTCTCCAAGGATAGAAAACACTGTGGCTAAACTAAAAGGACAAACCCAATAACAAGCCCAGGATGTGTCAGGCCTTGAGAGACCTTATCAGTTACCTATCAATGATATAATTGATTTTTTTTTTTCAACATGAACAGATAAGGAGCTGCGCTAGCCAACACGGCCTGAGAAGCTGCCCGTGGGAGTTGCTCAATGTGCTGCTCAATTTACCCTGGGGGAAGTCAGCAGGCTGGAAAGGTGCAGGGCACTGAGCACTTTCCTCCAGCATCATCTGCAGCCCAAGGAGCAATGGTACATCCCGCCAGCCTCCTCCTGACCTGCCTCTCAAAACCAGAGATTTCATGCAAAGGCGGTCCTGCTGTGGGAGCTTGTGTAGGTTTCTTGCAGGGCACCGGGCTGGGGTGGGGACACCCCGGCTTCCCTGAGGTGTCACAGACCCGGTGCCCAGCCTGCAGCAACCAGCTCAGCTGTGCAGCAGCGCCAGCAGGATCTGGCGTCATGCACGTGTCCTGGGAATGGCTTTTCTATCGCCAATGGTGATGCTTTGCTGTCACAGCTGGGTGTAAGCAGGAATTATCCCTCCAAACCAGGGGGCTGGGGCTCTTTCGTGCCCTACAGCATGGTCCTCTAGCCAGGACGCAGCTCTCCTCCACCACTGAAGGCCAGGGTGCAGTAATGTCCCGCCTTCTGCCCTGCGCAGCCCATGCCATTTGGTAGAAAGGTAGCACTTGGCTGAGAGCCCTGCAGACCTGGGCCCAGCCTGCCCCAGTCTGCACCCCTCCAATGGTGCTCCCCAGCACCACGGCTGCTCTGCAGCTCAGGCCACAGCACTGTGCCTCAGCAGCGGGTGGGATGTCCCCGTCTGTCACGGGGGCAGTGGGGCACATCAGGACCTTGCAGACGTCTGCTGTGCAGGGAGGGAGAGCCCCTTCAAATCACAACCATCTTTGATAACCACAAGAAAGGTCTAAAAACTGAGAGGTGAAGCAATTGCAGCTTAGAGGTGAAGTGTGTTTTGAAGTGAACTCTAGTGCAGCAGTCGACCTGTGCAGGATGTGACGCTGGAGCCCACGTCCAGCACGCACATCCCCAGCGCAGCACGCTCCCTCCGACACGGCACCAGCAGCCAGGCGCCGCAGAGGAGCCCACGTGCAGAGGGAGGGAGGACTCCAAAAGCAAGAGAACCTAAAGGCGGGGGGGAAGCTGAACATAAGTTAAAAGCTTGTTTCCCTCTGCAAGGAAAGCTCTTAAAGAAATCAAAGCACTTCAAATGCTCTGACTCAAGCGACAAAAACAATTTAGACAACAAATGACTCCTGTTTGCTCTTCCTCTCCTGAACTGGGCTCACTGAACAGATCTATTTAAATGATAATTTGTCAGGGAGAAACCCCCTCCAAACTCTCTTGAATTAGATTTTCTCTTTCTTAAATTAACGCATAGTACTTTAATGGAGACTGGTATTAAGGAGATGATGACGGCCACAGCGGCTCCTTTGGGCACTCCAGCCTCGCCATGCAGGTGCAGAGGCACCCCAAACAGGAGGCAGCTGCCGAGAAGCACGTCGCCCGGTGCTCCCTGGCCCCATGGCGGAGCCCCTCTCTGGCAGCTATGGAGCCTGGCTGGAGGCGCATGCTGTCCCTGCGCGGCACCTCACAGCATGGAGCTCTGGTCCAGGAGGTGCTGGGAGCCTCATTGGGGGGGTGGCGGGATGGCTAGGACTCCTCGCTGTCCTCCTCGCCCCTGCGCCCAGCGTAGAGCGCTGCCAGCTGCCGGAAACGTGGCCCCCAGCCCCCCAGGTAGGAGAAGTCCTGCTCTGAGCTGCTGGACCAGGTGTTGATGGAGCTCAGGGAGGGCACGGGGGAATCTGAGCCCTCGAAGGCGTAGGTCTGGAACGAATCGTAGGGTGGCACGGAGAGGTCCTCGTCCGCCTGCTCCACCTTCTTGCAGATATAGTCTCTGAACACGGAGAAGTCCAGGTCTGGGCTCTGCACCCACTGTGGGAGGGTGTGGAGCTCCGAGGCCGGGTTTCCGCTTGGGCCCCCCTCTCCTGGCCCCCCACCTCCGTCACCGCCTTTGATCTCACTGAAGTCATAGAGGCTGCGCAGGGCTGACATGTCATAGGCCTCTGTGTCCTGCTCGCCACCCCCTTCGTCATTGTATTTGATGACGTTGTCCCTCATGTCCTCGTCATCCTCAGATGTCATGTGGCTTTTGTGGTGTCGCTTCAGTGTGAGGATCAGAAGGACCAGCACTGGGAAAGGAAGAGACAGTCAGACAGGAGCAGGGGCTTGTGCAAGCTGTGCTCCTGCAGGAGCGAGGACGGCCCATGCTCAGCGGCAGGGTGCAGAGGCATAGCACCCTCCGGCACAGGGAGCCCCACAGCCGAGACCGCCGGCATGCCAGCCAGTTCCTATCAGCCAGGCTCATCAAGTAGCAGCTGTGCTGTGTCACTGGCTAGGAGAGAGGTTTGACTGGGCTCCAGTGCAGACCAGGAGCTTCCTTTCCCATGCAGCGTGACTGCTGAGACAAGAGGGACAGATGGATGAATGCACGGCTGGACAGACAAATGGATGGATTCTGCAGAAGATGAGTAAGAAAAAGGGGTGCATGATCGCTGCAGCTGCCAAATGCTGGGAGAGTGAATGTGGAGCAGATGGCACAGAGCCTGAGCAACGAGCCGCAGATGTGTCCTGGATCATCATCCATTCATCCCATCACCTTTAAAGCACCGATGTGCACTTTATTCGTTTGGGCAATTAGGCAGAAATTTGTTTGCACTGCGTTGGAAAATGAAACCAGTGTAAAGTGCACCCTGTGGGAAAGGGTTTTCTAAATGGAGATACAGCAGGAGACGGGGAGCAGAGATGTGCCAAGGAGAAGAGACTTCACTGAACAACGCACTGGCTTCCACAGATGCCCAGACAGCCCTCAGGAGCCAGCACCAATGCCGGAGAGCTTTCGGCAGCAGTGTCCATCAACTGCCCTATGCTAAACCTGAGGGCATTGCAACACCCCTCTCCCAGAGCCCCTTCCCACGCACACAACAAGCCCGTGCCTCCCCTGCACCTTCACACTGTGCCGTGGCAGCCCAGCACAAGCTTGTGCCAGCGCGTCAGTGGCAGCCAGCAGCATTCCCAGGGTGCAGGTCCTAACCTGGGCAATGCTCTGGTTTGCGTGCACCCCAGCTCCACATCCTGCCCACAAGCTCACGCACACTCATGCTGACCCTCTGAGCACTCTGAGGTAAAGAGCACAACTGCGTACCCCACACCTGCTGCCCTTGGCCACCGTGCTGGGATGCACATGTGCCCCATCTGCTGTGAGATGCCTGCTGTGAGTGTGGCATGGCAGCCTGCGAGCAGCTCGGCTCCTGCCCAGCGAGGTAGGGAGCAAGCCAGCAGCTCTCCAGCCTCTCCCAGGCAGCAGCCTGTGGGCCTGTGCACAGGGAGCCCTGCTCTGGCTGCCCTGCTGAGCCCAGTGTGTTGGAGCTGGGGCAAACATAGGAGCTTCCCCGATGGTCCCCCACTGGCAGGGGGCTGGGCTTCCTGCCCCCCATGCTGCAGCTACCAGCAAGGAGACAGGTGGCAGAGGAGCCTGCACCGTGCCCACAAGAACCGCCTGCGCTCGTTTGCGTGATGCTGGATAGAGAGAAGACAGGACAGGACAGGACAGGAGGAGGCTGGGGGACAGGCAGACACTCACCGACCAGAATGAGGATGCACACCAGCAGCGCAATGAGGGCACCGGGGCTCAGCGTAGCTGATACGACGTAGGCTGTGCTGTTGCAAGACTGGATGGCCCCGTTGCTGTCACAGCCGCAGACGCGGATGGTCAGAGTCCCCGTGCTGCTGAGGGCCGGTGGGCCACTGTCTACCACCAAAATGGGGAGCAAGTACACATCCTGCTCCTGACGATTGAAGCCCATTCTTTGTGTGTGCACCGCAGCCGTGTTGTCTGCAGGGAACAAGTAAACCCACAGCAAAGTCACTCCCATAGCACAGCCAGCAGGACCCGCTGTGAGCTCCTCCACACTCGAGATGAACACTTGGGGTGCTGCCGGGCTGCTACCACTCGCATAGTGGTTGTTTGTGCGCCAACTCCAGCAACCACCCAAAGAGGGGATGGGGCCTCCCTCCTCTCCATCACAGGGGAGCAGGGAGCAAGCTCGTGGCTCTCCTGTGCCACAGCCCCTCAGCAGCCCAAGCGCCCGTAGGTGGCCAGCTACGCTCCAGCACACACCCCTTCACTGGGCACCTCAGGGCCAGCCCAGTGTCTCACTCACCAGCGTACCCAGGGCACGGCGAACCCGATACAGGAGCAACAGCACGGAAGTGTCTGAACCATGCTGACAAACAATGCAGTTGGAGCAGAGAGAGGGAAAAAAACCCTTCCAGAAGACCCTCTGAGACTGGCACAGAGCAGGAATCGGGATAAAAATCTGTTGCTGACATTGAGACCCCCTCCTGACCTGACCTGGCCCGCTCAGTCCAGAGTGGACAGGGGTCTGCAGATGGCACTGAACCTACAAGAGCAGTTACTGCTTCCAAACCTGAGCACCGCAGGTGAAGGGTCCTACCTCAGCCAGAGGCCCAAATACCCCTAGGATCCTTTGTAACTTCTGAAGGAGCAGGCAGAGCTCCTTCCAAGCCTCCCAGCCGAGCCAGCCGTCCTCCTCTCCGTCTGCTCAAACCCTGCTGTTTCAGGGGCTCAGCCGGCACAGCATAACCAATTATGATCCCATTAACATGGCCACTTCACGGACCCCTCCAGGGCCCCAGCGCCAGAGATGAACCCAAGCAGCAGCTGTGCACAGGCAACCTGGAGCAGGGAGGGTAGGAACAGGGACTGAAGATTAGCTCGGCGCTCTGCTCATGTGTGCTACTCACTGCCAGCCAGCAGCAGAGTGGGCAGGAAGGGATTGAATAGTAGCCGAACAATTGTGGCCAGATGTCAGAAGTCGCTGCCGACTGTCTGCAGTCTTTATCTAATAAAACGTAGATTGGCCCGCTCACAGCAAGGTGCTGCTGTCTACAGACTTTCTCCTTATTGCACCTGATTTATGCTGGACTGGCCCCTTTCTGTATCAATCAGCTCTTCGATCGGAAAAGACATCTATTCTAATTCTGGCTCTTGGGCTGCCTGCCACCACGGAAATTGCTGTATGGATCGGGTGCTGCACGGGAGCACATGGAGCATGGTGGGGACAGGAGGCAAGCCAAGAGCAAAGCAGAGGGGCAGGCACACGCTGAGCCACAGGACAGGGAAGATCCACCGGACAGATGGGAAGCGGGGCAGATCCCAGAGGCACCGTGCAGCAGCCAGGGCACAGCAGAGCACAGAGCCCATCTCCCCCCCACTGCTCGGGGCTGGGGGCAGAGTCAGTCTGGGCAGAGCCTGCCAGGATCCCAGTGCTGAGCCCTCACCCAGCTCTGTCAGTACCAACGGCAGAGGCACAGATGACCTGCCCACAGGACTGCTGCAACCAACCCCAGCAAAGGCCAAGTGAGGGCAAGGCTGGTCTCTGCTTCGTGGCAGCCTGGAAGAGGAGGAGCTGGGGGTGATCCGCGCCCCCCATGCTGACACAGAGGTGCAGAGGTGAAGCCCACTCAGCATGTGCTGGAGCCAAGCGTGGCTAGGTGCAGCAAGAGCAAGGAAGATGGGCTGCCTGTGCCCAAAGGGGAGGCAGCAGTGCACGGGCTTGTGCGCGGAACAGCGCTCAGCTGTCATGGCACTAAATACCAGATTGCTGCTTCCTGTCATCAGGTTTCTGGACTCAGCCCACCACAGTTTTTTGTGTTGCCAGAATACAGCCGTGTGGCTGGGGAGAACAGAGCTTTTGGCACCCTAGCTGCGGAGAGCTGGGATTCCAGCATAAAGGAGACAGGGAGAAAGTAATCTCTTCCAGTTCACCTGAGAGCACAGGTCTGCCTTGAAGAGCTCAATGTGGGAAATGCAAGGATACCAGAGAGAAGACCACACCAGCCAACATTTGGAGGCTGCACTGAATGCCACAAGGGTGATGTTCAAAATCAGATCTTATTTATGCACACAGAACTGTGCTGCAGGTTACTAGAAAAACTCTTCCTTTGGATGTAGCATCTTTTATCCATTAAGGGAATTTTCCAGGTAACCTCACTCATCCCTGCTCACAGCAGCAGACTTCAGGCAGGCAACATCCTCAAGAGCACAGAGCAGAAGACAGCAATAAGGCAAACGCTTGTACGACTTGATCTGGGGACAGTTTGCCTCAGAATGGAGATACTGCCTGCAATATCAACACTCTGCCTGCAAGGCTGCAGCGCCCAGCACTGACCCATGCTTCCTGAGTCAGACGTGATCTGAGCGCTGCAGCGTCGCCAGCCCATGGAGGGGATTGCCCACAGCAGAGAGCACAATCTTTCTGCACCACATGCGTTGCCTGGCTTCTCTGTATGCGAGGCAGGGACCACCGACCCTCCGCCTGGGCAGCCACCTGGTCCTGCAGGACATCTGCCACCATGGCTGAGACTCCTAGAGCAGTACATGGCCCCAGCACAGAGGCAACTCGGCAGAGCTGTCAGGAGGAGCAGGGGAGCACCAGCCCCGCAGGCGGCAGGGAGGCTGAAGCAAGTGTGGCAGCCTGCCGGCACCAGTCTGCTGAGAAGCTGCCTATTGCCTACCAAGGATGATCTAGGAAAAAAAAAATTGTTATGCCAATCATTTGCACAAAGGTAACAAGATCTCATTTGGTGCTGCTCCCTCAGCTTGCTGCAGCATAGCAGGGAGATATAAATAATGTTAACGGCACCATCTCAGCAAGAGGCCAGGACTAACTTGTAGCTAGCCCAGCTAAACATAAGCCTTGGGCATCTAGATCCAGTAGAGATGAAGCCACAGGACAAATGGGACAGACCCACTTGCTGTGAGCGAGCAAGGCTCTGGCCCTCAGCCCAAGAAGGTTGCCTTCACTGGCACTGTCACACCAGCCAAGTAACCAGCCTGAGCTCGTGGTGGGATCCTGGCCCAGAGTATCCCTGTGCATACAGCCCCGTACCTCCATGTGCTGCTCAGCCTGTCTACAGCCCAGGTCTGATGAAATGCTCCCCCGGGCGAGCACCCCTTTAGCGCTGCATAAATGCAGGCGTAGCACCAGATCCTCACCTCTCTGGAAATGCAGCAGAAGGCTGGCGACTCCCCTTCTGTTTACAGCCTGCTCCAGCTCCTGTTAGGGAGGAGGACCTGCCACAAGGCACACTATTTTTAGAAACAGTCTCTAGAAATCAAAGGGAAATATATGTGCAAGTTGCAGAGAGGCAGCCACTAACCTCAGCTCAGCTGAGACTGCTCAGACAGTGCATTGCACTGCTGAGCTCCCTCACCTCCAAGTACGGGAAGGAGAAATATTTTCACTGCTGAACCCACAAAGTCAAAATAAAGCAGCCAGTACTTAAATTTATCAGCAGCATGACAGACAGCTCTGCTCGGAGAAACCTGAGCTCAGGAAGGGGCTGAGGTCTTGTTCTGTAACCCAGAACTCGGTGCTAGGGAGAAAGACAAAAACCACAACTACAAAACACTATTTCAAACATCATGAAACTACATTTTTCTCTCTTGAACAGGGTGACATGAACACTTCCTACAGGAGGGAGACCCACAGAAATTTCACATCTATACCTGCGACATTGCTCACCAAGGCTGGATAGCCAGACCCCAGCCTGGCAGAGACCAGCCCCCTCCAGGCACTGAGATGGCTCCAGCCTCTTCCCTGCTGCCCACCCGCTGTGCCCACTGCTCCCCGGGCACCCTGGACAACTGTTTTCTCTGTCGGGTGTTTACATCCCTGTAACTTGCAAAATTCTTCTGTGTTCCCTTCTGAGATACTCCAGAAAAAGCAGTGCTGCTGCCATGCAATGTAGTCTATTTGACCATAGAAGCAAAGAAAATTTTGCCCCGATCTGGGAAAATGTATCCTGGAAAATGCATCCAAAGCAACTTCCTACAAAACAATGTAATTTCTCTTGGTACAGTTGTTTCTTTACATGCAGCTGACCCAAGGCAGTTGCTTCAGGATGCGTGTCTTGCCGTAGATTTGTTTGTATCAGCACAGCCTGAGTTGTGGCAAAGAAAAGCCAGGCAGGCCTGGCCCTGCAGCCTCTTGTGTCTCTTCCTCTGCAGCAGCTTTCTGCTAAGCCCATTTCTGGGGTCATGAGATTGAGGAGCAGTGTTTCCCAGCAGGTGGTACTGAAATTTGAGCAGACATTAATCCACAGATTTCCTGCACAGATGAGTTTGGATCTCCACACTTACGTCTTCCTGCCCAGTCCTCGTGAGGTTGCACTTTGTGCTACAGTCACACCACTCTAAAGGTTGTGCCATGTGTTCTCTGAAGCCTCAAGCCAAACCACTTACTATCATTGCCATCTTGCTATACAAACTGACATTTACTCTGCAGGTTTCCTATGCCGCCCTCTCCCTGACCACACAGTGACATTACCCCGTGTCGCATCATAACACCTTGTGCGACAGACAGGAGACAGCATCTCTGCCTGCTTGAGGAGCAAGTCACCAGACAAGGCCAACCAATGTGGGCTGAGTGTGCAGGGACCAGTCAATACTGCTGTAAGAGGAAAGTTTAGGAACGCAATATACTCTAGTGGTAGCGTAGCATCACTAGGAACAATAAAATAATTAAGTCTCTCAGAGTCCCTCTTCAAAGAAGCTCTTGGCAGCTTCAAAGACAGAACTAATAAATCCTTCTCATAACTCAATCTTGAACAGCGCTAGGAGAGCAGAAGGGAGAAAGTGACCTCCAGTTTGGATTTTGACATCCCTGCCCTCTCCCTCACTCCTGGGGCCACATGAGCCTTTGCCTTCCCCTTCTCTGGCAGCTGTTCTGCAGCTCTGGTGCCCAGGCACGCCAGGTCCGCGGAGGTGCACGTGGCTCCCAGCTGGGCCCATGGCCACGCTGTCACTGGAGCTGCCCAAAAGGAGCACACCCCTGGCTCCAGCCCCGGGTGGGTGCAGCTGGCAGGAGAAGAATCCAATTTTTTCCTTTTGCCTCTTCCTTCTCCCAAGTTCTCTGGGTGCCAGGCCATGGCCTCAGTGCTGCTCATTTACCTTTCACTCTGCCCCCGTGGAGCTTTGATATTCTTTTTCACCCCCCTGTCAGCATCTGCGCTGCTTGTGCTGAGAACAGCATCCCTGCAGGGCTGAAGGAGGCTTCCTCTATCCTGAGGCAGTCCTCGAATCCTAACATTTTGCTTTTGATTGTTACAATTTTCAGATCTTCTATCACCCATTACGTGTTCTTAATGAGACCTGCAGAGACTTCAGACATCTGCTTGCCTAGCCCTTGAGCTCTGGAGTCAGTAGCTCTGTGTGTTGCTCCATATTATCTAGCACCCCTTCCAGGTTGCTGGGCTTGGATATTTTCTACCATCCCTTCCAATACAATTAGAGTTTCTTGGAGAACATGATTTCAGGCTTTAATTGCCTTTGATCCTTCTGTAATAAATTTTCTCAGGCCAGAAATATCCAGCAAAAGGCAAGTTAGGAGGCAGAGGATGGTGAATGCCTTTGGAATGGCACCAATTGGACCTGGGTGAGGTCAGCTTTTCCAATTCTCTCTCTTCCTTTAGGCACTTCATTTACTGGGCATGTTCCTTCTGGATTGGGGCTGTTGTTACCACACATGACATTTATTCCTTGTCTGATGAATTAGGAAGTGCTTGAGCACTCCAGACAGAGCAAAAGCAAGGAGAGATGCCATAGGAAACGGCACTATTTCTAAAAGCCCGACTCCTGCAAACCAGCTATAATTCAGCTAACACAAGGTCTCCTGCAAGGTCACCTTTTGCTCTTGTAGCTCCAACCTGGAGCATCAGAGCCAAGGCAGCTTTGCATGCTGCTGGGAGCTGACGAGCAGGGCTACAGGTGTTAACTGCAGGCACTTTGCAAGGGCCATCCCCGCTCCATGCAGTTTTGGCTGCAGTGGGGCCTCACCCAGCAGGGTTTGGGCAGTGTTGTGACTGTATCATGGCATTATCAGGCTGCAGCAGACCTGCCCTGTGACCACTGCCATATGCCCACTTACCAGCAGGTATTGCACAAGCTCTTCATCTGATGGACAGGCTGCCCCCTCGATCACCCTGGGCTTTGCCTAAAACCCTCGCAGGCTTCCTCCATGCTGCCCACGAGGAGCCCTAGAAGAGCCTAGGCAGAGCTCAGCATCCTCTTGTGCCCTTCTGTGCTACCCTACCTGGCTCTGCTCCCACCTGTGCGACATGGCTCTGCACTTTAACATTTAACCGACTCTCACTCCTGCTTCTCCAGCCTCCTGCAGGGTCAGTTTTGCCAGCAAGGTGCCTGCTCGAGCAGCCGCCTCCCTCGCTCCCCTTGCCTGCTGGGGCACCCAGCAGCTCCCCGAGGGAGCCCCTCCACACTGCAGCCAGCTCAGACCCTCGACACCTCTCTGGCATCTCGCAGCTAACTCGCTGCTGGCCATAGCCACCCAGGCTCCCCTCCTACCAGCCCTGCCACAGCCGGGTGCTCTTACCCTGCCTAATAAACTGTAAACAGGAGCATTCCCAAGCGGATGCTGGTCCCTGCCATGCTGAGGACAAGTCACCCTCCTGAGGTGGCTTTCTGCTGCCTTGCAGGAGCCGAGGGAAGTAGGTGCAAAGCAAAAGAGAGAAGGATTTAAGGAAGAGCTTAGTGAATCCATCTGTGCTGACATTCATCAGTGTCACTCCTTGGCTGCAAAAGCAATATTTATAAATCACGTTTCAAAACTGGCTACAAATTTGTACAAAGAAACAGATGGGTTGGTGGTAGCAGTTTGTCACCACTGATATTTATATGGAGGAGTAGAGACAAGTGCAAGAGGGGTGAATGCATGAGAGGGAGGCAAGGGGGGGGACAAAGTAGGACACAGCAAGGGAACCCATGAGAGCAGGGGGCAAAGGTGAGTGCACCCAGGGTGCTCAATGGACTGGAGAAAAAGCAGGGGGGAGAAATCAAAGGAAGGGAGATGACACCAAAACGCACACACATTAGAAATGAAGGGTGCCTCCATCCGCACAGGCAGCTGCCTCCTCTTGCTGTGGAAGACAGCATCACTTTGCAATTGGGAGGGTCTCCAAACACCCCGGGAATAACCCTGCAGCAACAGCATTTGTTTTCCTGAGAACAGAAGGCAGGGGGTAATGCCAGCTTTTACTCATTTTATGCAGTGTTGCACCACATGCAAAGTTTGTGGGATCGTTTAGCACGAAGGATTACCCTGTGCAACGAGAGCCTCATCCCACTCAAGAGAGCAGCAGCTCTGGAGGAGATGGCGGTGCACGAGCCTGTGTCCTGCACCCTCCTCGGGTTCTCGGGTTGCTGCTGGTGAACCCCGGCTGAGCGAACGGGGGGCAATCCCCACAGAGCACCGGGCAGTGAAGCAGCCCCCGCTGAGCTCCAGCCACCCCTGGCCGGGTCCCTCCTGCCAGACAGGCGGGGCAGCAGTGATGGCTCTGAGATTGCAACCCAGCAGCAGCTTACATCCCGGCTCAGAGCAGGGAGTGCAGCCCCAGGTCCCTCAATGCTTCTGGATAGGTCCGGGTAGGGACAGACACCGGGGTTTAACTCAGCACGCTCAAGCATGTTTTCATAAGGTCCTTCAGAGCAAGTGAAGGAGTTAATCACTGGGCGTGGGGCAAAATCTTGCAGAGGATTAAAGCTTGCTTACATGATAAGAAGCAAAGGTCTTGTGAACAGCTGCCCCATCAGTGTAGGGGGAGGGACTCGGGTCAGGAACAGCTGCACTTTTTAGGACACAAAGCAGTATCAGTCCTTCTACAATTACGTCTGAAGCTTTTTGCTGCAAGTTCCATTTTGACCATCCCTAGTAATGCCGAACAAGCAGGATCTTACATCAGCAGAGGGTTCCTCTGATAAGCTCAGAACAAACTAAATCAGACTTTTGACAGATGAAACTGCAAAAAGAGGGAAAAAAAATGGTTTAAAAAACCAACAACAAACCACCAAGCATTTCAACGTGGTCTGCTGGCTTCCATCTGGGCTGACCCCTTTGATGAGTAAGGGCACATCCGGCTCAAGAAGATCCCAGTATCTGCAAGGGTCTCTACTGTACTTACCACTGCAACCAGCACCTAAATTCACCCAAGACACCAGTCAAAAATAGGAAGCAGCCTGATAACTACCTTTCTAGATTGCCATCATCCACACAAATGCAGCCTGACCTTGCAATCCGCAAAACCAGATAGCAGCCAGGGCTCAGCCAGCAAAAACTGTGTCACACCTCGTCAGTTACAGCAGCAGGCAGGGATTGAGTCATCAGGAGCCGCTCAGCCCAGAGGCGCAAAGAACCCCAGAGCTTCCCAGAGGAACGGATGGGCCCTGCCCAGCTGCACTTCCCAAAAGACAGGATGAGCCTCAGGAAACACAGAGGAACCACGCTTCTAAACCACCACTTAACAGGGAATCTGGCTCTGCTGGCCATGTCCCAGGGAACCAGCAATGGCAGAGGGCTGGCTGCTGTATGGCCCCGCTGCCTCCCAGGACTCCTGAGCTGCTCCCATTTGTTGGGGGCACAGTGGCTGCCCACCTACATGGCAGCCCCGGGATGACCTGTGCTCCAGGATTTACCTTGGAGAGGGATAAATCATAATGCTCAAAACAGGAGAATGTTCATCTGCAAATGCACATCATCCCCTTGCCTGCGGGCAAGTTAGAGATTTCGCATCAGGAAAGGGACTGAGAGCCCTTAAAACATCAAAGGCTAACCAGACAGCACAAGAGGAGCTTTGGACCTGTCTGCAGCAGAGAAGAAAGCTGGCAGAGCATCCTTGAGGAAACCCAAACTGCTAGCTGACCAGTCCCACCGTTTCAGGTTAGTAAGGAGCCTTGCAGGGTACCCAAAGCATCCTGAGCTCCACCTGGCACAGATGGATCATAAGCCCACAGCCCTGTTTCCCTCCCCATGGCCAGCTGTGCCACTCAGCCAGGAGGCTGCAGGACTGGGAAGGGTGCAGCAGGGCTTACCCTTAATATCCAGCAGAGAAAAATGGTGGTTGTTGGTGGCTTCAGATGCCAGTGTGAAGTAGAAACGATGGCCGCTCTGAGGCTCATCACGGTCCACAACGCTTATTGTTTGGATCAGCTGTGGAGAGAAAGCAGAGGTGAGAATCAGTGCTGCCTCTGCAGCTCCTCCCACGGGCCCCACTTGCAGGGTCCAACCCAGCAGAGCATCACTGGCTTCTGCCACAGCAAGGGATGAGCCTTTGCCCCCATAGACAGGGTTAGCCATAGGACACCAGCAAAGTGGCTCCCAGCGTGACAGCAGCTGCACAGGAAGATGTTCAGGCAGAAGGGGAAGGACGGGCAGGCTGGCACTGGTCCACAGTGCTGCTCACAGCACGAGACCCCTGCAGGCGCTGATGGAGACCCAGGCGAAGGGCTGGGGGACACCCACTACCTGGCCTGGCTTGGCATCCTCACACACAGCAGCTTCATAGGGGGTGGCGAGCTCGGGTGGATTGTCATTCACATCCAGGATACGGATAGGGAGAGAGGTTCTCGACACCTGTGAGTGATTATCTGAAACAAAAAAAGCAGCAGAGCTTCAGCAGGAAGAGCCATCTGCTACTAGCAGGGAGCAAACCCTCCTTACATCTGTCCATCCAGAGGCCATCACGGCCGCTCAGCTGCTGCCAGCGCAGAGGGTCATGCAGCTCTGCCTGCCCACAGCACAGACCATCTCTGCGGGCCGGCGGTGCCCACAGAGTATTACTCAGCCTCACCACACCTGTTTTCCCGTAAAGAAACCCAACCACTGGGCTACATACCAAGGACTCCCGAAATGCTGTTGTTGGCCTGTTCTACCCCTGGAAAAGCTGAGCAAGTCCCCACAATAAGGGTCAGCCACCACCGATGAGCATCTGTGCTGCAGCCAGAAAGCACCAAGAGGAGACAAACAAATTCAGATGCAAGAACATCACACCCTGACTTGGATCCTGACCCTTACACCTCAGGGGGCTAGCAGCAATGGCTGAGAGCCAAGCGAGCAGAGAGCCAGGGTGTGAAACAGCTGGTATCAACTAAGAGCACAGGACAGTGATAAAATCTGCCCCATGCACCTCCACCACACCCAGGTGATTTGGGGTTGAATGCTCCCTGTCAGGGCATGAGACTCCTGCCCTGGGACTTGGGCATTGCACACTGACACCAGTTTTTACATTGCCATCAGCAGCTTGAACTTGAACCAAGCACCATTTGCCAGCTGGCACAGGGGGGTCACACGATAAGATCTAGGGCAGCCCTTTCACCCCCGCACGCACCAGCCCATGCCTCACACAGGCAGCAGCGCTGGGGGGCTCGCTGCCCGCTCCCCTCCCTTGGGCGCACGCGGAGCTGCTGGTGCTGCTCTGCACTCGCTCCACACACGGGATGGGGATTGCATTTACAGCTCTACTCACTGCAGTGCCGCTCTACCCCACGGCATGCACCGCAAAGGTACACTGAGCCCTCGCTATAAGATTATAAATCACTCTGGAGGGCCTAATGTTTTCTGAAGCACCTCATATGCTTCCAGAAATGAGAACTCCCGCATACTCCATCTCCTTTGTTTTACCCAGAGGTTGCAAAACTGTGACAGACCCGATGCCTCTCTCCTCGCTTGGGCAGTAGCTCTGCTGACTGTTTGTCTATAAAATTAATGCTGGCCCCCGCAGCTCAGGTGGGGGAGGACCCAGGCGAGAGGGGATTTAGCACTGCTCCATAATAACTAGGAACCTAAGCCCCCTCCCCAGAGCTGCCTTCACCCCTTTCTCATGTTATCACTCCCTCTCACCCAGACCAGCTGCTCTGGTGATTAGATGGTTGTTTTCGGGGGAGGGAGGCAGAAGTCGTGACTAAAACCCTCGAACGATGTGTTATTTTAAAAGGCATGTTGGTGCAGTGAAATAAACTGCAATTGTTTTCAGGGAGAGAGAAAGGGGGAGGCAGCGGGGTGGGAAGGGAGGGGGGGAGACCAGGGGAGGTGGAGGTGTGCCCCTGATGCCCACTGGGGTCACGAACGAGCAGGAGGAAAAAGGGTTCAATTCCCACAAGAAAAAGGATGACAGCATCTCATCACCCCCTCCTCAGCCCACAGGAAGATGGATAACCATCCCTGCTGCTCAGCTCTGAAGCAAGCTGCCATTGCCCTACAGGCACTACAGAGAGAAAGATGAGGAAAGGCAAAAAGAGAAGGGAGGAAGAAGAGTCCAGGAGGAGGAAGAGCCCAGGGCCCCACCTCTTCCCCTTCCTAACCGCGACCCAGAGGAGCAGTTCCTCCCCTGGCGCCTGATCCGACTGCGAGCAGGAGCCGATCCCAGTGCTGCCGAACTCTCCCCAGGACCCGTCAGCGTGGCACGTGCAACAGAGGGTCTGCAGGGCCAGGTCAGGACACCTGGGTGAGCCTGAGTATGGCAGCTTCCCTTTGAGATCACATCTCACAACCCCATGAGGAGGGATGTGATCAGCCTATTCAGAGCTGGGCATAACCGTAGGTCTGTCGTCTTCCACAGCACCAGCGAGCAGCTGCCAGGAGTGGTTTATGAGTGGGGTCATCCATGCGCCGCAGCACAGTGCCGAGGACCTGTGTCAACCCCTCTGCCAGAGCCATAAATAACATCCCTCTCCCCTGAGCACAGCTCAAAGCACAGGTGTCCTTTCTAAATGCACCCAGTCATAAAAAAGCTCTCCTTTTGCCCCCTCCAAAATTTCTGAAGCCTGAGGCTCATGCTTACTCCTGGCTCAGTGACAGCTTTAAAATTTGACGTCTCCAGGAACATCAAGGTTAGAAATGCAACCCTTCCATTGTTGTCTACACTTCCAGTGAGGCACACATAGGCTTCCTTTTAATTTTGATTGTACCATGACCTTTTTGAAGGTTCCTCAAGTGCTCTTTAGCAACCTTCCTCTTCCTTTGAGCCAGTACCTGGATTTATGGGTGGAAAATATGAAAAACGGTTGGATGCATTTGAAGAATCAAATAATCTCCAAAACATCTCTGAAATATGTTTTCTGTAACTTGTGTGGCATAAACTGAATTTATGATGGTCAGAAGCGAGAATAAGATTGTTGGAGTACATCTGTGATGAAAGGCATGATGCACCTAACTAATGCAGACTTCACATCTACAAGGCCAAAAGCTCTGTGCTTGCTCTACATACACCAAAATGTACGCACGTACCCCTACACATGCTCCAGCACACAGAAGTAAATGCTCAGCAGGCAGGTACCGCTGCCAGGAAGAACAGCAGACTGGGTGGATGACGGCTGCGGGAAGGCACAGAAACATGCCCTTGAAGGGCTCCACCAAGCTGCACCTGGCCAGGGGACGGGGCAGAGGGTTGCGTGTGCCAGGCTGAGTGCGACTGGAGAGGAAAAAAGTCGTCTTCCATTGCAGCGTCTCTCCTCGGTATTCCAGTTCAGCTGACTGACATGCAAATTAGTTTAATTATTTCTTCTTCTAAAATAAATTATATTTTGCAGTGGCTGCAATATGTTGTGTCAGGCAAAATTACATTCAATATTTTTAAACTAATTGATGTCAGCCTTGAGAAAACCTGATTGACAGCAGCGAGGAAACTAGGCTGCTACCTAAACGCTTTCCTAAATTAAAATTAAACATGCCGTTTTTCTGCGTTTCCTCCAGGAGTTGGAATGCTATTAATCTGAAAAGACTAAGGAAAGAGACATGGAAAATACACAGAACAAGGGGGAGATGTTGGAACCACAGCAGTGCAGTATGGAAGCTCCAGGCTGATGACTGGTAGCTGCCTTTGCCAACATGGGCTGAATTATTTCAGAGCTGCTGGAGCCTGCTGGGGGTGGGGGGACAGAGTTCTGCCCATCGCTTCCACACTGCAGCATCTGCACTTTCCTCAGTGCTACAAACAGTGCAGCTAAGGACAAGCAGCGAGCGTGGCCTGGACCCCCCGTGCCGGGATGCTGCCCGGTGGGCAGCGCAGCAGCTTTGAAGCAGGAGAAAGCCACAGTCCTGCTGCATGATGACGCTGAGACTGAGCCTCAAATGCTCCGGCTGAATCTTCAGCGACACCGCAAACTATTTTTTTCTTTAATTAACCATGAAAGTAATCTGAACAGTAAAACATTAGTCTTAAAACATTCAGATGCAAAACACCAACAACATGCCCTCTCCCTGGATTCTGGACAGCCAATCGCTTGCTGGACTAACACCGAGCAGCTCTGGGCAACTGCTCTCAAATGCTGGAAGCTTTGCAGCAGAAGCTCACAATAATGGGAAGGCATTGCAGAGATGCTTGACGACCCCTGCCACGGCAGGAAAGGAGGGGATCCCTGGTTACTGCTGCGCTGGGATCCAGTCCTTACCCCTCCAGACCTTCACACAAACTCACAATAAAGCACTTTGCATTTTTACACCCAAACCTCTACTGTGAAGCTCCAAATCCAACCATAGCTGAAGCACACATACTATTTGCACTCCTGCCTGCACATATGGCCATGTAGTGATACCACACACAGAAAGGCACTCTGCAGCTTTCCTGGGGTCTGAAGCACAGGTTGAGGACCATGGGCTGCTGTTTGTGGCTGCAGCACCTGGGGAAACACAGCTCACAGACACCGTTGGGCACAGTGTACAACCCACTCTCTTCTGCCTCAAGACCAATTTGGTACAATACTGGATTCAAAAATGTTTATTTTAGTAGGGAAGCCAGAAGGGCAGGGGTGGAATTTATTCCTCAGTATCTCAGCAAATTGGGAGAACAAAATGCAGATTAGAAGACTGGGATGGGCCACTCTGCTTTCCAGCACTCATGCCATGGCTGTGAAGCACAGGGTGGTTTTGAAGATCAGTGCAGCTGCCTGACTGCAAAGCAGAGCACTGATGGCAAGGACAAAACAGGGGCGTGCCAGGGGTATGGCTCGTCGGACACAGGCAGCTACATCAGAGGCTGGAGCTGAAAACGTGGCTCCCAGCTGAGGGGAAGCAAAGCGGAAGCAGCAGTTAAGCCAAGTAACATATAAATGGCTCTCACCTCTCCTGAGTCCTGCCTGAACTCAGCAGCATGAGAGTCATTAAATCGCATCCAAACACAATGCTCTGATTAAAGCCAGTCTCCAGCAGGAAGATTTATCATCTCAATTACCAGCAGTGGCCACAGCAGTCAAGGCCTCATCATTTTACATGAGCAAAGAGGAAAACAGGAAGAGAATCACTAATATTAGCCCAAGGAAGGTAAACAGCTTGTGAGGGAGATGAAGATTTATCTCTGGAAACACTTGGCCTGGTCCCAGGCCAGATTTGCTGAACAGCCCCCATGCTTCCTGCTGGCTGCCACATTGCAAGACCAAATATTCTGCTGGTCACCAGCCGGCAGAGGCAGCTCATGCTGGGGACTGCCTGTTCCGCAGGGGGAGACCTGCCCCTCCTCTCCTCCCGCCAGCGGCACACAGCCCAACCAGCCTCACAGGTGCAGCCAGGCACCTTCTGCAGCTTTTCTTACTGCTCCTCAGATGCAAATACACTCTCTCTGGTTATCTGTAGGTGGGACATGCACCCCTGGAAATGGTCTCTGCTGCAGCAGCACTGGGTCCCAGATGGGGCTCTCAGAGGTGGGGGGACAGCTCTTGTATCAGAGCTGCTCAAACCTAACAGACAGGCTGCCTGCGGGAACAAGTGCTGTCAGTGGGCAAGCTTTCCATCAGCTGCTGTTTGTTAAACCCTTCTCAGGACAGTCCTGCCAGCAGGCAGGGAGGGCAACTCAAGGAGGCCGTAGGGAGGCAAGACCTTGGTGTAATACACTCCAGGCCACGTGCCCATGCGCCACAGGAATCGAGCAGGCACAGCTTCCCACCAGTCCCAATGAGCTGGGGTGCCAGGTATAAGCCCAGGCAGTAGGATGCCTGGTGGGCTCGCTCCATTCCTTCTGCAAAGTTTACATCTCACTGAGGAGAGAGGAAGAATATTTTACCACGTGCCTCTGCCAAAGTTGATCACGTCCTGCTGGGCTGTGCAGCAAACCCTGCAGCAGCCAGCTGCAACCCGCATGCCCACAGCAAACACCACAGGGCCTCACCAGCTCCCCCCAGCCCCAGACACCTATGTGCTGGGAACTGCTGCGTGCTGGACATGCCAACACCAGCGCGGAGGCTCCCAGCCACCCCGTGCTCCGTGCTCACGCTGCCGCGGCTGATCCCACTGTGCTGGGCACAGCCCGACAGCTGCTGCACAGCCCTGCTCCGAAACCCCTCTATCACTTGGAAGGCTGTACCTTTACAACTGCCCTTTCCGCCAGAGGATTCAGACATAAATTGTACTTTAAATTCAATATCAGTCATTAATATTTCATGGTTACAAAACATGAAGGATAACGTCACTGGGAGGAACGTCTGGACAGTTAAAACAGATGAGTCAGAGCTCTCCACAGGAGAAGTCAGAGCACTGAAGAGCCTCCCTGGCTTTTGAAGCGATCCAGCCTGACAGGCTTCCCTGCCGGAGGGGAGCCACAGCATTTACTGACTTGTTCTGAAATCCTAGCTGTGGCGTGTAAATATTGTCCTTCTGATTCTTGTCACCTCAAGTTTCCTCTGCATGCTGAGTTGTGCTGCAACACCACAACCCCCTCCTCCCCGACCACTGCTGGCAGAGCCTTCCCATGGAGCCCACCGGACATGCCGTGGCTACGCAGGTGTGGCCGGGCAGCATCAGCATGCCTGCCCATTGCTGCCTGATGCCAGGCAGGGCTCATGACAGCACTGCAGCCAGACGGTGCAGAGGTCACGCTGGCCAGCAGGCACAAAGCATCAGTGCAGAGAGGCGCTTGGGACACACAGCAGAGCCAGAGATGTCCCCCCCGGGGCGGTGTGGGTCTGGCCAGGGCCGCTACTCCCTCCTCTCCCTGGGGCAGCCAGGCCTGCACCCTGGCCTGGCTAGAGCAGATGGCTGCTGCTGCGGCAGGGTGGCCCCGCAGCAGGAACCGATCTCTGGGCCTCAAGTCAGGCCCTGACACAGCTCCTCGAATGTGAATGGCATCTTCTTGCTCAAGAACGAGCAAAGAAATGAGATCCGGAAGTCCTGAGGGGTCTCTGTGAGTGAAGCCCGGGGAAGACTCCTGCTCACAGACAGACAGGTCTTGGCACATGCCTACAGATGTCAGAAGGTGCTCTGCAGCCAAAGCAGCTCCCTGGTACCAGCTGTCATGGAGTAGCAGAGCACAGCAGGTTCCAGGCTGCCCTGGCAACTTGCGCATCCAAAATGTGGAAAACTTTGAAGAATACGGCAATGCCTTTCTGCTTCCCAGCATTGTGCCTGGGACTGAAGCCCCTTCTCCATCTTCAGGCTCGGAAAAAGGATGAACATAGAGCACACCCTGGGGCCCATGGGGCCAGATCCACCATTGTGCACAGGACCTGCAGAGCCAATGAGCCAAGGCACTGTGCCAACACGACAGAGGCCAGTAGGATGCCCAGGGCAGCCTCACCGACTTCCTACCCGCAGCAGAATACCTGCAGGGAAGCAAAGCCTGCCCTTTGCTGCTATTATTTTCTTTTCATTCCTCAGGAGTTTATTCAGAGCTCCAGGACCCAGATTTGTTCTTTTCTTTCTTAACTGGAAAAGAAAAGACAAACAGAACTTCTGCTAGAAGCGTCCACACTAGGCTCTGCCATTCCCATCATGCAGAGGGAAGATAAACTAACAAAACCTGCAGAGCCACTAAGCTGTTCCCTCCTGGCTCTCCCAGCTGGGTGTGAGCAGATTTGCCAGTTACTGTAAACACAGGCTAAAGGATAGCACAGCTATAAGGGAAGGTAGAGACCATTACCAGCACTCTCATGGAAGGGTCAGAAAGGAGCTAATTTCAGAAGAGGACCAAAGAGCTTCACCTCATCCTCTGCCTGAGACTTTTCTGCAGGGTGAGGCCAAGTGCTGTGGCCAGAGCTGAAGCAGCCTGGTGGTACCAGCCCTGGCAGCACTGCTGCTCCCCGTCCCCAGCACAGGGGCTCAGGGACGCTCTGCCCCCACAGCTCCTTCCCACTGCTGCAGTGCTGGGACCTCCCATCCATTCCTTGCTGTACCTTGCCAAGCCTGCAGCCACACCAAGGGCAGGGAGACCAAGGAGAAAGGGCATGGGAGGCATCCAGAGCCACATACCCAGTGTGCAGGTAGAGCAAGTCTCAACCACTGTGAGCCCCCAGCAGAAGTGAGCGCTGGCAGCCGTCTGTGCCACAGGGCTCCAGTTGATTTGGCATCCCCCCACAGCATATGGCTGAAGCAAGGGGACGTGGGTGATGTGAACACAGACCCCCTGGGAGCCCCCAGAGCTGCTCAGCAGGTGTGAATGCAGGGAGCGAGCTGCGCAGGGATGACTGGCAGAGCTGGCGCATAGGTAACACAAATTTGATTAGTGTTCATCAAATATACTATTCGACCATGCTCCCTTATTAATGCTCGAGTCAGGAAGAGTATTTTTAGGTTGTCTAGGGAGATGTCAGACTCAGCGCTGCTGCTTTTTTTTTTTTTACTTCAGTGTTAATTAACACTTGCATCTTGGTCACCTCTACAGTGAACACACCCATATTTCCCCCTCTTGCCCATGCTGGTCCAGCACAGACTGTCTGCTCCACACAGCAGTCCTCCATCTCACCTGCTTCCATCGCCAGGACAGTGATGTTGTGCCACCCTGCTGTCTCCCGGTCCAGGACCTTTCCTGTCACAATGGCACCTGTGTTGGCATCGATGTCAAACATCCTCTCTGCGTCTGTGCTGCGGTCGATAGCGTACCTGAGACCAGGCAAAAGGGGAAACTGTGAACAGCTGGATGTGCCAGACCCAGCCTCATCATCAGCCCCAGGAGTATAGGGATTTAACACAACAGGCCCTGTATCACCGCTCTCACTTTTCCTCTGCTGCAGCATGGTACATGAAGGCCATGTTTCTACCAGACTGCAAGCCCAGAGCCCTCAAGTAAAATTGAAGCGTGGCTTTTGGTGCATAAAGTGGAACTAAGCACAGACTGTGGACAAGGGGGAAAACCTGCTCTGATGGGAACCTTATGCTCAGGATAGACAGAATGATATAGAAATCATGGGCTGTAACTTCACTCATGACTCTGGGAAGCTCCTGAGCTATAGGTTCAGGAAAGACACCAACCCAAACTGAAGGAGGACACCTCTGCTCAAGGAACCCACCTCACCTACCACCCTCTCTCCTGATCCTGCCACAGCACCCACCCAAGTGAGAGACCTGGAGGACAGTACAGCAGCACACAGGCAGGCTGTGAGCTGGACCTGCAGATAACCTGAACTGCAGCTACAGCAGTTACAAATGGCAAGGTCTCCTCTGAATCCAAATGGAACCTGTGCAACTGGAGCAAGAACCCTGGCAGCAGAGAGGTGTGCAACAGCCAGCATCCCAACAATCAACACAGCACATCATCCCCAGCAGCTCTGAGATTTGCCCTAGTTTGGGCTTCCTAGTTTCACAGGAGCAAGCTGAAGAGCTCCTCCAGCTCTAGCTGCTCAGCAGAGACCCTTCACACCCAGTTCTCACTCTCCTCCTTCAGCTGCTCCAGCGCTGGCCCAAACAGCCCCCTCCCTGGGCATCCCATCAACAGCCCACCCACTCCCCATGCCACCTCTGGGGAGCACAACTCCCACCTCTTCCTGAAGGGCAACACCACAGCTCACAAGAAGAGTCAGACACCTGGGTTTAGCCCTGCACCTTAGCCATGACACCACAAGCCCACGCAATCAGTACCAGTGGCATGTCCTGCATTTCCAACCATTGCACACAGAATAAAGCAAGCTAACATTAATCAGGGCACAATTAGATGTGTGCTCCTTGGAAGCAGGGACTGGAAGGAAAGCCCGATCCAGCTGAGGCCCTTGAGCACAGCCGTAACACAAATAAACACCACCACTGCAATCAGAATTAGAAATCCAGAAGGCCTAGAAATCACAAACAATAAAGCATAATGTTATTGTGTACAGCATCTTTCATACACACTGCATCCCAGAGTGCTTTACAGAATTAAATAATACAAGACAGCAAAGAGTACAAAGGATAAATTACCAAAAGGAGGGCTGTGAATAAATTAAAGCCTTCAGTCACATGTCCAACAACAGAAGGAAGATAAACGTAGGGAGAAAGCAAGCTGGAAAGCTGACAAGACAGGACAGTACTGAGAGGCCACATCAGACAAGAGGAGCAGAGCAGGACAGGCTCTAGGTTAGAAGCACATTCTGGATGGTGGAGGCCCTCCACACACTGTGAGGCAGCTTTCCCAAGTGCTTGCGCCTCACCTGGCACAGTCCAGCTGTGGTCTGTGGGTCCATCATCCACATGGCTTGCAGCTGAGGAACACCAGCTCACCTTCTGCATGCAAGGATAATCACTCTGCACAGAAGCATCGATGGCCTCCATGCCCTTCTGTCCCATGCCCTAGGGGGGAACCAGCTGCAGATGAGAGTGCCTCCTGAGGGGCACCTATCCACACAGCCGGGCAACTCTGTCTCTGATGGAGGCACATACAATGGCATTTATACACTGTTTAAAGTGTTATACAGTACCAGGTTACATTCCCTAGCTCTCTCCCTTTCAGGCAGACAGGGGGATGAGAGACAAAATACAACAGCACTTGCTTGTAGTTAAGGAAAAACATTCAAAAATCACTATCTAAAGCGCATCTGCGCACATTCACAATCTAGCACATTCTGCACCTATGTGGCTGGCTTCCTCCCCCCTCCTCGCATCTAGAGGTGATGGGGATCTGCTACACAAAGCCAGGTACAAGCCTAGGCATCTCTGAACCAACTGCCAGGGACTTCCTAGCCATCCTGCATTTTCTGCCCCAACTCCCAGCTGGAAACAGAGCCTCTACAGGCTTGTAGCCAGCTCCACAAGGGACAGTGACACTGTCTTGGCACATACTGCAGCCTCTCATCCACTCTGTGCTCGCTCACTGCAAAGGGAAAGGAGAGGTTTGGCCACTCTGACTTGTACACATCAGTCCAATGTACTGCTGGAAGGAGGAACGGAAACTGGGATGTCAACACCTAATATCTTTCCAATACCATAATTGATGCATTTGCATAACTGTTTCCATTGTTCTCCCACATCACCTGACCTGGAACACATCCTGTTCTTCCATTCCACTTTTGAATGCTGTTACAGTTCAAGATGGTACTTACTCTTCATGTGCCTTCCCTGCTTCTCGGGTAAGCACACGCCCGTTTTGTTCACACTCACATCATTGCTGCCTAAACAAAGATGTCTGCAAAAAATAGCTACACAGAAAAACCCAGCTAGTGACTGGAGACATCACTGAGCCTGGAAACATCTGACACCGGCTGCCTGCATGGCCAGAGGGCAGGAGGCTGGTAGGGGAGCACTCTACCTCATGCCACTGGTAACCTTTTCTAATTGCTTTGCTGCTAAGGTTGTCTTCTGCCACTTCAGAATTGTCTGCTGAGGACTGACTGCCTGTACTCTATAGCAGGGCACAAACCAAATCAGAAATCTGATCCCTTTGTCACCACCGCTACACAGAGAGCTGCCACCTTCTCAACACTGCACCAGGGGAAGGAGACAGAGCTCTGAGCCTTGCCTGCATTTGCCACAAAAGCAGGGCTGAGCCTGCTTCTATGTGCTGTGATTTTGGAGGTGGCCAGTCCAGGTGGGTCTGTAGCTCTCCATCTGCGCAAAGTGCTGTGGAGGCTCTGGAGCACTAGGCTGGCTCTGGAGTTGGGGACTGAGGGGGGACAGGGATGTCCATCCACCCCACCAAAGCCACAGCCATAACCCGCTCAGAGCTGCAGATCAACCTGCTCCACGCAACAACAGACCTCCCCCCTTCCACGAGCTTATGGCTAACCCTGTGCTAGTGAGAAGCTATCCACTGTGCTGTTTACATCATTTTGCGCAATACAATCTTTACCAACCAAAGTCTGTGCTGACCCCCACAAGCTTCTCCACCTCTAGTAGTCCAGCTTCATATTCATCTGTCCCACTGAAGTCAAACAGTGCTTCTCACCTGGGAAGGGGCAGCAATTAATCCCTGGCTCCTCCAGGTACTCAGAGATAGGGCATATGCTCATTCCTCCTAAAGCTGGCTTGTGCTCCATATCTGGAACTGCAGTCCCCAGCTCTGATTGGGATGCGGACCTTGTAATCCATTTTCCTCTCTTCCTGTTGGCACTGCCTGTTGGTTTGGATGTTACAAGTGACTGTTTAATTTAGACAGCTTTCTTGGTCTCATCTTTCTCGTGAATGCATGTCTCAAGCAGTTTGTTTCACTTCTCCCTCTGAATGCAACGAGGAGCACATTTTATGCCATGTGTTTTGTTAATAGGGAGCTTTTCAAACACTATGTGAAAAGCTTTTTGTTGTGTTTGTTTTTTCCTCCTCTCTTTTGTGTTGAAGCAGGTTGTAGTTCTTGCTGTGCTGTTGGAGTCTATAAAATGCCCGTGTCCAACACATGCCTATGGATTTGGTGAATGCCAAACAAGAATATCTCTGAGAACCTTAAATCCCAAGCAACATCTTCCCACTGCTGATAAAGCCTGGAATGCACACAATCAGAGCACAGGCTCCCACTGCAGAGAGAAAAAACAAAAGGCTCCCATACATACAGCCTCACGTACACAGACAGTCTATCACTATTACCTCACAATGGCTCAGCTGAGAAAAAACTGCACTATGCCCAGCTAAAGCCAAAAAGCCAACTGGAAACCAAATTCTTTCTGAAAAAGAGTGGTTGCAGCTTTTGTTAGGCAACAAACACGGATGGAATAAAATAAAAAGCACCGGTCCTTTAGAAAGGCATTTCCTGCCTGTACCACGGTGGGTTTTTGTGTTCCTCCCAAGGATGCATGCAGCTCCTCTGCCGTGCTGAACTTCAGCATGACTCCCTACTTCGCAGTGTCAGCACCAGAGGGAGGGTGTCCCTCTCAAGCAGCCACAAGCTGGGGCTGCTCACCCAGAGAGGTGGGGTGCTCTTTGGGCACCCTATGCCACAGCTCTCCTCCCACCTGGGCAAGCGGCTGCCGGGGCTCTACATCCATATGCAGCTGGGAGAGGAGCAGCAAGCAGTGCCTCGGATGCCTCCCAAGGACAGGGGAGTCAGAGGCCCCTTCAACTCTCACATCTCCATAACAAGTCAGTTTGCAGCCCAGCTTGTCTGGAAGGGATTTGTTCTCACACTAAGTGGGCACAGCCTTGTGGGACAAGCAGATCACCAGGAGGGCAGGGGACCACCAAGCTGAAATATGCCTCCAGAAGCTGCTTCAGGCTGGACAGTGTGGCAGGAGCTGCACAGCCCTGTTTGTGCTGGCCTGGGGAAGAAAACAAGAGCCAAGGGCACCTCCTTTCCCATTTGGCTAAAAATACTTCCCAAACCTCGTTATTGGCAGCCTAGTGTCAGCACGACCTGGAAACGCTGACAGAGGTGATTTTTACTCTGCTGTCTCTGGCAGGAGAGAGTGCATCTCGTCATGACAGAAGGTTGGGGCTCTCCCCTATCTACAGGGCAGAGCCAACACACAGACCAGAGTCCAGGAGACAGCAGCCACTGCAGAAACACAGCCATGTCTTTGCTCCCACCTCTAGCAGATGAGGATCAGGAAGTTAAAAGGGATCCACTAAACTGCAGCAACTTGAAAGGGTTCATACCAACTTCAAGGAGCTGAGGATCAAATACTGGTCATGCTGTCAGGACCAGTTGCTCTCTAACGTATCAGAGGTGAAGTACAAGTGCTGGCTTCTTGTGACTGTACTTTGGAGTAGCACACTTGAAATGTGAGGTGACTTACTGCCGTCTCCTGCTGACGGGTTAGTGTCACATCCTGGCAGGGTGCTGCAGGACACTTGTGTTAATGTTTGTGCACCACTTTGAAGCTGTGAACAGCTGCCTATGTGGCAAAGCATTTTATTAAATCACCTGGCTAGCCAGAAGACAGGAAAGCAGGAGAGATCCAACAGCACCTTCTTCCTGCATTGATGCCACATCAGCGTGACCAATATAAACCTGCATTTCCACTTGGTACATGCTAAAATGGCAGGGAAGGCTCACCCACCCACACTCCCCAGGCAAGCACTAAGTGAGCATCAAAAGGGGACGGAGCTGCCACTGCTCATAACAGCAGACACTGCAAGAACAGAGGGGAGTGAAGAGATGGACTGATAGAGACCAAATGCCACAAGGGAGCATGGGGGACACAGGATGAGCTACCTGCCCAAGGATAGCTGGAGGGAGGACGCATATTTGAATGCATCAACCCTGACAAAGGAAAACATGTTGCAATTCCCAAGCTGCAGCAGATGTCTGAGTCTTGTTGGCTGGGCCCTTGTGCCCGAGCATGAGGCATTGCCTTGTCTGGCACTAAGCTTGCTATAAGAGAGGCACTTGCATAGTGAAGTTTGGGCTCTAACCTTCTTGCTCCTGCTGAGCACTTGAATCTGCTTCTCTCTGCTCCAAGTCCCCATCACCTTCTGCACAGTAGCAGAAAGCCTCCCTCCTCTGCTTTCTTTTGTTCTGTCTGCAAACAATGCAACAAGCTCCACAGGGAAGTAGCACAAAGAGCAAGAAAACACAAGAATAAGAATAGTTCTGTCCCCAAGGCCTCTTTCCTACAATTACAGATCAGAAAATAAAATCTATGTTCTGTAGCACCGCTAGAAACAGTCAAGTGAAAAAGCACATGCACACATGTACACACACAGATGTGTAGAAAGACTGCACACATCTGAAGAGTGAAAGCTAACAGCCACATGCTCAGGGTGGGCAACAAAGAAAGAAATCAGACATGTAGCCTGAATGGAGAGGGTAGCCACATGACAAGGTGAGCAAGAGGTACTTGAGAACATGTCCAACAGACAGCACTGACTAGTGCAAGTGGTGTAACACTCACGTATATAGTTCTAGTTCCTGGCATGCCAAGACTGATTTCATTCACATTCACCCTAAAGACAACTTTCAGCACCCAGCTCTGTGACACAACTCTCTGCTAGCTGCCAGGCATCTGTAGATAGCAGCTTTCCATGTGTAAATTCTTCTCTGAGCTTTCTAAACATCTCAATCTTCATTTCCATGAAAATCTGGAGATACCCCTCACCCCACCTTGAACCAGTGTGTTCCCCATGGCTGTACAGCGCTGGAGCTCAGCACCCCAAGCAGCCACACGAGGACATCATTGAATGGAATCAGTAACTGTAATCGAGCCCTCCCTGGCCACGTCCTCCTCCATCCCACATCCCTGTCCCCGCTGTGTCCCAGTTTATTGCTGCCTGGGACGGGCTACCTACAGAGCTCTCAAATGTAAAGCCATCGCTGCTCATTTGAAGTGAGCAGCTGTGCACAAGGCGCCTTCAGCCCTGCCGTCACCTGGCATGAGAACACACATTTCAAGGAAAATTTCCACACGTTGAGGATGTTTTCTGAATACCAGCTTTCCACCCCAACTGCTTGTGACTTGGGCCAGTTGGCAGAGCCAGAAGGCTGCTTTGTGCCTTAGGTATTAAAAATTTAACAAGGTAACAATCTCTTTAGCCACAAATTACATGGAAATAGGAAATGTCCTGTGCAGATAAGCTGCTGCCTGGATTATGTCCCCTGCCCAAATATAAACTCCTCTGATCTTTGATCCCTGTGCACACATGCACACACACAGCGAAACTGTGGCTCCGCACTTCCCAAGCCTCACCTCATTTGCCATCCTTCATCACTGCCCTCCTGTCATTTCTGGTCACTTGTCTGGCCTGTGTCAGGCACCATTGCAGATACCTCACTGTCAGCAGCAAGGACAGGCAAGCCACCTTCCCCGACACTCCCTTGCCACTCACAAATCCATCACTTGCCCGTGACATATCTGTCACCTGTGAGATGGCTGCTCTTGCTTGCGCACAGGCTGCCATTCACCTGCCAGCTTCCTGTCCCATAGGACACATTCATGTGCTTGGCCACGCATGCAGCACTTGCCACCCTCACCTGCGCTGCCCCTCCTCCTCTGCCCCAGCCATGGCCACGAGGCCCCCCAGGCCACGTGTGTCCCTTGCAGGTGACCCCATGCCCACCATTGGAAGGAAGATGATATGAGGTTTAGGCAGCTGCTTTACCGGACAGGATGGTTCACTGTGTCCGGGTCAAGGGCGGTGACCACCCCCACGACAGAGCCAACGTGTGCGTCCTCCTGGACCTCCATCAGGTTGGAGGGGGGCTGGAACTCAGGGGGCTCATCGACGTCCAGCACCGAAACCCGCACAATGGTCTGGTCCCGGAAGGTGCCCAGGTCCACAAACCGCGGGTCCACGAACTTGTTGAGGGCCTCCACCACGACAGTGTGCACTTTTTTTGACTCGTAGTCAAGAGGCTGGGACAACAGGAGAGGGTTAGCCATACCCAGCCTGAGGAGCCCCCCTGCTGCCCTTTCCTTCACCAGAGACATCACAGGCAGCACTAAATCCACCTGCTCCCCAGGCAGCACCTCCGTGGGAGGCTGCGAGCTTGTGCTCTGCCCTCCTGTCGGCAGTGCCCACGCTGAGGGGGGCAGAAGGAAGAGGAAGCCTCCAGGCCGCTCCCCCCAGGGCCTCCAACAGGGCATCCAGGCTGCGCAGCGTGCCGGCAGCCAGGATTCATGGGGAAGACAGCACACTGTGTGCTGCAAGTGAGCGGGTTTTGATCATTAATCACCCTGCTATTATTTCTACAGGAGAGGCGATCTGAATGCAGTGGCCTTGGTGAACAATCATTCTTTCTTGCCTTCATCAAGTGTTTGCTTGATTGTTTTTCCCACCAAAAGCAGATACAGTCAAACTGCTGTTGGTCAGGTATAGGAATTAGGTGGGCATATTTCTCCCCTAACAGGTGCTATCAATAAAAGCTGTAAGCACTCGTCTCCATAGCCCTATGCACAGCTTCACCTATGCACGGCTTGCTTCTTCACTGCCACCCAGGGAGCCGCCCTGTGCAGGCTCCAGCAGGCACTGCGCTGCTGCTCCTTTTCAGCCTTTCCTCCCAGACACAGGTCTGCGTTCTGCTATCCAGGCAGAACAGAGGCAGGTCTCCCCCTGCACCTGCAGGCACAAAAATGCTACTGCTAGAGCAGTGCTCAGAGGAGCATTTATTTCAACTCAAATACAGCAGCAGGAGTCCCCAAAGGAAAGTGCCCTCTTAGAGATCTGTGCCCTCCCTACCCAGGCAGCTTTCCTCATCTCTCACCTTCTGTACTGTGATGACAGCCTCTTGGGTATTGCTGTCCGTGGTGACTTTGAACATCTCCACCCCTTCCTCATCCTTCACCTGATACGTCATGTCCGTGTTCTCCCCGACGTCAGAGTCCTCTGCCTTCACTCTCCCGATGGCAGTGCCCACAGGGGCAGTTTCAACAATGCTGAACTGATACATCTCTGGAGGAGAAAAAGGTACTAGGGTCACTGCTTCTGCCTTTGAACCTCCTCCAGCCTCATAAGGCCCTTCGCATACGTCCCTGGGGGCACCTCTGGACTAGAGGGCTGCCCAACCTCTACCAGTGTCTGTAGCCCAGAATGCCCTACCAGGAGAAACCTACCCCAGCCCAAAACAAGGGCTGAGGGAAGATAATGGGGGAGCACTAATGTTTCAAGGTGGCGGGTGAAGTAAGGGCTGATTTCTCTGTATGGACACTGCCCTACTGATTCTCTGATTCTTTGCAAACTTTATCATTTCTAATTTCTAGGAGATGCAGCTAAAGAGCTGAGCCTCCTTCAGCTGCAGCACCCTTTCTGGTCTGCCAGCCATGTGCTGCCAGTCTCTGCAGCTGGTGTGCACTGCAGAGATTGCACAGCCCACTCTTCGCAGCAGGATCACCTGCCCTTCTCATTTGGGGAAGGTCCTAGAGAAGACACAAGCATAAGCCACAAGCCACTAGCAGTGACTTGGAAAACAGAGCTGTCCTGTGACAAGGCTGCTATCTGTGAACTGGGCAGTGTCACCGTGCCTCATGTTGGGGCAGAACGTGCCAAAATCTGACACAGCAGCCAGGAGGGGCTGGGCCAGGCCAGCAGCCAACAGCCAAGTCCCTGCCCAAGCTCCCAGGAGACAGCAGCATGACAGACCAGGCTGCCTTCTTCCCCAGCACTGCTCACTGAGGGGTCAGGAAAGGGCCAGCTCTGCTCTCCCCAACACAGAGCCCTGCTCACTCCCAGGACTAGCACCAGGAGCAGGGGTCTTGTCCAGGGCCCCAGACTTGCTCAGCCAAGACAGCTGCCCCTCCGTCACACTGCCAGGCAGGGACACATTCAGACCCAGGCAAGGAGCTGCGTGTGCTATGGTACCGTGGTGCTGCCACCCTGCAAGAAGCATGAACAGCTGGGCTGACTCACCCTGCAGACGTTTGCCAGGCTGTGCTGGGAGCTGAGCTTCTGTCCCACCACCCACAAAGGGCCAGGACCATGACAAGGGCCGGTGCTCACCCCCCACTGCTGTCAGGACTTACTCTGAGGGAAGCGTGGTGGGTTGTCATTGACATCGGTGACTACGATGGTGACTGTGGTGGATCCAGACAGGCCACCCAGCTGTCCTGCCATGTCCGTTGCACGGATCACCACCTCATACCGGTCCTGCGTCTCACGGTCCAGGTCAGCCACGGCTGTCCGGATCACACCTGGAAACCAGCAGGACAGCGTGAGCACAGGCAGGTCACAGAGCACCTGCAGAGTCACAGACAGGGTGAGGCTGGAACGGGCCACTGGTCATTACCTCGTTCAAGCCCCAGCTCTAAACAGGATCAGCTAGATATCCCAGCCTCTCCGCATATGGCAGATGCTCCAATACTTCAATCTTCATGGCCCTTCCCTGGACTCACTCTGGTACGCCCATGTCTCTCTCATATTTGGCAGCCCAGAACCAGACACAGCACTCATGTCATCTCACCAGTGCTGAGTAGAAGGGACAGGTCACCTCCCTCAACTGCTAGCAACGCTCTTCCTAATGCAGCCCTAGGTGCTGTGAGCCACATTTGCCATAGAAGCACATTGCTGGCAACAACAAACAACATCTGCTGGGCCCCAGTGCAAAGGGGAGCAAACCCTTTTGCAGCCTTCACAGAGATCACATCAGCAAAAGCCGACTGAGGGGAGAAAAGGTCTCTGGAGAGAAGAACAAGCCCAGGGGGTTGTCAGCCAGGCTGAAACATCCTGAAAATCGCCCCAGAGTCCAGGAATAGCCACAGGCCCAACCTGATCCCAACAAGTCTCTGCAGCTGATTTGCAGGCATGTTGCATGAGAGGTTCCTGACTGCTGCTTCTACTGTGGGCTGCCAGGAGCTCTGATAGGGTTAAAGTCTCCCTCAGGGGAGGCTCGTACTTTTCTCCAGGGAGGCCAGGAGCCCAGTGAAAGATTGGTGGGGGCCAGAGACACAGGAGCAAGGCGACTTGCCCAGATGCAGGGGGCTGCACTAGGGCCAGCCTCAAGGTTTGCACAGAAAGGCTGTGTAAAAGCCCAGGCTGAGTCACAAAACCCCTTTGGCACAAATCTGCAACAGCCCACTTATCCTTATCTGCTCAAGCAGGAGCCTGGCTTGCTGCAGCATTCCTAACAGAACATCGGTGCTCCGAGCCCAAGCTCCATTTCACAGGTGCCTCGTGGTCCAAGCATGCTTGGAGAGCCCCCCTATTTGATTTGGAGAATGAGGGGGGGCAGTGTATTTCCAAAAGTCTTTCTGCACAAAACCCCTCATTTTCAAGTGTCCTTCTAAGTTAAGGAGACCAGAGATGATATACATGCTCTGTGTCAGGGGCTGAGGAGCACTAGATACAATACAGCTTAACAAAATGTATAGTATGTTAGTACTTTTTATGAAATGAAGTCTCTTAAAAGAAGTGTTTATAGGTCTTCAGTAGTCATCTGGGCTTGGGGGAAATGACCAGGACTAAAATATAAAGGAATGTAAAACAAGAAACAGAGTAGTAAAATCCAGAAAACACTGTGAAAGCCAGAAGTTATGACTTCCTATGTCACCCAGGAGTGTTTCATTTACATGGAAACAAAGCAGAGAAGAAATATTTTAAGAATGAAAAAGAAATGACTCTGCCCTGAGGTGGCACCAGGGGCATACATGAGCATGAGTGCACACATGGATGAAAGATTATTAGCAGCACATTCCCAGTCCCACTATACCAGCAACACCCCAGAACAGCCAGGAATCAGCTTAAAATCCCCTCCAGCTCAGTTTCTTAACATTCCCACAGATTTAGACATTGTTTTCTGATTTTGTAATTGCTCTCTCCAAGATTTTCTGTTTAACTATTAGCTTTACCTCCTCCTACTGTGAACTGCAAAATCCATCTTTGCTTTGTTTCACCAGTAATCCTGCCTGGTGTTAGGGAAGATGCTGGAAGGGGGTTGCCTGGCTGTGCAGTGTGGGTCTCCAGAGAGGAGGTCCGACCTAGAGGGAACAAGGAGTCCCTCCCTTGCCAAGTAAACAGCAGAGAATCATCCAGTTGCTCTCAGCAACTTGCAAGGCATTTGCTGACATGCAACAAAGCGAGCAATGGCAGAGCATCACAGCCATCCAAGCCACCTGGCTCCAGGCAGACACTTCTGGGAAGCCTTCAGCACAACTTGAGCACAGCAGAGGGGAGAGCTGGGTGGCAGCAGGCTGCAAGGAGACAAGATGTGGCTTCAGGGACATACCCTGAGGCTTCCAGGCATCAGCCCTCCACAGCCAGCAGGCTGCCACAGTTTCTCTGTTCTTGTCGGGCGTGATTTTGTGCACCTCCTGACAAAGGCCATGGGTGAACAGGTCACACCAAGGAGCCACTGGTGCTGGGGCCCAAAGGCAGTCAGAAATGCCACTGACCTGGGAGGATGAAATCCCGCCTGCCTCCCCTCCTTTGCATGACATTACAGGTGCAGCAGGAGCTAGCAACACTGTTCTGGAGATGTTTATCTCTCCTTGCTTTCTGAAACTAGCAATTATTCCAATGATTATCATTGTTAGGATTTAGTATAAAGACATAACCACCGTTTCAGATCCTTGCAGCTCTCTAGCTCTCACAGATAAGCACAATTTCACTCAGCTTCCCTTGTCCCTCTGTCATTTCGGTTCTGTAATTACCTGGACTCCCACTGCCTTCAGCCCCATGAATCGAGAGGAGGCTCTGCCTCACCCACCATCTCTCAAGCACTTCCAGCATCTGCCTGTTTACACACTTGGGTAACTCTCAGCCCTTCTATCACTCGATCACCAAGGCCCACACTCCTGGCCAGCATGCAGGTCAGAGGCAGCACAGAGCGCTGCAGAATTTCTGCTAGGGAGCATCCCAACCCTTCCACAGGAAGACAGTGGGCATTTACCCTGTGATGGGGCCTAGGGTCTGCACTGGCTCCCTTGTCCATCCTGGGTCTGTTCAGAGGAAGCCATTTGACCAGGAGTCCCACCCCACCTCATCCAAAGGTGCTGAGGGAGCACCGACAAGGATGCAATGAATGCACCTCTAGGCACGTGTCCCACCAAGAACTGCAACCTCCCGTCTGAGAGCAGACAGGAGTGGCCTTGCACAAGCACCATTTCCCCAGGGCTGCAGGGGACTGGCCTCAGCCAGTCATGCTTATAGGCATCTCCTGCCACTCCACTATGAATACAAAACCGTTATTTCTGGGCAAGCACTATCTCATTGAAATTTAAGCAATTCTGTTAATTAACAGGGTCTGAAGCATTTTATAATGAAAATGATTCATGTCAGCACAATAATGATGAATTGGGATGAGAGGGAAAAAGCTCATGCATTCACCAAGGCTGTAATGACTTAACTGAGCTGCTCATAATGATATAGCTCATAATGCACCATGCAAGATGGGAGGAAAGTGCTCAGGCACTTCCCAGAACACCTCCAAGGTCACCCATCCCAGTGGGGAGCAAGTCTGGGCCATTTGGCACAGGCAGAGAAGGGCAGACAAACGGCCCCAGACAGCTCAGATTCTTCTAGTGGCACAAGACAGACAAAACTCTTGTCTTTGATGGGGGTGCAGACTGTGAGCAGAAACTACCTCCTGCCAAGATGCTGCTTGTCTAGTCCATCCTGGAAAAGTGGGGGTCTGATGCAGATGAACTGCCCCATGCCCCAGGCCTCCAAGAGCCCCAGCAGGATGGTCACTGAGAAAGCCGTTCCCCCTAAAGTTGCATGGGCCACATCAGGCTACTACCGCAACTGTCAGGCTGGTTTTGCCTTTTAGGCTGAGGTACCACTTTGCTAGCGGCCTTGACAAATCAGGGCCTCCAAACACGCTCTGCACCAGTTCCTTGAATATGACACTATGAGTGCTGCCAGAAACACCCACCAGTAGCAAACTTGCATGGTCCCATCTCCTAGAGCCAGAAGAGCCTCTGCTTGCAAAACCTGACTCCCAAGGATTCTGCAAAAGCAGCAGCAAGTGATGGTGGCAGACCTGTTCTCAGGGCACAGTGACAGAAGAGGCAGGGACCTCCACTGCTCTGTGTAGAACAGGGAAAAGTCCTCGCTATCATCTCCCAAGATTCACCTTCTTTCCAGCTGGAAAAACTGTCAAACTTTGTCCTTCCCAGACACTGCTAACAAAGCAAGAACAACCTCTAGCTCAGACTCATCTCCCTAGTTCTTGTCAGCATCTGTTATAGTTGAATAATACAGACACATGGTGGCATACCCTCTGGTACAAGGCACATGTGGCTTTCCAGCATGATCCAGATTAATCAGTATAATTACCAGGCAAGGGGACACTTACAGCATCACATAAATACCGTCAAATCTGCTCAAACAGCAGACTCTCTTTGGGTGATAAAAACAAAGCAGGACAAGGCACTCAGCAGGTAACTGCCTTCCAGGAATCCCATCATTATGGGCTTTGCTCTGCTCTCAGATACTTCTAGCTCAGATGTCCACATCCTCAGAGACCTTCTGGACAAGGCACCTTCCAGCTGAGGGCAGTCAGGAGCCACACACTCCCTGCCACAAAGTGCAAAGACAAAGTCATGGAGTAATGTATGTGGAAGTATCCTCAGGAGGTCCCTGATCCAACTACAGCTCAAAGCACGCAGTCTTCAAAGGCAGATGAGATTACTCAGGGCCACGTCCAGTCAGGTTTTGAGTATCTCCAGTTATGGAAAAGCCACCTTCATGGTGACAAGTTTTCTCTTCCTGTGTCTTTTTACTGTGCATGCCTGAGAAGAGATAGGCTGTGTCTTCTCTATCCCCTCCTGTTAGGTAGCTGGATAAAATAGATTCACTCCTCCCAGCAGTTTGGTAAGTTAAAGCATACAGATCTCCGCCTCAGCCCAGGGGTGGCAAGGCACCTACCAAATAGACTGCAGATTCCTCACCCATGCCCACACCTGCCTGCAGGGACATAGAAATACCAATATATCTGCCAAGACACAAGTGCTGCTTGGCATCCTGGAGGAGGTCAGCCCACTGCAGATGGGGTCTTAGCCTCAAAAATCAGCACTTCATTGGCCCTACATGCACAGCCCCCCTTTCTGTCCTTCAGATCTGGGAGGCAGAAGCTACAGGCAGCCTGAGCAAGGTACTAGGCACAAGGTTCAGGATGTTCATGGCTCTTCAGCAAATAAGGTGCAGAGCTGAGATCTAGAAATGGAAACATTATGGTTGCATCAGCATAACCAAGCTAAGCAGCAAAGTTAATTAGAAGGGTACAGAGTCACACAACTATTGTGATGCTGCAGCCTGCAGTACCTTTCATAGCGGGTGGCCAAGTCCTTTTCAAACCAGTGTGCCCCATAGTTTCTAGGGCAGCACCTGCAGAGACAGAGCTACTGCCACTGCTCAGAGAGGAGCACCTAGCAGAGGCTTGTTCATGGACTGGACTCAGCCTTGCCCATGCCAGCACAGAGGCAGCAGTGCCCTGGAGGGAGGCACCCGCAGTGAGCTCTCACAGATAGGCCAGCACAGTTACCCTTCCTTTGTCTCTTCTTTTAGCAGCTAAATCCCTCATCATTTAATATTGATTCCCACTGCACGTGAGTAGACATACCCTAATTTCCTCAAGACAACCAAATATACAATTTGGTCCCAAACCAACTGAACTTTCTGCACTAGTCTGGAAAGGACTGTTAACATTTAGTCTTGCTAATAAGAGCACCTTAAATAAGCATGGCTTCTCTGCAGACTCTCATCACCCATACTGAGAGTCCCTTGTCCCTGTGCACAGCTCTGATGAATAAGCTTCTGGGATGGGACACAGACCTGCATAAACCCATGAGTGCACACAAACACGTACATACCAATATCTGTGTTTCCAGGCACCAAGGAGCATTTTTAACAAACTGGCAAGAGCAGCAGAGAAACACATTCTGCCTCCCACCACCGCATCACACAAATCCAACAGTTCATCAGCCCAAATCAGCACACAGCATGATCCCAGCAACAACTCCTCTCCCAGTCTACCCTTACTACCCTGGCATTAGGGCTGTGGTCAGTCTCCAAACGGGTAAAGCTGACAGGTAAGGATGAAACAACTAATGACTGCACACAAATAACCATAAACTTAATCCCAGCAGGCCAGTACTTCTTGTCCTGCTCTCCCTGGCACAAGTACCTCTAAGCCCTCACTGGCTAAGCGAGGAGACAGGCTCTAGAACTCAGGAGCTGTTTTAAGTAATCATAAATGCCAGACTGCATTTCAATTAGCCTTCTGAGTCCTTCTGCCTTTTCCCTGCATACAGCAGAATGACAGATTTTAAGAACAACCTCTTCCTTTCAGTACAAAGCAAGATTCCTATGCACTCTCCCAAACTGACAAGCTGGGCTTTTAGGAAAGCACCAAATACCATGAGTCCTACAATGTTCCCTGCTGCGATTGTTCTGTAGCAGTCAATATCCCTGCAAAGGGATGAACCAGGTTGTGCCCCACTTCTGGGTGTCAAGTATCTTCAGGTTTCCTCCTGAGGCTGTGGGCAGGGATTGCAGGCAGCAGCGAGTCTCCAGCCATGCTGGCCAGAAATGAGAAAGGGCATTGCAAAGAACACCAGAACAGACATCAACAGGCAGGCGCAGCTGTGTGCTGAAGAAAAGCTTTGCCCCTATAAAGGTGAATAATCTGCAGAGGTACAGAGTGCAGGGTGATACAGGGTGATATAAAGCAACATGAAAATTTGGCCTGCAAATTTAAATGCACTCTGATTTCTCCTCTCACATAAATGCACTGGGAGTCACATACTCTCTGTGCCCATCTCAGCAGCTGAAAAGTGTAAGTTAGAAGGATCTTGGTGAGGATAGGCTTCCTGGAGCTAGAAGAGGAACTAGCACTAGACCTCCAGACTCTTGTCCTGCTGGGCAAAGCTGGGGCTCACAGCCCCTGCAGTCTTGAGCCTGTCCCACAGCCAGTCGGCAGCCTGCTGCAGGGCGAGAGAGGGGCTCTCTGCAGTCAGCCTGAAGCACGCTCAGAGAGCCAACACCCACCATTGACAGCAGAAGTGGCTGTTCCCAACAGAAGCAGCAAAGCACACATATGTGCTTACTACTGTAAAAGCACAGCCTCCTCCAGCAATAACAGGGCAGCCACGAAACAGTGCAATGCAACTCACCTGTTACAAAGAGCAGACAAAGATCAGCTGCAGCCTATCTGCAAGCTGAGAATGAATGAGGAAGGCAGCACAAAGCCTAAATATGACTAATGCCTGCAGGCTCTTGCAAGGAGCCTAGGGGATATTCTCATAGCTGGCACAGAAAATCATACCTCCAAAGTTTGCGCATACAAAGCTCCCCACTAATACACCAAAAAAGCCAGCCAAGACCTTCAATATGTGCAAGGTATGTTCTGGGACCTGATTTGGGGTACACAACACAAACCCACAGACAGTTTCAGTGTCTGAAACTTAGTTCTCAAAGCATGAGAGGTAGTAGCTGGTGTATATGGAAAGAAAGAAAAAGCTCATATGCATTAACTGTGCCTTTTCTTCACCATGATTCAACAGTGCAGAAATTGAAATCATTCTCCACAGCTTTGTGGACACCAGCAAATGCCATGCTGCAGCACCCAGTATTCCAGTGGGACCATTTAGTTGCTTGTCCCCCTCCAAAAAGACGTCTGAGACACTGGGAATTCAGGGCTTATTGACTGGTAGGACTTGGCATAGCATGGCATCCAGATGGTTTGGGTCTGCCTTTGAAAGGTCCGTAGAATCCAAAATCCCAGCTGCGTACCACAGCTAGTAACATCCAAGAAGAGAAGGCAAACTAAGCAACGTACACATGGTTCATATCCTGTACTCAAGTGTGCAAACCACACTTGCACATGCAACACCTATGCTATGACGGACAGTGCGAAAAGAGCTGGTTGGAAAGGCAAGGAAGGAAGTCACACTAGAAGGAGTCACGGGCTTAGGCAGTGTGCAAGGGAGCACGTGCATGTATGGACCTGCAAGAAAAGGCAGAGAAGGAGGTCAAAACCAAAAGGGGAAAACATTGTTCTTTGTTACCATATATTATAAGAAATGTAACATGCCAGGTTTTTATGGTTCTTTTTATGGCCATTAATAACAATGGTGGCTCTGAGAGTTACGCTGCTGCTATGGATAATTAAATCTTATGCTCAGGGCAGAAGCCAGGCCAGTCAGGCCAGAATTCCCATGTGGAGCACTAAAATCCTATTCATGTGCAGAGTGGGAGCGGGATGGAATTTACTTGGGTGGATGGGCTGGCTCCTGGCCAGTACCAAAGAGACACGATGAAACAACATCCCCCCTCAGCACTGCCAGTCCTGTGCCTGCTGCCCCCAGCAGCATGTCCACGCGGGCTAGCGCTAACAGCGGAGCACACAGCTCATGCCAGGCATGAGGCCACAGGCAGTGCAGGACAGACTGCAGCCGCATCTTAAGCATTCCTGGAGCCCAGGTGAGGCAGCTACAAAAGGCTATTCGCAGCTCAGACATCAGCAAAGAGTCAGCCGCAGTACCGGCTTTAGCGGTCAGATATTCTGGAAGCAGACATGGCTCAAGAGGGACAGATGACTCCTGCAGATTGTCAGCAGTTTTGCTTTTATGAAGCACAAGGAAGTAGAATAGTAAATCAACCCTCCCAGTGTATCAAGCAACCAGCTTGAGAATTAAGACACAAAAAGTCAAGGAATCAAGAAGCTTGGATTCCCAGAGTGACATTAATTCTCACCACAGTCCCACAGGGCACATTTTAGTTTATGCCTTAATACGGAGCATTAATGTTGCTGCAGGAAGCTGAGCCTCTGCATGTCCTGGCTTGTGCATTTTGTGCCCAGTGGTCCCTCTTCATTCTAGCAGTCAGGCTTCCACTCACACAAAGTTTTCTCAGACTAACAGGATCTCACATACACCTGAATTTTCAGTGTTTAGCCCATTGTTCATTCATCTCCCCCCTTGTCTGCCTGCCCCCCCAATAAAACAAAGCAAATCTGGAAGAAAAGAAAGCCCAGGTGCAGCAGCTGCTGGGCCAGAAGTGGGTGCAGCCCCAAGCTTGTTCTTGTGCACTCTCCCCACCACACCAGCCTCTGTCTGGACAATGGCATTTTCCACCACATACCCCAGCTCTGCTGTCAGGTGTGCTTAGGAGCTACCAAATTTGAGCTTTTCTCCAATGGCAGCCAGGGCTGGTGGCACAGACAGGGCTGTGGCTGGCTTGCCCATGTGCACCAGACTGGTTTTCGGCAGGTGCATGGTTTCACGCAGATGCAGAGGCTCAGGCACACATACCTTCCTTACACTCTCCTTATGCCAGAGCCTCCAAACAAGTTTCACTCTGACTTACATAAAAACAGCCTTAGAAAACATCTATTAGCCCAGACACAGGTCAGCCTGACAGAGAGTTGGCACTTCAGTCCAGGGGTTGATCTCAGCCTGTGTCACTGCGGTTCAGCAATAGGGTGGGGGGGGGACTTCGCTGTCCAGCTTTCCAACAAGAGCTGTAGCTACCTAGCATACCTGTCCTTTGACAATTTTTCATTAAACTGTGGGTACTTTACTGCATGCTTTGTGCCTTAAATACCTCTTATTAGCATTTGAGTGTCTTCCCTCCTTAGAAAGCTTGCAAGGCTCCCATTAAGGGTAATGAGAGTCACACTCCTGGGAGGCAAGGAGAATATATACCCCAACATCTCCTGGTTACGGTCTACTCTAACCAGTATGTCAGAGCATCATCTGCTAGGAATTTATTACAGAGGCATTTTACAACAGGCTCTATTATAAGTTATTAAGGAATGGAGCAGCTTCTACTGTTCTTTCATTAAATATTAATAGAACATTTATAAACCGATCCTTAATTTAAAGTGTTACCTTTAATCAAAGCCCTGGTGATAACAATGTAGGCTTTGGTAAGGCCCCTCTGGTAGTACTTAAACCTTTCACACTGAGATTTTATGTGCCTGTGGGTGCACTCCTGCTCTGGGCATAGAGCACAGGAGAGCTCTGGCCAGTGCAGGCACGGGCAGGGCACTCTGGGCTGGCAGCTGCAGGTCTTGCTCCACAGTGCTGCCTGTTGCAGGCACTGCACGGAGCCAGGCAGGAGCCTGCAGGGCTGTTGAACCTCCTCTCCAACACCCAGTACTACCCATGGCATGGGTACCCCAGCACCAACACCCAGCATGGAGGTGCAGGCCTGCTGGCACACAGCCGTGCACTGAACAGATGCAGGACACATGGTCACGGTCTGGTCTCCTGATGCCCCACACAGACTGCCCCAGCCCAGCTGAGTGCTGCTCACCTGTTTTACTGTCCACAGTAAAGTGCTGCTCGCCCTCCAGTACACTGTAGACTACCCGGGCACTGCTCCCATATGTGGGGTCATCAGCATCAGATGCCATCACCTGCATCACAGAGGTGCCTGCAGCAGGGACAAAGAGGAAAACAAAAAATCAGGGAGGAGGTGAGAAGAGCCATGCAAACCTCAGGGCCAAGGGCTGGCAGAACGGGAGAGCAGGAGCCAACACTGATCACTCACACATGCTGATGAAAACAAGAACAGTTGGGTGCAAGTGCAGCATTGCCTCCCCTCAAAAGCCTGAGAGCCAGGACTCCAGACACTGCTGCAAATGCCCCTTTTGTCCTGCAGAGTGGCAGGAGGGACCAGACCATAGGACACCTCAGGGCTGCTGTCTAGGCAGGACCTGCTCTCCAGGAGATCACTGGTCTGAACAGCTGGGAGCTTTTCTCCCAGCAGATTTATGCTGGGAAGGAGCTGGGGACAAGATGTTATCACCACAGCTGCCCCTTTCCTTTCAGCACCGAGCAACACGGTCACTGCCAGCCTGGTAAAGGGACCTCCCAGCCAGGGCCTGATCCACACTGCAGCACCACATCTCTGCAGCAGACAGACCTGCAAAGGGGCGACAGCCATGGGAGAAGAAAGGCTTTCGCTTGCCCAGAGCCAGACACAGCACCATGTCCTCATGCTCTACACGTAGCAGGGCAAGAGGACTATAAATTGGATAAAAGTCCATCAAATGTCTGCAATTAAGTTATTGATTTTCAACACTGCCTCATTAAACTGGGTGCTTCACTCCAGCTGTCCCTGTGATGGCTTTAATTTGATATCATGTTCAACTTGACAAAAGCAGGACCCAGGACATGAGAATGAGGCCAGCAGCAAAGGGGCCGAGATCTACAGAGACAGCAGAAGGGAGGAAGGAGGGGAAGCACAATCCTACCTACAGACACCTCTGAGAAAGGAGGTGGTGTGACCGAAGACCTGTGAGGACAGGCTACCCAGTTCCACCTCTAGCACCAGACTCAGAGCATCCCTGCCCCAGAGGTCAAGCACTGGCACCAGTGCTCCTCTCTGGTGGGATGAGGTGTGGAATGAGAAGGCGGCCCTGAGCTGCTCATAGGAAAGATCAAACCAACTGGGAAACTCCCTACTGCAAGATACTGCCAGAGCCAAGAGCTGACAAGGCTGGCAAAGAAGCTGCTAATTTATAACGGACAAGATCCCCCAACAATGATTGCAGTTAAAAGGTAGGTTTTGCTTCAGAAATTACTCCAGGGCACGAGACCAGCCCAAACTGAAGGGGCCAGAAGAGAGTGTTTCACAGCTCACAATGCTGCATCCAGCACCTCTTAGAGCTGTTGTGCCACCAGCTGAGGACCAGAGGTACCACACTCTGGTCCAGAAACTCTTCTGTTCTACAGCGCATCCATCCATATGCTGCAAAGACAATCTCACAGGCTGGTCTTGGCTAGACCCGTGTCATGAATAACCCAGAGCCAGGCTTACTACTAGTTGTCAGCATCTGAGTCTAGACCCATTACATGCCCAAACACCAGAGGTACACATGAAGTCAGAAGCAGCGTCTGTTCCCACATCACAGTGGGCAGAAATGGAACCATCCAGATGGAAGATGAGGAGTTCCAGTCCCTGGTGCCTTCCTCTTCCGCTGTCAGGAGACCACAAGCCCACAGCTTGCAGGCAAGCCAGACAGACAGGGTGCTTCTGCACCAGCCCAGCCTGGACTCGGGCAGGAGATGAGACAGCAGAGAGAGCAATGCTGCTGTGAGCAGCTGGGATGCACATGCTCCCCCCAGTCCAGTTCACTTCTGATCTCCTGGAAAGGGCATTCACCAAAGGAAATGAGCAGCTACCATGGTTGCTTCTCATTCTCCCTGGCCATATTCTCAGAGCTGCAGCTCTGCTGATAACATGAGAATCCCCCTCATCGGTCTTCAGCAACAAGCTAGTTTGAGTCGACTTATTTATGCTCTGCTGTTTCCAGTAAAGTTATGGTGCATCCCTGCCAGGCACATCCAGGTTACACCACAGCAACACTAGCTCCCTGCCTTGCAAACAACTGTTTAAGAAATACTATTGCTGCATTTCCTTGAAAGGTTCTGTCCTGCCTCCTCCACCCCCTGCCTGCAATCACACAACTCTTTCACCAGGTACGAGCCAGGGCAGATCACCCCCACAGCAGCACCTGCACTGCACATCCCCTCGGGCATGGCTGGCATGTTCCCTTGGGAAGCTTCTGATCAGAAAGCTGAGAAGGAAGGGATCAGAGAAGGGAAAGTACATGGCACCGGGGTCTCCAAGCACCCCTTGCAGCAGAGAAGCCCTGCTAGGGATGCCGGAGGTGCCAAAGTCTGAGAATCAGAAAAAGCAGCACTTGCCCCTGGCAACAGGTAGGGCTCCCTCTGTGCCCAGCCTGGCAGCAACCAGCTGAGAGTCTATGCCCAGTGTCCACAGCAGCACCCCCTTGTGCACCTGCACCCTATAGCACCCATCACCACCACAGGGAGAACCCATTGACCTTGCACAAACATCCTACACTCCAAGAACCACTTGCTCTTGCCTAGGGACCTCGGAGGCAAAGGGGTAGGAGATCCAAAACTCATCCGCATGTACACGAGCCCATCAGAGTTATTTGCCTGCACTTGCCCTGTATACAGCATAACTTGCATCAGGACTGCATGCATGCAGACAGAGTAAGTGTCCCAAGGGCTGTGCCACAACCCTCTATCCCAGCCATCCCAGTGCTGTCACCCCACAGGTGCCAGCCCAGTGATCACTGAAGAGGAGGACTAGACACTAAAAGTTTGCATCAGGCTCTGCATCTCATGCTCTTTCTCCCCAGATGCATTCACGCAATTCCATAATTCATCTACTAATCCATCCCTGTCAAACGAACAGCTATACTCCTCGTGTTCCAGTATTTACCTGAACACTGCAAAACTGCATCAGTGCCAGAGGTGGGTTTTGTTTCTCCGTTTTAAGCCATGCCCTGGACAAGCCAGGCAGGTTGCTGCTCTCGGTTTTCCAATGCCAGCACAGAAGGCTCCTGGCCCATGGGGCTGCCTCCGGCTGCTAGGTGCTCCCAAGCACTGGAGCAACAGGGCTGCGGGGTGGCAGATCTGGGCTGCTGGGTCCCAGGTGTGAGCCCCATGTTTGGGACCAGCACTTTCCACTCTAGTTCAAGGGGAAACCAAGCACCATGAGGAGCATTGCAGCAAGGTACCTTCAGCTCAGACGCAGCAGGATCATGGCATACTGCCCTTAGGCTGAAGCCAGCAACCCTGAAGGTGATGAAGGTTCTGCCCTTCCCCACCTGCTCTCAGAGCATCTCATTAACAGATGAGCAACAACAGGCAGGTAGGGAACATTAACCCCATTTTGTGCCTTGACTTCTAGTCTGTGAAGATGCAACACAGCCTGCTCAAGGTCATCTATCTGATATCAGGAATTTAGGAGGCCAACTTTCCAGCATCCTCTCTTAAACCCCACTTATCCCTTTTCCACCCTTCCATCATCCTCTTTCAATCTGAAGAACAAAGGTCTTGAATTCCAGTTTAACTTGATCCTCTCATTCCTCTTTCCAGGAACACTGGCTTCCACCACTGCTCTGATATTAGTCCCTGCTCTCCAAGTATAGCACTGCCCACAGCAAGTACAGCATGTACGACTTTTATTTAGTTTTCTGGCATGTGCCTTAGCCATAAAAGATAGGATAAATAAAATCTAAACATCCATCATGTACTGTATAACCCACATCCCATAACCAGGAAGCCTGAACTCATATCCAGAGAGATAATTAGATACTTAAGACGAGGTAAAGACCTCAGTTCCTCCCCTGGCCAGCTCACCCCACAGAACCAGAGGAAACCAACAATTTTACATAAAGATTAATGAGCCACAGGAAATGGGGGGCAAAGACCCTCACTCCCAGAGCAATCCTCCCCCACAGCTCGCCTGCGGGGCTGGGTGCAGGAGGGGACACAGACCCTGGCTGCCAGCCATCCTCTGGCTTCATGGGCCCTGCCTGGGCTGTCCCAGTTCTGCAACCTCAGCCATCCTGGAGACCTGCCATGGACATCAGCCAGCCCTTGACTCCGCAGGCTGGGGAGATTAATCCCATCTCTACTGCACCCAGCAGGGAGCTGGGATCAGCAGCGCAGAGAGGGGCTGCCAGCACCGAAAGGCGCCTGGAGATGCCCCTGGGAACCCTTTTGCAAGGCCCTTTCCCTCTGTGTAAGCGCAGATATCAGCCTCGCTCAGCTGCCCCTGCCACAGCATGCTGCCATGCAGAGCTGTCCTCAAGGCTGGCCTGGCAAACAGCAGCTCCAAGTGCCTGGGCTTGGATGGACAGGGCTCTGCAGAGCACCTTTGAAATACTAATGCAGACCTGTCCTAGCATCCATCACCCACTTCCCCGCAGGACCCAGAGCTGCTGAGGCCAGTTTCAGCAATCCTGGGAGGTGCCATCCGCCTGCACACAGAAGGCTAATGGCTCCAGACCACTTGCCACTCATTCCAAACATGTTTAGTTAGAAGAAATGTCAACAGGCAAACTCCAAATACATCCAAGAGTAAAGAAGCCCTGCACTGAATGCGCAAGCAAGCCAACAGGACCTGTCACTTCCCCAGGGACAGAAGTACAGCCAGGCTCCAGGCTGCAGAGAGGTAAACAGGTAGCAGGAAAAGCCAACGCTTCCTAAATTTGACTGCCCCTCCTCATGGCAGCCTTCACCCCTTCCCTGGTGCAGGTAGGAGCCTCCAGCTGCTCTCCAGACCAGCTCTGGGGCTGCAGCCTGCACCTCCAGCTCGGACTAAGCGCAAAGGACAACTCTCTACCCATGCTTAGAGCACCTTCTGTGCAGATCCGGCTAGCTCCAGGACAGCACATGGTCATTTCAGCCCTGCAGGATATAAAGGACCCTGAGAGGACTGCTTTCTCATGCAAAGCCACATGCCCTGGACTCATGCCAGAGTGCAGCACTCTCATCTCAGGGACCTGGTTGGTGTGGGGGGCAGCTGAGATTTTTTATAAACAATGCAACTTCCAGCTTTTGTCTTGCCCAACACATGCAGCAGCTGATGCACCCCAGAACCAAGCAGGCAGGACATCAGGGAAGAAAATAAACCAGAGGAGCTTAAAAATTACTGGAGCAGAATTGAGTTTCTTGCAATCTCAGGAACATTCTGACTTGGTAGAAAGCCAAATCCGACCCAGAGGAGATTCACTGCAGAGCCCTCATGCCCCGCAGGACAAGCCCAAGGGAGCTAATCTGGCTGTGGTGGAATTGCTCAAACATACAACTGTGGAAACATCCTTTGGGGTGCCTGGCCAGAGAAACCGATTGCACAAGGCACCCCAGCCTGTGGCACCAAGCAGGTGAACACGGTGCCCCGGGGAGTAAACCAAAGCATTAAATTAAGGGGGCACAGGTTCCCTGAGGGACTTAGCACATGCAGACTGGATGCAGAGTAGGTGTAGCAGGTGCTCAGATGTGCAGGGCAGAGGGCTCAGAGCTTGCACCATGACCAAGAGCACTATGCTGAAGGGGAAGGGGTGTTCTCATGGAGGACCAACAGGCAGGGCAAGCCCCAGCTCCCAGCTACTTGCTGCCCCAGCAGCTTCCAGATGCACACAAGTGTTTTGAGCACTTTCTATCAAGGAAAAAAAAAAAAAAAAAGATCAGACTGCCTGCAAGCATTCTGGCTGCATGTTAAACAAAGTATTTTTCTCTGCTTCCAGCATGGAGATTAAACAATTTATCTCACAATAATCACTTCTGCATTCAGCCAGCTTTGTGCTAGAGTCAGGGCTTGACCCCAAGTTTCTGTCTGTACAGCCAAATCATCTCTAATCTGGACTTGGTGCTACACAGAGAAATAAGGACAGCAAAATGCACCAAGGGAGGAGTGATGTTCTGATGACAGGATGCACATTTCCTAGGACGTCCCTCACTCCGGGCTCCGCATGCTCCCCAAGCAGCCCAGAAGCGAGCTCTGCACTGCAACACCCACTCTGTGCAACGGAGTTGTCTTGCAGGAGGCAGCGTGTGCTGGATTTGGGCTCATGCCTGTGTGCGGGAGACAGCTGTTAAGCAGACCCCAGGGAGCTCAGGAAGGGAACCTGAGCTAATTTTAGCATCTCCTGTTACAAGGTGAAGCTCCTGCAGTTCCCAGGCAGTTGGCTGGGTCCCATCCTACCTTCTTCTGCAGCTCCAGGTCTCTTCCTAGTCTCCTTCCTAGTCTCTGCTCAACTCAGGCATTTTGGAGAGATCTGCACTGGGGTACCCACACAGAGGCTGAGCCTCAGGTGCCAGCACAGAGCAGCCTGCAAGCTCTTAGCCTACAGTTTCTTCTTGAGGTGACAGGACAGCAGTGGTTCTGCAACAGGGTCTGCAGCTCAGGACCCATCCTGCAGACAGACTGCTCCTTGGCTAGTCTGCGTGCATGCATGGCAGCTGGCTGTCCTAACCTGGCAGCGGGCACAGGGGGAGTTAGCGAAAATGCTCCCAGGCAGCACCACCAGCCCCTGCCTTCCTCTGCCCAGGTGGACCCAGTGCATTGCCTCCAGCAGCTGCTGCCAGCCTGGGGGCAGGACAAGGGCCTGCTCCTTCTGGGGGGCTGAGCAGGGAGAGCCCTCTGCCCTGCTGCAGCTCCAGCTGCCATCCCTGCCAGCCTCACACAGCACCAGGTCAAACCTGCCTCCTCTGCACTCTGACAGTTACATTCAATGACTCTGTGCCCTGCTGTCTGCAAAACAGTCCTCAGCAGCTGCGCTATTTCTCCTGATGCCTCAGCAGCCCCAGACCAGATGAGGTTTCCAGAGATAAGTCATTTGAAGCCTGCTCTTACAGCTGGTCCTGCCATGCCAAGGGAGCCCAGGTTGGGTCAACTTCCATTTTGGATGTGTTTCCTCAAAGTGCAGGAGCTCAGTGCCAGCCTCAGGCCTGTGCTCTCTGTGCAGAAAACACAGACTTCTGCAGGGGCATAGCACATGCTCAACCTGGCTCCATGGGCTGGGGGTTAGCTCCATGCACCACCTCTGCGCCTGTCATGGAAGACAGACACTGAAGCTGACTAAAACCACAGAAACCACCCACAGCTGAAGAAATCCCCAAGCTGAAATGGATTGCTGGCTGGGAGAGTATTAAGAGGATCATCACACATGCTATGTGTGCTGTGCCTCCTCCTCCGTAAGCATCCACTTTGGCCACTGTCAAGACAAGATCCTGGAACAAAGAGGCCTTTAGTCCACCCTGACTTAGACTTACAGTCTCAAGCAGCACATAAGCTGTCACTACCAAAACGTGCTGCCCTGGCCCCAGTACAGAGCAAGGGGCAGGTGTGTTGCAAAGCACTGCCAGCTACTCTGTGAGAGTTTGTGCAGTACTCCCTTGTTATTCCCTCTTAGACACTAGGAAATCAAATTACTTTCCCTCCCAGTTAGTACTCCTTCATTATGCAAATAATGTCCTTTGATCTGCTCCCACTGTCACAAAGCAGATCTGACCATATTTGTTTTATACCTCTTTACGCCCCAGGAAGGTAACCGCCTCTGGGAGCTGGGATTGTGCTTTCAGCAGGGAATGGGGAGCTGCAGCTGATACCTGCCAGGAGTGAGAAGAAAAACCACCCGCTTGGGCATCCCCAGGCACAAACCCCAGCAAGATCTGGGAAGGCAGGAACATGAGAGGAGGAAGAAGGGGGTCACCCTTCACTTTTCAGGCTGGGCCACAGAGCAAAGGCTGTCAGAGCAGCAGAGACAGGGAATGAACAGGGACAGGGAACGGAGCTGAGACCAGGCATGTTCACCAGCAGGTCGCCAGGCTTTGACCTGGGTCTTGATGTATTAATAGCCAATCCAAGCTCTCCCCAAGCTGTCCAGCCTTCCTACCTCTGCTTAGCCAGTACAGAGCACACCTCCATTCACATTCAGGAAGGCAGCAAGGCATGCTCCCCATTCACTCCTATGAAAATACCCCTCAGGTCTAGGGGAGATTATCTGTCCAGCTCAGGGACAGCAAACATCACTACCAATGCCAACCACAAAAAAAGCCATGATCACAGCTGCACCAGGCCTTGATGCCACAAAAGGAGTGCTCCCACACAAACAGGGCCTGGCAGAGTATTTCCCAGAAGAAAGTCCTGAACCTTATCTCCCTGACCCAGGCAGCATCCCACATCCCGCATCCTCAGCCCTTCCTACAGCAGCTGGAGCTGAACTTCACACACTAGATCCATGACCAGCCCGCCCCATCTCCCTCTGTGTTCACACCAGGGCCACAGTGGAGGAGCAGGGCAACTGCTGAACCCCAGAGGGTTGAGGAGAAAGCTACTTCTCAGGCTTGCTTGTTTATGCTTTCACAGGATGTGTCCATCCTGTCCTTTGTGCTACCTGTTCCTGGGCAAAGCACTTGTAAGGTGAGGGAGAACCAGGAGGGAGCTGGAGACTTGCAGCAGCAGCATGTGGGTACCCTCCAGCTCTGCATTCATGCTGCAGGGGACCATGCGGCAGCGCCACTTGAAGATGCTGTGTGAAGCTCTCCCTGCCCTATTAGTTGGGCCACCTCCAGGGCTAGGCTGCTACAGAGGAACCCTTATGTTCCCTGGGATGGCCAGGCTACAAAAAGCTCCAAGGTTGTTGCAGGCAGAGATCAGCCTGCTAAGCAGAACAGGCTCTTGGCTCCAGCTCCCCTCTCTGAGCATGCAGCTTGGAAGCACAGCCCACACCATTCACAGCACTTCTCTTTACTTCTAACTTCTGCGTATTTTAATTTGCAGGAATCGCCTCCTTTCATGTTGTGAAACCGTGTTTCTTTCTCCCTCTGATCTCCAAATTCGCACAGAAACTGTCTCCTTTGATACGTCTTGTTCACATCAGTCTGATCAGGCAGCTCCATAATTGTTAGTGATTTTTCAAAGAACTGGTATCCTTGTCTAATACTCAGTCTCAAGAATTCCTTCGTTTTTAAATGTTGTTCAGGCAAAATAGATTAATTTCTTTCTTCCCTTTGGGAACAGGATGCCTCCTGCTTTGCTGCTCACGTGCTGTCTTTAATTTCTCCAGGAGCACATGGCTGTAGTTCAAGGGATCACACTCTGACTCAGGAAAGTATTTGTGCAGGTAAACGGAAAAGGAAGGAGAGCTTGGGATGCCTCAGGAGAGCTTGTTCTCCACTCGTCAACAGAAATCCAGGCAGCAGCAGCTCCTCTGGTGTGGGCAATTCCTGCACATCTGTACCTGCTGGAGGCCATGCACCAGTCTCACAATATGCTGCACATTAATCACGGAGAGCCAGAGCTCTGTCCTGAGGCAGCACAGACCTGAGCACCATCTCCTGCACTCTGCTTCCAGGATGCCTCTTCAGCCAGACCTTCCTGTACAAGCACAGCAGGATCTGGCAGTTTGTCTGACCTGTTGAGCCCCTCATGCAGCTCAGCCCTGCTCCCCCAGCCCTGGCCCCCCCAGGGGCTCTCCCTCCCAGAGTTCTGTCACTGGCACTGCCACTCTCCCCCTTGCTGACAGTGTTGGGGACCTGCCTTATCTTTGATGTCAGTCAGTCTTTTGCAGGCTGTGTTCTACCTTGATGCAGCCTTTGGAGAACAGTGCTTTGTAGTTCCCTGCCTGCAGGGCATGCTGGCACTCGCAGTCTGCTACACACTCGGGCTAGTCAATGGGGGATAACTGATAGCCTGATGTGGACGGGTGATGTTCTGGCCAGTGCAGCAAGCCAGCCACTCTCCCTGGACTTGAGCTGCGCTCAGCAGCATGGGAACCCACCATCAGGCCAGCACAGGGAGCAAGCAGCAATACTGCAGCTCGTGCATCACCTTCCTGTACCCCTCCCAATGCTCAGGTGAGCGCAAAGCTCACTGCCCCCCTCCGCCATCCCTGAGGGGATGGACTCATGCAGTCTTGTGGCACACATCCCAGGCTGGCCCACAGCACTTCAGCGAGGCTGATCACCAATGAACTTAAAAGATGCCTGGTAGCAAGGGGATGGGCAGGCTAACAGTAACACGGGGAAGCCACACTTCTGTCACAGGGGACAGGGATTCCCCAATCTCAGCCAACAATGCCTGGCCTCTTGGAGGAAGGCCAAAAGTCAGGTGAGAGGGGCTCGGCAGTGCTGCATGCAGATGCACAAGAGGCTGGGCTGGGCAGCCGCGGGGCTCTGGAGGGCAGCAAAGCAGCACACAGAGGATGGCCTGAGGAGGGGCTGGGGCACAGGCAGGCGGAGAGGGAGAAACCCCACTCAGGCTAATCTGAACCCCAGGCAGCCGTGAGCCCCTCAGCAGGCAAGGGCTCAGTCCATGCCCCCTGCCCCCCCGCAGCGTTTGGGAGCGAAGGGGCTGTGCAAAACGAGGGTAAATGCACAGTGGGCAGCTGGCACCATCACGACCTGTCTTCAGGGCACAGCTTAGGGCTGAGACTGAGCGCTCAGCTACAGGCTGGCAACCAGCTCAGAGGATTTATTCACTTGTTTCCCTTAAGCCACCTTATTTATTTTTCCCTTTTGGCGCCCTAGCTCTGGTCTCAGCTGGAATCCTTAGGATTTGCAGGTGGTTTTGCAGGGTACAGCAGGCTCAAGGTTTGACAGGAGAGGCATGCAGGTTTCCCAACCCACCTCCTCCCACCCAGGAGACCTACCGATGGGGGACAGCTCAGCCACACTGCCGATGTAGGGCCCCTCCAGGAAGCGTGGCTCACTGTCGTTGATGTCCTGCACCTTGATGATGAACTCTGACTCAGGCTCCAGCAGCTGGTCCGTCTGCCGGTCGCGGGCCTGAGCCCGCAGTGTGTAGAAGGTTTTCTGCTCCCGGTCCAGGCGCTCGGTGGCATGGATGTCACCTGTGATCTCATCGATGAGGAAGATAGTCCCTGCGCCCTCCCCGGAGATAGTGTACTTGATGGAGCCGTCCCCCTCATCCGAGTCCGAGTGGATCTGCCAGGGAAAGAGGGAGAGGGTGGGAGCAGGCTGGGGCCATGCTTGTGCCCCCACAGCCGAGAGCACATGGGTGTGGAGCCCCAGTGCAAGGTGCCCATGGTCCCTGCCAAATGATGCCTGTGCATGGAGGAAGGCCCTATAAACCAGAACTTCAGTCCTGCCTATGCCACCAATACACTCGGCAGATCACAAACCCTGCCAGTACCCACCCACACTACAAACCAAGGGACAAAACGCACCGCTGTGAGGTTAGGAGATGCTGGAAAAGGGAAGGACAATTTAACAGCACTCCAGAAAAAGAGGCTGTAGGCAAGGACCCAGGACCCTGTCAGTGTAGGATCACCTCTCTCAAACTGCACAGCAGACCAGGGCGTAAAGGCAGCTCACCACCAGCATCTGTCCCCATCTACCCAGCCAGCTGCCCAAAGCCCATCCTCATCTGCCCCAGCCACAGCCACCCTCCGTTTTTCTGGGCAGTCAGTGCTGACAAGTCTCCTTGCCTGAGAGCTCACGTGCTTGCTGCACATCTGTATTGGGTTTACGTGGCAAGGTAGCAGGGCAGTCAGCCCCTCACAACATCACACCCAGAGCCCCCACCTGAGCAAAGCCTGCAGGAGAATGTGATAAATTAGGCCTGTGTTCAGAATGAAAAACAGACCCTGGGGAAGATGCTTTTGTAGCCAATCCCCGCTTCATTTTCTAATTAAGAGAACATTTGAAATTAGGAAAAGAAAGGGTAAACAGCAGCTCCCCACAGACCAGGAGCTGACTGGAATTCAGGCCAGACGTCCAGAGATAATTTTACTGGTGGCATTAAACTGAGTTATGAGGTTTTTACAATCCAGCCACTTATGAGAAATCTATTAACAGTAACTGGACAGGCAGAATGCATCTTGACAGAGAGCAGCATGGGCATTAATTGGGACAATCCATAATGGGACAGGCCCCCGGAAAGGTTTCATCAGCTGCTTTCATTTGCTTCCTACAATTTCTGCTTAGTATCAGCAGAGTCTTGTGTCCCCCCCTCCCAAAAAAAGAAAAACGCCGTCCATTAATCGGCTAATGAAATATGAAAATGTTTATGGGCCATTCAATCTTCCAAACTGCAGTTCTATAATCCACCTTTCAGACATACAGCTCTACCAGCGAGAATTTATACCAGAGCTGCCTCTTTTTTTATGATGCCTTCATTATATTTGTCTTGTTAGATACAGTTTATATATTTATTTCATGAGTGAGGGGCCCACGCATTAGACAATTTAATGCATTTTACACAACATTCACATATTACTGCCCATGTTGAAACATTTCCCAAGGCTTGCCTGGGAAGGAGACCTTCACTCAGCTAGCAAACGGGGCTGTGAGCCCAGCAGTGCTCTGGGACCACTGCGGCAGCTTGGCCGCAGACCTGCTGGGGCAGCACCTCTCGGAAAGTGCCTACAGGGATGGTCTGCCCTGGTCTGCAGGAGCATCCTGCCCTGGAGATCCCACCCCAGCCCTCCCTGCTGGCTGCTGGAGAGCTTGCTGCCTGCTCCACTGTAAAATCCTCTCCCTAATGTTTGCTACTACTCTGCTAGAGATCAAGCTTTTCAGAAAGAAAAAGGTGCACCTGGTCTGTACAGCGCAGGTAACAGAAACCTGCACTTTTCTGCTGAACACCAGGCTCATGATTAATAATTAGGCCAGAGATAAACCATCCAGCACCTCTTCCCAGAAGCACACTGAGCTCTCAGCACATCCTCTTTACATATTTGCTCATTGCTGACTGCTCGGAGCAGACACCAGCATCCCTGCAAACTGGAACGCTAGGAAGAAAAATGGAGCCTGGGCTCAAGGGGCTGTAGAGATTGATTTACAAGGGAAGATTAAAAGAGCTAAATCTGTGCTGCTTGACTAAACAACAACTAATGGGGGAGGGCTGGATAGCAGACTACAGACATCTGAGGGGAGATGCCACAGGCCCAGACCACATCCCAGGGATGCTCTCTCCTGCCCAGCCTCCCCATTAGAGCGGGCAGGCTCAGGGAACACCATGCTCCCATGCAGGCTTGGGGACCCCTGCTGCCACCAGGCACGGCAGGTGAGCGAAGTTGGGCAGCCCTGGCATGGCGCAGCCCCATGCCGGCCCTGTGTTCAGAATGAAAAACAGACCCTGGGGAAGATGCACTGCACTGCACCCCACTGCACCTTCCCCCAAGCTCCCTCTGGCCCAGGGGCTGCCTGCAGCACTGCACCCCAGGAGCAGAGGGAATCCCCTGCCTGTGGCTTAGCTCCTCCGGCCAAGGACAAGAATGTCCACAGCAGCCAGGGCTGTCCAGAAGGTGGACAAAAGGCTGACCTGTTCAGTCTGTCAAACAGAAAAAATAGTTTCCTTGTCCTAAAAGAATACAACCAGGAATTTTACGAAGCCATTAATTACTTACAAATAATTAAATCAAAATTAAATGTGAAGAGAGGTGCACATTCCTTATTAAAAGCAATTAAACAGAAAGCACAGATACACAAATAAAAAAATGACTCTGGGGCTGGAAAAGAAAGAAAATCAAATAAAAACTAGCCCATAATAAAGGCACACTGTTTGCTCCAACTCATAAAGCCCGAGTTCATCAATTTTCTTTAAATATTAGCAACTTAATTAAATCTGCTTTTTTCCTTTTAATCCTCTCCTCTATCTAAAATAGATCTGTCCACATGCAGAAGTTTGTAACTAGTGCTGACCCCATAATTCTATTTAAAACACCCAAAGAAATCCACATCAAACAGACAGCAGCCTCAGGGGAAATTACAGTTCAGAAGAAGGATTAGCTAGAGAACCCAGATTTTATGGAAATGGTATCGGCCCTTCGAAAAGCACATGCAGGTGTGCAAGAGGCATCCACGGAGGGCAATCCCCAGCTACACCTCAGGGAGCCACGGGTCCCCCGTGCAGGAAGGCTCCCGGACCCACAGGCTGTGCCAGGAGGGCTGGCACACTGCCCTGGGAAGCCAGGGTTCACCCCAGCCCTGGTTGCCCCAGGTGGGCACCCCAGCTTCCCTCAGCCCCAGGGAAAAGCCCGGCCCCGGGTTGCTTTCAGCCCTCAGGAGCAATGTTCACAGGGAATGGTTTTCAGTGCAGTCTGGCTGTTTACTCTGAGCGGGATGGGTGATGCAGTGAATGATGTGGAAAGAGGCTGTAAAATGGGTTAGTTGTAGGCTCCTGGGTTCATTTTGGAGATGAGGCAGTTGCTAGGCTACCTCTGGAGTTTGACAGGGCCTGATGCTTTGAGTCACTTCCCAGGGGAGTTGTGAATTAGCTGTAACTGCATTGAGCATCGTGGCAGAGGAGTGTGGCTTTCGAGTGTCTGCTGAAATGGACACAAATCACCACTGAAATCCCAGTTGGCCCCTAGCCAAGAAGCCTGTTTTCAAGCCTCCTCCAGACTCATGATCAGACAGCCCTGCTGCATAAGCTCTTGGGCATTTTCCTTTGGGGAGAGCTCATGCCCCCACAGGGGCAGCTCTAGCTGGCTTGCAGCGCGCTCCTCTGGTCCCAACAGCTAGCACTGCCTTCATCAATATACAAATAACACATCCTCCCAACACATGGGAGACAGGGCAGCTTCTCCACAGCTCCCAGAAATGGACAAAGCCAGGCAACCCCAAGGCAAAATGCTCCTTTAGCCTCAGGACACCAGGAGTGGAGGGAGCAGAGGTCCATATCCAGCCTCCCCACACCCCAGGAGGTCACACACCAGGGAAGCAGCAAGTTCCTAAGGACCTGCCCAGCAAGGCACTGTTATCTACCAGCAGCGCCAGGTTTGCTGGCACTCCTCTCCATAGGGTGCACAAACAATGGCAAGAGCCAGGACAGCATGAATAGCCACCCCCTTACAGAGAAGGGAGACTGCCAGAGGGAGATCAGGGCTTTTCCAGCACGGGGAGACCAGCGTGCTCCAGTGACCGCTATCACACCTTCTCACAGCAGAGCACACTGGTTACAAGCCCAAAACCTCCTAGTGCCTCTCCCTGGAAGTTCATTGGTGCCACTGCCTGTGCAAAGCCCAGCGAGGGTCTGGCCCTGGGAGCAGCACAGTAACACAGTGCAGCTCCCTGCCGGCACCCAGGAGCGCCCGTGGTACAGGCCTGATGGGCATAGCTCCTGGCAAGCCCCAGGAAAGCTCTATCACCAGTGCTAGCCCTCAGGGTCCCTCCAAGCCCCGCACACCCACACCAAGCACCTTCCACACCACGCTGTGCAGGCCAGCCTGAGATAACATAAATCCTGCAACAATCTCACTCTGGCCACAAACAAGAGCAGGATTTCCACACCACAACTAGAGTGGGACATCTCCTCTGCCACCCCCAGCCTGCAGAGATAATTAGTTAGGAAACAGCCACTGTAGCCTGCAGGTCCCAACAGAGCACAGTCCTTCCAGGACCAGGAGGGAGCCACAGGGAGGGGCCACAAAACAAAATCCAGCACATTATCCCCATGCTGAAAGGGCTACAGGACCAGGGATGGACCATCTTCAGGAAGCTGGGGCTGCACCAATAGCAGCAACTGCTGGGGCAGGAAGGCCCTTGTTGCTACAGCAGCACTTTGGCTCCCAAGACACGGCAGGGACCAGCATGACCAGATGCCCACCCTGCCGGCCCAGCCCAGCCTGCACATCTGCTCCAGCCCAGCAGGTTCTCCCACAGAGATGGGGCTGAGCCTTCCCCACTGTCCCCACAACACCCAGAGCTGCACCCCTTCTTGCACCCACCCCAAACACCACGGGAACCCAGCACACAACTGGAAGAACATAGATGTGAATTTTGGTGTGCTCCTGCCCTAGAGTCTCTGGGAACACATTAACCTCACCACCCCCAGCAGGGACCGACCAGGCTCTTGCCATCCCAGTCCACAGAGTACTTCTCTAACCAGACCCCCATAAGCAACCATCATGCAGGCCCTTTCTCCCCTGCCAGGCTCAGCCATGCTGCCAGCATGCCTTGCTCTGCCACTGGCTTGGTCAGCCCCATGGAGACATAGAGTTACCTTACCTTCCCCACATACAGTGGCTCCGTGCCCGTGTACTCCTCCACCACAAAGAATTGATTCCAGACCCAGCCACGCTTCACTCGCCCGCCGGCCAGCAGCGCAGGGTCCCCTGGCTGCCCCAGGCCAGGGCCCTCCACTGCGGTGTGCATGGCCCAGGCCCCCAGCTCCTGGATGGCGCAGAACAGCAGCAGCATGGTCCATGAGAAGTCCTGCAGACCCTTCGCCATTGCACTCTAGGAGGCTGCATGAGCAGTAGCTTTTGGACAGGCAACTAGCATTCTTTAGGGAAGAGGAGGAGGAAAGTCCACACTAGCAATGTGGGGCTCACTGGTCAATGCAGAGCATCCCCATCCCTGCTGCATGCTGTGTCCTGCAGCCGGAGTGCTCCTGTCCAAGCAGGCTGGAGTCACATCTGTAACAACAGGTGTCCCGGACTGCCCGCTGCTAGCATGGGAGCAGTCAGTGCTGGTGCCTCGCAGGCTGCTCCTGGGTCTCCAGAGAAGCGTCTGGCAGCTGTCATTTGCCCCCAGGGAGCAAGCTGCACAGCTCTGTGCTCGGCTGCTGCTGGTCTTGCTCGGAAGCGGGGTCACACACAGCCTACTGCCCACCCCGCCAGCGGGCAGGGAGCTCCGCAGTGGTGTGCGGCACACGGGCACCTGTGACTGTCATCCACGGGAAGCGAAGGGAAGCTTTTCCATGTATGGTTTCACAGAGGAGTTAACAGGACGAGCTGCTGTGGCCAACGTCAGCCTGTCCTGTGGTGGCCCCAGACTACTGTACAAGGGGTCTGGCAACACAGGTGCCTGTGCTGGACATGCAGTTCACAAGCCCATTTGTAACTCCCATCTTCAGGGGGGTGACATCCCAGCATCTAGCAAAGGGTCCTTTGCCCAGCTGATGCCGGTCACTTCCATCCTCTGCTGGCTCACGCAGGGAGGTGCAGGGCAGCTGGCAGCATCCTCAGGAGCCTGGAAAAGGCCAAGGTGTCAGTGCTGGTGTGAGAGCTAGCCTCCATGCCCTCCCGTGCTGCCCCTGCAGCCTTGGTCAGTATCTCCCACCCTGCCCTGCCCCAGGTGCCCCACAGCAGAGCCCAGACCCACAGGTCCTGCTAGAGCAGGGACCCTGGAAGGGAAGGCAGCAAGCTGCAGAGCTCTCATCACTATGAGCATTTGCTCCAGCAGGGACTTGGAGACCAAGGAGCCCACTGTCGAGGGCACCTCCTCACCATTCTGTCCTGGTCACCGAAGGGACTGAGGTCTGCTGCAGGCAGGGGGTCATCACTGCCCACACTGGTGGAAGACATGTAGGCAGCACCCCCGGCACTGCACAGCTGCTACTGCCTCTGCACAGGGCCAGACCACACCAGTCCTGCATGCACAGCCAACGCTCATGCTGGGGGATGCCAGCACCTGAAAGTGGGAGGTGCTGGCTGTCCAGCCACTGCTGCTAATCTTCCTGGCATCTCACTTCTGCAGCCATGGGCTAGGAGAAAAGCATCTGTTCAAGGACTGGCCATCTGGCTGACTTTAAAGCTAACAGTTTAAGAAAGGGCTCTAGAGTAAGCTTCAAGCCACCCACAAGGCACTAAGGATAAAGACATGGGACCTGTGGCCAAGGGTAGATTGCATTCAGTGAGCACCTGGGGAGAAGAGGCCTGATCAGGAGATGGGGATGGGTATGCAGCATCCATCTCTCCCTGCACCAGCACCCTGAGCTTCCACCAGGGCTCTGCAACATCAGCCACAGCAAGAACTGCTCATGAAACATGCACATCTTCACCGGTTTGCAGAATTAATCTCCTGTCATCTGTTACTCTAAACAGGAGGGGGAAAGAGGATGAATGGAAAGGAGGACCATCCTGGACTAGCTGGCCATCTACTCCCCATAGAAGGGGGACTGGACCATAGTCCACACAGTCCCCTGCATGATTCTAAACAGACCTAGCAGTTCAGAGCAGGGGCAGCTAGCAAATATTTCCTTAACTCTTCCTTGCCCTTGCCATTCCCCTAGTGTGACCACACCAACAGGGCAGTTTCCCAAAGCATCCAGTGAGCTGCACTATCATTTCTGCATTTTCCTGCCTGGACAAACACTTACTGAGATACATGAAGCATTAGTGCCAGGCATCATTCTGCACTGCCTATTCATGGTTCACAAGTAGTGTGTCATGCAATGTGCACAAATTTATTCATACACAAGGGCTCGCACTCATATTCCATCCCATGCACAACTAAGAGTACTCATACACACTGGCACTCTCTTTTGTCCTCACTCATATTTGTGCATCATTTGGGTGTACACATGGGTTTTCCCCTCCATGTACACATGCTATATTCCATACACATATGCACATGTCAGCTGTCACATGTGCAAGCCCTGTGCGCTTCATGCTCCAAGGAGCACAGGGTCTCCACGCAGAAGCCATTCCTGCCACTGCTCCTGAAGGGCCAGCTACTCTTTTCAATCTGGTGAGAACCCCTATCATCAAACATCAAAATATTTAACATCGGAGACTATACCTAGGGGAGTGAGATGACCTGTAGATGGGTGACAGAGTTGTTCCTTCCCACTGTGAGAAGTCTCACAGGGTAAAGTAACTGCAGCCTTCATTGATCAAACACAGATATAAAGGTCCCCACTCTGGAGCAATGGAGCTGAGGCTGCCCCACCCACAGCAGACTTCAGAGCAAGACATTCACAATGACAATAACAGGACACTTACAAACCTGTTTTATCACACTTACATGGATATCTAGAAGGTACATATAACAAAATATAGTGCACCACTGCCACAAACAGCATCTCTCCAATTTCTCACATCTGGGAAATTTGTGGCTATTTTGGAGTAAGTTCCCCAGACAGTGAGAGATGTCAATAAACTGAATAGCACAAACTGTGCCAGAGCAAGAGCTCCAGGCCAGCACCCAGAGCAAACAGTAAGTGCAGGAAGAACACCCTATCCAGCATCTCTGCCCTTGCCACTCTGCAGCACTTTTGCAGGCAATGCCTCCAGATGTGTCCAAAGTCCAAGTACAAATGGGTTGTACCTGGTAAATGCAACTGCCAGAAAGAGAACTTAACAAATAGTCCATTTGTTAATGGACATTTGCACATGTTCAAGGACAGAGAGCAGTTCTGCAACAACTGAAGACCTCCTGAACACATGGGGAGGCTAGAAGAAAGCCAGTCCAATGGTGCAAATCTAGGCACTATGAGTAACATCAGCATCCAAGGGCCCCGAGCTGGCAGGAAGGCAGCACGTTGCCCTGGCTGTCTCCAGCACGCAGTGCTCGGGGCACACTGCTGGCAGACAGCATCAACACTGGCTCCATGGGGGCAGTAGGAGCCATCCTCATTCCCCTCATCACACCATTTCACACCTGAGTGGCAGCTGCAAGCTGCCAATTTCCTCCATGACCTGACAACTCAAGCCACATACTGGAGCGAGCCCCGTATGCACGCAAGGATGGCGCTGATACTCATTCAGAAACAGGCACTGTGCCTTTTCTTTCAGTCTTGTTAGAGTTACAGCATATAAATGGAAGTAGCTAAATGCTAAACAGTATCAATAAACCAGTCAAAGCAACAACTGAAATGCACACACTAAAGCAAGGCAGGGAAGAGGAAGCGAGGGCAAAAGATGCTGCAGTGGGTGAGCACAGCTCCAGCAGAGCTGCTCCCCGGCTGGAGGACAAGCTGGCCCTCAGTTCCCAAGGCAACTTGCTCAGCCCTGTTGCATCTGAGCACTCCACAGAGCAGCTACTGCCACGGAGAGGAGAGTCCCGCTGAGCATGCATGGGCTGGGTTACCGTTGCTGTGGGAACCACAACCTTGTGTTTAGAGTCTCAGCCATTATTCTGCTTTTTACATTTAACAGGCTTCTCATCTTACTGCTGCATCTGAACTAATGTGGTTTGCTGGTGGCTGTCTCACATGTCCAAAGTTCAGCTACACTCAGCTGAGCTGTTTGCATGCTCTTCCTATGGGTAGCAATGGAGGCATAACCCAATTTGCCTCGATGCACCTCTAAGACACTCAGGTCCCAGACTGCAAAGCCCATCTATACAGCCTGTTGTGAGCTCCAGCCTTTGGTACCCAGAGCCACCTAGAAACACTGATGCAGAGACAGAGCTGTGGCAAGGCTCATTGCCACAAACTGGATTCTTCTCCACCCATAAATTCTCAGCCTGTTTCTCTGCTGTCACAGCTTCAGGCCACAGCTAGGGTCAGTGTCATGTCTCTTCTCAGTGTGCACACCTTTCTTTCTGGCTGTCGCATCACAGACCTCTTCCAGAGGCAGCGGACCTGAGAGCCCCAAGTCCTGCTTGTGCCCTTGCAGCAGCCTGCACATGCTGCAGCAGCATTCCCAGTACCCCAGGGCTGCAAAGCACCACAGAAGGTCCCGTGCACAGGAACTAAGACTAGCACAACATTTATTTCCCCATGTTATTGAAGACCTTTCACCAACAGCTGGAAGTGCCACTTCTCTCTGCCACACGTGAGCAGCAGAGCCCATAAATAACAAGTGGAAGCTGCTGCTGTTGCACAGCCAGAACCAGCCCACAGCACAGCATCCCAAGCAGGCAGCAGCATGCAGGTGCACAGCACACATGCACTCACATGGCAGCGTGCCCAGGCACTTGCTGTGCCAGGCAGGCTTTCACGTATGCAATGAAGCACCAGACTCTTGCACCACCCTGGGCTCAGGGTGATGCCGTCTCTCCTGCTGCTCTGTCATCCCCACTTCCCAATTATCAGCACAACTCCCCCCCCTCCCCTCCCCACAAGAGCTTGTGCAGTTTGTCGGTGTGTATTTGGCACAACCATACTGTACATTATGTTGACAGTAGAAATTACATCCTGAGCTTATGTTTTACACCGTGCTCTGTCAGAACTCACCGCAGCCCAGTGACCAGGACAAATTGAATAGCATCCCGTCCGTGTCAATATTTATTTCATTTTACAAATGCAGGCTGATGCAGGGGAAAGCAGGCAGGGGGAGGGGGAAGGCACAGGCAGGCAACAGCACATAAAAATAGCACTGCCCAATACAAAACTGTACTATTGCCCAACACGGCTGCAGTCGCAGAGCCAGGGCAGTAGTGCCCCAGGAGCCCAGGGGGGAGTGATACCAACCAGAGGCCAGGTGAGTGTCCTGAGAGCTCATGCAGTGCTCCCTGTGCCTGCAGCTCTGTTGGAAGGACTGCCACACCAGTACTGTTCCTCTGAGACAAGCCCTTATAATCAGCAGAAAGCGCAGAGCTCCCCATCAGCTACGAAAGCTGCAACAGAGCGGAAGCAGAGCCCTCCCTCCTCGACTCCAGCTTGCTGCCTGAGCTGATGCAGGCCTGGATGCACTGCCTTGGCTCCTTAGCACCTCCCAGGAGAGTTGCATGCAGAGTTGCATGAACTGCCTGCAGGAGCATCAGGACCGCTCCATCTGTTTGGAATGGCCACAAAGATGCTACAAAAGCTGCCGGGGAGTAAAGCAAGAGTAAGGCACTCCTTGCGCCACCCGGGGGAAGCCAGAGCCACAGAATGAATACCAAGCACAAGACAGCTCCCTAAAGCTTGGGCCTTCTCCTGCTTTTCCATGGCATACCCACACCTTAAAGAACACAAGAAAATGGGGGCTGCAGCAGGGAGGTTTCTGGTCACAGACAATAGTTCAGTCCTGACTCCCATGGTCCTGGGCATGGCCCTCATTGCTCAGTTAGCCATCTGCAGAATTATTTCAAACTGGGAATATCAGTTACCCAGCTCCAGCCCCATTACCCAAAGAAAAGGAAGAAGCAGACAGCAGCACAGCAGGGATGGTCTCCAGGGAAGGGCTATCAGTTCCTTCCGCACATGTATGCAGAAGCCCAACCTCACAGCTGTAAACCGGCAGCTTGTGGACTCTCGTGCTGCTGGACAGTTGCTCCTCACACTGTGCTCTCCACTGGCTTCCCAAGGGCAAACCATGCAACGACAAAGGGGGACCAGGGAAGAGCTATGCTGTGCCTGCATCCCAAGGTCTGCCTTGTTAATCTGGAGCTGCTGTCTCTCACCGCAGTCATGAGGAAGCCACATTGGTTCAGCACTGTTGTGTCAGCTTTGGCACTGAGCATAGCTACTACATAGGGAGGGTGGAGAGAAGAGCACAGGAACATGCAAGAGGCAGGTTGGAGATAGATGCAGAGCACAGACACAGCCTTGTCAGCAGTTCACAGTGCTGCTTCCAACAGGTAGGACTACAGCATCTTTGGAGACAACCCACGGCAGGAGTTAGATGGACAAAAGCTCCTGCTAGGCTCCCTAGTGGGCAGCCAGACATGCCTTGCTGTTGGAGCAGCAAGAAGAGCACAACTTCACACCAGCATGTGTCCTTTCCCAAACATGCAAGTCTACCCGGAGACCCTCTTCAAATAGTGAGGCAGACCTCCAGCACCGACCAGGGCCCTCCGTTCCCTGCCCAGCACGTCATGACTCCAATGTGCCTTTACCTGAGAGCTCAGAGGGTGAGCCCAAAGGGCAGCTCTGTCATCTACTGCATGCAGCAATAACAGCAGAGACCAAGGAGCTCAGCACAGGGTCCAGCACCATCCACATGTGCCAGCTGTGTCAGCTGTAAGGGAACAGCTGAGGTCACATGCAAGCATAACAGCAGCTATGGGGACCACACTAGTGCCAGCTCAGAGTCTGCATCCACAGGGAGCCCCACCTGCCTCATGCCCGAGAACGTGGGCAGCATGACAGCCCAGCCTCAGACAGACCTTACTGGGAGACGGGGCAGCAAAAAGCCTGCAATTACTTCAACAGCAATTCTTCTCTAGTACTGCCTACAGTGCAGCACGCACTGTGTAACCACATCTCCTCTTGTTAAACAGAATTCAAATCCGCTTAATGCTCCCCTTTCTGGGAAAAGGAACAGGCTGGCTAGAGCATGCTTCCAGTATCTGTTGCATGGAGGCAATAGAAGCATGGCAAGGCTGCTGCAAAGCTTTAAGATGGTTCATAATCTCCAGGCCTAGGGCTAAGACATGAGCTCAGGCTCTCTGGAGCTCACTTTCTCTACTAGATATTGTAAGACAAGATGAGGCAAAGACTTTTTTTCTTTTACTAACTTCTTGAAATCTAGAGATGAGAGAGCAGGCAATCTTGCCAGACATAAGATACTATCAACTCCAGACTAGGCCACGCGGCACACATCACATGCAAGTGTCCAACATCCCACACACTGCCTCTGACAGTGCACCTCAGTACCACACCAACCCTGGACCACTGCACCATGACCAAGCACCCACCTATATCCCCATAACTTCCCACAGCTCCTTCCTAGCATCCAAGGCGCATTTTACAGTTACCCCTTTGGGATGGACAACGGAATAGTCAGGGCATCCAGCCCTCAGCCCTACAGGGAGTGCTCTGTAGATTTAAAGCACTAAGGACCAACACCACAACCTGGCTGCTGCTCCAATTCCCTCTGCACCACTGCAGTACCCACAGCCACCATAAACAAGTGTCTTTGGCTGGAATACATTAACATGCATTGCTAATTCTGTAAGGGACATCAGCACTGGTGAGAGTAAAGGTGTGGGATGCCCACTCACATCAAGATGGATTATGATCACAGCTGCTGCACTGCAAGTTCCCATTCCATTGCAGATCCCATCAGTGATGTGGCATTTAAGGCCCAATGTTCAGATAAAACAAAGCTGGACAATGTGTCATAATGCTGTGGTGCCACAGAGAGCCACTGCAAGCTCTGGAACCCCCATAGCATCCCTCTACTGAAATACATTCTGCAGAAGGCATACTCTAATTCAGTGTCCTTTCCAGAATCTCAATGCATTTCACCAATCAAGTGAGAGATGGCTAGAGATATTGATCTGGATGGCACATAGCATCACAGTGTGTACAAATGCTGGAGATAAGTGGCTGAGGGATTCAAAACTGTAGAGGCTTTTGAAAGAGGATATTTAAATTACTTTTATTTTTACTTATTCAGTAAAAGGCTTGTGTAACCACAGTTACTGGATGAACATATCCCAAGTGCAGGTCCAGACTGTGCAAAGCAATGTTTGATAGCAATCTGCCTTTCAGCAAGTCTTCAGCCTTGATACAGAGCACAGAAGACAGGCAGATAACGATAAAATCAAGTTTTCTCACTAATGTCACCCTAGCCTCAGCTTTGACAACAGGGCAGAAAGCCCATTATACTTAGTAAAAGTTTAGTCATGCTTGTTCTTGAAGTAGATCTCTGGGTTTCCTCTTTCTGTTTCCTTGGAATTAATCTCCCAGCAGAGGACTTCTTCCTCTGCTTTTCTTCTCAGATAAACTTGCACACAGTCCAGGTGAAGTTGTTTTTCCAGAAGAATTTCTACCTACACAATGCTCAGGACTGTATGACTAAACATCCATTTTCTCCCTTCTTTTTAAGTTGCTTTAAGTTTAATTATTGTCCCCTTTGATGCTGCCTTGAGAAATTCTGATAGAGTGCAGCAACTGTCAGAGCAGGAGCTATTCACAACCTTTTGACTTCTCATGTTCAGTCACTTTCTGCTATCAGACACACTGGGAGGAACAGTATTTGTTAAAGCTCTCGCACAAGCATTGTTTGGAAAAAAGTATTTTCAAAGTTCAGGGGCCTTTTCCCTCCAAAGCTTCTTTGGTCCAAGTTTCAAAGAAATTTAATTGCAAAGAAAATCTCAAAGTCTGCCTTAGGGAAGAGGGTTTTACAGCCATAACGGTCTCGCTCTGCAGCAATTCTTTTCCAAATATGGAATTTTCATGCCTTGTCTACGTGAATACAGTACTTTTAATTTGCCTTTAAAAACAATCTCTGAGAGCAGGTGGAAGCAAAGGCATCTTCCTGTGGCCCTGAATACACACGATTCCCTCTGTCCAGGCCTGGGAGAAACCACCTCCAAGCCAAGAAGGAACAGAAAGCACAGAGCCGCTCTGCACTTAACACATCTGCAGGCTGGAGCTCAGCTACGCACATCGGGCAGAGCAAGCTGCACCAGCAAGGCCAGCACATCTGCATGAATCCCCAGACAAGGAGCCGGCTGACCACAGCTCTCGGGAGGCTCTGACTAACCAGGCAGACCAACTGGCCTCCAGGACAAACTGCTGTCTCTGAGTCACAAGGAGGCAAGTCATATAGATGGGAGAAACCACAGTCCCAGAGAAGATTGCTGTCCACGTCCAGAGCCTAGGAACTGCTTGACCCAGAGACAGCAACCACTGCTCTGCTATGCCATTTGTGGCTTCCCCTTTCTGAATTTCACCCTCCGAGCCCTTCAGCACATCAGGTCCCTCCCTGCCATTCAGCACAGGGACTGCAAGTGCTTGTGCTACGCATCCATTAACCCCAGCTCTGCTAGCCCACGCCAGTCCCTCCTGCTCCCTGGGCATTCCCATTCCTCCCCTCAGGATCCTGCTTGCTGCAGTTATGCATACAACACTCAGCACAGCTTCAAAGGTGCAGTAGCAGAAGGTGTTTCCCTCGTGCTTCCCAGAGGGGAGGTTTCCCTAGCCCCACAAATCCCCTGTCAGCTCTAGAGGCAGAAGCCTCTGACACCCAAGTGACAACACAGCACCAGCAGGCACTGGCCTCTTCATCCCTCTCTGCTGATTCGATGCAGTGCTAAAGCCTGGGTATCCAGCAGCTCAGGGTATACCTATCAGCACTGGCACAGCTGGACACACAGACACTGGCACAGAACAAAACACCTGCAGTGCAAACTCCTGCTGCCACCCCACCAAACCCCATGCATCAGGAGTGCTGGCATCTCTGATGCAATGGGGGAGAGAAGGCTGATTCCAAGGGATGATTCAAGGGATCGCAGGCAAGTCACTTTTTCCTGTGAACCTGGCAAACTGCCTGAAGTGCTAGCAAAAAAAGCAAAACAAAGCACTTGAGCGCTCAGATCTGACATGGCATGGCAAGTCTTTCCTTTGCATAGCAAAGTTGTATGCTGCTAAGCACTGTGCATGCTAGGACCCACCAATTGCTTCAGCAGAGAAAGGAAACGTGACATATCTGTCCACTTCTCAAAAGCTTGTGAACAGAATCATTAGTAGAGGCAGAAGAATCGGAAGAATCAGAGGGGGGAGACACAAAAAAGCCAACTAAAAAAAGAGAAGCCCCATTGCCACAAGCCCAAATCTGATATAAAAACTGAAAGGGAAAAAACAAGCAATGAGTTCAGTCATGACCTGGCAGAAAATTACAAGGGACCCCATGTAGGAAGCAAAATCCAGAAATTACAGGAGATTATCTTAGTCAAGGCTATTGCAAGAAACTTCTGAAGAACTGGACTGAGCCAGGGGACTGGCCAAACAGCAACTGAAAGTCTGTGACAAACTGGCATTAACACCCAGGTGAAGCTGAAAGAGAGCATGTGAAGGAGACCCTATTTCTAGCTGGGCAGAAGGACAATGTGACATTGCTGCTCCTCCAATGCCTGCCTACCCACTGCCTGCAGCAATGGACATTGACTCAGCCACCATGCTTCCTGCACATCCTTGCTCTAGGCTTGGCACCACTGGCAGAGAGAACATCAGAGATGCTTTGCCCCCACAGGCCAAGGGTGAGTGGTGCTGGTTATGGGGAAGATGCCTGTGACCATGGCAGCATCTCTACTGGGGTGGAGCTCAGAGCAGGTCTTTAATTTTAGGATCTGCATAGATAGCCGCATCTGAAAGTCATCCCCTTACAAATGCCCCGTACAGAGTCAGAAGTTGCATTCCCAACAGCCTCGCATCTTTTACACCCCACCACCTCATGAGGAGCCAGAAATGCTCCCATACAGTAGGGTAGAGAACCCCCACAAGCCTCCACCACCAGACCTGATTGCTGTGGCACAGCCCAAGGACACACAGGAACCACCATCAGTCCTCTCCTTGCCCCCTGCTGCCACTTCTTTGGGCCCTGGAGGCCAGCAGAAGTGACAAGAAAGGAAAGGCACGAGCACCTGACTACCCAAAACAGGGAGAATGGAATCAAGGCTGATAGCCCAGGCAAGTGGGCATCTGGATAAGAGTTAAAGGACAGATTAAAATAAAAAAAAAAATCACAAAATGGAATTCTTACACTTTGACAAATGTGGAGGGAATTGGGTTCTTTTAAGCAAATGTTTGGCAGATGCATGAATTATTTATCATTCAATATTGTCTGATTAAATGGAAAATTGAAGATGTTCACAGCTTTCTTGTCTGCAACTTTCCACCTCTACTGAAAGTCTCCCCAAATTCCTACAGAGAATAACAAGCGGGTATGACACTGAGCCAGAAGGGTTCAAAGAAACTTCCTTCAATTTGCCGCTCAGGGTTCAAGGTCAGGCTCAGACTCAATCCTCTGGTTAAACAAATACTATGGCAGGCACATGTTGCTTTCAGGAAGGTCTCACTGCTGCTCACTCTTCTGCACTATACATTTTAATCCTCTTGGCAATTTTGTCCCTGGAAATCTCTCGGTCCTCATGATAGGAGACATGTGACCCCTCTTTACAGAACACATGAGACCAAGGAAGTCTTCTCCTGTGGCAGCACACTGTCATTTTGAGACTAAGACCAAGTCAGCACAGGAGCACCCACACTGAAGTGGGGAGGTCACGAGGGAGGACAAGAGAGCAGTGAAAAGCAGGACAAGACTTTGGAGAGTTGCACCACAGGTCTCACACCTGCAGCTTTAGCAGTACTTTTTTCCAGTGTAACAGGACGATCAAGTTGTGCACAGCCAGATTAGAAAAAGGCACCAACTTTCTCTTGCAGATACCTTAGGCTGAAAGCAGTCTGAAGAGTCAAGTGGCTTTCTCAGCACCTCAGGACAAGGTCTGCACAATAAACAGCTGTCAGAAAGGTGGAAGAATGAGAGTAATTAGTCTCTTTAATGCCAATTTCAGCCTGATCTTTCACACTTAAGAAAACTGCTATAATGATTTCCTTATTTTCAGAGGAGCTCATTAAATAAGCAGTAGAAACAAGATAGTATAACACATAAGAAAACTATTTCTGCAACAATATCCTGCCAAAATCCACTGCTTTGCATCTGCACTCCTCAGCCACCCAGGCTACCAGACTTGCCCCGGTAGCACCTGTGCGGCAGCCAGAGCACCGTGCCAGCACACGTCACTCCCAAATGCAGTCATCACCATCAACCACCACCACCTGAGCAATACTGTCCTGCCTAAACACAGGCTTTTCTGGCACATGGAAGAAGAGGCTCCAGCTCCAAACCTTCCCACTCTCCAGCAATTCCTGAGCAAACACACTGGGGAGAAAAGAAGGAATCTTGGTACCACAGAAATTCAGGAACCTGAAGCTGAATGTTGCACAGCCTCATCCCCCAAACAGGAAGCAAATATGCCTTGCTAAGATACAGCCTTGCTCAGAAAAATCCACCACAGTTGGCAGAAATCCCTGGTAGCTGAGTCTTCTACACAGATAGCACATTTTCGCCAAGTCTATTTTAAACTCTGTGTCTCCAAGAGGAGCACAGCAAGAACTGAGCCACCGCACACCCCTTGGGGCTGCCCCAGGTGATCAGTGCCGTGCTACGTCCCTCAGGCTGCACTTTGAGCAGAAACAGGCAGGTGTTCTTGAGAAAGGGCACCAGAGCTACACAGACCCAAAAGGGCCTCTGGATGGTCACCCAGGTAGAGACTCTTTCAAAGCAAAGCCAACCTTCCCCTCACAAAGCACAACCAGGAGGAATTTGACCCTCTTGCTGCACCAGGGACCTACTACACACTAGAAGAGATGGGCCACGTCTCTAATCCTCACAGTACACCGTTCACCAGTGAGCTGTAGATAAAGGCTTTCTCCAGCCTATAACAGACTAAAAGATTGCAACCTCCTTGTAGGCAACTTGCAGACAACAGCAATAGGCTAAATTTTGCATTTGATCATTAATGATAGAGGCATTATTTATTTGGAATCATTTGCTTCATTCTACTAATTATATCACCACTACTGGCTTCTGATGATGCACAGCACTTGGAGTCGTGTCCCAGGAGTCAGACCCTGTCCAGAGCAACACAAACCACAACTGCCAGCACCACAGCTCGGCAGCATAAGTGCTATTTTACTTCCCCAGGAAAAACAGGCAGGTTTTGCCAAAAGCTGCTCACTGCCTTGCAGATACCACAAAGTCACGTATACTCTGGATGGCCAACATTTGGCACTCCTCCTGCACACTGTCAGATGTCCGGAGGGAGCTGTTGAAACCAACTATTGTCCCCCAAGGGCTTGCTTGGCAGATTCAGAAGAGGCTGGCACAGCTCTCTTGCATTCCTCCCACCCCAAGCCCTTCTTGCACACGCAACCCAACCTCCCTGCTGCAGCAAGAGGCAAACATCACGAGTTTGTGCCAAATCTGTCAGCCAGGTCAGTGCTGGCCCCAGGACTCATGGCCCCACCAAGCAGTCTTCACTGATGCTGCCAGGGTGAATAGCCCAGTGAAGAGAATGCGCATGGAAACTGGCCTCCCCCCAAAGCAGAGTGGCCCCTTCTCCCCCTCCTTGCCACAGCCCTGAACAGTTCATCTCCACCCCTCCAGGCACACAGCTGAGGGCAGAGGTGCCCCAATACCACAGCTATGCAAGCAAAAATCAAGCAACGGACAGAATAAGGCAGAAAGCCCTTTCCCCAGAGGGACCAGTCCCTCAGGAACGGAGTTGAGTTAGGATGGGAACCCTTGGAGACAAGGACAGGAAGACTGTCTCCCTCAGGGCTCTGTGTGGCAGAACAGCTACACATGGCCACACTACAGACAAAACTTCACTTGAATGCAAAACCAGAAGCTTTTAGCATCCCGTCTGGTAGAATCAAATTTTTGTATCCTTCCATGCCCAGTAAATTCTGTTCACAAAGAACAAGAAAAAAGGAAGTAAAAGCCTTAATAAATGCTGGAAGAGCAGGGAGCTCACACAAACTCCCTGCCCAACGTAGCTCCTGGATAATCTAGGCAATAGTTTATTTTTCTCTCCAGTATCATTTTCCCAGCTTGATCTCTGCTGTCGCAGTATGATGGTTTCACCCCATTAGCCTTGCTTAAAAAAGTGATCCCAGGACTGTGAGTGTTATTGCCCACATAAATCAGGAGGCTTTGAATACGGAGCACCTTTAAATAAACAGCTGATGGAAGTGAAGTTCCGGGATCATTATTAATAGCTTTTCATTTCTGTGTCCGCTGTGCTGTGACATTCTTTCCCAGCAGAAAGCCTCCGCTTCCTATCCCCAGTACATCTGATCCCATGAGTCCTCCAGTCAGAATGAATGACTGTACCTTTGTGTTAATTGCATAGCCCATTCCACAAACTGAATACTAATATTAACTAGCAAGAGGAGGAGAGTTTGCAGACCAGAGTGATGGGACAGTTTGAAGAGAGGCACGCCACCCCCACTGCCTTCCCCTGTGCACAGAGGTGAGGAGTGCTGGTCCTCTTGCCTCCCCTTAAGGAAGGGCAGATCCTGGCTCTTCCAACACACACCAGTAAATGCTAGAACGCGCGACAAGGCCCTGCTCCATTTCTGTCCTGTCTGCCCAGGGAGTGTGCCCTGTACTGGCCAGACAGACCCAGGCTTTCCCTACTCTGCCAGCTCCATCACACTTCTCACATACCCGCTGCAAGCAGAATGATGCCTGCCACTCTCCACACTGCAAATGACTCCTGGCTGAGTCCAAAGGGACACAGACCCTTGGAGAGGCAGCCATCACAGAGCAGCCTTGTCAGTACTTATAGGTGCTGTTCAAAGACTTTATCTGGCCAGATCCAGTTTATTTTTCACTAGCATGCCTTGTCAAGGGAGGACTTACTCTCCTCCTTCACCTTCAGCTATTAGGGGCTCTCCTGAGCGCTGCAGGCAGGTGCACACTAGCCCAGAGCAGGTGAGAGCTCTAAATGCCATGGGCAGATCTAAGGGCAGCAACAGCTAACACTGGAGAAAGGCACATCACCCATTCCCCTCCCCAGGGGTGATGAGCCTGGGATAGAACTAGATATCTCATCAAGAGGGACCTTGACCACCTGCTCTGGGAGCCCCCTGTATTGCTGTCTGCTGCCAGCACTGACATACAGGTGCTCCCAGTCTGGATTCCCAAAATGCTCATGCCTAGGACCCAGGCAGAGTTCCCAATGCTGCTGCTGTGTCAGCAAATTACATCATCCCCCAGGCTAGTGTCTTTTCTGAGCCACAAAGTTTCTCCTTTGTGCAGATACATCAGGAAAGGCCCTGCAAAGCCCAAAAGAGGAAGACATGGTCCTGCTGGCAGCCAGTCCCGATACAGCCACCAATGTAAGTGCAAGCAAAAAGGCTCCACAGTGGCCAACAGTGCCCAAGGAGAGGCTGGCACGGACTTTACAGCCTCCCTGCTCTTTCTGCTCTTTACTGCATAGAGACAAGAACTGCGGGTCCTCCTGCTACACCCCATCCCCAGTTTCATTTTACTGTTCTTGACTAATGACACCACATACAGGTTGTGCTGCTCAAAAGAGAATACACAGGGTAAGCAAATATGCCAAAAGGGCCTGTTGCTTCAGTGACCTTTGTTGTGTATAAATCAAAAGGGCTGCAGACAGCAGCAAACTCCAGGAACAGGTGATGGCTTTTGGTTTTACTGCCTGCTGCTTGCTCTTTCCCAATTCCAGTTCTCAGCAAGGAGATTCAGGACACAAGCACCGACACAGGCATAACAAAAGGTTCACCTATGAGAGCACCAAAGTGGAAGCAAGCATCAGAAAACTGTGGAGTGTGGCTGAACAAAGCTGAGAGACCACTGCAGACAGGATGCACATTTCTTGGAGGACTTTAAGAGGAAAAAAATTAAAGTGTTAAATCTGTCTCCTGATTTCAGGGTCCTTCCCGAGCTAGAGTTTGAGTCATTGATATCATGATGCTAGCACAGCAGAGCCATGTCGTTTTGACAAATCAACAAGAACACCCTAGGTTTCTGGATATCATCCTGCAAGCCAGATACAGTACTAGCCTTCCCTCTGCAAGAAACTCTGACCACTTTGTCAGGTGGAAAAAAAAAAGAATTTTATTCCTCCCCCACCCCCTCCAGCATTGTATTTGCAGACTGTGGACCAGCATCCAGCAGTCATGTAGGACCTTCAAGTAAAGGAAATGTAGTGGGCACCACATATGCAAAACAAGACAGCCTCAGTGTGTCACTAGAAACGTTGCTTTCCAGCCACCAGACTTCAAGATCCCATTGAAGCATCAGCTCTCAGCAGAGGCCAAATGTGCAAATTGCAGTTGAAAAGGAGAACATTCCTGAAAGCTCAAAGCACGTGAACACAGCAGACTAGAACAGAATCGGCAAGTAGCTTCACTTTAATGTCACTACCAAACCAATAGCACAATGAGGAAGGACAAACTGGGAGCTCTGGGAACAATTCCTCTGCTCAGCACAAGTGATAAAGGGAGATTAGTTGGCCAATTCCTCAATCAGGCATAAGGGTTCAGGGCTTTGGTGTAAAACTCTATCAAACAAGACTGGCATCTTCACGTCTGACATTCCAGGATGGACACAGGACACAGCGTGGGGTTTTGTACAGGTCATATTTCACAGTCAGGCCCTTTGCCTCTGCCACTCCTGGCAATAGTGAGACTATGAGAATCTTCTCTCTCCAGCACACAGGCTTTGAAGGGTCTTTCCTGATGTATCTGCACAAAGCAGGGACCTTGGGGTCTTGTATGTAGGTGCTAATGTTATTATCAAAAGGAATAAAGAGGGACATGGTGAAGTAAGAGGCAGCAAAGCAGCCCAGGGAACAAAGGGAGAAACAGCAAGAGAGATACTACAGTAACAACAGGGAAGACAGAAAAGCAAATGGACAAAGTGCATGTGAAAGAATAGAGCCAAGAAGAGATATGCATACATGTGAGCAAGTAGGATCATGCTAGAACACGTGAGTATGCATGCACGCAGGAGGGGGCACAAAAACCCACGTGGGCAGGTGCAGTCATTTGCAGCTCTGAGTCCTTCAGACCCACTGCACATTTGCAGCCTTGCACTGCTTCAGCAAGGGGCCTCCCCTAGAATGCCCCCGTGCACATGCAGGACTCCTGTGACCTAATTCACTCCATCCAGCACACAGCCCAACAGCCACTCGGTACTGGTGATAAGGAAATATCTTCACAACCAAAAAAATGGAAAGAAGCTGGCTCCGAGTACCCTCACCAGGAGTGTCCACCCTTTCCCCAAAGCAGTTCCATGCTTGAGAGGGGGAGAACTGGCAGCATACACATACACAGTCACAATCCCACTTTCCCACATGCAAATATGGCTTTCTGTGGCTTTGTCATCCTCACATGCTTTGTCCATTTGCATCCTGCTCTCTCTATCATTACATTGCAGATCCTTGCTGTCTCTCCCCTTATTCCCCGGGCTGTTTCACTTCCTCCTCCCTCTCCACACTCCTCTTTAGCTTGTTCAATGACAATCACGTTAGAACTCAGGCACATAGCCCCAAAGTCCCTAGTGTGTGCTGAAGCAGAGCCCACCATCCCCAACCCAAGCAGCCAGATGCAAAAGTGCTGAAGTCCTGAATTGCGCAGGCACCTTTACTCCAGCCATGCTGTGCTATTCCCCTGCATGCTGCCACACCAGTCTCCAGGCCCTCATCACTCCTAACACCATGGGAGGTAAACATTGGACTGGCTGAAGCCAACTAGGCTGCAGTCAACTGGGAGCACTGCAATGCAGACAAACGTGCTCCTTCGTGTCCTCCCCTCCAAATAACCACCCTTCTCAGGCTGCTGGGCTGGCAGCAGCCTCAGGCAGAGTTTGGGCACCCAAAGCCAAGTGGCATCCAGCCAAAAAGCCATTCTCTCCCATGTTGGAGTTGGAGCTGTACACATCTCTTGCCACCCACCTCTCCCATCAGACCTCACAGTGAATTGACACCAAAACTCACACCTGAACATGCAGTCACTGTGATTCAAAAACAGAATAACAAGACACAGCTGCCCTGAGCAGAGCTGATACCAAACTTTTGAGAGGTTCAGGACTGAGCCAGACACAAGCTCTGCATCTGTTCAGTCCTCAGCCCCCTGTGGCAGGGTGCACGAAAAGCATTAGCTCATGAGACAGCTTTCCTCATCTTGGTGCACAGAGACACAGATAGACCTGACACACAAAACCAAGTAAAACAAACTTATCAAACACTTCAAGCACCAGCTAGAAAAGGAGAAAGAAAAACTGTCATTATTATTTCTAAATATACTTGGGAGGCACCAGATAGCACAGTGATGGACTAGATATAAAAAAGAGAGAGATGAGTCTCAGTACCAGCCTTTGATCACTCACAAGGGAAATGCACGTGCCGCCTTGTGGAAGCCAGGACCAGACACTGCGTCCTACCTCTGCCTAAGCCCAGATCAGCTGTGGTTTAAAGAAAAGGCCTTCCAGCCTGGTGCTTCACAGTCACTCCCTCTCATTTCTGTTTCACAGCAGACAGCTTTTCACAGCCAGGACAGTGCTGGGTATAAGCAACGGACTCAGCTGCAGGATTTTCTGGTTCTGGGACAGTCTAAGGTTTGAAAAAGGCCTCCCTAGAAGCACCAAACCTGACTGAAGCCTCTGCCCAGGAAGTGAAGGGAGATATTCAGCAGCAGCCACAGCCCCCTGAGAGTGGTCACAGTCAGGTCCTGTCCTGTCAGCTCCACCACTGTGATGGACTGAGGCTCATTTACACCAGCTGAGCTAGCAGCTCACTGCACATGAGGCTTGCTTTCCAGCACTCAGTTGTCTCTCCAGCTTCTCACAACAGAAAGTATGCCTGGCAGCATTGCAGGCACTGGCATGCCTCTGCCCAGGACAGTTTGAGAGTGCCTTTGCCATCAGATCCCCAGGGCAGAGGCCTTATATCCCACTGCACTCCCCAGGTCTAACAAGGGCTCTTTTGCAAAGGGCACCAGGCACTTTCCTACAGTGCAGGCACCTCAAAGGGGCATGCAATAAAAGGTGTTTAACAGTCCCTGTACTGGGTCTGGCTGGGATGGAGTTAATTTGCTTCATAGCAGCTCATATGGTGTTGTGTTTTGCTTTGTGACCAAACCAACGCTGATAACATATTAATGTTTTAGCTATTGCTGAACAGTGATTGCAGAGCATCAAGGCCTTCTCTGTTTCTCACTCTGCCTGCCTGCCCACCCAACACCCCCCCCCCCCCCCTGTAAATAGACTGGGGGTGCACAAGAGGTTGGGAGGGGACACAACCAGGCAGTTAACCCAAACTAACCAAAGAGATATCCCATGCCATCTAACATCATGCTCAGGAATAAAAAGAGAGCAGGGAGCTCAGGGAGTTAGCCACCCTTTGCTCAGGAACTGGCTGGGCATCAATCTACCCATGGAAGGTGGTGAGTGTTTGCCTTTGCATACCTTGTTTTGTTTTCTTTCTCTCTTCTTCCACTTCTTCACTTACTAAGCCATCTTCATCTCAACCCACAAAGTTTTCTTGCTTTTACTCTTCCTTTCCTCTTCGCTTGTACCACTTGGAAGTGGGGGAGGGAGCAAGCAAGCGGCTGTGTGGTGCTTAACTGCTTATAGGGGTTAACCCACAATAGTCCCAAAACACTCGGCAGCACCACTGCTGGCCATGTTCACTGCCAGAACAGAGCAAGTCAGACTGATCCTGTTCTGAATGCATTAACCAGAAAGCAGCAGCCATGGCACAGTGAGAAGCTGCCACTCTCCTTGCACAATGCTTTGAGCCTCTCAGTCCTGTGATGTGAGCTCACATTTCCTCTCCTGGAGCAGCCCAGCACCACCAGCTCATCTGGCTGCCATCACCTCCCAGTGAAGCACCCCCCCACCCATCTCTAATTCACCAAAGCATGTCAGCAGTCTAGGTGCCAAACCAATTCAAGCCTGAACTGATGTTTCCAGCATCCTTCCCATCCAGACATGAGTCTCCCATTGCATGAAAATGTAAACAGCTTTTTCAGACAAAGTCCATAAATGCTCACCTGTGATTGCTACTCCAGCTAGGGAAGGTTCAGTGCTTGCATTTCACTTCATGCCTCCATCGCCTTGTGGTACCAAGGAAGGGAGCAGCATCATATGCCGAGACAACAGTCAGTCCTCTAGGCAGGACTAATGATGTCACACTCCACAACCCTAGCTCCAGCTCACAAGCTCTTGCCTGCCTTAGCTAATCCATTGCCAAGTCCTGGGCAAGGCAAAGCAAGACCATGTCTGCATCTGCAGGGTCAGCCACAGTCCCTCGTCACTCATCCCACAGTCTGTGGAGGCTCACAGTCGCAGCCCTGGTCCGTTGCATGCCTGTGGCTCGCCCGCTGCCCACACAGCCAACTGACCAAGGTGTTGGCATCTAGCACCGCCATACCTGCCATGGAGGCTGTTCATGTCTCACAGCCACCAGAAGCTGGACCAGATCAAACCCACCCAAGGGTGCACTTGAGAGATGAACTTGAGTGGCAACACAGAGAGGAGGGATTTGGGAAGGACATGGTCACTTCTCAGCCTCAGTGAGGCTAGCTGAGCCATTGCCCAGTGGAGCATCCTGCTTCTAATCTCATCGCTTACAGCACCTGTCAAATTAATTCGTTAATTGTCATCTCAGGCTGTGCATATGAAACGAGGATGCATGGCTCCCTCTGCCGGCACATGGCCCGAGGAGGAGCCCCACGTCCTCTCCTCCAAAAGTCAGGGAAAAGCCAGACCACTGCCTGCTTGCTGCTAGCCTGCAGCTGCTTCAGGCACTAAGGGCTCGGGGCCAGGCCCTGAGGGCCAGCCGAGCCACGCACCAGCTGGCGGGCACAGCTGACCTCGCACCTCAGCAGTGGGCACCGCCACAGCCAGTCCAAGATCTGGCATGGGAAGATTCCCCATCTCCTGCGTTGCGGTGCAGGTCAGGATGCCCGGCGAAGGTGCACCCTACCTTTGGACAGTATTACTGGAGCAGAAGTTTTATTGCAAAAAATATCATGCCATTGGGGAACAGCTCAGGAGGGCTGTAGCAAGCGAGTGTTCAGCTGACTTTTAAAAGTTTAAGCAGGGATGTAATTTCTTAAGGACTCTGCTGATGCTCAGCTATTCCTACCTGCCTGCTATCAAAAGGTTCAGCTGTATTTCATAAGTGGGAAGGCAGCCAAGCTCAGAAAGCTGGTGAAGCCCAGCTCCTGAAGGAACCCCTCACCTGTACAACCTCAGCCTTCTAGACTCCAGTGACAGGGGAAACAATTTCCTCTCCCACACATGCACCACACTGTCACCAACAGCCACGTGCCTTGTCAGGGCTGTAAAAACAGGTGAAAAAAACATGTTTTCACACTGTTAAAAAAATGGAATACTGAAAATCCAGAAGGATGCAAGGCCAAGGGTAACTCTGGAGTTTGGTACCAGGTGGGGGAGGACAACACAATGTCCTGTCCCAGGTTAACAAGCTCATTTGCTCACTTTTAGTATGTGCCCATCTCAAACTGCTCCCCTCTAGAGAGGGTGACTAGGTGCTGGTAGTGGAGAGGAGGAGGTGCTCTGAGCTTAGGAGCCACTTTTAATGCCAGGGATTACTGGAGAAACAGCATTTTGGGGATTTGGGATTCTGGGAAGCAGCTGCCATAGGAGCAGAGGAAGATAATCCCAGTGTGACAGACAGAGATGCAAGGAAGCAGGACTGGAGAAGAGAGTGCAGCATCCCCAGGCACACACAGAAGCTACTGTCTTGCACAGGGCATCCTGCACAGGGAAACAGCCATCCCACAGCAGAAAGAGGCTGCCAGAACAAGGGCCTGGCCCAGGGCTCCCAACACCCTTCTGTCCTGGGATGGCCAGACCATGAGGGTTTCTAAGCCTCTGGAGCAGTCAAACCTTTATCTGTCCTTCCTGACTCTGGCCCATGTGGGGATTCGGACCCAGAGGAGCAATCTGCCCCACAGCCTGCAATCAGGAAGCCCAGGCTCCCTGGCCCACTTGCAGCCTCCAAGCAACCTGCAAGTGAACAGCCAGCAAAGGGAATTCAGGCTCTGCCAGGGAAGGCAGCAGGGGGGCGCTGAGACAAGCAGACCCAGGACAGGGCCTGGGGGTAGAGGATACATGCCCCAGGGGACCCAACTCTAGTGCCTCTCAGGTGGGCATGGGGCCTCAGACCCCCCCCATAAGCTGGGGTCTGCCTGCACACAGCTCCTGAGTGCCAAACCATGGGGAAGAGCAGCAGTGGTCAAGAAAGAGGATCAAAGACAGATGGGTGTTACCTGCAGAGGCTGTGCTGAGTTCCCAGGTGCTGCTGTGCACAGCACTGGGGGACAAGGCTTCCCTGGCTGCCCTCACAAGCTTGTAGCTGCAGCGCATAGGAAGGGCTGCATGCTGTAAGGCATTGGATACAGCTCATCTGCAAGAATGAGCTCTCTCCTGCCAGACCAGGATCAGGACCATATCACACACTCCTGCTCTGACTCTGTTTTGCAATCAAAACCTCAGGGAAACACTAGCTTACCAAAGCAGTGTTTAAGTCCTGTGCTTGCTCCCACAGCTGCTGTTTCCAAGTGTCTCACATCCTTCCTCTGCTGAGCGTACACACCTTTCCCCATCCACATGCGTACCACTACCTGCCTGTGGCTACATTCACACATAAGCTTCTGCTGAAAGGAGTTCAAAGCTGTCGAGGCTCTATTTATTGCCCAAGATGTTTCTATGGCGACTCCCTTCACATCCCATCATTGGCTGCAGAAAACTTCTGACCATCAACAGCTTCAGGTGAATTGAGGACCTCAAGCTTCAAGTCACCTGCAGTTGTTAATGCCACCAGCTACAGTTAATTAGGAAGAGATTAACAAAAACCCACCTGAAGTGGCAATGGTGAGTGAGGCAATGTCAGCAAGTAAAAAGGAGTGATCCCATATCTCCTTTACCTTGGTGTTCTCTGGAGTAGTGTAGCAGGGAGAAGCAACAAAGAGGGGTAGGGAATATCTGCAAAAGGTTGCTGGGCAAACAGTTCTGCTTTCATGATTCCCTGGAAGGACTTCCTAATCAGCAAGGTTCACACAGCTGCTGTAGCCAGAGCACAGGACCACTTCACCCTATGCAGTGGCTGGCCCTGACACGCTGCTTCCCAAACCAGGGGCAGGATGCTCTCAGCTCTGCTTGGTAAGCATCTGGCTAAATGATTCTACAGGGCAGCTGCAGATCCGTGGCTGTTGCCGACAAGCACGAGGCCCAGCATCACCTCCATCGCACCCACAGCTTCCATCATCAGCCAGTCAGGGTCAAATTCAGCACAGGCAACAGCAGTGACAGAGTATGTGAAACAGGCAAGGTTGCTCTCCATTTGTGGAGAAGACCCTGCACACAACAGTTTGATAGCTGTTTTTATAGGCACTTTGTCCAGAGTCTCAGTCCTGCAGTGTGTGAGCTAAGGCATAGCTCTCACAAGAGAACTGAAATTAGGAAGTGTAGCACTGAGTGGACTCAAAACTGAATGAGCTCTGTTGGGCTTATTTTTCCAGGCTCATTGATGGCACTGCCAGAGCCAGAGTGAGGGGCAAGGAAGTGAGTAAAAGCAGAGCAGCAGAATGGGGCACAGCACACAGAGAGAAGGCGAGTGCAGATTTCTCACAGACAAGAGGAGCAGGGTAGGACTGGGAATCCAGAGAAGTGCTGCCATTTGCTGAAAAAATGGCATTAGATTGCAATAAATATTATAACCTTCACTTGTGTTTAGTGAGCTATCCTGAGATGGGGCACCCAGCAGAAAGGAGACACTTTCTGCAAAGCACCTTGATTTTCAGCACTGCTTGTAGGTTTAGCAGCAGTGAACAATCCAGTCCAAACACAGCCCTTGGGCTGGCTGCCTTTCCTATGCCCAAGGGCACAACTACCCCCGCTCTCAAGAAGAACAATGTGGGGGCCTCAGCTTAGCAGGGTCTGTCCTCCACCTTTTGTTCAAAGAGGCATTACAGGACCTCTGGGGAGAACTGCCTGACAGCACCAGGGCTGCCTCTGTCTCCAGCTGGTACCAGTGCACACACTCACCACCACTGCGCACCAGTGCGTGCACTCACTCACCACCACACTGCTTCCCCATGCTGGAGCAGGGGCAGCAGGGCACCAGCAGAGAGGCTGGGTCAGCTCAGCGAGGAGGCGGCAGAACAGGCACTCTGAAACCCGAAGTTTGAAGATAAAAGCCGTGCCCAGCCCACTGAGGCACAGGCAGCCCCAGATCAACCCTGTGAATAGTCTCTCCTCATGCTCCCACTTCCTACTAGTGTTGCGTATCCCCATTTGCCTTATGTGCACCAGGTAATGTTAACAGCAAAGGGAGCTCTGCAGCTGCAGTGGGCTCCACACCTGGCTGCCACCTACCACATGCCAATGTCCCACAGGCTCTCACAGGAAAAAAGAGAAGGTGCCATAACGCCGTCAAAGAGCCGGAGACATCCATTTGCAGGGAGAACTGAAACCACATTGCAAGAGGATCTGAGGAACAGCATCACCAAGAAGAAAGCGCACAGCTTCCATAGGAAAAGAAAGAACCTACACCCTCTGCAAGCATCCCGGCCAGCCTTGTGGAATTAGGGAAGGCACAGATTGCTGAAAAAGACGTCCACTTTTGCTACCCAGACATTGCAGTGCAGAATCAGCACTAAAGTGCCATCCAACAACCCTTCCCCAACAGGATAAAACAGAACTATCTCCTCTCAGCACAAAAGACAACAAAAAGAAAGAAAAATGAAGGAAACAGAGACAGACTAAAATAAAGTCTGGACTAGTCTCTGTAAACAGGGTTGTGGCAAAGGATAAGACTGATAATTATTGTAATGTGCTGTGTTCCTTTTATGAACTTTGCAAATAATAAAAAGTGATGATTAAATGAAATAGAAATTGTGAACTGGGAGGATGGGTTTCTGTAGTGGCTACCGGCAGGAACAGAGAGCCCCTCCACAGCTCCCTGAAGCAGAAACCAAGCCACAAACTGGATGCAACTGCAGACACAGATGCCCCACAGGGCTGAGCAGGTAATGGGCACCCAACCCATGCTAGGTGAACGGGTGAGTCCCAGTCCAAACCCCTGAAATGAGCTCCCTGTATACCAGGTCTGCATGGGAGCAGGGAAGGCTGATAGGCAGCAATTTGCTGCCCAAATCCAGCCACAAAGCCCCAGCTTTTCTGCTGGGCTGGAGCAGGGACTGTGCTTCACAAGCAACACAGCTCACAGGGACATGTAGGTGTGAGCCCTGCAAATGCTAGAGTAGCGAAATCCAAGGCGCAGAACTCTGCACCCTCACCTGCAGCCCGGGGCACAGCCACACACAGACATCACCCAAGGACAAGGTAAAATGGGGGGAGCCCTGCTAGCTGGAGAGCAAACAGCTGGCAAGTGTCGATGGTGCAAGGCAGGACGCTCTCAGGGCTACAAACAGGGTCCGAGGCAAAGCTGGTTACATCGTCCCCATCAGCCACCCTTCTGTGCAACGAAATGCCACGGAATAGACTGGTGGTAGAGACAAAAGAGACCCAGCGAACGGCAAGGCACTGTACAGCATGTCCACCTACCACCTCAGGCAAGGAATCTTGTTCGGGCTCACACCCACCTTATCTTTACATGTAATTTTTCAAAAAAGCAGATCACTCCAAACAGCCCGTGCCTCGGGATATGGATGGACTTATCTGCAGAGAAGTGTCATTGCTTGTAAACCCAAACGCAGTTGCATAACCACATGGTTAAAAGATAGCGACACAAATTCATACATGGTTGTATTCTTGTGTACAAATACTGTTTAGCGACCTGATGTCAAAAGAACACAAGTATCACCACACTATTTCTTCTTCAATCCATTTTTCTTTACTTTTCAAATGTGGGCTTTCAAAATATAAAAATAATTATTTGAAAAAAATGTAATTGTACTTTAAAGGAATGACATCAGATCAAATCCCACCTAAAGTCCAGTTTTGTTTCAAAGCTTCTATGAACAATCTAATCCTTCTAATGAAATAAAGTCCATGGCTAGCAAAAGGAGCCAAGCATTCCCTCACAATATTTGCAACCAAATTTTACTACTACGGGCTAGTGATTAGGAGCACAAAAGTAAAATTTGCTAGGAAAAAAAGCCTGCTAGCTTTATATCATTTTCAAGGTGCAAAAACCCAAAAAGCTGATCAGACAATACACACAACAAACAGTAAATTATGACCCTATTCTGAGAATCCTTACACACAAGCAAGGAACTATGGATTTTTCAAATATAATATTGCATTTTAAATCATGAAAATATCATATTATTTGATACAGAGCTAGGAAAAATAGGATTTTAACTGTTATTTTTAACCCACCGACAGCCTTTTCATTTTTTTTTCTGGAGACCTGCTAGCTTCTTTTGAAAAAGAGTTTTAAAATTGACCTTGTTTCAGTAGCCACTTCTCTGTCCTACGTATGAAATCACCATATCATATTACAAAGTGTCAATGCACCAAAAAGCAAAGGGCATTTTTTTTTTTTTTTTTAGGCAGGAACAAAGCTGGCTCTTTTTACCTATGAAACAGCACATACTTTTTCTTTCATAAGCCCACCAATTTCAACATTGTATTATTCAGCAACGAGCATTTCGTACAGAAACCAAGCCTCGCTTGCTCCGACCCCCACCTCACTGGAGCAAAGAACTGTACACCGTACAAAAGTCAGTACAGAATCTGGGCCAGCTTATTCAGATTTTAGTGGGCTCTACCCTGTGCTGCACTCAGGGTACGATCAACATTTTCAGGGATTTCGTCAATGAGCAGCAGAACCACCCTTTGGCCTTGAAAACAAACACAGTATCAGTACAGGAACACCATTTCAGGCTCTTGTTTCCATTTCCCCCTGCTATGTGATACCCAAAGCCAGAGAAGCAATTTATTTTCAGCATTTGAAAACTGATATATCAGGATCATGATCTCCAACCCTGATAATTGTTTGCTGCAAATACTCCTTACCCAGTGTTCATGAAAGAGGTGGAGAGCATCCACCAGTCTCATAAGGGAAAACCTGGCAAAGCCCAGGCTCTGTCTGAGCTGGGCACAAGATCTACAAGTACAGAGACTGCAGGCTTCAGCCATTCTCTGAACATTAGGTACTCTGAAGAGATAGAAACAGGTCCCAAAGAAACAGTCATCATCTGATATTTCCTTGGTGGTGTGCAAGACTATGGTATTGGCTGTGGTTGCAACGCATAGTATTTTAACAGCATAGTACCATCCTAGTAGCAGGGACAGAGAGGCACATCTCCCCATTTATTTCCTCAGGCCATGCAAGCAAGCTCTGGAGAACCAGAGTTCTGGTGGAGCCACCCTTCTTAGCCCTCTCAGGTCCAAAGGCTTCCCTGAGATGCACTGCACTGTCTGATGAAGTTATGTCTGAACTCTGAGCCTGCCTCTCCTTGCTACTATCTACACCATCATCCCTGTAACTGGTCTTGTTCATGCATAAAATGAGGTTAGAAGAAAAGACAACACAGATCTCCCCAGGTTGTGAGGGATGTAACAACTGTCAGAAATCAAACAAAAAAAAGAACAGAGGCACCTACTGCATCCCCCCTTCCCCTGCCAGCACCGTGAGCAACCACAGGAGCCTGGCTGTCACAGGATGTGCTCCCAGGACGCTCAGCAAGACGCACTCAGTGCTGGCAGCCCTGGGCCTGGACGAGTTGCTGTAGCTGGACATGCAGGAGGAGCAGACGTGGCTGCAGCACTTGCTCCCAGAAGGCCTGTGCACAGCCATTTGGGAACCACATTTTAAATGAGGAAAGTGCTAGTTTTAGCACAGTTATTTTTAGTTTGTTGTTAGACAAATGTGGCTCTGTAAGGAGAGATGTTACCCTGCCTGCTAAAAGGACTCCAGCAGGACTCCTGAGGCATCTCAGCTGCATGTTCACACACATCCCTGAGCAAAGCCCCTGTGGTAACGAGCATGAAGGGCTCTGGTCACAGTAAGAAAAATGGGGAGATAGCTCTTGGGTAGGAAGGAGCCCAAATAGGATGTTTTAAGATAACACCGGTTTAAAAAAGAGCTGCAGCTCTTTTAGCACCCGAGCACTTTAATTGAAGGGTACGCTGAGACCCTGCTGCTGACAGAGCCGGTGCTGGAGCCCTGGGTACCACACGCTGAGCACCCTGGCAGCGATACCAAAAGGAGCATACGATCTCCGGCTTCGCCTGCCCTCTAACCCTGAAGCGACCCAGCGGTCGCAGCCCGCGGTCCCGGGGCGGCCGGGGGCAGGGCCGAGCCCGCACTCACCGGCGGGGAGCGCCAGCCGCAGCCCCGCCGAGCGGCAGCAAAGTTTGCGGCGCGGCGAGGGACGGAGAAGTTGGGCTCCCCCGCGGTGCCCGCCCCGTCGCGCCCCGCCGCCCGCCGAGCCCGCCGCCCGCACCGGCTCTTACCTGGGGCGGCGGCCGCGGCGGCCCCCCCGCGCGGGGCGCTCGGCCTCCCGCGGCATCCTGCGCGGCACCCGGGCGGCGCGGCGCACCGGCACCGAACGGAGCGCCCCGGCAGCCGGGCACGGAGCGGATGGCAGCCTCGGCGCCCCGGCACGGAGCGGATGGCAGCCCCGGCAGCCGGGCACGGAGCGGATGGCAGCCTCGGCGCCCCGGCACGGAGCGGATGGCAGCCTCGGCGCCCCGGCAGCCGGGCACGGAGCGGATGGCAGCCTCGGCGCGGCGGGCAGTGCGGCGCCTCGACCGGCGGCGGCGGCGAGCGGAGCCGGCTGCTGGCACCGGGCGGGCACGGCGCTAGGCGGGGCGCGGGCGGTGGGGTGTGTGGCTGGGGATGCATGTGCGGCGAGAGCCGCCTTCCTCCCCCTCGCTTCCTTCGCTCCCTTCCTTCCCTCCTTCCCCGCCGGCCCTGCCCAGCCCAGCCCAGCCCAGCCTCTGCTGGAGACTCTGAGAATGCAGCGCCGGGTCCGCGCCCGGGACCGGCCCCGGGCAGCCGGCCCTGGGGACCGCCCCTAGAGACCGCCCGGCGGGGACCGGCCCTGGGGACCCCGCCGCGGAGACCGGCCCGCTCCGTGCCTCGGGACCCGGCTCCGGGGCCTGCCCCAGCCCTGTCCCCGGGACCCGCCCGGCCCCAGCCCCGGGGACAGCTGCCCGCCGCGGGCTGCCGCGGCCCCCCGGGAGGGCGGGGAGGCGCTGCCCGCAACGCGGACCCTCTCCCCCGCCCTGAGGTGCCAGCAGCCCTGCCGTGCCCCCGCCCCGGGCACCCGCGTCGCCTCTGCTGACCGCAGTACCGCATCTCTTCGGGGACCGTCGGGAGCGGCCAGGGCCACCCCGGAGGCAGGGAGTGAGCCACCTTGCTGGGGGCAGACCTTGCCTCCCCTGGCTCAGGCCTGGCCCCTCCAAGCACCAATGCCAGGCGGTGCCCGGGGCTGAGAACGCACAAACTCTCTGCATGGGAGTGCAGCACTGGGCCGGGGTGCTGGGGCATCCAGTAGGTTAGGGAGACCCCAGTTCACCCTTCGCCAGCCCTTGAATAGGGCCAGATCCAGATGGCCCAGTGGCAGCTTGGCAGGAGCTGCGGTAGGGGCTCTGGGCATGACGGGTAGGCTCTGAGCACTGCAGGGGCTGGGGCTGGCAGACCCCCTCCTGATGGTGGCCATAGCAGCTGGCATCCTCAGCACCCACTTCAGGTCTCAGGTGCCTCCTCCAGAGTCCTGCCTGAACCATAGCGGGCACCATCCAGGCTCAGCAGCACTCTGGGTTCACAGTGGCAGGAATGGCTGCACAGCTTGCTGCCTGCAGTAGAGTCACATACCAGCAGGATCCACAGCAGAGTGCAATGTTTACAGACCACTCTGGGCATGATTAGGACGGGTGGAAAGTGGAAGCAGGGAAGAAGCTCAAGGCTGGTGAGGCTGCAGTATAATTTTGGGACAGATAAATCTGATCATGCAAGTCAGGGTTTAGCCACAACTCAGGCAAACAGCCCCCAGTGGGACATTTTCCAGTCTCCGCTATCCAGTCTCACACCTTACCTGGAGGAAATGCTCTCCTACTTCCACAGCAATCTCTGGTATTGGGCCTTGGAGTCTGGCCCTGGAAGGAACATGAGGCAACACCAGAGAAGGGAACGCCCTGTTACTCCATGTGTGCAGCTCCTTGCACAAGGCAGGCAAATCCTCTGCTTGGCCAATACGGGCCAAGAAACACTGGTAACCCAGCCGCAGGTTATCCACAAATCACCTGGGTATGGTGCGTCCTGCACACGCAGGTGGCCTGCAGGTCAGGGAGAGATGGATGGAAAGCAAAAGAGAGTGGATTCATCCACAGCATGAATCCAGGAGGAGTGACTCTTCCTTTCCAGAACCAACAGACAAGTGGCACACAGATCCAGCAGCAGGTTCAGGCAGCTGTCCTCCCCACCTTTGCACTGGCTAGCACAAGGCTTCCCATCCTCATACTGCTGCATGACTCCCACCCTCAAAGGCCAATGCAGCCCTGAAGAAGACCTAGGAAATGTTCCATACCAGCCCCGTCAGACATGGAAACATCTAGAAATGTCCTCAATCCCAGTGTGAGAGCGAGAAACCTCCCAGCTGCAGGCACTGCTGCCAAAGTAGATCCCACTTGTGCCTGATGCTCTTGTAGGGAAAGGAGCAAAGTCTGGAGCACAGCTGCTCCACCGCTAACACTGTCTGCAAACAGAGACCTTGCTCAGTGCCAATCTAGCCCTAGGACAGCTGCTAGGCTCTTGTGCCAACATTGACACAGGCACTGGGAACACCCAGATCCTTTCCCTGGGACAGCCAAGAGGCTGCCTCTCACAGTGCAGTGGCAGTACAGATGGAGCTGAGCCCACCTGGCAGAAAGCATCCAATAAGCTGGTGTGATACTGGGTGGAGATGGTTCCAGCACTTGTCTGCAGTTGTGGTACCCTTTTCCAATCTGTTTTTGCTAAGACCCCCTTACTCTGGAGCCAGGTAAGGTTTGTCTGTCCTGCCATCACCCCCTCCCCTGTGTCACAGCTGCTCCATGCCTGATCTAGTTGAAGATGTCCCTGCCCATTGCAGGGGGGGTTGGACTAGATGACTTTTAAAGGTCCCTTCCAACCCAAACTATTGTACAGTTCTATGATTCTATGCCCTTTTGCTGCTGCCCTGCAGGGTGCTGATAAGGCCAGCCAGGCCTGCCCCAGCCTAGCTCCCAAATGAGCCCCAGAGAGCACTGTAACAAGGCACGTTATGACAGTCCTTCCATGAGACCTGAAATCAGCAATGCTTCAGAGTATGCCCAGATCACACAGTAGCACAGGCCAGGAGCCGCCCCATGCACCATGGGGAAGGGATGACGGAGGATGCAAAGCAGGAGAATAAGGACCACCCGTGACACGATCACTCCCTTTGGGAACATGGCTCCCCACACACGCGTCAACACTGAACACAGCCTCCACAGCTCCATCCTGCAGCCTCTCTCAAAAGTCGACATCTCTTTCATGTCATGTCTTGTATTCTCAGTGACAGAAGGATGGATGGGTTATCCTTTGACTTCGCTGCCATCCCCTTTATCTCCATGGGAATTTAGTCCTCATCGGGCTTCTCCTTTCCTCTTATTCCCATCATTGCTTTATCCCAGCGTTTAAATAGCTCTTTTGTATTTCTTAGCTCTCCTCTACCTGCAGCACTCTTCCCTTATTCTGATATACTCTCCCCATCTCACTGAACTCCAGGCCCCTTTGCTTTGTTCTCTCCCTATCTCTCCCTTTCTTTCTGCTAGTGACTTGTTCCTTTTCTTGTTGTGATTTGTCTTCTCTGCTCTGTCCCTTTCACTCATCTATTCTCCTTATCTCTTTTTGCTCCTTCCTCTTCCTTTTCCCAGTCTTTGCATCCCCCCCTTCCTCTGTGTGCCTTTGTCTGTAAGGAGTTGAAAGTTAAAAGCTTTTCCAACTTGATCCTGAGCAGCTTTCCCTGGTGCTTTCATCTCCACAACACATTTGTAAAACTGCTCAGACTGAAGAGCCATGACATGAACTAAAGAAATATCAGAAAGAAACAGGACTCCCAACATGGGACGGAAATTTACCTTCTCCAAGAAAATCTCCCTGGTTCACTAGCACTGAGGTTCTCTCTCCACAGTTCCTGTAAACACAACATAAAAACTGTTTACCAAGATTTCCTCTTCCTGGCCTCATCCTCCTCCCTGGTGAGTTTGGGCGCTAGGAGAGGCAGACACAGGGGTGCCCGAGAGCTCCCCATAACTTCCTGCCAAAAAGTAGCCATGGCTGACCTGCTGTCCCTCCCCTCTCACTAGAGGCTCCTGCCAGGTTTGTCATTCCTGTTGTATCACAAACTCCTAGCCAGAGGGAAGAGCTGATCACACCAGGAAAGATGCTCTGGCTCTTGTCCAGTCCTGCTCCCTGCTCCTCCTTCATGCAAAGATGGCAGAGACCTGGCAAGCTCTCCCAGGTGATGTGTCACCAACCCCTCTTAGCTGCCAAAAGGAGTTATTTCTTACCACTTTCTCATGTGCTCTGTGCAGGGTCCAGCATTGTTTGGGGTAGAGCTGCTGCAGACAATGACTTCAGGAAAATTCAGGGAAGAAGTGCTTTTGAGCCACTGCTTTCTTGGTGCTTCTGTGCAGCCTGTGCTTTGCAGGGTTCATGTGTGAGCACGGAAGTATGGTTGCTCTTACCTGACCAGTGGTAGGGAATTTCAGAGTTACGAGTACAGATTTGTGCTGTGTCACATGGAGCAAGTCAAAGTGCTGTCTGCTTACTTGGAAATTTGTTGCTGAGAAGCCCATGAATCCTGGCTATTCTCACAACTCTACAAGAGATTAATCTCGTTAAATCCTCCTACTTCTTCCCTATTGGAGAAACAGCTTCAGCACAGGACAAGCTCTGTGACTCACCTCTCTGCTGGCAGAGCCAGCTCCCATTAATCTAGCTCCCTGTCTCATGTCCACATTTGGCTGGCAGGCAATCCATCTCCAGTCCAGCTCTCTGTCCAGGATCCAGCTCCCCTGTCAGTCAGAGCCTGCCTAATGCGGGGTGCCCTGCAGGGCTTCTCCCTGGCGGGACACGGGCAGTCTGCAGCCCACTGCCCAGGATGACAGCAGGGGACAGAATATGGGATGGATGGGTGTTTGCTAGGCAAAGCAGTATCCGGCTGCAGTGGCAGCTGGGCTCAGCCTCTGACCAGCAGCCCTGTTTTCATTGTCTGACCTCACCCAGCCTCATGTCAGCAGAACAAACAGAGATTCATAGAATAATCATAGAATCGTTTAGGTTGGAGAAGACCTTTAAGATCATCAAGTCCAACCATTAACCTAGCACTGCCAAGTCCACCACTAAACCATGTCCCTAAGCACCACGTCTACATGTCTTTTAAATACTTCCAGGGATGGGGACTCAGCCACTTCCCTGGGCAGCCTGTTTCAGTGCCTGACTACCCTTTCAGTGAACAAATTTTATCTAATGTCTAACCTAAACTTCCCCTGGTGCAACTTGAGGCCATTTCCTCTTGTCCTATCACTTGTTATGTGGGAGAAGAGACTGACCCCCACCTCGCTACAGCCTTCTTTCAGGTAGTTGTAGAGAGCAATAAGGTCTCCTCTGACCCTCCTTTTCTCCAGGCTTCACATAGCTCAGTCCCACCAGTCTCACTCTTCATGGGGTGTGGGCTTCAGTCTGGTGCCCTCCAAGTTCACCCTGAAAGGAGCTGAACACTGGGTTTTAGGACTCGCAGAGAGGGCTTTGCTCCCAGCGCTGCAGCTCAGGATGCGATGAAGGCTGCACAGAAGCAAGTCCACCTGACACTCTCCCTGCAGAGAGTCCCTGGGTGGTCACATTTGCTCCTGCTGTGCTCAGCAGCCACCTCCTGCAGGCAGCACGTCCTTGCCTTACACTGCCTGTCTCCTGGGGGCTGCAATGTGGGATGCCACGTTACATGCCCAGATTTCCTCCTGCCTTTTCCTGGATGCTGCTCTGGCACACGTCTAGAAAGATGGACCCCACAGGCTGGTTGCACCACATGACTTTCTTCATACCTCATGGCTAGGGGAGAGGCCTCTGCACGCCCAAGAAGCCCCAGCACTCTGATTCCTGCTGGAGACAGAGGCAAGAGCTGAAGGCAGCAATTCTGTGCTCACACAGGTCCTGCAGGGTTGGGGCCACGCCTTAACACACCACAGAGTGTGCCCACATGAAGCTGGAGCTGATATAACATGGTTGGAAGGGGCACAGCCCAGCGCTGCGCTGAGTTTGCTGGGCACACATGGGCCAAAACCCCCAATCTATTGCCCAGAGCTGTTTCTCACATGCCACCCCACTTACTCCTGCCAGTCAAATGGCCCTGCCTTGCTGAGGCTCTTTGGTGCTGCTTCGGGTCTTTTCCTGGGAGCATTCCCACTGTCCCACACATTTAGGCACTGCCTGTCACCAGAGCCTGGCAGCTCCCCCCATCTTTATTCTCCCCAAGTACTGTGTCATTTGCAGACTCCATGGTGTCAGCCTTGTGATTAGATTCCAATGCCTTTATGAATAATTTGTTGCGCAATTACAAAGCAAATATTTAATTGAACTTTATGGAAAATTGCTTCTGCTTCTGAGCACTGAACCGCTGGATTGGGATAGGGCATTGTGTGACCACACCAGGCCCCAGGAGCCCCGTGAAGAGGCTAGCAGCAAACTGTCAGACCCCTTCCCCAGCAGCTTGTGGCCAGCATGCAGACAGCTGGCCCTGGCTGCTCCCTGCTGAGCCTATGGAGAGGAGTGCTAGACGATGGCTCTGCACTGGCCCCAGACACTGCCGCAGGTGCACCAGCTGCAAGATTGCAGTGCAGCTCCCTTCCCTTGGGAGTGCATCCTGGGGCACTAGCAGGAGAACATGTCTTCCTCAGTTGAGCAGCAGAACGAACCAGCTGGAGCACTCCCCCAGTGTGACCAGTGCTACGTTGGAAGAGCCCAGCATGAAGTATGTCACTGTAGAAAACATCTTTGTGACAAGTTGTTGGCAGTCAGGTTTCAGCAGAAGGATAAGGACAGATGCAAAGACACTGGCTTTCCTTCTTTCCAGTCCTCTTCCTTCCAGGACAAGGCTGGAGTATGCAGATGGGAAACTTGCACTGCAGCTGACTCTGTAAGGGAGGGAATGCCTTTGCTCACTGCCCATGTCTAAACAACATGGGGCACCAGTCTGAACTGATAACAAGAGCTTTGGCACCAGGGTGCCCATCCTGGGAGAGGCTCCTCAGCACACACTAGGGCCAGCGGTCTGTGCAGAAATACTCTGTGTACCATGACATCACCTGCAGGCTCAGCTGGAAGCGTTTGAATGGAGGGGGTCTGGACAGACCTCAGATTGGCTATGGCATCGCCTCTGGAGGGAAAAACATCTATATCAGCAAAACCAACAGAACTGGACGAAATCCTAATTTACCATGGTCTGTAAAAGAGGCTGAAGTGCCTATTTCCAGTGAGGCGAATTTGAAATTGAAAGAGGAAAACGAGTGCATTGAAGAGATCAGAAGCTCCTTTCCAAGCACGTATCTGGTGCGGGTAATTGCTAACTGACCTGGAGGGGCTCTTGAAATCGACCTAATGCAGCAGATTCTGCTGCTCAGAGTGACTCTGGGGCTGGGGACAGGCATGCGCATGCAGTACCCACAGCTGAGAGGCTGGCATGACAGGATAGGCTGCTGTGCACTCAGAGGGCTAGCAAGGGAGAAGGCAAGGCCTGAGGCCAGGGAGGTGTTGCGGAAGAAGGTAACAGTGGCCTGTGTGGTGCTCGCCCCCCTAAGTATTCTAAGTCTAGCTAGAGTATGCACAGCTGGAAGAAAGGGACTGGTTAGTTTTTGGGAGCTGGAAACTTGCTCTTGCATGGGGCAGGCCTATTTGCAGTGATGGGGAAGGAGGGCTTGGAACCTAGCCTGGAGTGGCTGTGCTGACACACTGGGAAGGGATGGATGGGGAGTCTGCTCAGATGAGCTCAGCAGCTGAGGCACTGGATCTGGACCGTGAGGTAGGAGCTGGAGTCCCTGGTCCAGTGCTGAAGGGTACAGAAATGCAATGTACCCTCCTGACAGAAGTGCATGGTTATTAGTTTCTCTGCACAGACCATAGTAAAGAACAGCAGTTTCCCATGGGAACCTAGGGATATCCCCTTCCCCAGCAGCACTTTCTTGCCTCTCAGCTCAGCTTGGGCAGCGCCTTCACTCAGCTCTTACTTTTATGGCTACAGATGAAGCAGCACAACTTACTCTTTGCCTCCCAGCCACATGCTTCCTGCTGCCAGCTCCCCCCAGGACCAGGTCCATTAGCTTTTGCCTCTGGCAGCTCCCCTTGCTTCCCAGCCCCTGTTGCTTTTCACTCACAGGCATTAAAGGTTCCTTTCAAGATGCACCTTTCTGCTCCCTCTGCAATCCAAGCATTTCTTTAACAAATAGCATTTGTACTGTCTCTGCGATGTCTATTTGGCTTCGAGCTTTCATCTCCACTGCTGGTTGTGCCCAGAGTGAAATGCTGCCACTCAGCCTATAAAAATTAATGGTTGGGGCAGTTATTTGTAGCAGTCATTCACCATTTGCCTTGCTGGTCCAGGCTCAGACTATGGCCTGAAGAAAGCCCAATGGCAAATGTTGGGCTCTCCTAGTGGCCTGGCAGACAGTGTGACTGAGAGGTGAGCCGGGGAGAATGACGCCCTGCTGTGGGATGTGTTCACACAATGCCCTTCCATTGGTGGCACGGGCACTCATTCCAAGTTGTTTGCTCCCAAGACCTACAGCTAGATGCACAGCTCACCACCTAGGTATTGCAAGGAAGTGGATAACTGAAGCTATGCCCTGGATATGCAATATAACAAACCAGCGCAAAGAAAATGGAGGAAAGGCAGAGGTTCGGGCTATCAGGTCTAGGCTGCATCCAGTGGTCCCAGCTATATGGAAAGCTTAGGACAGGGCTAACTGGCAGGAGGAGCATGATACAGCCTCCTTTTGTCATTCTCTCCCTAGTAAACACATATGCACGCACACTCACCCCCCCCACCCCCCTGCCCCTTACACACACTCTTCTGTGGCCCTGACAGCAGCCAAGAGCACAGAGAAACAGGGCTCAAAGCTGTCATAATTTTCCCATAACAATGGCAGGAGAACTGTGGTGCAGTGAAGGCCACAATCTGGCTGCCAAAAGCTGTGGAGAGGATGTAAGCTGGAAAATAGTTGTTTATTTCTGGTACTAAGATGGTCTTTGGACTCACATCCCAGAAAGGCAGAGTGATCTGACCACTTCTGGAGTACACTAGTGCTGCGCTCTGGATTGGGAAGACCACCATAATGTGGTTGGGAGGGACCAGCAAAGCCCTCCAACACCGAAGGGAAAGGAAGCCCTATTCAGTGCCTACATCTGGAAGGTGCAGCATCAGACCCAGGTCTGCTTATCTTTCATCATGCCCAGTCCCCTCTGACGCAAATCCTGCTCAGCCACCACCACTATTTCATCCACTGCTTTTATCAGACAATATATGTGCATGTCCAGTCAATCCCCCAGCTTCCTTCATCCCCCAGGCAGCCCCTGTTGTACTGAGGTCTCTTTAAAGTTATGCTTTCCTTGTGCCATTTATTGTTCTGCTGTTGCCAGTAGAAGGCTTTTCTGCGTATATGATAAGCTTCTACAGCTTTTCCAAAGTGCAACTGCAGGAATCTGAACCTCCCAAAAGACATGTTCTAAGTGCATCATGTTGAGCTCCACTGGTCACTCAATTACCAGGATCCAGAGAATGATCCTAACTTTTTAAAAATGTTAGTGTTTCCAAACTGTGCAATTGTGTCTTCCCTACTACTTTTCAAATGGCTCAGTATAGGTATTTTTAGAATAGATTCAAACATAGTCCATCACACCCTTTGTGCACATGACTAAGTATTCACCTGTTTAGCTGTTGTAGGCTTCCCTTTCCTTTTTCCATGGATACCATCCTACTAACCTACCTTGAAATTGTCTTTGTCTTGAAGTTAGCTGTGGCATAGAATCATAGAATGGCATCTCTTGACTGGGTACTTTGGGGTACCACTTCACAGGGTAGTCTATGAGATGCTATTACTAGCCGGAAGTCCTCCAGAGCCTGGCTGCAGCTTTTATGAACACACACTCTGAATCACATTTTGCAGGCTTTTACAAGGATATGATTTAGGGCCACATTTGTTGTAACTTGGAGTTTTCTGGGAAATACTCCTACTTTCTGTAGGTGCTCCATATTTGTTGCCAGTGATGGTGCTCTTCTGGGTGGGCAGAGGAGTCCTCTTGCCCAGCAGACTTCTGCTGTTGCAGCTTCTGGCTCTTGTACCTACACTTGCCTTTCCTTTTATGCTGTATGCAGAATTCCGCAGATTAGTCTGTGTTCACAGTTCTCACAGATCCTCAGCTCCAAGGTTTTACTGCAGGTCTTTAATTCTGTCACATATTGAGCGACTGTTTCTGCTTCCATGAAAAGGACTGGAAATGTTAAAATGGTTCATTGTTTTGTGGGATACACAGCCACATTTTGTCATGTTTACATTTTCTCTTACGCGTTCCTTTCCTCCTCCCACCTGAGGCACAGAGACTGGGGCTTTTGCGTTAGTGCTTCTTTCATCTGCACTAATTGCTGTTAAGTGGATCTCAAACTGCCTGACAGTTTCCGTTCTCTACTGCATCCCAGCAGGGAAGGATTTAATGCTGGACCCTGTAATATGCTTGTTAGTTCTTCCAAGAGCTCCTGGAAACCACTAAGGCTCGTTCTTAAACTATGTCAGAGGAGACACCTTGCAAAGAGAAGTATATGTATGAGGAAAAGATTGCCTCCATTGGGGCTGCTACTGAACCAGCCCTGACAAAAGTGACTTAGCTTTCTGAACAGTGAATCGCAGGGGGTTAAAAATAATTTCCCAGAGTATCTTTCTGTGCCCCCTGTCCTGAGAACTAGCAAGACTTGGTATTGTGCAAGCACAGACCAGAGAGACCACTGATGGCAGCACACATGCCCTGGAACATGGGGAGGAAAGTCTCATCTGCTTCCAGACTCTGTGGAGTTCAATGCACCCTGGTAGCGTCAAGCAGTGGTGTGCTCAGCGCTCAGCAAAGATGAGCAAGCCAGCCAAAAGCTCTGCATTGCCATTGCTCAACACACTGCATGTCCTTCCTTCCTGCACCAGTATCTGGAGAAACCAGGCTGGTGACCCTAGAGGTACCTCCTTTCACCTGGCAGCAGCTATCCCATAAGTCAGCTCTCCAGCAGGTCATGTTTGACCACTGCCTTCTTCACTATGCTTCAGAGCTGCCAAGACACACACACACTGGTTTGGCATTTAACCCCTCCTGGCCCTGGGCTGGCAAGGAAGGCCCCGAATCCCTCACACAGGCACTGTGCTGTGGTTCAGTTCATGGCGCACACAGCAGTTGTCCAGTGCTGGTGCTGGGGACCTGCCTCCTTGCAGAGAAGCAGCCTGTAAGGGCAGCTGGGCAAAAATGAGCCCATTGTCCCCTGGTGACCTGGGAGCCTTGGCCTCCAGGCTGCCAGGGTCTGGAAGGCCATGCCCAAGTAGGGCCATGCAATGGTCAGAGCGTGGCTCCTTAGGGAATCCTTGAAATTGCCTTTGGATAAACAGCAGCAGCTTGCACCATGGCCCTGGGGCAGGGATGAGGAATAGGCTACACATGCCACTTCCTTCTCTTAAACTTCAAACGCACCATCAGACCTAAATTATTCACTTGTAATCCCTGGAGTTGGCAGCAGCTCAGAGAGGATCCAGCTCAGGTGATAAGAAGGAAGAAAGAAAAAAAAAGAACCCATTAAATTTAAAAACCTCTGAGAGTCATAAAATGTAAAAATATATTCAGGACAGGAGCCAGGCCAGCATGGAAAAGCTGGGTGCAAGTAGGGTCTGACACTGGCAGCTCTCCGAGCATGAGGTGGGTACCATGAAAGATGAGGGAACCTGAGGCTGAGAAGGCTGGTGGGGCTTGGTAGTCCTGGGTGCTCAGTTCTGTTACCTCTTCTAACGCCTCACGGTCCTTTGTCCTCTCTCTGTGGTGTAGATGGAGTGATAAAAGAGCAGGAAATGCATGCAGAGGGAATAGAGCTGTGCTAAGAGTGTCCAACCCAGGCTGAGAGCAGAGTCCTGCTCTCCAAGGTGGCAGTCAGGAGACTGCCCTCTCCCTCTCTGCAGCCAGACCCCTGGCTCACTCTCCCCAGAGAAGTTGTTGGGGATCCCCAAAGCCAAGGTATGGAGCAGCTGTGCCACAGTGCCAGCAGTACCCAGCAGCCCTATCCCCAGGGACATGACCAAGATGCCCAGAGCTGCCTTGGCTCCTGCAACATACTTGGAAAGCTCTTGTTTACTGGGATCTAATGCAGTTACAAAGCTAACTAAAAACAGAGTGCAGCTCCTGGCAAAGCATGGGCTGCAGAGAGCTGGAATGAAAAGCATTTAAAATGTCTTGCTTCATCAGCCTGGCTGCCGCTGTGCCCACCAGCTTCGGTCTGCTCCTGCAATGAGTGCTCCATCACCTCTGAAACAAACTGCATCGATCAGTGAGACACACTCCCATCTCAGGCCTGGAAACATGTCCTGGCACAGCTCCCCAGGATCCAGCACCCCTCCCCATCTGCCAGGGACAGAGCAAGCAGCAGGCACCCGAGGGTACTGCTGCTTTGCCCTGTGCCATGCAGAAGCGTCTGCAGCCAGTGGCACAGCTGCAGCCCAGCTCGATCTCCACAGCACAGTGAGCCCAAGCCCCACACCTCTGCCTCAGGCCAGACTACACAAAAGCCAGAGGGTCTGACAACAGGGTGGTGGGCCCTTCCCAGAAGCTCTGAGGATAGCTTCAGGAGACACAGGAGAGACGGCAATATGTCCTGCCTCAGTCTCAGTGGCTCTGCAGTCACAGAGCTTGACAACACCACAGGGAAGGTATTCAGTCTGAGCTCTGTCCAGGCAGGTGGGCAGCTCTCCCTTCACCTTCACCTGCTGCCAGTGGCACATTGCAAACGGCTGTGCGGAGGACAGACGGAGAGCAGCAATGCAGACACTGACTGTGTGTGCCAGCAGATCCCAGATCCCAGGTGTTCAGTGCCCTGGCAGACCTCCACAGGGCAGAGGGGAGGGCTCAGAGAGGACTGCGCTTCACAGCAGTTGGGAGAAGCGGTGGCTTTAGAGTCTCAAGGGCCTTGTGCATCTTCTTGTTGCAGCCCACCGGCTATCCATCCCCAATGCTCTGGACCCAGACCCACGCTGAGCTTTGTGTTTCCAGCCTCTTACAACATAGCTGAAGCTGCCTGAGTCGACTCAAATCCTGGGGCTCCATGTCAGCTCCCATATGCATATCTGAGATGAAAAAAGGGGCTGCAGGCACTGCCAGGGTTGCGCCAGCCTGGCTTGGAGGGGGCAGGCTGAGACTGTTACTAACCAAGACTCTGCAGACAGAGCAGCTGCACTTCCCGCCTTGGCTGCACCTCCCAGTGAAGGCTGCCCGGCACCTGCAGGGAGCACGGATCACTCCTCAGAAGAGCAGCCAAATGGGAAGGTCTGTGTGAGCCCGATAACAGCTGCTGCTTGGCTCCTCTCCCTGGCAAGCCTGCATGGGGCACACAAGTGCCAGTGTCTGGGGCTCCAGGAAAAGGGGGGGGCCACATGCCCCGAGGCCAGGCCAGTATGTCTGTCCTTGAGAGCCCCCAACACAGCTCCTCCTGATAGAACCTCCCCAGGGAGTGCAGAGTGAATGCTCACCCCCATGGCATAAGGGTAGGTGGGAAGTGTGTACCCTCAGTGTGGTCAGACACTTGCAGATGCTGAACCAGGCTCCTCATGTCTATGGCAAGCACAGAACTGGGTGCTGTGGCGCAGAGCGAGAAGCCACCACCTCTTCCCTACCAGGGCTCAAGGAATTTGTCCCTGCCCTAAGGCAGACTGAAAGACACGGAGCGGCGGGCTCTGGACCACCAGCAAGTGTGGCTGGCTCTGGACCACCCAGGGCAGGATGGGAGCCCAAGGCCAGGCGAGTACTTCGCTTGCACTGAGATGCCAGCAGAGAAGCTGTGGATGGAAGGGGTAAAGCCAGGTGAGAGAGAAGAGCAAGGCCTGGCCGTTAGTGGCAGGAGTGCTGAAATTCACTATTAAACTACACTCTAAACTGATTTTTAAAGTTCTCTTTTCTCTGGAGATGGTGAAAACACAGTGCGAAGTAAGCTGCCCCCACTTTTCTGCACAGCAATCAATAACCCATCATTGCATGAAACCAGATGGAAGTGGGCACCTTCACCCAGCACACACCAATTCCAATTCATTCACCCTCCACCAAAGGCATCTTGACAAGCAAAGCAGCTCTACACTTCTTCATCTGCTGAACCAACACAGCACCAGAGCAAGGCCAGGGTGCTGAGCAGACTGGGGCAAGTAAGCAAGGATGGAGGATGTTTCCTGGGTGTGGAAAGGAGAGGAAGGCCTGGGAAAGGTCTCCTGATGCCCCGGGGACCATGGAAGCCACAGGCAACAGGACAAACAGGAGGGTCACTAGTTCAGGAAAAGTTTATGCATGCTTCTGCATCAGAACTTGCTGCCTCAGTTCTGGCAGTCTTGTGATTTAGATGGAGGATAGATGTGATGGCAAAGACAAAACCTGGGCTTTTCAACCCATTTTCACACTCAGCACCTGTGAGATGGGCTTGACTTGTTAGGTGGGTGAAGAGACCACAATGATTGTACTGGGAAGGAAGTAGAAAACAAGGCAGGGAGAGTGAAGATTGTGATCAATCACAAAACAATCAAAACAAAAACTAAAGCCCAAGGTCCAGAACTTGACTTTTTCTCATGCAAACCTCTCTGTACCCTTGTTATCAGGAAATCTGGAATCAACCTCCATCCCCTGCAGGTAAGGAAGGAGGTGAGAGGGATCGCAAGACATTGCAAAATTGTTTCTACTTTTACATGCATAGGAGGCCTTTGAAGGAACAAGGGACTGCCCATCACCTCTATTTCCACCTGGCAAAGGTACTAGCACTTCCTGGGCCAGCAGTGCCCAAACTCTTGGGAGGTACTGTCCTTGGCTGTAGAGGCTGTACAGGCCTTTCTTTGGGCATCTTGACACTTCAGGGCCATAAATGTCCCAGTCAGGCTCCCCCCTACCTGCTGGGGCCCTCCCCACCTCTTCCTGGCTTTTCCAGGAGATATGGGCAACAGGGCTGCAGCTCATGGACTGGCTCCATGGCAGAGGCTGTGCTCAACTCCTGCCCAGCAGCACCAGGGAAGGGCAGGAGCAGCAGCAAGGAGCACATGATGCTGAGGCAGGCAGCACCCTTTTACCCTGAAGATGGCTGCAGGTGCCACTTCTGCACCAGTCGGAGAGACTTTTCTTCCTGCACAAGGCCAGTGACTTGGTTCTGCGGCACCCCTATGCTGACATCGAGATCCCAGCAGAGCTGCAAAGAACAGGCTCTCCACTGGCGTTACACCCCACTGACCCCACCCTTTGCCAGTTCTTTGTGTCCTGAGGGTCCGCAGATGCCAGCACTCCATCCCACCCCAGCTGCTCACTGCTGCGGAGCAGAGCGAGGCAAACAGCTCCTCAGAAACAAAGCCCTTTCCCGAGTGGGCTCGGCTGCCTTGCCTGCAACTAAATATTCAGAGGCACTCTGCGCTAGCCCTTTGATCGGCAATTTATCTCTCCATGCCACAAGTTTCCTGGAGCCTGGCGTTTCCGCCCCATGCTCAGCCTAGGTCCCAGGAGCCTGGGAGACAGGTGTGAGGAATTAGCTATAGGGACTAATGCTCTGACAGGAACCAGCACCAAAAGCAGGGGACAGAGTGTAATGTTTATTACATTTGAAGCAAAGCAAACATGTGGCCTACTTAGGTATCTAGAGAGAATTAATTGGGGAGTTCCACAAAGCAGCAGATTATAAATTAGAATAATTTTCACCAATTTCAGCCCATTCATCTTATTTCACACCAGGCACATCAGCTCAGTCTGATGTGGCTGTGCGCAGCCTCAGACCCACAGGCTGCTGTCTGGTGGCACAGGGGGACTGTCAGCAACCAGCCCCACGGGCACTGCATGCCTAAACCCATGAGCAGCGTGTGGGGTTGAGCCAAGGCACACGCCTTGAATGGAAAGCAAACTCAGAGCCTTGAGGATGGCTCCACAGGTGCTGAGTGCCACCAGCTGTCATCTGCAGGGGTATCCAGAGTGCTCTGCTCCAGGGACTGGCCCCAGAGACAGCAGAGATGCCGGGTGCCTGCCCTGTGCTCCTCCATCCTCCTTCACTCACTGGCAGCCAGCAGAGTGGTGGGGGGCCAGCAGGGCTGTGCATGCACCTCCTTACCCTCCCCACCCTGGTTAGGATCCCACATTAGGGACCAGGCTTTGCTGATGTGACATAACAGGCAACCTCAGGCCAAGGTCAGGTGGAGACTCCCTTTGCACAGCATAAAGGTCACTCCTGGGGTCACCACCCATGATGTGCAGGTGCGTACCTGGAGCTGCTGGGAGTGTAATGGTCTGCATGCCCAAGGCACTGGGGGCCTTGGACTCACACCTCATGGAGGGGCAACCCATTCGCAGACAGATTCCTGTGCAAGGAGCAGCAGTGGTCAGAAACTGGCAAAGCAGCTTGTGCCTGAGGCACTCTAGCCCTCAACAGCCCAGGGCCCAGCAGGTGCCCCTGAGGGGCACTTCAAGAAATGCTCCTGAGGCATTTCAGGAATTCTGGCCTGGAGCCAAAACACCCAGAGCAGCCACTGCCTCCCAGATGGTGGCATCTTGACAGAACCTCTCAAAGCAGAGGATTAGAATAACTCTGATTTGGCCTATACTTATCAATCCCAAGGGGACAGCATACAAAATACCATATTGATGCTGGGATCATTTCTCTCTAAAAGGTCACCTGCTGCCTTGCTGGAAGGAGTGTTAAAAGAGCCACTGGAGATGGCTGGGCAACACCTGAAAAGGAGGATCGATTCCTGAAGATGCAGTTAGGGTCAGACCACAGCCACCATGGTCTCAACTCTCCTGCCCTTCACAGTGATCAAAGGTGGGCAGAACCAGAGGTGGGATCAGAGCCTCACAGCACCCACCTGTGCAAATGAGAGCACTCCCAGGAATGTGTCTTCAGGGTTCCAGACACAGTTAAAATGGTTTCCACAGGGAGCAGCAGAAGTCTGGCCCAAGAGTCCTTCTAGCCCATGCTGTGTCTCCAGAGTGGCCAGGAGCAGAACACGGACAGGGCAAGCAGGCGTGATGTTCTTCCTGACAATCTCCCAGACTCCAACAATTTTCAGCTCAAAGAGACACATGCCAATTTGTACTCGGTCTTTTCCACAAAACTATCCAGAAGCAGGATGCCCCAGGAGCTAGCATGCTGCCAAGGGCTTCAGAGATGCATGTACAGCCTTGCCTCAGCTGACAGGGCCAGACAAGTTTCATCCCATGGCAGGGACTCCTGTCAACCTGGTTTTAGCAGCTGTAGCAACCTGCGTTGACACACGAGCTGTGTGATTCAGCAAGCCCACCAGAGTCCTCACTGCTAAATGTGTGTGATCAGGGCAGAGCCCACCAGACATCCTAGCCTAGATGCGGCATGGCCCACATACCAGGTCCCATCCAGCTGCTGCCTTGTCCCTCCTGGCTCTGACTGCACAGGGAAGCCCAGGGCTTCTGGATGGGCGCCAGGTGAGGAGTGCCTGCCACAGCCTGGTCCCATGCCAGAGTAGCTTTCTACCCCTTCATTGCCGCTCTCTGTGTGTCAGCTGCAGCCCCCACTCTGCACCTGGCTGGCTGATAACTTGTGTCATAAAGAGAGAGTTTGTTCGAATGGCATTACTAATTAGTATAGAAATACTATTAGCATTGTTAATGCATTCCAAACAGTTCTGCATGTTGGCACCATGTGAAAGCAGCACTGGGGCAGAGACCAAGGTGGCAAAGCCAGGCCAGGGCCCGGACTGAGCCCAGCTCAGGTCTGCTGATGCTGAGCAGTGAAACAGCATCGTCTCTGCCCCAGCACTGCTCTCCCGAGTACGGCAATCAGTACAAGTTGGACTGGGACAGATTTGTGTCTCTGTGTGTGTATAAGCACACACGTGTGTGTGGTAGGGAATCATGATGACAGAAACTACCCAGCACAAGAATTTCAAGACAAGAGAGGGAAACTGGTAGAAAGGAACTGAGGCAGGGGCATGGGGGTAGCAATAAAACCAAATGTAAAGTGGATGAATTATTTACTGCAAGAAACAATTGTGAAGTCACTTATTCTGGCTCTGTGCATCCTAAATGGGGTCTGCAGCGCTTCTCACATCTCCCTAGTGTGCCGAGTGATTTTTTAAAAATTGGATGCATGAGGCTGGGGTAATCTTATAAGAGACTCCAGAAGATCAGTTTAGTATTGATCATGTGCTGAATTTAAAGGCTTTCCACATCCATCTGCTGCTGCTACTCAGGTGACAGCTCAGCTGGGACCTGGGTGCTCACTGGGTGCCTGCACCCCAGAGCCACCTCATTCGGCTGCACCCTGTGGCGGGGCTGATGCACAGCAGCATGGGGGGGCCAAGGCATCACATTGGAGCTCAGTTTATGAGCCAGCAGAGTCGTATGGCTGCTCCTCACTGAGCCTTTTGATGAAGTCCCCCCAATGGATCAGTCTGCTGTGCTTCTGTCATCACTGGGGCCAGCTGGTTGTGGATTGTAGTGGATCATATGCTCATCTAACAGGGGCAGCAACTGCCAGAGACCAACAGAAAAGGGTGACAGGGTATAGAGAGCAGTTTTCACAGACCAGCACCTAATGCCAAAACGCTGCACCAGAGTGACTGCACCTGGCACCGTCCCCAAGAAGGTGCCAGCTGCCACTGCAGGGCAGCCATAGCATGTAGACCTGTTCAGCAAAGCCCCTCACCAGTGCTCACACAAGTGCTGCCAGGAGCCACTGCTTCCTGCATGGAGCAAAGAGTTGGCCTTGGGCATGGAGGAGGGGGCTCTGAGCACCTGGTGCTTCTCTGGATGCTGCAGACAAGACTATAAACTGAACAACCCTTCCTGAGCAGGCAAAGGCCCCTGCAGCCCCCTCATCTGGCAGGATGCAACTGGAGCACAGCTGAAGCACAAAGGGCCCCATCATAGGCAGACAATGCTAGCATGAACCTGGAAGAGGTCCAACCCTGGGGAGACAGGGTGACAAGAAAAGGCACACAGAGAGACAGGGTGCAGGGAGGAATACACATGGAGCAGGACCTCTGCCCATGTCTTGAAATAAGTGTCTCCTGGTGTTTGCCTTGGACTCTGCAGGTCTTCTAGGCACGGGACTGCAAAGGGTGAGCCTGGACTCCAGAGACAATGGCCTGGCAGCAGGATAGTTGCTGTGACATGCCCACAAACGTGACAGGAAGAGGGAATTCAGGCATTACGGAACTGTGAAACATATTGCATCATGATGAGATTTTAGTTTTTTCTTTTAACAATCCGCATATTGCAAGTTGTTATGAAGTCATGAAAGCTGTGAGCCATGCTGTCCAAAAGACAACCTGCTTTATGATGCTAAAATATAAAGTGTTTTTTGCAAAACAATGCAAGTTAAATGTATGAGAAATCTACTGATTTACTGAAACAGGAGATGTGCAGCATAGAAAAAAAAATTACTCTTCCAGGTCCATATTTACTCAACAAAAGACCTATATTCAAATAACACTTAGAGTAGGTCACTGGCATTCTCACAGAGGTTGAGTGGCTGAAAGTAAGGCTACAACATAAAGAGGCCCTCTTAATCAGCAGAGAGAGCAGAAATTGTATGGACATGCTTTAAAACATCAGGCGCTTCTTCAAAATCCCCAGGCAAAAATTTGAGTCTAAAAATCCATTTTGCAAAGCTGTCAACTGGGGTGAAGTGGGGCTGAGCTGTTGCATAGCTGCCCACAGGTGAAAAAGTGCTGAGAGGCAGCGCTCTCAACACAGGGCACTGCCCAGTGAAGACCTCAGTGCACTATACCTGGTAGATGCTTAGATGCAGATCTTAAATCCAGACATTGATAAGGCATCGAATTCTTTTGCTATTGTTGCTGCTGCTGCTTTGTTTTCAATAGCTGCAGCTGAACATTTAACCTTTACATTGATGGAATGACCTAAACATGTTCTTCCAGGCTCATCGGCAGCAAGGCTCTCTCACAGCTAGCAGAAAAATGCCTTTCCTTTCAGCCTGGCAAATCAATATGCTGTGTGGCTGGCAGACTTGGAGGTGTCTGCTCCCTGTTCCCCTGCTCAGAACACATGGAAGGGTCTCAGAGGTGGGATAAAAGCATTTCTCTAGATTGCCAGGTCTAACAGAGAGGTGGGCATGAACCTCCATCTTCTTGGCAAGCAGGAGAAAAGCAGCTCACAATTTGGAAACCATGTAGTTGTTCCAGCTGGGAGGCTGGCTCTGGCTGCTGCTGTCCCAAGCCTGTGGTCCTGCCAGCAGCTGAGGCACTTATTCAGCATCCAAGGATTTCAGATGGCACAGAAAGAGTTACAGCAAGGAGTAGCAGATTAATCACGAGTTAATATGATTCCATGTTTTTTATTACTCTCAGAGTATTAAATTGATAGCCTGGTATCAAAGGCCAGAAGAGTCATCTCTCAACAAGATGAAATGTATGTAGCCCAGGACGGAGGAAAGCTGCAACATTCACAAAGGCGTCCATAAAATTAACATTTGGATGAGCATGTGGGAGAACACAGACCATGAACTGCAGCAGCAGGTTGGCAAGTACCTGCCACCCTGCATTTAGAGCCCAGTAGACACCGTTGACTGGGTGCATCCTCCTGCACTGGTGCCTGGCTGAGTGGGACCCCAGACCACGGGAGATGGTGGCATTTTGGTAGTGCTGTGGGGAGTAAGTGACAAAGGCAGGAACAGGCCACATCCCAGATCTCCTCAGGGGATCGCTCCCTGGCCCTAGTGGTGGAAGCATCTCCCCTCGGTTTGGCTTAGACTAGACAGGTAGGCTCAGACCCTCTCTCCACCCTCAGCTTTCTGCATAGCTCAGTCTGTGCTGTCTGAGTAAGGACCAAATCTGGCAAGGCAATGGGACCTGGGGAACATGCTTTTCCACAGATCACAGATCAGGGAGCCCAAGATGTGTACAGTCATGCCAGGAGCCATGAAACAGTGACCCCAGGCACACCCCATTGCCCCAGAGAGGTCAAGAGGCCCTGAGAAGACCTTGCCTCTCTCTTGCTGCCCCAGGACTCCATCCCACCATCCAGGTGCCTGAGGGCTGTCCCTCAGCACAGCAGAGACACTGGACACCCAGTACCTTGGCAGCTTTCAGGGTGCACAGCAAGGTGATTATGTCTGTGTGCACATCACAGTGCGGACACAGGGCAGAGATTGCTGACACATGGGCCCATTCAATGTTCTGTTACCACTGCTTGTAGAATCACGGTCTTGGCACCTCTGGGCAGTGAGGGCAATACTCTGGCCCTACCACAGAACTAGGGACACCACAGACCTACTGGGATAGCATGGTGCTCAGGGCCACACACTTATCCAGATTGGCTGGTCCTGCATTGCACAGCACACACTTCTACATGTGTAGGCACGATGACATGTCATAACTGTGTGTGCACTCAGCTGCCTGCCACGTGTACTATGCTGCAGGCTCACACACCTGGTGCACTGTCTCAACACCCAGTGCAAATGGAGCCATTACCACTGCTGCCTGCAGTATGACTGCTTTGCAATTAAAGGAATGAAATGTTTATACAGGAATAAATCTGTGTTAATGAGGTGAATCCTGCTCCCGCCCTGACAGGCTAGGAACTTGGAGGAAGAGAGAAGTTTGAAATATGCGCCGCTCCCAGCCAGCAGCTAGGCCTGGGAAGGGAAGTGGGGAGGGAAAGGGGAGCAAACTCAGGCAGCTGGCTGGTTGCGCGCAGGAGCCACCAGTTCTTTGATTCCCCTGTCTGGTTCCCCCCACCTGGAGTTAGCAGGAGAGACCAGATCATTGTCAGGCTTGCTCAGGCTCAGGAGGTGTTTGAGATGTTTCCTTCCCTGGGAAGAGGACTGCACCTGGCTCAAAGATTTAGGAAGAGCACAAGCAATTTGGACAGTGATGCTGCCACAGAGTGGGGACACAATGCTTTGGGCCCTTCCACCTCAACAGCCTGTCCAAAAAAGTCCATAGCAGGGGCTATGCAGGAGGAAATCCCTATGCAGGTCATCCTTGCTCTCCTCTGTTCCTCAGAAACACCGCACTAATCCCTGTCGCCTGCCTACACAGGAAACCACGGAGACAGAGAATCCAATTAGCTTGAAATCCTGCTCTGACTCCCGCACAGCATCTCCCTCTGATAGAGCTGTGGAGCTGCAGAGATAAACGGTGCATTAGGATTCCAGTTGGGTCTGGCAGGCAAGGATGGTTTTGGAATTGCAGCACCAGCCCAGGGAACAAGTGAGGCACCAGCATGCCTTTCCCAAGCCTCCCTCTCCACCTCTGCCTCATACCAACTCTTCCTCCTTGCTTGTCCTGCAGCACCATTGCTTCAGCTGAGCCTGGCTGTGCAAGGTGAAAGCCGAGGACTGGGGCTAGAGCCAGCAGGTCTTCAGTCTGGCTTACCTGCCACAGGGCCTTCACTCTTCGCAGGGGGAGGAAAACCTCTCAGGAGTTGAATGGCATCAAAGTCTTTTGGCTGCTGGGGGTGGCCAAGGTGGCATGAAGCGCAGTGCCAGGGCCCATCTCCTCACCACTGCAATGCCCCAGGGCATCTCTGTGTCTGGAGGTCCCTTCAGCACTGGCATGATGCATGTCACTCTCAGCTCCCTTGTCCCTCCTCCAGCAGGGACCGGCCCTGCACGGCTAGCTCTCTGGAATGATCTGGGGGACAAAGCAGGTCCTATCCCCACCTAATCCACCCTGGACAAGCTCAGCACAGCCTCTAGCCAAGCAGAGTACAAGGGGTAACTGTTGCTGACTCTGTGCTACACCCTGGCTGTGCCCATGGCAGCAAGTCTCCTGTGCCTGATGCTACCACAGCCATGCCTGCTGTACTCACGTTCTTCCTTGCACTCACAGTAAATTACCTGCTTTGCATTTTGCAGCAGCAACTTAACAGTATTAATCCACTGTGTTCTGTCTTTAACAAACACCATTATCATATCACCAGCCAGGATTATGCAAATCCTGAGAAAGGAATTATTTCTCTCCCCAAAGTCACCTTGATTTATCAGTTTCAGCCCAAAATGAAACAGAAGTTGCTTCGGATAAACTGTTAAATTCACAACCACACCCAGGGGGCTGTGATGGCCCATAGGACAAAATACACATCCAGGCCAGGCACAGCTGCGCCCAGCTGGGTGACCCTTCATATCCACAGGTGACACAGGGGCAGCTGGCCCCCACCAAGACTGCTCCTGTGCCAGAGTGCAGGTGGACCTGGACACTAAGGAACTGGGCCCTGGACCAACAGCTGGGGAAACAACCCCCTTGCAAAATACCCCTGGGATAACTCCATGGATCCATTCCCCAGGCACAGGGCTATGGGGCAGGCCTGAGGCTGTGCAGAAGCATGTGGGGCTGGAAACAAGGAAACTTTCCAAAATTGCATTAAGGATTGCTCTGTGGCTGCCACTCGTCTGTCCCCATCCCTGTCCCTGCTTTCCGGGTCACCACTTCAGGACTTCAAGTTGAGCCTGTGTCATGTGTAACAAACGTGTCCTGCCATGCAAGTGTGGATGCTGCTAGAGATCAATGAGCAAATCTGCATCCCACTCCAGGAATTAGCTCCTTAACAGGGTCCTCAAATAACATAATGCCTTTGTCCATAATTTCCTTTGCTGCAGAGATAAAGGCTCCCCATCCTTCTGATGCGGCTAGACCAGGCTATAGTTGCCCCTCACCTTGTAAGGAAGCACTTGTATGATTAAAGGTAACCTTTTTCCCATTATTTGTCAGCAATTTGAGTCAGTCCTTCAACAGAGGGCAAGAACAGCACCCTAGTAAGAAAGAAGGACTTCTACTCTTTCGTGGGGCAGAGAGAAAGCTTCTGCAACCTGAGCAGAGCCTGATCTTGCAAGAGGAACCAGGCCCTTGGCTAGGGCTTTGCCTTGATGGCCAGCAATTACTTTATGTGTTCTGACTCAGTGCAGAGGGGCTATTCTGAAAGAGAGTTCTCCTTCAGATTCCATTAGCCATGGATGGTAGCTCTGTAAGAGCAGAAAAAAATTCCCCAATTAGCCCTGAATATTTTTTATTTTCAAACTCAATGTGTTCTGGCAGATGAAGAATCAAGGGCAGCAACCATGTGTTGGAGCAGCACCGTGACTGCAGGTTGGTGCACTGAAAAGCCATTGACAGGTGTACACTCAGCACCTCTTGTGCTTATGGCTCACACATAACTCTAACAGAGATGGGAAATTCCTCCAAAAAACCATACTGTGACAGAGACAAGGATGAAATCAGGCACTGGCAACCTATGGTAAAATACAGCTCAGTAAAACATAATTATCCCCAAACCAAAACCTGGAAATAAAAACCTCAAAAGAAATCCCTCGCACTATGCCTGGACACCCACAGCCAGCACATCCACACCCCTGGCTATGGTCTGCAGTCCACACACTGAGAAAGTGTGCAATCTGCATTCAGCCTAACCTGCTCTGGGCCTGGGGAGCGGTGAACTGCCCAGGCTCTGTGGGGACACCTGGGGCCAACACAGAGCTGGGTACAGGCTGGCTGGTGCTTGTGGTGTGGGATGTTTCAAACCACAAACAGAGACTGTGAGGAACAACTGAAAGAGCCACCTTGGCCATCCCAGGACAAAGCCTGAGCGCCAATGGGAGAGATGCCTCCACCTGGCACAGCAAAGACCCAGGGTTCAGGCTGCTCCTTGTCTCAGAGAGTCATTCTCATCCCTGCTCTGATGTGTTCAACCTGATCTCTCCTTGACCTGTTCCAGCTACTCTCATCTTCCCCTCTGTCTCCCCCCTGCCCTGCCCCCAGCTCTCATTTCCAGTTGTGCCTGATGTCTTCCGATCATTTCATACCTTCACTCATGCTGCCCTAAACTGGGCTCTGCCAGGGCACCACTGTCCTCGCAAGGTCAGAGGGAAGCTTGGAAAGAGTGACTACATCCTCCCTGCCTGAAGGATGCAAAGGATGAATCTTCCCAGATGTAGCCAGTCCTGCCCACCTTCCAGCTGGGACAGTCCCTCTCCACAGACATGCACCCTCTCGGAGGCAGCCCCTGCTCTGCTGAGGATGGGGACAAGGGAGTCCAGAGGCTGGGAAAGCAGCTGCAAAGCTAGAGCACAGGAGGAATGCAATGGCAGAGACAGAAACAGGGAATGCAATTCAATTTTCAGAGGCTGTCCCACCAATTCAGCTCAGATAGATGATAAAAAGCCCATTTCCAGCGATAGGCACCCTAATCCCCAGCTATCCTGCATTTCCATTTCCGAGAGGCGCTATTTCCAACAGGGAGGCATTTTCCCGTCTAGGTTTGCTAGAAGGGACAGCAATGGATTAAATAGCAATTTTTCCAGCACCGTTTAACTCCTTCTGTGCCTGCTCCTGCCACTTACGCAAGCACTGGACATACAGGGCAGCAGAATGGCTGCTGCACTGTGCCCTGGAGCAGAACAGAGCTGGGGGCCTCTCACAGGCTTTTCCCAGTGGTCTGCAGCCTGAAGAGACAGGGAAGAGGGGAAAAACTAAAATGCATCGGCAGTGCAGGCAGAGCAGCTTAGATCAGGAATTTTTTATTGCTCAAGGCAGGACTCAGACTCAACCATGGGACAAAAGCCATGCAGTGAAGCTTACATCCAGTGTTAAAAGCATTAGACAGGTCCAAAGTGCTGCAAGACTGACTTAAAACTACATTTGCAAGAACACAGGCACATAGAGAAAGAAGGAAGCAAACCATGCAGTGATGGCCATGCCCCCCACATGCCCACCATGTACCCCACATCTCCACAGTTTAAGCATTGTGGTGCAGGTGCAGCCTTTGCCTCCAGGTTACTGGGGAGGAGAAAGGCAAAAGCAGCACGTGTAGCAAAGAGTGCATTGGCTGAAGAGGGACTGACTGGCACAAAAACACATACACATCAGTGGGAAATAACCTCACTGTCTTCAGGAGGGCCATTCTCAGCACTGGGTAACAGTGGCCATCTCGAACATTTTGTATCTTCCCCCATCGCTGTATGCTGGGGTTGCTCAGGGCCACCCTCCCCAAGGATGGCTGGTGCCTGTTACCAGCAGTCCTAGACCTCACTATTAGCAATGGCTACCTTACGAGAGCCACCTAACTTCCAGAATCAAGCAGGACTTCTCACGCCACTGGGAAGCCACTAAGCTACAGTACTCCTTGGATGTCAGCAGTCTTTCCCCAGACGCCCATAGCCAGCCCTCCGCACTTCCGCCACCCATCCCAGCCCTCTTCCTCATTCCACTGCCCTCACTCTGTGCTGAGGATCTCCATTTATCCCCATTTCCTGATGTTAGGGCTCGTACCCACTATCTGAATCAATCCTTCAGGCAGCTGAAGTGCCTGAGACTCCCAGCCCTGCTTCTGTAGCACAACCGATTGCCCTGGCATCCCACACAGCAGCTCCCTCCCCTCTCCCAGACATCAAACTCTCCCCACAGCACAGGAATAAAGCCCGAACATTATGACTTAGCCCCTCCAGACCCCTCCCTTGACCCCTGTTATGAACTGAACCAGGGAGTTCTGTTGGAAAGGGGAGCCCCAGACAGCTGTTGGCTCACAAACTGATAAGGCTCCTGGTGCAAAGCTTGCAGGAGGGAGCACTAGTTGCTCTGTAGTCAGAGCTTTCCCACCCCTTTGCACGACTCCAGCACCAACCACAACCGTCCATTCATCAGCCACTAAACAAATGGAAATTTAAGGGCTCATAGCGCTGAAACACAGAAAACAATTCCCTGTGCATTTTAACGGTACTGTAATTTATTGGATCTGAAGTGATGAATGGCAGCACAAGGGGGCTGGGCCCAGTGCACAGGGGAGTGCGGATGCAGTGGAAGCCAAAGAGAGATGTATAGCTGAGGGGAGAGTCTGGGAAAACTCCCAGAACTGTTGTTGCATGGGGCTGGGGGAACACCACCATCTACAAAGACCAATTTCCTCCCACACCTTGCTACCCTACCATTCAGTGTAGGATTTGTAGTAGAGGCTCCTGTAAGAAACATCCACGTGCGGAAGAACGCAGTTGAGCACAGTGCCAGCAATGCTCTTCTCTGCTCCTGAGAGGCACACTGTTATGCTTCCCATGCAGCCCTTGCTGGTGGTTTTGCAGATTCAAGCCACAAGCAAGAAATGCAAAAAATGCTTCATCCCTGGGGGAAGAGGAACACCTGGTGGAAAGACAGAGTAAACATGAGCATTACTGCTCCTCCCCCATGTAATCTCCCAGCTCTGGAGTTTGAGCTGCATTCAGCAGTAACTGAAACCTGGCTCTTTAACACAGGGGCCAATTACTGCCTGTTAATGCAAGGAGCTCTGATAGATAAAGCAATTACCCAGCTCTGCTAGGCTGGAAAGCACCAGATGAGATGGCAGGGCTACTTATGCTAGCATGGGTCTTGCAGGACAGCTCGGTGCCCCAGCAAACCTTCTTGCAGTGACAGACAGGGCAAGTTCTTGCCTTACACCCTCTAGCTGCATACCCCCTGCATCTTCACATGAGCCAGCAATGTGTCCCTGCTGCAAAGAAAGGTAATGATATCCTGGGGTGCATTAGGCAAAGTATTGCCAGCAGGTTGAGGGAGGTGAACTTTCCCCTTTATTCAGCACTGGTGAGGCCACACCTGGAGTACAGTGTCCAGTGCTGGGCTCTTCAGTACAAGAGACATGGACATACTGGAGAGAGTCCCGCAAAGGGCCTCAAAGATTATAAAGGGACTAGAGCACCTCTCGTATGAGGAAAGGCTGACAGAGCTGGGACTGTTCAGCCTGGAGAAGAGAAGGCTTGGGGGGGGGCAGGAACTTGTCAATGTATATAAATACCTGAAGGGAGGGTGCAAAGAGGACGAAGCCAGGCTCTTCTCAGTGGTGCCCAGTGACGGGACCAGAGGCAATGGGCACAACCTGAAACACAGGAGGATCCCTCTGAACACCAGGAAACACTTTTTCACTGTGAGGGTGACTGAGCACTGGCACAAGTTGCCCAGAGAGGCTGCGGAGTCTCCATCCTTGGAGATACTCAAAAGCCATCTGGATGTGCTCCTGGACAACCAACTCTAGGTGGCCCTGCTTGAGCAGGGGGTTGGACAAGATGACCTCCAGAGGTCCCTTCCAGCCTCAACCATTCTGTGATTGTGATCTCTAACCATCCACATTCCTTATTTTCTGTGCCCAGTTTCTCCACCCATCTTGGCCAGCTGCCTTTCCCCCCCTCTTCTCTGCTCAAAGCCCCCCTTTGTTTGCCTTTCTGGGGGTGATGCGGCAGTGAGGAAGGTGGCTGATCCAGAGGTAGTGTCGTGATGATGAGGAGAGGACAACGGTGGGTGCAATTCCCAGCAAAACCCCATGGCTCCTTGGTCTTTTATCCATCAGTAACTGCTGACCTGGAGGGACAATGCCTTGGGAGAACCTCAGTGGGTGATGATGAGAGGGTTGACCCACCTGAGCCAGCATCAAGTAGAGGGGAAATCAGTCTTTCATGGGACCACATCAGAGTCCTTTTTGCTCTATGCAGAGCACCCTTTGCCTCCTGTACAACCTCAGTAGGGGATATGCTGGTTGCAAGATCAGAGACATGGATGGAGAGCAATGAGTGGGAGCAGGCTGGCAGGGTTCCTCCCTGCATGGCGCTGTGAGTCAGATATGGTGCCCACATCTCTAAAAGGATTTTGAAAAAATGGAGGATGAGCAGAATAATTACAAATGTGATTTGGAGGCTGGAGAAAACACTTCCCAGGGACAGAATGAAAGAGTTCAGTCTGTTATCTCACCAAAAAGGGAGCCTGAGAGGTGATTTGATTGTAAGCACTTCACAGAGAAAAAAATACTTGGTGTGAAAGAGCTCTTTAACTTTGTTAATAAAGGAGGCTGGAGCCTGTAGTCAAGCAAAGTGTAAATACGAAACACGGCACTGGGCCATGCTACCTGAGAAGTGCCATCTGCTCTGCCTCCTTGCATCCTCCACCCTGTCGTGGACGATACATCAGCTGAGAGACACTGGGTTCATTACAGGCAAAACAGAATAATGGTATTTCTTACTTGGAGTTACACAGGGGCCCTAGATAATGAACGGTCACTTCAGGCCTTAAAAATCTATGAAACTGCAGGCACAAGCTACAGACAGTACTGCATAAAGAGGCATCCTTGACACCTGCAAGAAACAGGGAGCTTCTCTGTATGTCCCCATGTGACTGGACTGCAGCAGGAACAACCCCAGGCATCCCAGGTCTATAAGCAGCCACTGGTCTCACCTAGCACCTGGGAACAGACCCAGGAATAGCAGTGCTTCCCATCTGGGCCTGCCTCTGCCCAAACCCACAACAGGCAGCACTACTACATGGGATGGCTGCTGGCTTGGCCAGGCTGTAGCAATCCCTCCCTTCCCTGCGAGGCTGGTGCAAGGAGAGAGATCAAGAATATTCCCCCAAGCCCTCTCCCCACATGTGCTCTTTTCTCATTATACTGTCCCTACTGCCCACACCAAAGTCCATTGGACTGCCAGTGCATAATTGCCTCCCCTGGCCACACTGCTGGCTGGGGAGTGCAACTGCAGTCTCTCATCCAAGTATGACTGGAAGAGTGAGGCTGCTGAATGAATCAAAGAGAACATACGTACAGGAATATCAGAGCTACAAGGGGAATCCAACCCCACCCTGCAGATGTGGAGTCAGATGCTGTGACTGCTGAGGGAGGCACTGGCAGGTTGAGGACAAGTGCCCAGGGAGAGACAGGGCATGTGAGGGGAACTTTAGCAGCATCAGAAGGAAGTTAAAGACCTGTGTCCCAGGGCAGAAGCTATGTTGGGTTTGCAGGATTCATTCTCCCACAGGAAATTACTCTGGCAGAGAGAGTGCTGGGCAGGAGCAGTATCTATCTCCACAGGATATGGAGAGGCCAAGAAGAGGTTCAGGACCTGCTCTACATAACCCAAAACTTGGGAGTAGTCCCTGCCTGCAGAGCTTACTAGCAAAACCAGCCTGCACCTGTCTCACAGTCTGGACAACCAACCATCAGCCCTGCTAGCACAGTGACCGAGCAGTGCACTCTATGGTCTTGCAGCCAAGCCCTCCTGTTTCAGTCCTGGCTCCAATGTCGCCAGCCCTAACTTACCAAAAATTGCAAGTCAAATGCTCCGAAACCACATGAAGTTTCTAAAACCATGCCCGTTTTCTTTCCTCCCTAGGGGGCTTAGAGCCTTCACAATCACTGGGATTTCCAGTCCCTGTTTTTCCCCATGACCTGGTTTCTAGAGCCGAGGATCTTCATTCCTGACCTATCTCAAAGCTGAGACTCTCTGTGGATACCAGACTCCAGCAGCTGGGGCTTGGATGGCATCACTGATGATTCACAAGCAGGCTGCAGTTCCTCCCTCTGGGGGGAACACCCCTGCAGTGTACGTGCCAAGGCAGTAGACTGAAACATGTATTGGGGCACCCTAGGGCTCTGCCCAAGTGCATCCAGGATCACCCTTGGCTCTCCCACTCTTCATCTGAAAAGAACTTGGACATCTGGGTAGACAGCACATTGAACATTGTGTGCACTAGCAGTAAAGGCAGCTAGCAGCATCCTACACTGTATTAGAGGAACACAGCCAGTAGATCAAGGGACGTAACTATCCCTTTATACCAGTACTTGTTAGTCCCCATGAAGTAATACTGCATGCAGCTTCCACCCCCAATACAGGAAAGTAATGGACAAATTAGTAGGAGTTCAGTAAAGGACCACCAAGGTACTCAGGGCTTGAAGCACTTGTCCTGTAAGTAAAGGCAGAATGAGGGAGGCTTGTTCAGCTTGGAGAAGAGATGGTTTCAGGGGGACCTCATAGCAATCTGTCAGTACCTACAAGGAAGTTATCTGAGAAGACAGAGCCAGGCTCTTATCAGTGGTGCTCAGTGGGAGGATGAAAGACAATGGGCATAACTAAAAGACATGTTCAGACTAGATAAGGAAAAACCTCTTCCTCATGAGGACAGTCAAGCATTGAAAGCCGGGGTCCAGAGAGGCTATGCAGTCTCCCACCTTGGAGCTTTTCAAGACCTGCCTGGATGAAGCCCTGAGCAACCTGATCTGATCTCATAGTTGACCCTGCCTGCATAGAGAACTGCTGAGGTCCCTTCCCACCTGAATTATCCTGTGATCTCTAACTCAACATAGGAGGAGAAAGAGTCTCTTAGCTCCAAACTCAGAGAGCAGGATGAGGCAAAATGTCAGCTGCCTGCATCAGGTACATGGTCCCCTCCGAACATACACTTTGCTGCCCCCCCAGACCCTGCCATTCAGGACAGCTGAACACTTGCTTCCCCACTCCCATACTTGCAGAGTCCAGGAGGCTCCTGCTTGGCCAAGACTGATCCATCTTGTCTTCTGACACAGAGGGAGAATTCAAGGCTGCAAGCGAAGTGCTGTCCAGCACAGTCTCCAACACCTGGCACCAGCTCCACCTCATTCTCCCTAGGTAGTTCCACTGAAGACCTTCAACATCTAGAAACAAAGCAGCAGCTCCACAGGACAAGGGACATAACACCTTCCAGCTCCCTTTACACAGTGAATTATGTCATAGCAGGTGGGTCTGCCTTGTGCAGGGTGGTGGAGGAGGTGCTGAAACATGAAGTTAGAAGAATTACTAGGCTGAGACAAGGAGAGTGGCTCTTAGCATGTTCATGACGATGGCTCCAATTAGTGCAATTACAGGGCTTGGCTGCATCTTCCTGCTTGTGATTTTCATTAACAATTGCATGGTCAATTCTGCTACTTTTCACTAGGCAAGCAGCCAGAAGCTGGCAGCAGCCTCTGCTCCTGGCAAGGTCCAGAGGAAGGGCAGGTACAGACTGCTCCCCTGGGAGGCTAGGCTAGCAACAAAGACCCAGCCAGGCATTCGGACGTTCTGGCTCCTGGCAACAAGAAGACGGTTTGGGAGAAGGGAGGTGAGTGGCACAGCTACCTGTCCTGCTGGAAGGGTACGCTCCTCACAGGCGGCTTAACTGCACTCAGCACAGCTGGTCCCTCAGCAGGAAATACCATCACAAACACCACCACTCTCCTAAGTCCCAGACACAGCTCAGTTTTGGCTGCATCACCTTTCCTAATGCAATGCAAGACAACCAGTTCACCCCCCAAAATATGACTCTCCAAGCAACAGCAGGGCACAGAACCTCTCAGGTTAGCATGACTCCAGAAAAGTGAGCCATTTCCAAGTACAGGGTGCAGTCTAGGAGTAAAGGTTCTTTCAGTTTCCTTGGACTGCAGAGACCCAATGCTGTAAACATCAAAACCTGCATACCCCAATGATGAAGAAAAAGAGCCTCAGTGCAGAAGCAGGGGTATAGAGTTAGGTGCAATTATTTGCCACTGCAAAGATTGCAGATAAATGTGAACACTTTACAGCCCCAGCCGTCTGCACCCCGAGCTCCCCTTTCCCCACCACACTGGGCATCAACCACAAACCACATAATAAAAACTACAGAATTATTCAGCTGAAACAAGAAATGAAGCACAGCTTGAGGCAGCCCTACTGCTGGGCACCAGGTCCCGTGTTGCCACTCTGCCTGGCTACTCCTGTGTGTTTTGGAGCCAGGCTGGCTTTCCTACAGTAAGCTTGCTGATGATATCTTGTTTGCTGGGCAGAAGACCGGAGGAGTGCAGAGGAGTTTGCAGGGACACTTTCTCCCTGCCCTCAGGATGTTTACTATATTGAAATTTCAGCAGGAAGCCAAGCATCTGTTCTTCAAATAAAGAGGTCTCCCAGGGGAATAGGTAGGGGGGCAAAATCAGCACACTGTGAACACCTGGTCTCACAGGCAAGAACAGAGTTTGCGGAAGGAGTGCAGCACCTCTGAGATTCATTCAGCTTTGCTTCCGCTGGTTAATTAGTTCAAACACCATCAATATTCAATCACAGCCCTCTACTTCCTGTGTATGGCTGTATGTCAGTGTGTGTGCGTGGGCCTGCACAAACAGGGGAAGGCCTGCACAGTACGAACCTAAGTGTGTGTGCTCTCCCCAGCAAAGGGGCTCACGTGTCTGTGCTGCTGCATGCACATGCAGGTCTCCTCAACACTGCAGTGCTGAAGAGTGGTTCCAGCATGTTCACACTCTTCCTTTGAGGAAGGGGGATAGAACCAAACTGTGCCACACAATGACTGACTGTACAGAAAACTACTTCTCCCATCCCCTAAAGTGGCCCCTGACTCGGAGCTCGTCAGAAAACAGTCTGCACGACCAATGAGCTTCATCACTCCTCTCAGAAGACCGCAGAGACCACACAGTGGCACAGACAAAGGGATCTCTTTAAAGGCAGGAAACCTCACAGCCCTGTGCCTGCACACAGGGCTAGGTTCACCCAGTGTTTCCAATCCCAATCCCACTGCATCAATCCAAGTCTGAAACAGCTTCAGCAATGGCAAGAGGCCTTGACTACCTCTGTACAAGGCCAAATTGCTGCACGGCCACCCAGGGTTATTTCCAGAGGCAAACAGGATCCTACTGGTACTCCCAGCTCCCATTCCCCACTACTATCCGCTCCATACTTCCATCCTGTCTCCTCAGTAGACTCCAACCCTACCTCTTCATGCCTGGAGTCTGCACTTCACTGCTATCACTACAAGATTGTGCCTTCTCATTTTCTTTGTGCCATTGCTGCAGCACTCCTGCCTCCTCCTTTAAGTCCTTCATCCTTGCCTCTTTTTCTGTTTCTGGCATTTTCTGTGCACAGTAGGGTTTTTTCCTTATATGAAAGAGGGTGGTCAGGGGTTCTTTCTTCCTTTCATTAAATGTTAGTGCCCATTCAAGTGAGATGGACAGTGTTCAACAGACAAGCTGTGCGGCTGCTTTAACACTCTGCTGCCCTACCCTGCACCAGCATACAGTCCCGTCCCACCCCACCCCTCTTGAGCTTGCCTGCAACTATGACACATTCCCTAGAAGCCACCCAGCACCCTAGTCCTGCTCCCGAGCAAGACCACATCCAGGTGCAGGGTGACTCAGCTTGAAGGCAGGACTACAATTTCAGCAAAAGCGAGGATGAGGCCAACCAGCTTCCTTTATAGACCTATTCCAGGAATTGACCCTAGGAGGTAGGTAGTGACCTCTCGCCTAGGACCCATCTCCTCAACCCCTGAGGCTTCTGGGGAGGGGAGCCAGGAAATATGTAGACAGAAAGGAGCCCCACACCATGCCCCAGTGGAGTTGCCTAGAGAGGAATGCTGTCGTTTTCCCAAAGAATCACAAAGCTTTTACCCCTTCCTTCTTGCCAGTTCCTGCATGGACCCATGCCAAAGCCTTTTTACTTTGTTCACTGATCTCCCACACTAAACTCGCTGCTTGCACTAGCTGAGCCTGCAAAATTAGGTACACCTAACCGCGAGCAACCAAGATTTGCTCTGAGAGCTTCAGGGTAGAGCTGGAGTACCAAGACTTCTCAGGCTCTCAGGGAATCAGAGTCCCAGGAAGGAGGGCACTCAGGAGAGCATCAGGCCCTTCAAATGGAAGAGCATCCCTATCAGCTTCATGGTGGATTCAAACGGGCTCTCCTGCAGCTCTTCATAGAGCCAGTGCTTCCACTTTGTTTCTAAAACATTTCTTGCTGAGAGTGAGTACTAAAGCAGCCAAGAACAGAGTGCTCTGCCCTGCACCATATGACACTCTCCACTACAAGTCCTCACCAGGTGAGCCTCAGAGCCAACATAGCTGAGGCCTGGTGAAGCTCTGGAGTACGGGGGAGCCTTGCAGACACAGCAGTTAGTGAAAGTAAAAGCAGAGAGGAACAAGCAGCAGGGAAGGTCAAAAAGCAGTAGGAAAGCATTCATCACAGATACTCTATCCCTAACTTGTTGCTTTTCTAAATGTAGGGAACAGAAGGGCTTCTGCAAGGCTCAGGTGCAATGGATAGGGGAAGAGAGCTGAGAAAGACAGCTCTGGCCAACGGAACGGTGGCGCTTCGCTGCTTTGAAGTCAATCTTTGTCCATTTCCCCAAAATATCAACACTGCTTCCCCATTTTGTCATCTCTATGCCTCATCTCTGCATCTCCTTTAATCAGAGCCTTGAAATTTGTGATGGAGAACTGGTCTCAGGTCACTGAGAGTGGCGAGTTCCACTCACCACAAATGGCAGGATTTGCCCATCCTCCATCATGGTGCTCCTGCCAGTGCTGAAGAAGTGACGCAGAGCAGACAGACACAGTGGATGTGGGTGAACAAAAGTGGAGCAAGCAGATCTTGGACCAAGAACAGCAGCGCTGGCACAGAGGGTGTGGGGAGAGGGGAACATATACACTGTGCTCCCTCCCTTGGGAAGTTTAGGCTCTCACCAGAAGCTGTTACAAAAGCAAGATAAACCCACAAACAATAGGATCCTTTCATTTTCCTTCTAGGCTTCCCAGGCAACACCCAGCACTCCACAACAGTTTAGAGTGCAAAAGCACCCTATATTTGGTCAGTTAATGGCAGGAAGATGAAGAGACTTAAGCAGAGGAGCTCACTGCTTATTGTTTGGTAAGCTCAGTCGGGCACCTGCAGCAATGATATTTATACCCAACACTACACTGTTTTTAAATGCAAACTTCTATGCTGGAGCTCTGAAACTCCAGTGAATGAGGTGCATTTCCATTCTTAAATTACAGATCTATAGCTACCCCTGCACACATGGCTGGGAGTGCATGACAGCACCATAAAGGTAGGTGCACATAGATCTCAGTAGGAATGCTCCAGGCTAGACAAAGTAATTTAGATCCAGGACTGTTGCTCAAACACGCTGATGCACAGATGCTAAAAGAACCCCCAGCTGCGGGAGAGAGGCCTCAGTAGACCCTCAAAATTGGTCAAGCTGCATGGTTCCCGATAGGACTCCAAGAAGATCCTTTCTTCAACCAAAGGGCAGGACCATGTCTTTAATGCATAGCTGGGCACATACGTTTAGCATTCCTGCTGGGCACATGGTTTTGTTAGCATTCCTGCTTTGGTCACTTGTAGAACGAGGTGCTGAAGGGTGAACAGTGTCTCTTCTCACCTCTTTGTCTTGATTCTTGATCTAGCTGTTCAAGTAGAAGCTAAAGGAACAGAGATTCAGTAGCTAAATCATATGCAAGGTGACTTGAAGACTCCTAGCACTAGAAGACTCCCAAAGCTATCAGGACTCAAGAAGAAATTGCGTTTTCCAATTATGCCCACTCAGGGACTTGTGCCTTCCCTCTCTGATGAGTTATCATGCAAATTTTTGCCATGCCTCAAATGAGTCCTGAAGATGCTGTGAAACAGCTGCCCCTTCCCACCTTATTCTAACAAGCCTGACTGAATCTAGACCTTGAGATTCTAACATTCTGGAGCTTTGGCCAGCAGGGAACATGCTATCCCAAATGATGTTATTAAATCAATGTGCCATTTCATCTGAATGGTAGGAGTAGTTCTAGCATAAAACAGATAAAAATTGACTTTCAAAGCAGTAGAAAAGCCATCTACACATTAAGTTAATCTCCCACAGGTATGCAGAAAACTGTAACTTCTTCAGGTTCCCCATCAGGATATCCGTCCCCAGATTTTCCAAACAGAACAGTTATTTAGTGCCTAAACATCCTTTGGATATGCTGATTCCGAGTTCTGTATCTTGGCCAGTTTTGCAGACACAGCTCTTCACTGCTAGTTCCTCACGTGCTATCCCTTACAGCCCTAGAAGCTTATCATGAAATGTTTGATGCAGACTACTATCCATCCTTTCTACATTCTTCTTCCTGAACATCTGCTATTGAACTCATGACCCACATCTAGCAATTAACCTGGTACCCAACACCATTAATTTACAAATATATCCCACAAAAGCTAAAACATCCATAAATACAGAGATCTAGTTGCTATTCTTTTTCCTTAAATCATCTAGAATAAGGAGATCAGATTGTCAGCGTATGTTCTCTCTCCTTTCTTTTTATGAAAAGAATGCAGAAACCAATCCTCAGGAATAAAAAAAAAACCAAACAAAATGTTTTTACATTGTAATTATTTTAAAGCACATCATAATTTAAAACCCCAACTCTAAGTGCAAAGGCAATGACCCAAAGTCCCTGCCCCTGCAAGGTCTTAAGCTCCACCCACAGAGTAGAAAGAAAAGAAAAAGGTGGAACTGAGACAGCAGGAAGCATCACTGCAATTTTCAGAAACCCTTAGAGCATTCTCTCTCCTGGTATTCCCAAGTCCTGTCACCTTGGCTCCATAAGCCTGTGCAGAAGCATCTACCATGCTGAGCAGAAGTATTAAACATGACTATCAGTATCTGCTGGGGTGGTGTAGCACCTTCATTTTACACATATTGCAGCAGGAGTAAGAGGGGTACTGGGGACACAGCTAGCTGTTCAGCCATGTCATTTCTTGGGTCCAGCACACAGTAGGTGCTTGGTCAGAAAGAACCACATCTACACACAGTCTAATTAACATTTGATTTGTTTGACACTGGATCTGCTCTAGTCCTGACCTCATTGAATTTTGGGGATAAGGGCAGAGTATCGGGTAAAACCTTCAGATTGGTGACAGCACTGCTGCTGCCAGCAGTCCTGCCAGACAAGACCTTTTAAAGAAGAGGTCCCCACAGGAGCTACTGTGTGCTTACCGGGAGCTAAGAAGCAGCTTCATTCCTGCACTTCTCCTAAAAGAAGCTGGGACATAGAAATCAAGCGTTGGAGGGATGAAGGCAGAGAGGAGTGGCAAAAATACGGATCCTGCCTGTTCTGCACACAAGCACTCATAGCATCATCAACTCTACCCCAGTGAGGTTCCTGCAGAGAGAACTGCATGGAGAAAAGTCATATAAAGACTGCAAAACAGCAATCCTTTCCCAGAAGCAGAGGACCTTGTGTCTTAGACTCCCAGGCAGAAATCCTTGCAGGACCACCTTCAGCAAGTCCCAACCTGCCACTGAGTGAAAAACCTTTCCATCCTAGCACTGCAGACCCAGAAAAGCAGCAGAAGTACTTCAGCATGAGCTGGATTAGGGCCTTCTTGCTGTGTGCTCGTCACAAAAGCACCTGCAGAATATGCCCTACCATGAACCTCCTTGCACTACAAGATCCCTACCTGGATTCATGAGGCTGGGGGGAAAACTTCTTCGTCCCCTGAATCTCAAGGAGAAATTAAGTATTAATTATCACCAAGCTCTGCATAAGGGCTTTTTAAATTCATGGGCACAATAGGACAGAGATCCTCTGCCATTCCTATCTGGATACTAGAAGGAACTAGAACAGGATTCTTTCCAAGACAGATTAATGATGCCCAGTCAGTCTCACAAGCAAACTGGACATATGCTGTGGCAATATCATGAAGCAGTAGACACTTCTATGTTCTTATTTCCAGGTTTCTCTTATCTTTGTCTCTGAAAAGAACAAAATTTTACTGAACAAGGAAACAGACATCTACCTAGCCTCACTAGAAGCAAGCTGCTGGCAACTTTCCCGGGAAGGGTGCAGAACCAACTGCTTGTCCCAAAAGCTGTTCTGAGCATGCTTCACTGGAGTGAATGACAGTGTCATATTTGTCACCAAAAAGTTGTGTCTAGATCAGACATGCTAAGCGTGGACACTAGGTTCTAGGGTATCCCCTCTGTCTTAAAGACGAAATGAGACTGGAAGCAACAGATTACAGGGCTCTACAGTTCACAAGTGCTTGCATTGGCACAATCAAATTTCATCTTCAAACACCGTATGTGGTGCAAATCCTGGCCTGTGAACAAAGTTGCCTTTACTTTGGATTTACAGAGACCTGAAATCCCAGTCTTGAGAATTACACAGTAGAAGGATGCCCAAGCTGAAACCAGGACACAGGCCAAGGGATCTTGTGCATCAAGTAGGATGCCTGGAGCTGAGAATGGCTTGGTCTGTCCCTAGCTAGATTTTCCAGTAGCTGGGACTTGTGATTCTTCCAGCAGGATTCACTCTGTTTCCCTACTGATAGGTAAACTACTAAGAGTAGTAGTCTGGCCTGGAACTGCTGGTTCAGTAGCAGTTAGGTGAGGTAGTTGCACCACCTGCTGTCTGCTGCGAAGCAAGTTACCAGTGTCTATTAGAACATCATTAAAGATGATCATTATTAACAAAAATTTTCTTCTTCAGAACCAGTTGGAATAATCTCCCCAGGGAAGTGGTAAATTCCCCAACACTGGACACTTCTAAGGTTCAGCTGGACAGGATGCTGGGCCACCTTGTCTAGACTCTGCTTTTGCCAGAAAAGGTTGGACCAGATGATCCCTGAGGTCTCTTTCAACCTGGTATTCTATGATTTTATGATTCAGCTTTTTACAACACATGCTCCTGATTAAAGTAATCAGGATAGACTTCATATCTGAAAACTATGAAGCAAGATCAACAGAGGGCCAGTCTAGTCAAAACGGTTCCGGTTCTCAAACAGAATATGAGAAGTTCACTTTAATACCCAGCTCCTCTCACAAGAAAGATCGGACTATTATCCCTTTGGGAAGCTCTCTCAAGTTATTTCCACTCCAAAAACTCCAAAAGCTAGCATCGAACAAAACTTTCAAAGAGGTGAAAATTCTGCCATGCAAAAAACCAGCCACCTGCCCAACACCACTCGTGGCTTAGTAGAAAGGAAAAAGACACATCTTAAATCCTGCACCATTCCCCTTTCCTGGACAAGGCTGCAGCACTAACTGATCCAATCCAATGGGGCAAAGAGATAAGCCACAATACTAAAAGCCTTCTTAGGATACGGTGTCTTGTTCATGCATGAAGGCAGACAAGTCAGTATGCTCTCTTGGCTGGCACAAATATGGCAGGTTGGAGGAAGATCCCCCTAGTCCTAGAGATCAAGGATCCTGTTCATGGGCAAGTATTTTGTGCGCCAGGCCTCAAAAATAATTGAGCATGCAGTAGCAAGGTCAGTGTGCGTCTAAAAGGAAAGAAATTCACAAGACAAATGATCTCTGCTTGATGAAGCATAGGTGCATAATGTGCAGACAAAAGGGAATCAGAAAAACAGTTTATTTAAAAAACAAAAAATCCCCCCCTCAAATACCCCCATACTTTCTGATAAGCTTATTGCTCAAGCTAGATCTCCTGTAATGCTGCTCTCTCTCCCCTTAGCCTGTAGGGCCAGAAGTACTCATGCATCCCTGTCCTTCCTCCAACCAGCATCATTTGGCTATGTTCAATTGGTCCCAAATACCAGCATTTAATTCTCTCCTCACTATGCACACAGAACATGGAGGTCACCAGGCACAAAGGCTCCTTCTCATTGGGACCAGTCTATGGATTTATATATAGTCCTCTGCTCCCACCAAGATGGGAGTTCCTACTTAGCAGAACTATAAAGAAAGTATAGGAAGGTATATCTACCTTCTTTTTTTAAGCCAAAGCCTAAACAATGCTAAAATCATCCCTGAACCACTCAGCCTGCAGTCCAGACATATTCACACTCATTCTACAGCTCATGGTCTACACTCTCAATATACAGCCTTCAGAATTCCCTAATAAGCTTTCTATAGCATTTCCCAGTCTCACCACGCCGTTCTACTTCCACTGAACCAGGGCTTGTCTTCCAAGTTAGCTCTCTGTGAATGGGATATTGCCTGTTTCTTGTGCAGCATCTACAGATCCGCACTGTAGCAGAACAGCAGGACTCTCTCACCAGGCCCTGGCTCTCCTTTGGGTGGTCACAGACAGAGGCTCTTGGTCCTTCCTCCTAGATAGCTGTCAGGCAGGTTTGGTAAGAACAGAGCAGGGGGCTTTGTGCTTCATGTTCAGTCAACGTTGTTGTGGAGTTTCAACATCCTCTTCCTCCCCATGTTCAGTGTGGCGCAGCAGCAGCTCCAGGTCAGGGTCGGAGCTGGCCTCTTCGTGTAGCTTCAGTGCTTTTTCACCTGCATGCAGACAGCCCATTTAGCAACAAACTCGCTAGAGTACCCATCAAACCTGGTGTTGGCAAGGAGCCGAAACTAGACACAGCTCCTAGTGGTGCTACGAGAATGCATACAGAGAAATAGGAAGGGATTTAAAACAGAATCACCTTTGGAATTCATGGCTTTGAGAATGACATGAAGGGAGATTCCTGACAGACAGACAGCAAAGCCCAGCCAGTTCAAGAGACTGAGGCGGTCTCCCAGCAAACGTGTGGCGAGGAATAAAATGCAGATTTCCTGTGGAAACAAAAAACATGACAAGTGGCAGGGCAGGACCTGAGGAAACATGCACGAGACGTTTTACAGCTCAAGCCTAGATCAAGATGCCAGGCTGCTAATTTCCATCAGCACATTCTTCCACGTGCAGAGAGTTCTAAAAACAGTTTCTAGAAACAGAATGACCTGTTAAACTGGGAGGTGGGATTTTAAGTCCTCTGACTGCATAGCTTGGCTACATGGGAATCCTGTGACTTCCAGATCAGACAAGTTTCACATGTCACCATTCAGCTCAAAAGTATGTGTGCCGGACTCCTCAAAGGAGGGGAGAATGTGCCAAACTAGGTTAAAGAGATAGCCCAAACCAGTGGTTTGTTCATATCCAGGTCTGATGCAAGAGCATGCCCTTCTCACCCCACCCTCCCCCCCCCCCCCCCAACATCCATTGCTCATGAGGCCCATGTGTTTTAGTCTACCCCAGATCCCACCAAACTTCGGACTTCAACAAACTGGTGGAACAGCTACCAGTCTCTGCCCCTTGCTGTCAGGGACCAAGGCACTTTACTGCAGAGACTGCAAGGCAAAGCATATCAAGCTCCTGTGCAAGGAAAACAAAAATAACAGGAGATGACTTCTAAGGCTCGAAGGAAGTTCCCACCACATGAGGCCCATTAGGGATGACTCAGTACTTGCCTTCTAGTATTAGCACAGGAACCACGCCTTACCTTAAAAATGCCAGCAATGGAAAGGGTGAGGCTAGATGTTCTGGAAACCAAGAGGAACTCAGAAAAGCCTAGACCAAAGGCAAGAATTCCACCCAAGAACAGCTTCCCTACCAGAGAGAACAGCATTCCTGCTTCATGGAAATGGAAGAGCTTCTCTGATATGGACAAAGGCAGGCCTAGGAACAAGACAGTGAGTAGCAGAGTACCTTTCCCAACTCCCACTCACAATAAGATGGGGGTGGGCTGCTCACATTCCAATATCAGGAGGATGTGGAGCCAGTTCTTCATAGCCCTTACTTCCACAAATATGGCAGGCTACTATTCCTATGCACTCTTTAGTGTTCTGCCAGCATAAGGTGTATCTGGGTCCTTATAATTCCAGGTCTCTAACTACTTTGTAAAGTTCATAGCCGTTCACTTATCTAAATGAATCATCTCAGACAAAAAAACTACTAAGCAATCTCCCCAACCACTCTATAAAGCTATCCCTGCTTTCTCTAATTAACTCACGCACCCTCAAACACCGCAAAGAGTGGGAAGAGCCCCAGGAACATGAGCGGCTGCAGGTGAAACATGATATCAATGGGGTTCTGGAGCCCTGAAAGAGGAGAATTAATAACAGACCAGGTAGCAATAAGCCAGGGAACAACATAGCCCCTAGAGCCTTTATTAGTACCATTCCTAGACATACACCTTATTTATAATGCCCACGCCTGTGCTGCTGCAGAGGCCAAGCCACCTTCATTACCCATCAACAGATAACCCCTGCCCCAGGTTTCAAACACTGTCCCTTACACAAGATGCTTTGTTTCTGCAGCAAAGGCTACCACCTCCTTATTGCCCTCCCCGTTACCAGCCCCACGACCCACTTCCTAACGCCCTACATACCCAGTTCAGCCTTTTGCATAAGTATCTGCGTGAGAGTCCAGCGAATACCCCCAAGGAAAGAGGCACACAGCACCAGCATGAAGCCCTGTGCGTTGAACTGTGTGGACTTGTAGGTGAACATGAAGAGCCCCCCAGCGATGAGCAGAATCACCAGCAGCAATGCCACCCTCTGAATGAGAGCAAACACAAAGTCACTACAGACTCCTGCAGCTAAACAGAGACAGACACCTCCTCTCTTTCAGATTCATCCACGTAATTGCATTCTTCTTCTACTTTTATGTTTCTTGTACACATACTGCCTATTTCCCTAGGCCTGACCTTCTCCCTCCCTAAAGCATTGCGTGGGACCCTTACCACTTCCTCCAGCTTGAAGAGCAGTGAAAAAAGCAGGATGAAGAGAATGGCAGAGGATTTAGTCATCGTGTAGCTGTAAGGACCAAAATACACTGTCAGTCTCCACCAATGTAGTCCTTCCCAGCAAAGTACTATTAGAAACCAGATCACCCACTTCTACACTGCTACCAGCAAGCTATCATAGACCCTGTATGCCAACCCCACCGAGCCATACACCCATTCAAGAAACTGACCCTGACAAAGCACTTTCTAAACCCCACCACAGGGCTCCCAGGGAAGATGATGTTTGTACTCACAGGGAGACAGTGACGTATAGGAAGCTCCAGTTACTCAGCCCAATATCCAAGGAAGTTGACAGAGCTACAGAATCAAAGAAAAAAATCCTGAAGTTAACTGTCTTCCACTACATAAAAAACAAAACAAAACAAGAACCCTGCTACTTGACCACGAACATAGAGAGCAAAGCAAACCCAGAAAAAAACTCAAACGTTTTCCTCAGGTTAACTCTTCAGTACCAACATAGCTCAGATACCCTCAGCTTTTTATGTTTCTGTCCTGTTCCCTGTGATTTAAGTTAGGCTTAGCACCACACTCACTGAACATACACTACGCAAAAGTGCAGAAATAATCCTTGCCCTCCCTGTGACTGAAAACCATCGCAGATTTGCACAAAGTCTTTTTTGAATGTATCAGAGCATGGTAATAGGTATGAGGGCCACTGCAAGAAGCCTGAAGAAGCAAGTCTGGCAACAATCCCCAGCACGCACCCTTAAACCTGGTGCGGCTCTTGTTGCAGTCTATTCTCCCTTGCATATAAGCTTCCTACCACAGGAAACAGTTTTACTGATCCAGTGGCATGCTATGCTGAAAGGTAATATCGCTACAGATGTGGAGAAAGGATTTTTCAAGAAACCATACGGCACATTATGTAAGGTATTGCAAACCTTGCCAGAGATCTTAGACCAGATGCTGCTTTGTGGGAGACAGTATGACGATGACTGAACCAACATAACATAAAGCCAAAGAACCGCTGAAGTAGCTAGAGTTCTGTGCTCTGAGTAGGAGCTTCACTCCTTGGTCTCAGCTACAACAGTTTTGTGTGTCACGTAAGATGAACTTCCGTATCATAAAGACCAAGTTCCAACCAGAGCAAGCTCCTGAAATAACATAAACGCATAGCTTGATACCAACGTTAAACAGAAAAAATAACTTGCGGGACAACTCATGGAGGTACTGCACAAGACCCTCATTGTACGTTCTCATATGCCAGTGGCCTCTCCATGTTCTAACTAGTTTTTGTTACGACCAATAAAAATAACTAAAGCTTTAAGTAACACCTACACCTACCCTGAACCTGGTAAGGAAGCGCACGGGACGCCCGCAGTGCTGGGCACCCGCGGGGGCGATGCTTGCCGCTTCCCCCGTACCCCAAGGCAGGCGGCAGACGTCGCGCTTGCTCCGGGCGCTGCAACGCGCCCGGCCCCGAAGACCCCCCAGGACCCCGGTCCGCGCCCCGCGCCCCAACGCGTCCCCGGAAGAGGCCCGAGACGGCGCCACGACGGCCAAAGCGGCACAAGCACCCGGGAGCAACCGCTCGGCGCCCCGCTCTCGCTCCTCTGCACGCCACCGCCGCGCCCCCCCCGGCCCCCTTCGCTCCCCCGCGGCAAGCAGGGCCTCCACCCCGTCGCCGCCCAGCCCTCCGCGCCGGCCGTACCTGCGGGAGCCGCCCGGCGGAGGCAGTCGGCCCAGGAGAGCGCCGCCCGCGGCCGCCCGGAGCGGCAGCGCGCCAGGGCGCGGGCGAGCGCCGAGAGGCCGAAGATGAAGAGGAGGTGCAGCAGGGTCACGAGCAGCGGGAACGGGAAGCTCTGCGGGACCGACAGCCGCCGTCACTGCCGCCGCCCGCGCGCCGCCGCCCCGCGCCGCCCCGCCGCCCCGCACCTTCATGAGCCACTTGTTGTAGAAGGTGATGCCGATGGAGAAGCCATAGTAGAGCAGCAGCAGCGGCGCCGCCAGCGCCACCCGCCCCAGCGCCGCGCCGCCCGTCCCCGCCGCCATGCGCCCCGGCTGCCCGCCGCCGGCGCCGCGACGGGGGGATGTGGGGTGCATCTGAGGGGCCGCAACGGCGGAGGGAGAGGGAAGGCGAGAGGGCTGCTGAGGGGCCGGGGCGGCGGCGGGGCCCCGCCAGGAGGGGAAGCGAGGGCACCGGTGACGCCGGCGGGGCAGGGGTGTGGAGGAGAGACGGTGCCCGAGGTGGGCGGAGCCGGTGACGTTGCCGCGCAGGGCAGGGCCTGAGCGTAAAGAGGCAAAGGCAGCGGCAGGCAGCGGAGCGCTAGTGGTTATTATTGTAACTCGTAGGGACGCCGTGCGACGGCGCCGCGCCCCGCCCCGCCCCGGCCGCAGCATCCGCCGCGCAGCATCCGCAGGCCGGTGGCCCCGCCGCGAGCGGCTGGGAGTCGGAGCGCGCGCAGACGGTTGCGCCCACTGCGGGCTCCGTGCAAGCAACACCACTGCCGGCCTCCCGCCGCGGCCCGTGCAGCTCCGTCCCCATCAGCCGTAGTGGTACACGAAGTCGTAGCTGCTCGGCTCCTTGGGGATGGGTGGCGGCGCTTCAGGGATCTGGATGTTCTCCAAGTCCAGGAGTCTCAGCTTCATTTCCATGCTCAGCAATGTGTCCAGGTCACTTTTAGTCAGCTCACTGGACATGTCCTTCCCCAAGAGAGCATTAAGCCCATCAATCCAGATACAGTACTGTGAAAAAAAAGAAAAGGATAATTCACAACTCCAGGCATAAATAATTGATAGGTTATGTTGAATCTTTCCATTCATGCAACAATTGGAGATGCTCCTATGCAGCTCCAAAATAGGAAACATAGGAGGGAGTTAACCTATGGGGGGGGGGGGAAAAACCCAACCCCAAAACAGCTCACAGAGATTTCCAATGGAAGTAAGAAGCCTAGGAGTAAGCATTACCAGATGGCTCTAGGAGAGGGCCAAGAGTTTCTGTTGTGGCAGAACAACAGAAAAAGCAAAGCTATTTTAGGCATCAGTGTCTTATAGAATGGGGAAAAGTAAACAACTGACTGCATAGGAGGAAAGAAAGCAGCAGTCCAGACTAAGGGAATTAGTGTAGGGTTTTTGTTTTTTTTTTTTTAAAAAAGAGAAAAATAACTGTGGGGCGGGGGGGGGGGCAGGAAGAAGATTCACACTAAGCATCAGCAAGATTTTCTAAGAATGAACCTGGTGGGAGACATCCTACTCAAGCCTTTAATGAGAAGCAACTGATTCTTCTTAATCCCTGAAGTTAATTGCTTTATATTCTACTGCTTAACTGGTATGTTTCTTACCTCATATTTATTAGGTGCAATGAAGTTCAAGGTCTCATCAGGATCGTATAATATCGAGAAGGCCAATTCTAACACTTCCTGAATGGAAAAGAATCTTTCACTCATTGACTGAGCAAAACATCACAGCACCTTCTGCCTGCTAACCCAACAAGAGAAGCTGCCTTGCTGCAGCTCAGTGCACTTTCCCATATCAGTATTCTGAGCAACTCTGAATAGTCTATAGCACAACCAGGCTATGTTCACAGCACCTAGCAATCACAAATGAGTACTAGGAAAAGGCCCAGATATGAGATGGGTTTTGTAAACAATACACCTGCAGCATGGAAGACCATTTGCTCCTGTTGTCTGCTTGTTGAAGACAAAGAGAGTCTTCAACTCTACAGCACTGGATATTAATTACAGGCAAAAAGGGAGCACTTACCTTGTTCTGTTTCAGTGCACTTTTCTCCTTCATGTGTGGACAATCCTTCCCTGTGACAATGGCTTTGATGTCTGCAACTGGAACTAACAGTGAAAAAGTAAAACTCACAAACAAGAAGTCCTAACCATGAAAAGACAGAACTCTGTTTTGTCTTTGCAACTGAGCATTGTTCCTGTTGTTGTAGCTCATTACTGCAGTTTCCCAAAGCACATTACCAGTAGCACATCCCTACAGTTGGCTGTTACAAGAAATACCAAGCAATTCCAAGACTCAAAGGATTTGGGCAAAAGTGGATCTCGTCTCAGTCAGGGCTTCAGCCACAGCTTTTTTTCTCTCATCTCTAGGATGGTACTCATCACAGCCTCTAGATGGCAGAGCACAGAACATTGCAGAGTGTGCTCAGAGCAGTAATCAGGACTTACTTTTTTCCTGTAGAGATTCAAAGGTCACTTCCCCCTGGGCATTATCTTCCAGATCTCCATAGTGTAGCACTTTGTGATTCAGAGCCAGGCGACAATACCAAAATCTTTCTGGAACACACATCAAGTAGAGTAAGCTGAGCAAGACCATTCACATAAGGTCTTACAGCCACTACATTATAGTTACCCCACACAATCCCTCTACTCCCCCAATTCTTCAGCACTGCTTCCTGTTCATGAGGGGATGGCAGTATTTTAAGAAATGCACATCTGTTCCATCCCAAACTACTGGCTGGTATAGACAGTGCAGGTAATCAGCTTTCCTTTCTGGCAACATGCCTGTGGACAGATGAATCCATTAGATCTTATTTGCCTACAGTTCTTCACGTGAAAAAATGCAGCAGACACTGTCACCTTACCTTGTCTTCTGCGATTTCCAATTTTTCGAAAGCTACTTCCCTCACAAAGCCTGTTCAGGCGCTGTTGCTTTATCAGCTCCAAGATCTCAGGTTGGATTTTCTCTCTCAGCTCCCTGGCAATCAAATATTGAAGAGTAAGCAGAAAATGGAGATAACAGCAAGCACAAAAGGCAACTGGTTTTGTTAGGCACTTACACAATAGGCGGTGACTGGAAGTCATCTTGGCTCATTCTCTCAGACTGGCGTAGTCGCAGAATCTCAGAATAGCTCAGGCTGCGCAGTTTGCTCTTGAACTGGTCCAAGGAGTTTGGTTTAGAGGGGAGAGCCCGTGTGATCTGTTCCCTCACAACCTGCATAACCTGAAGAGGTTGGGCAGGGAGAAAAGCAAGTCACGTTCTTGCTTAATGGCAGCAGAGAACCAGGGCACAGCTCAGTGGCAGCAAAGAACTGACATAGAATGACCAGGGCCAGGAGTGGCAACATGCTAGTGACTTTGAAGATCCAGAAGACCAAAGAATGACCTCAGGTCATACCAAATAAAAGTTGGACCATGCTCCCTTACAGCCCACATCAATGCCCTGTCATACTTTGTGCGCCCTACTCTTTAACCAAGGGCACAGGCTGAGTGAACACATGCTGTTCCACAAAAGATTCTACAAAAATACCTCTTCTCCACTCTGACCTTATTAAAATCTTCTGCTGTTGCCCTCATTTCTTTCCAGGTCTTGTTCAACAGCTGGATGCAGATGGCAAATAGCTCCTCAAATGCACGGTCATGGGTGAAAAACATGGGGTGATAGTCATTCCGGCCTTCATTGGCTTCAGGAAGAAACAAACCACAACCACGTGAGCATACTGCACAAGACCTACTAAGAGTAACTAAAATCCACTACAGTGACAGAAACCTGAGACGTACAACAGTAGTAACTCAAAGAGATTAAGACAGTTCAATGCTTCGTCTCCCCATAAACAGTCTATATTGAGAATGGCAACTATCCCCCTGCTTCACCATGCAAGCCTCTGTGAGTCGTGTGCTTTTCATACTAGTCCCCCCAAATGACTGCTTGCAGTTGTTTCCCACTCTCTTCTGGTAGAATTTCTTATAGTGGTTAATTGTCTCAGAATGCTGTTTTGAGACTGTCAGAGCTACTAAACTTTTCTCAAGTTCATGATGGTTTCTAGAGTGGTTTTTTTTTTATACAGCACCGTGCTGAAGCTTCACGAAGTTGGAAGCCTTCCGCTTGTGTCAGTTTTTCAGGAGAACCAGAGTGCACACACCAAAATTTCTTACTTTATTTCAATACTGCTATTATCACCGGGACACTGACAGTGCAACTCCAAGCTTCCACTGTCCTTACACTGCAGAAGTGAGATTGAGATACAAATGCTTGTGAGTATTGGTCAGCCTGTGAGCTGCTTCCAGAAGCATCAGCCCAGCAACTTGGAAAGCTGGGGTAATAAATGGTACTTACGGAGTTCCCCAACTTGCAGGATCTCACAAAGCATCCTGGTAAGCTCAATGGCACTGCGCCCAAAGGGACATTCATGCTTATCTTCTCGACTGCTGTTCTCCAGAACAATCTACAAGAAGAGGATGCAACACACACTAAGAAGAGCTGCTGAGGTGTTGGTATCTGCAAAAAGCAGCAGTTTTACTTACCCTGATATAGGTGTCCTGATGAAATTTGGCCAAGTAGAGCATGTTGTCCAATGCCAGCATCCCTGGAGGAGTCTGAGTAAAATCCATGGCTGGATTGATGTGGTTCTGTGAAAAGAGCGTGTAGAAAGAACCCCAAAAAATTAGCTCAAAGAAATTGTGTGAGAACCTTTTCTGAATGAATTTTACAACCGCCTGTCCATCAAGCACTCCCTCACATCTATCCAAGAGGTAACTTTGGACACCTGCTGACAATGCTATCCGAACTTTCCAGAAGAGAGGCTGATTCAAAGTTCTTCATAGAATAGGTGTATATGGTAAATAAGTATCTCCAGAGAATGTGTCTAATGAGCCCTGGCATTTAACCAATCGGCAAGTTCATAATGATCTTCCCTGGGAGTCTGAGTGTAGCTGAATTTCTAAAACTCAGATACAGAAGTATGGTAAAGCAAACAGCTATTTCTGTTCCTTATTTCCCCACAGCTCTGATGGAGATCGCTTAGATTGCCTTTACATGCTTTACAGTCAGCACTCTCTCTAGATGCATACAGTGAATCCCAGCATCTTGTAGTCCTTGGTGTACATGGCTTTGCGTTTTTCTGTTCCACTGCCAGGGATGGTGTTGCTGTCAGACTCTGCATCAAATGCAATTCTTCTCAACTCAAATATGATGTCTCTCTGTGCCTGAAGGACAGAAGGCAGGGAAATGGTAACACGTGATCCATCACTAGGGCAGTATTTTCACGTAACACACAGTCCCACCTCTCTCTCCAGAGCTCACACAGTGAATACAGAGAGATGCCAAAGGTCATTAACATTACGTAAGAAGAGGCAATCCATTTCAAAATGGCAAGTTTCAGTATACCGGGTAAAGCAAAATATTTGTTTGCATTTTTCCTTTAACTGCCCCAAGGTTAGTTAAAGGCAATTTCTAGGCATTCAGATAATGCTAAGGCATTTCTCACTCAAGACTACAATGCATCTAAGAACTGAGTAAGACACACCTTAAAAATGCCCAGCTTCCTTGTATACTGCAAGGAAATTGATAAAAGGATGTGCCCTCCATAGGGGTGGGCTGATCAGTTTGACAGCTGGCATCACGCTGGTCAAGAGAGGAATATATGGCTTCCAGTGACCACTACCTCTCTAAAAGTCCCATAACATACAGCAGGATAACCATGAGCATACCCTAATCTCAAGGACTATGATGTGAGGGGTGGTTTTGAAACTTTATGCACCACCTACTGCAAATCCTATGGAGCTAAGGAGCTCAGGAATAAGGCCCCTTGTACATCCTATTCTGTCAGATCTTACTCAGCTCTAATAGTGACCTGATCATTGGGATCCATCTTGGTCATCATTCTCTCTTCCAGGAGATTAAAGGTCAGGACCTGTAGCACGTACAGCTGATGTGCCATTTCTGTTTTAATCGGGCGGTTTCCTCTGATCACATGCTGCAAAATACAGAATAGGGTAGAATTGAAGAGAATACAAATAAAAACTGAGGTATTAGCTGTAGGCATAGGCCAGGCTGCATATACATCTCTGTATATGAAGATTCAGCTGTTTAACCTCCATATTCCATCAGAAGCATAACGATAATGCTCTGTAAGAGCAGAAAGAAGCATCCTGATAACTGCCTTTTGAAGAAGTGGCTCCAATTTCACCTTTGAAAGAGTCACTTTTCTGGAAGTGCCCTGAGGGCAGCAGAATTTACACTCTGCACAAGTGAAACCTCTATTGAGAGAACATTAGGAAGCAGTCTGTCATTTCAGACATACTTACATTCAGGATTATAGACCTCAGGTGCTTCTGGGCAAATGCATTAGCCATTTCCTGTTGTGGAATTTAGAGATGAAATAACATGAGTGAAATATAAACAAAAAGCCCACATTGTGCAGAAAGGAGAGAAAGAAGGAAGCCTATGAATTGGAGATAGCACTGGCATACAACAAAGTGCTTTTACTACAGACTGTCAATTTAGCATGGCATCTTACCACAAAGCAAGCATCAAGTTGGGATGCAAGTTGGTCATCTTTACCATGGCACAACTCATGGATGGCTCCCTTACAAAAGATCATTAATGTGGAGAAAGGCACTAAGGCAGTCAAAGAACAGAAGAAAATTTAGCTTGACATTGGACATCTTAATGATACTTCAATATCAGGAAGCATGGCAGCAGGGAGCATACTGTGGGTTGCCCAGAAAAATCTGTCATCTACAAGAGGTTCCTTCAATTAGCATTTCACAACTTTCTATACCTAGATATACATCCAAGATAACAAGGGCTAGAGGATGCCATTTTCAGGTCTCCCCCCTCTCCCTCTGAAATTTACGTTTCCTTTGTCTCAGTTGCTAAAGAGACATTTAGAAGTCAGTTTAAGGACAAGTTGCAGAAGCACTTGAGTTTACGAAAATAAAGGGTAAATAATTTTCATGCTTAAAGGAAAGCTTCCAGTTTCCCTCTTTACTGCATGGCTTCCTTCCCCAGATGAGGAGGGTTTCCCAACCATCAAGTCATGCTGACAAACAGTCACAGCAGATGCAAGTATCTGCTGCAAGCCTTCAGTTCCAGGACCAATTACACATGCATCTGCAAAAATCTAACTTGTGCTTTCCTCATAAATTGTGAAGATGCACTTTTTAAAATACCAGCGATCTCATTACACCTGCTAGGAGAGTGGCACAAGTGCTAATGTCAAGATGGAATATTATGAGAAGTTTGCTGTTATAAGCAAAATCTTTGGGTAAGAAAAATCTGTTGGGCAATACATCATCTGGAAGAAGTCCAAAAGAACTGCCAGTCTAAGATCTCTTCACATTCCTATGCAGTGCAGACTGAGAATTGGAAGCAGATGTCCAATCTTAGACAATTGCACTCAATCAGCTATACATTCAGAGCAATCCAAGACTGTTCCAACTGCTCGTATCAACCCTGCTCTTGTCAGGCTTTATAAGGGGCCTTGTAAAATGTGTATATTAGCCTCATTCCAAGTCCCTGTTATCACTTTTGCTCCAGACAGAAACCTCCTAAAACAAGGAAGTGATATGCTGTCTGATAGCCAAGCTACAATGGCTGCAAGTTCAGCCGTGCTCATGTTACAACCAAAATGAGTCAGTGCTTGAGTGAAAGATATCTAAGAAGCATCTAGATGAAGCAGGAAGTGGTTTCAGAGATAACACGCTGCCCTCTGAGTCATTATTTTTGACTATGATTCATGAGATGCAGTACTGAGAATAGAACAAGGCCTGCTGTTAGGATTTGTTCATGCATGCAACACGAAGTATCCTTACTCTGAAGGAATTAGTTTGTACATGGGATGAAGTAACAGGTGACTGAAGCAGATAGATAAACAGTGGGAAGGACAAAGACAATTAAACAATTCTAAACAGCATAGTAAGAAGCATGAGCACGCACACAGCCTAACCACTGCTAAGGGATCTATGTTCTGCTGAGAGTTTTGCTGCTGGATGGGGTCATAGAATTACAGAATCATTTATGTTTGAAGAGACATCTTGAGATTGTCTAGCCCAGCTCCCCTGGTTCAAGCAACATCAGACAGAGCAGGTTGCACAGGACCATGTCCAGTCAGATTTTTAATATCTCCACTGATGGAGACTCCACAGTCTCTCTAAGTAACCTGTTCCAGTGTTTGACCACTCTCATATATTTGTGAGTGTGTGTGTGTGTGTGTGTCTGTCTGTCTGTCTGTGTTCAGGTGGAGTCAGGCTCCCTCTTCTTTATTCCCTTCCATCAGATATTTATACACATTGATAAGACCCCCATGAGCCTTCTCTTCTCAACGTTGAGCAATCCCGAATCTCTCAGCCTCTATTCATATGAAAGATATCCCAGTCCCTTATTCATCTTCATGGCCCTTTGTAGTCATGTGGATTGTGTTCAAGGGGGGGGGGAGGGGGAAGGAAATGAAAGATCCCTTGGAATTTTGTTTGCTCTGAAGTTTAGTATCTTGGCTAAATCGCCAACCGAGGAGTATGTTCATCCTTATTTTCATGTGTTAAGCATATCCATTAATTTTAGAAATTACGTAATGCTTATTGAGACCATAGTTTCCCCTCTGAAGGCACTGCATCCTCGGCAAAAGTGGAACATTCTCTGTGCCACCCAGAAAATCTAAAAAATGTACCAGAATCTCAAGATACAGAAGGTTCCAAATCAACTTATTAGCAAGAGTGGTGATTACCCTGGAGATAGCATGGGGCAAAAAACATTCTTATAGTAGAGTTCCCAAAGGGAGAAGTCACAGATTAGGCAGAATGTATGCTCTGGCCCTCAATCAGCACTAAGTTTTTTAACTGCTCTTCAAGACAAACAGCTCTACCTTTAGAAGGACACAGCTGGATATGAAACTGTCATTAATGCAAGCGAGATCTGGGGTATAAACTCAGGCTGTAGTAAGTTTAAGAAGACCCAGACTGCTAAAGAACGGGTTCCAGTTTTAAAATTGATTCACCTAGTCAGTCTTGTAGTATCGATTTCCTTTTACGATCATCTTTATTGTCTTGTGTGCACAATAAGTCATTCAAGATTTCTCCTGCTACTGACTCTTCTCCCCTTCACAATCCAAGTACATTCCCAGGAGTCCTCCCGCCCTTCTCCCTAGGCTCATCCACTATCTGAAGCCTGTATGCATCATTTCTGAGATACAAGGAGGCATAACTGGAGAAAAGCTAACATGCCTACAGTTCCGCACGACCAGCCCCCAGGCTTGAGTTACTTACAGTGATGGGCAGGTCTAGTGGGTTAAGCAGCTTGTCCTGCTGGCAGAAAGCAAAAAAAGGCACAAAGAGAAGCAGACAGGATTTAGCTCAGAGTCCAGAAATAAGGCACAAACGGGGCACTAGAGAAGAAAGGCTTAACACAGCAAAGCTACACAATACAGACATATGCACATCTTGCATGTAGCTGAGATCTCCGAGATCTTTCCTCGGAGCAGGACAACTGTTTCATTTCTCACATCTGCCAGTGGGAATATCCCCCTATGACTTAAGAAATGTCCCTTTTTTTGGAAGGGAGGGAGGTGGGGTGTTTGTTTAGTAAGTACATACAACCCCAAGGACTCTACCCAGCCTACCTCTCCCACATGGAATTATCCTTCTTCAAAAAAAATGTCCATGCTGTATGGAGGATTACTTTCTGTCTCTCAAGGCCTTTCAGATTCCTTTCTGAGCATCTCCTAAACATAGATGTGCTACTCCAGAACATATTATTAATGGGATGGTACTTTTCCTCCTAGGTTGCCACACTGAAACAGCTACGTAAGTTCTTGGCAAGGTCCGAGGTCTGCCTTACCCAGACAATAGGATTTCTGAGGCATAAAGTAAACAGCCAGACAGTAACCATTATTCAGGTTTAAAGTCAAAAAGCAAGAACAAACCTGTCTCTTGTCCTCAGGTGCCTTCAAGAAGAGGGCATTGATCAGGGCAATGGCATACGTCTGAATCTCTTGGTTTGAGCTGCAGAAACAAACATGGGAGGATCGTAAGAGAACAAACAATATAGAACATTACAGCTTGCTGCTTTGCCTGCACTGTAATAATATTTACTACAGCTATCTTTCGTTTCAATGGACAAGCAGAATTCAGGTAATCTACTTTCATGCCATCCAAGTCTTCACAAGGCCTGCAAAAAGCTGACAGGAATTGCTGACTGATAGCTCCATTTTGCAGAAGATAGTGCAGATTGCAGCCCAGCAGAGCTCAGAGTTCAGCAACACCACAGTTTGTTTCCAATGCTGAAACTATCTCTGTAAAGCCTAGTTATAATGCAGCCCGTTATATGGATACAGCTAGAAACTTATACGGAGCAAGTAATTTTTCAATGGAAGCCACCAAACGCAAATGGAACTAAGGGGGAAGCATGCCTCTCTTTATGGCATTGCCTCCCAACCTCAATAGTTTGGTCCACTTTTGACACATCTTTTTCTTATTTTCACTGAAGAGCTGCTTCAGGTAAAGGGTGCATAGTCCCTTCCTAGATCACGCAAAGCACGTGGTTTCACTTGTGATGTTGTGAATAAGCTTCCAAATGCCGATCACACTTTTCCACCCCCATCTTGATGCTCTACGAAATCCAGTTTTGTTTCTTGCTATACTGTTACTCTTGGGAGACTTCTGCAGAACTTCAAGCTTTTCTGATTAACAGAAGTCCAGTGCATCACCTAAATGAATTTCTGTGTGTGTATACTATTTAAAATTGTATATATATGTGTGTATATATATGTGTATGTGTATATATATATATATAAAATTAAACTTTCATAAAACATCTAAAGCTAAAACATCTTTTAGCTTAAATAGCTAGTTTCCCCACTTTGGCATTTATCCCTGTTATATCTGTGGATAACCACTGTATTCTCTCTTCTATTGCTCCCTTACAAATCTTCATTTTGGTCATTCTGCCATACTTCAAACATGCAAATGTTCATGCATCATCCCAGGTTTTCCTTGGGCCTCCAAGCTTCGCAGGTCTCTGAAGTCTGTCACTTCGCCTCTTCTATCCTCCTTTTTGGGGTTTGCTGCTCTTTTCACTACACTGCTTACTTTTTGACACAGCAAAACAATTTTTAAATTAATTTCTCCTCTTCTAACTCTTCTCTTTCAGACTTGTTTCCATGGACCTGTTCTTCCAGAACCTATCCTCTGTTAAAGATTGTTCCCTCCTGATAGTCTTGCCAAACACCAGCAAATTCTGACTCGCTCTCCAGCCTCCCTTTCTACAATATCCCCTGCATAGATACTTTCTTCAGCAACCTTCTGTGTTCTAGAAGCACTTAAACATATGTCTTGAACAAAGATATTTTGCTTAAAACAACTGTACAAGTGTGTTCAGTGTTAGGACCAAACCTGTGTTTTACTAAAATAGAAATTATAAAGCTGAAAGAACATATACTTTTTGCAGGAAAAAGTTGCTGCAGTGTTCATGAGAACTTGTTTAGCTTTTCTGTTCACCAGGTTCAAATGTATAAACACTCTAAGCACACAGTGACATTGATGCAATACATTGTTTGCACTATAATTTTGTTAAACTACTGTTCATTGATTAAGGAATATTAATCATATTCATAAATGGTGCTTTTCCACATTTTCAGAATTAAAAGGCTTGAGAAAAAAAACAAAAAACAAACCAAACCAAAACAACTACTTAAAGCTCTAACAAATGCATGCTTCTTTTTTTATGGAAGAGTAGAACTGACCTAGACAAATAGCCTTAAAAGCCAGAGACTAATTTGTCAGTTCATTTGGAAAGAGAGGAAGGGGAGGTGGGGAAAAAAAGCAAGAAAATACTTTTTTTTTCTTCCTTAATATGCAGGACAAAAAACAGAAGATGATGAACTCTTAGATTCTAGTGGAGACAGTTTAAAGAGGGGTGAAGGTAATAGATGACTGGATGCAGAAGCTTTGGGAAGTTGTTTCAGTAAAACGCAGGTTTGGTCCTAACACTGAACACACTTGTGCAGTTGTTAAAGCAAAGTATCTTCGTTCAAGACTTATGTGCTTAAGTGCTTCCACAACACAGAACATATTTTTCCAGGATCTTACTTTTTAAAAAATCTGTTAGAAATCCTAAAGTTCAAGTAAGATGGCATAGCAGTAATACTTTAAAAATAGCATCTTTAAGTGTTTTAAATGTAAAAGGATGTATTTTCAAATTAACAGATATTCATAAAATTGATTTAAATCACACCACTGTTGGGTGGACACTCACACTTGCAGATGAGAAATGAGCTGCCCCACGGTGATCTCTTCTGCTATCTTCTGATACAGAGTCTGACTGTTTAGCACCATGCTTTCTAGAATGGCTAGGGATCGTTGGAGGATGGAGACATCTACCATAGGCTGACTCACATACCCTGCAATCTAAAAACAGATGAACCAGCAAGTCAACAGATGCCCATCCAGGAAACCTTGTGGTGAGTGAGAGAAGCTAAGGGAGACAGGGCTCAGAAAGCTGGGTGTACTGTGCTTCTCAATGAGTACTCAGCTTCTCAGAGTCATCTTGTTCTTCCTGGAAGCTGCATTAAAGCACAAAAAGAAATAGCATCCAGTCAGCCCCTTTACCCAAACTTACCTGCTTGATGAAGGTTATTGAGACCATGTCCCAAGAGACAATACCATGGTCCATGAGCTCCAAGAAGGCAGTCAGGGTGAAAGCCAACATCTCGCTGTAACTGAGAAAATGAAGAATGCAGTTACAAGAGATTTGGTAGCAAGGAAAAAGCCTGTCCAAGCTGAATAAGCTTGATAAGAGAAAAATGTCACTACCTTCTCCTAATAAAACAGATGACAGTTTGGCAGATGGGGGAGCAATAAAGTATTTGCACTTATGAAGATAGTGTTATTGTTTCATGCAATCATATTTTATTTTTCCTGATTACAAGCACAAATTAAAACTAGCAACAGCAAGTCCCTTCATCCTGCCACCAGAGACTCACAACCACCTGGATCAGTACCTGGCTAGTCAAAGGAATAACAGGAGAAGCAGCAATGCAGTATTTATTCCCAAGCAGTGCAAAGTATCACTACTCAAATTTAACACTTTCATGTGAGGGGAAAAAAAAAACACCAAACCCAGCCAAAAACCAGCAAAACCCAGAATATTCAGTACAATGACTGTCAGTTAAAAAAAGATCAACTTGAAAAGGGGAAAGCTTTTTAAGCTGATCAACTGAAAATTTAAACCATCTGCAAATGCTAGGTTTTTCAGCTGTTGTCAGATTTGAGCTCCAGAGTAAATTTATATCACAAAACATGCAAAAATCTTTGGAAATTATAACCCCTCCACACACACAAAAAACCCCCCAAAAAACCTATTTTAACATCAGAGAAAAACAAAGAAAAATTAACTGTCATTCTGTAAATATGGGGACCTGGCTTGAAATAAAATGAAAGCACAGCATGAACTGTGGAAAATTTAATACCTAACCACAAGACAGAAAGGTAAAAAAGACTGAGGGAAAGATTGCAAACCATGCTGAAAACATATTAGTTGCTAATATATAAGAAAATAGAAGGCCTATAAATGATACGACAATAAGTTATCAAGACTTTAAAAGTGCGGAAAAGCCAAGTGAATTATTTGCATCAGAGTTGACTGTGAATGTGCTTCCAGATCAGAGTTTGCTTTTTTTCCAGTTTTTTTAAGAGAGAAGAAAAGTCTTCAAATCAGTCATTTGAACATCACTAGAAGACGTTCTGGAACAAGCCATTAATATGAAAAACAGCTCTCCAGGACCAGATGATATTCACTGAAGTATTCCAAAGGAACCATGGTAAAACAAAACATTGCCAAACTAGTTATTGTGCTCTGCAGAAAGTGGCAAACACAATGCCAATTCTTAGAGAGGACTCAGGCAGGAATCTGAAGGACATATCACGCATTTAGGTATTTGTAACCAGAAAGATAGGCAGAATCTATAATACAAGAATAATACCACTAGAAAAAAAGAAATATTTAACAGGGAAGAATTGCTACGGCTTTTGTAGAGGGAAGTTATGTTTCACATCTATATGTGTATTTGGTTTATGTGGCAAGGTTTTGGTAGCTGGGGGCTGCAGGGCAGCCTCTGTGAGGAGAGGCTGGGGCTGCGCCGTGCCAGACATGGCCGGTCCCAGACAGCTCTCTGATGAACCCACCACTGGCCAAAGCTGAGCCCGTCAGCCAAGCTGGTGGCACTTCTGTGTAAGCATATTTAAGAAAGGGTAAAAAAATGCTGTCCAGCAGCTGTGAGAGAGGAGTGAAAAAAACATGTGAGAGGAAAAACCCTGTAGACATCGAGGTCCATGAAGGAAGAGAGGGAGGAGGTGCTCCAGGTGCTGGAGCAGAGATTTCCCTGCAGCTTGTGGACAGACCACAGTGAAGCAGGTTGTCCCCTACTGCCTGTGGACCACCATGGTGGAGCAGATATTCATACTGCAGCCTGTGGAGGACCCCACACTGCAGCACGTGGAGATGCCCTGAAGGAAGCTGCAGCCCCCGGGGGGCCCATGCTGGAGCAGGCTCCTGGCAGGAGCTGCAGCCTGTCGAGAGGACTCCATGCAGGAACAGGTTTTCTGGGAGAAACTGTGGCCCACAGGGGACCCATGCTGGAGCAGTCTGTTCCTGTGATGGACTGTGTCTTGTGGGGGACCCACACTGAAGCAGCTTGTGAAGGACTGTATCCCGTGGGAGGGACCCTACACTGGAGTAGGGGAAAAGTGTGATGAGGAAGGAGCAGCAGAGACAAGTGTTATGGACTGCCTGCAACCCCTATTCCCCATTCCCCTGAAGAGCTCGATGAGGGGAGGAGGCAGAAGAATGGGAAGTGAAGGAGTAAAGTTGAGCCCGGAAAGAAGGGAGTGGAGGGAAGGTGGTTTTACTTTGTCTTTGTTCCTCACCATCCTACTCTATTTTTAATTGGAAAAAAATTAAATTAATTTTCCCCAAGTCAAGTCTGTTTTGCCCAACCCATGAGTTTTTTCATCTTGTTTTCTTCCCCTGTCCTATTGAGAAGGGGGAGTGAGAGTGCCTTGGTGGGCAGCTGGCAGCCAGCCAGGATTAACCCACCATAATACTGAAGGTCTCTGAACAAATCAGTAAGTCAGAATGAGAACAGTTAAGTACAACTCCTGGACTTGGAACAAGATTTTTATGAGGTGCTTCACTAAAGTGTCTTAAAAAACCCAAAACACTCAGCTACTGAAGGGTAAAAACAAAAGCCCTTTCTTGCATTAATAACTGACTGAAAGATAAGAAACAAATGGGTAGAAATTAATTGGTCAGGTTGCAAACTGATGAAAAGTTACAAACAAATTTCCCCACAACAGCACAGTAGTACTGGAAAGAGCTAAGAGCTAGGGGAAGCATGGAAAGAATGATTAGCACTCTGGAATGGCTGCCATAGTTACAGTGTTAATGGACTAAGACTGCAGCCTAGAAAAGGAATGACTAAAGGTTGATATGAGAGAGAGATCTATATGGTTATGAATGGTACAGAGAAGACAGAGGAATTTACAATTTCTTATAACAAAATATGTAGAGGGAATCCAATGAATATTAGGTGACATGTTTAAAATAAAGGAATTATTTTTTTCTTATAGGACAAGTAACTGTGGAACTTTATTTCCACACAGTGCTGTGGATGTCAAAAGGATAAACTGATTAAAAAAATGAAGAAGAAACATCTATGGAAGAAACACCCAAACGTTCTTAAAACAAAGAGATACAATTTCTGCTCAGGAAACCCAAAAGTTGAAAACTGTTGGAGACTGAAGACTGATGCTTTCTCTGCTATACATTCTTTAGCCCTTTCCATTCCCTAAGATAAACAGACCTTTGGCCTTCATAGCAGCTCTTCTTATAATGCAGGTCAAAAAGTACTGACCATGCATACAAGAGCCAGCAACATGCTTGCTGCTGACTAGCATGTACATGCTGCCAGTTCTACAGGAATGTTCTTGCGTGCAACCGCATGTGGGTTTTTCATAGGATACCTTCTCCCTTAGGCTGCAGATGAATAACTGCTTGAGGAGATTATGACCACAAGAAAGGTAATAAAAGTAATTTAAATCATCAAAGTGACCTTTCAATGCAAGTTTCACACATCATAAATGTCTCCTCTTTTGCCTCATGAGGTTTAGCAAACGACTAGCAAGACTTTGTCTCAATTAACAGATCAGCATTTCCTATGAGGTTAATTGCTTAATGCCACTTCAGCAAGCAAAATTAGCCCCTTATTTGAGGATCTGTTCCAGAGTCCTGGAATACAGGAAACTTACTGGGACAGAAGCTTGGTCCCGCTCTCCACAAGCCGTGTCAAAACTGTAACCCCTTCCATGTTGATGAACTCTGTGGCAAAAGTCACATCTGCTGAAAGTTTAGCCAGTTCCTTCATGGCATCCAGTCGGGCTTCCATACTGTGCGACTGGATCCTCTCCATCAGCTGGCGAGCTGCCCTAGACTGGAAGGAAAAAGGAATGATGCCAGTTACAGACTAGTCACCTGCAGATTGAGTTCTGCCAGCATCGGCATTCTGTCATAAGTTCATGGACGGGCAGAGAGAGCACAGCAAGGGTAGAGAGATACCAGCAATGACAGGATAAGTAGCAACAGTCAGCAAGTCTAAGACAGACTGAAAAAAGGCTGCACTTAGCAACAGGTACAGCCAAGCAGGAGGCAAGTAAAACGCTATTTTACATGTTAGAGTAAATGCTTGTTTTTCTTCTTGGTGAGGTGAGTGGAGGTGGATATAGAAATATGGAGTGAGACCATTAAAGAAATACAATGTTAAAAAAAAAAAATCTCTCATAGATTCAAATTGAAGCACAAGCTCATTTCGTGTATCCACATGACATTCTGTAAGATTTCTCAGACATAGATCAACGATATCCTCACAACCACCTCTTGCCCAAATAACGTTTTCCTGTCCTACTCACTCTCCGGTATATGCCACGACACTTGCACAAAAAAGGCTTAAGAATTTCAATAGAAAGGAAGCTGCAGCAAGTCTGAAAAAGACAACTGTTGAGGTCATAATAGCAAGAATTCACCAGGAACAACCCCTTCTGTATCAAATTTGTCTCTTATTTTAATTTCTGCATTAAGTCACCAGTACCGTTGCTTTCCGACTGATAATACTAACTGCACTCATACTGATAATGTGTCTGTCAGGTGCATTACAACACGCTAATCTAGGAGATGCAGTAAAAATGTAGACTGGATTTATTTACAGAAAGTCCTATAAAAGGGCAGAGCATCCAAAGGAACGATACACACCACAACCAGGAAGGAAAACAAGAGTGTGTGCCTCACTGTGCAGAATGGCCTACAACAAAGGTAAGCCCCCTACAATTTAGGGAGGGGAAAGAAAACCTGAGAGGCAAGAAACAGCCTGTCATATGAGGATAGCTACTGAGAAAAAGGGATGTGAGGAAGCATTTACCGGGGAGACTGTCAGCTGCAGGATAGTTCCATTCTTGATGTCACAACGAGTCTGAAAGAAAACATAAACTTTAAACTGCAGAAAAGTGGGGGGAAAAAAATGCAACTGCATCTACAGTGCACATTTGTATACACAAGTAAAGGGGTTCCTATGCCACACAACCCTACTGAGGATATTGAATTGAGTCACTGGATCATCGCACCTATGGGCATGCAAAGGGAGAAGTGCAAGGCTCCTCAGTTGAATGACACCATTCAAGTCTGAATATTTTTGATAGCAGAGATGCTGCCCCTCAAGGATTAGTGACAGTATTGTTCCATGACACTAGTCCAAGGCATTCTGCTCTCTTGCCCAGGACATCAGTAAATTGCCACCTCTCACACTGACCTGCTCTGTGATGTACAGCTGAGGACCATCAGCATACCGCAAGGTGTAGTATTCAGGGTTTGGCAATGACCACCTGGCAGAGGAAGAAGAAGGACACATAAGCTTCTTCCTCCTTTTTCTTCTGGCTCTCAATTAGGAACAGGAGCTTGATCCCAGGAGGGTGGAAAAGAACTTTCAAGCAAAGCTTTAGCATGGGAAATTATATCTCCCAAAGAGGAGAGAAAGCATCTTCCTCTTGAGGGGCTGACGGGACTTCAGCCTGCTCTAAGTCAAGCTCTGTGGAATGTCTGAAGAGGCCTGCACTTCAGAAACAGAAAGATGGGCCAGTCCTCAGAGACACTGACGCTAGGGGCATACATATGCACACACTCAGAACTGGAATAAAGATGCAAAACCCCTGTTTTCCAGGAGATCCTCTTCTTCCCAATTCAAACCCTGGCCCATTCCATGGCAAAAACTGGCAGCAGGCAGCATGGATTGTGCTAGCAGCACATTAAGAAGCAACAGAGACTTTCCACAGTACCCCAGCAAGATCTCTCAGGGGGAAAGACTTTCTCCACAAGGATTCCCAGAGAACTACTCACCCATCACAGACTTCCTTGATGATGGATGCAAGAGGCCTTTTCTAGAACAGAAAGAGAGAGTCCTCAGTAGCCATTTTGCTCTCAACCAGAAAGGAATACTGCCCATTTCTATGCTTCCCACATTCCAGTATCAAGGCTGTGGTGCATTTCCTCCCCCATCTGGTTACCAGGTTCTCACCTGATCTATTTCCAGCAGCTGGGCATTGGCACTTGGCCACTCAACAGCTACTTTCACAATGTCTGAAGGTGGTGGCATTGCTCCAGACTCCTCCACGTGCCTTTACAACAGCATACACCCCCACACCTGTTAAAAGAAAGAATAGTGAGCAGCTTTCTGAAAACTATTTCAGTCGTTACATTGCATTTAACATCAAGCTTCAAAACACTACATAAAACCAGCCTTATGGTTTGCTGGGCCTGCTAGGGACAAAACATCCAGTGTACCAGAGATCAAGGCCTCATACTAAAACAGCACATTGTGAAATTGTGTGGCCAACCTTATCACCTAAGGAATACTTCTGAGAGCTTGTTGGGGTACTCACACAAGGAGAGTCACTCTAATCAGCAAAGCTCCATCTGCCACCCACTGTCCATACTGCCAGCCCAGTTTACAGGACTAGTAAAGCAATAGATCCCTAAGCTCATCTACTGTCTGTACGTGAGAGAGGGAACATACTCTCCACATAGCCTCCCTCCCATGGGCTGGTGCTTATTGATGCCCCATTCATATTTCTCAGATACCTTGATCCACTCAGGATACACAAACAGGCTCCTAGGCAGAGTAGCAGCAGCTAGCTTTATCCCATTCCCTTCCTATAACATCACAAATCCAAAACATGAATATCCATCACAGAAGAAAAGTTAACTCAGCATTTGCTCTGGAGGTCTACATTTCACTCCTTTATCTGCCTTAGAGCATAAGCTTGTGTTCAGGGTTTGGTGCCAGATAGGTGTCAGACATGCTGGTTTGTGCTTCATCTGGTAGTAAGAGGCTGTAAAGAGATGCTAAGACAGGCTAAGATTTGAAGGGAAACCAGCAGCCTTTGGAATTTTCCTGATGCAAGGCAAGTAAAGAAGAGAGAACTTTCCACAGATCAGCAAAGACCAAGCAGCTGCAGAGATACCAGTAAATCAGTGTACATGACTGTCCTGGAAAAGAGAACTTCTATGAAATTAGCTGAGTCTACCACAAAAGGCGTGTATGCCCGGCCTGTATAAGATGTCGACTTAGAGATCCACTGATGATGTCAATTAATGAAGCCCATATGCCTCTTCCTTCCCTCACAGAGACTGGTATCACTGCATGGAAAGATACAAAAACTCAGGTGTGCTAATGTTTCTCTGCATTTGTACACACACAAACCGCTTTAATCACCCCCCCGTGACTATCTTCTCACTCCAGTTGAGGCAGCTTCCTCACCTAGGAAAACAGAATGCTATGATCTCCTGATGCAGCCTTCTGAGATAGTCACACCATTATCATCACTCCTGCCTGCTGGAATTGAGGATGAGGGGTGCAAGTTTAGTATTTCTTTCATAGCACCTTCTAGAAATGCTCAGTGTTATCATTGCAGCTAGCCTTGCCCTCAGGTCTCCCCCAGATCAGAGATACTTGCTTTACAATGAAGGCACTTGCTGGAGAGAGAAATCAGCCATTCCCCTATTATCATAGAATCATAGAATGGTTTGAGTTGGAAGGGACCTTAAAGATCATCTAGTTCCAATCCCCCTGCCATGGTCAGGGACACCTTCCACTAGACCAGGTTGCTCAAAGCCCCATCCAACCTGGCCTTGAACATTTCCAGGGAGGGGGCATCCACAACTTCTCTGGGCAACCTGTTCCAGTGCCTCACCACCCTCATAGTAAAGAACTTCTTCCTTATATCTAATCTAAATCTACCCTCTTTCAGTTTGTAGCCATTACCCCTTGTCCTATCACTATGCTCCCTTGTAAAAAGTCGATCTCCAGCTTTCTTGTAGGCCCCCTTCAGGTACTGGAAGGCTGCTATAAGGTCTCCTCAGAGCCTTCTCTTCTCCAGGCTGAACTGCCCCAACCCTCTCAGCCTGCCCTGAAAGGAGAGGTGCTCCAGCCCTCTGATCATCTTTGTGGCCCTCCTCTGGACTCGCTCCAACAGGTCTATGTCCTTCTTATGTTGGGGCCCCAGAGCTGAACACAGTACTCCAGGTGGGGTCTCACCAGAGCAGAGTAGAGGCGGAGAATCACCTCCCTCGACCTACTGATCACGCTTCTTTTGATGCGGCCCAGGATACAGTTGGCCTTCTGGGCTGCAAGTGCACATTGCCAGGTCATGTTGAGTTTCTCATCAACCAACATCCCCAAGTCCTTCTCCTCAGAGCTGTTCTCAATCTATTTTCTGCCCAGCCTGTATTTGTGCTTGGGATTGCCCCGACCCACGTGCAGGACCTTGCACTTGGCCTTGTTGAACTTCATGAGGTTTGCACAGGCCCACCTCGCCAGCCTGTCAAGGTCCCTCTGGATGGCATCCCATATTAAAGCAAGCGTTGCTCACCATGAGAAGCCCTTCTGAAGCTGCCTTGCTCAATTTGCTCTGTTCTCAGCATGTGTATGGCCTTTGCAGTTCCTGCAGGATTCCAGGAACTCCGACGCTATCTGGGGCTTCAGCCAACCCAAAAGGGAGATCGGTATTGCATGTGTACAGGAACACCATCCTCCTCCACTCCTATGACAGCCAGACTTTGTCCACTCTACCATCCCACCCGTTGGAAAGTATCTGGCAAGCCAGATTCGGAATTCCATGATATTCTGTAAATGCACAGCTTACCCCAACTCACAGAGATGATTACAGTCAGTACTCCTTATGGCCTTCTCTTTCCTTTTTAGAATCAATCCCAAGAGCGGCTTATGTTTTCTTAAAACCCACAAAATGACTGTAAGACTAAACACATCTCATGCGGAAAAGTGCAGTCAAGTTAGGTTCAGCTTTGCCAGTTTCTTGAAATAATGTCTCCAACCTTTCAGATAAGCAGCACAGCATTAGCTCAGACTAACATCAAGAAAGAGCTGGCCTCGGAAAAGCAACAGACTCAGTGCACCAATCTGAGCAGGTCTCGAGGGCGATGACAGAAAACCATTTATATGATTCCTATCATACAAAATTGCAAGTTAGAGTCAAGCACTTACACAAACAACACCTGATATTTTACTTCCTGATCCTGGAGGGAAGACAACCAAGCCATCTCCCGCTCCAAGATTTGCTCTGGATAAAAATTTTACCACTCTCATTTTGACAACAAACAGGAAAACCTGTCCTTCAGAGAAGATGCATCAGGTAAAAAATTCCAGCTTGGACAAGGTGAGGCCACACAAAGGAAGACCGTTCATATGAGAGTTCAATTAAACTAGTGTTTCAAAGAAGCCTTCACAGCCCACAGAGGTAGGCTAATTCACAAACAGAAAGCACTGAGCGTATGCTGTCCTATGGAAACAACTGCCTCCAAATCCCACGAGCATATGTTAACATACTCCTCTTTCTTCACAAATTTTGATTATCAGCATTGTATTCTCTCACTCCAAGATGGAAACATAAAATTTACTCTTTGCTAAGAGAGACATGTTAACTTGCAGCAAGGATGTTCTCAAGAGGCCTCTAACCCTAAATGCAAACACAGCTGCTGGTGCTATTTTCATTCCCATTACAATCAGTAAATTGGATTCTACTTCTTCTACACTCATCCTGAAGCAGCTGGTCTTCTTTTGTCCAAAGTAAACTAGGAATTCAGGCAATAAAGCATAAGGAACCCCGGACCAGAACAGCACCTTGCCTCATTGCATAAGCAGAGCAAAGCACTTGGGAATCTGCATAGAGAGAGGAATGCTTTGAACCCACATATATTTAGAAGACTGCAGCCCCCTGTACAGCACTTATTATTGCGATTAGTATCCATAGCAAGCCTACCTACAGCAGTTATCCTCAAACTGTTCACAAGTCAATGCCCAACACCTGATATTTCTGAGGATACAAAAAGTTGGCCAAGCATGCCACACTGCAAGTCAGAAGAGTCCCTCCTGATCCTAAAAATCTGACTTTCTCTAACATCCAAGTACAGTGTAATAAAGAGACAAGGCAGAACCACAAAAGCCTGCTGAACCAACGTACTCTGTAGCATCAGCCATAAGAATTTGGAGCTTACCCAATCCTTCTGTCTCGCAAAGAGATACATGAACCTAATAAAACTATGAATCAGCCTTCCTTGCTTCCTTTTCCTGAATTACACGTGCACGTGCACACACACACACACACACAAATTAATAAATAAATAAAGCATTTAGACTTTCAAATTGCTTTTGGAGCAATAGCTCAAAACAGGGATAACTCATCAACTAAATCTTTAAGTGCACTATAGCATTGACTAGTAAACAAGCAGTAGCACAGCTCTGTACATATTCCCCAGACAAAGTGCCCAATTTGCACGACACCTCCAGATCTGCAGGATATACAGGTTTCCATCCATTAAGTCTAGAAACAGACAGACAGTTCCCAAATGGTATATGATTTCCACTCACTGTTCTCCATTCAGCAACTAAAGCCTATGATGGCTTGAGAAATCTTAGTCATATGGCATAAGCACATATCATCTCTAATAAGGCTGGCTTGCAATAACTGAACAGATAATTACTTCTCCCACGAGTGAATCAACTCACGACTAGAAACCATCTAAATCCATTCAGTGTTCAAGGCACAGCAAATACCCAGTGAAGAGGCAAGGCTCAAAGATCACTTCCTTGAGTATTAAGAACTGAATTTGCAACTCTTAACTAATATACCCATGAGTAATTAGCATCTAATTACCACTTCTCCCTTCAGCCTCTTACAGTAGAGTCATAGTCTTTTATTTGTACTGCAACTTACATTGCAAGTTGTTGCTGAAGAGTACAAGAAAATACAGTACTTTATACGCCATAACAAAGATGCCCAGATTATTATAGGTAGGAGCCTTTACAAATCTCTAACTTGTCTTGCCCCTTGCAAAGAACATGCATCATTCAGAGAGAGGGAGTGCACATTAAAACAAAAGCATTGGTATTATGGGAAATTCTGCAGAAATCATAGAATCATTTAGGTTGGAAAAGACCCTTAAGACCATTGAGTCCAACCGTAAACCTAACACTGCCAAGTCCACCACTAAACCATGTCCCTAAGTGCCATATAAATATAAATAAAGTCTCCTGTTTCATCAAAAAAAGCACTGCAGAGGTTAGCCCACAACTCCTAGAGGCAATGCACTCCCTTGATAGCCTCACCACTGAAAAAAGTAACCAACCAAGTTGTATCACACTACCTTCATATCTCAAAAAAAGCTTTTGGCTGCATATGAACTCAGAAAGTAACTCACGGTAGACCATTTCTTCCCCAAACTTCTTCCATAAATGAGCACCCACTCATGACTGGAAAGCATATTCCCTATTCCAATCAGTATTCAAGGCACAGGAAATACACAGTGGAAGAAACACAGCTTAAGGACTGTTTCATTGCACAGCAGCACCACGGAACAGATACCGCATGAGCCTACCAAGGAAGAGATTCAAACATCAAAATGAATTGGCTAAGCAGAACCCAGAGAAGCAGGAATTAAAAATTAAAAAAGGTAGGAAACTCTTCAGACAGTCTGGGTCAAACAACCCTCTGAGGGACGTACACAAATCAGTGGCTCAGCAGAAGCAGCTTTCCAGAAGAGGACAATGAAGACTGGACTACAAATACAAGGGGTACTTCAGGTCAGCCTCTTAACACAAGGTTGTCTGTCAAAAGTGTTCTTTGAAAAGATTTCACTGTATGTCTGCAGACAAGAGAGGCGACATGGTAAATTTTACAATGGGTATTTTGCAGTGCACCAGTGATGTATCTGATAAAATGACTGTTTAGAAGCTCTTGGGAAGAAGCAGACTGCAATTTTGCATAATTGTGATTATCAGTCACTTACGGGTCTCTCACAGCACACTCTTCTCAACAACAGCATGTAAGCAATTCTCACAGTTTTATACAGGGAGACAGCAGCCAAGCTGAAATCCATGAAAGACGAATTCACTCTGCTTCTGCAGAGCAAGTTCCTTTATACAAAGCAGTGGTGGAAGGGTAGCTGCAAGGCAAGGAGAAATCAGTAGAGCCACTAATAACACACTATTCAAGAGACTTCGGAGAAGCTGCAAGCTAAAACAGCTAGAGTATTTTAAACAGAATTTCCCTATTCACAGACTGAATCTTCTTTTCATTACAGATAGAGAACACAGTGTACTGCACACAGAATGAAAATGAGGAGGATGAAAGAACATTCCATGAAAAAGAAAAGCTGCCTGGTAGAATTCCCCAGTCAACAAGTGACTAGCTGAAGCTTCTGAAACCTGTAGATGCAACAAAACATCGTACTCGGTTCTCAGCAAGTCCCCAGATGGTGGTACTAACAGACCAAACAAAAGGTGGAAGTGATGTTAGCAGAGTGACCGACTGGACAAGTGTGCAGAGAAGACAGCGCCCTTGACCAAGCAGCATAAGAGGGTAGCAAACAGCAGAGTCCAACCTGAGGGCTACCAACAGTTTTCTACATTACCCCATATAACAAACAAAGAGAAACATGCTCCACTAGAAAAACCAAAGAACCAGGTGTCTCAGATTCTCTGTCTCTGGAATTCTACATTCCTCCAAAGGCCTTCCACGGCTGCACTTGGCTGTAAAATACTAAGCCTACGACACTGGACTCTTATCTTGCACATTCCAACACAGCTGGGCAGAGACCATCTCTTGGCAAAGACAGAAACTGATAGCAACAGGCAAAAAGACAGAACTGCTTTTTTATTATTTTCAATCAGTCGAGCAAGCTGAAAGCAGCCAGCCAGTCAGCAACTCCCGAGGCTTGGGCCAAAACTGAGTTTAAGGCGCTAGACAATTTTTTCTGACGAAGCGTTGTCCGTTTTATGCCTCAGCTCCACGCAGCTCCGGGGGAGCGGCGAACCGCGCCCTTCTCGGACGGCTTCTCGGCCCAATCGCGGCCCCTCCCCGGTCTCACGCCCGGGAGCCGGGGCGGCGCGACGGGCCCCGAGTGCACCAAGAGCCGCAGCCCCAGCACAACGGGAGCTCCAGAGGCGGGTGCGGGCGCAGAGCGGGCCCGGCGACCCCGCGGCAGGCGGCCCTAGGCCAGAGCCTCTCGGCGGGGCGGGCCGCCGGAGGGAAGGGAAGGGCCAGGCCGCGGCGCCGCAGTGGGCCCGGGAAGGCAGCACCGGCGACTGGGCCCGCCAGACCCGAGGCCAGCGGCGTGGCGTGGCGCCCCAGTCCCCGCGGACCTCGCGCGGTTCCCCGCCCCCGCCCGCCGCCGCCCTGCGCTCACCCAGCCCCGCCGCGGCCGCTCCGCGCTCGGGCCGCCCGGCAGCTCCACCAGCCCCGCCAAGGCGCTGCTGGCCACTGGCGCCGCCAGCTGTCACTCAGCCGCCTCGCCGCCGATTGGCCGCGACACGCGCGTCACGCGCCCGCAGCGCGCTGCCATGGAGACCGCGGGCGGCCGACCCCGCCCCGGCGCGGAGCCAGCCCCGCGCCGCCCGCCGGGCCCGTCACCTCTCGAGCGTGACAGCCCGCGTCGGCAGCCCGCGACCGGACCCTCCTCGGCAGCCTGAATGAATGACGTTAACCGAGTCTCCTTTGTCCCTCCACTCCTTCGGGACCGCCACGGGAGGGCTCACGTCAGTTCCCCGTGCCAACGTTGCCCTGCCTCCGAGACCGGCTGTGGCCGCCCGGAACCGGATCTCCACCGGCTTGTCCAGAGCGGCTTTCCCTGCAGCTCTGCCGAGCACTGCGCACAGGGCTGGCGGGGAACACCAGAGCGGCTCCGCGGCCGCGCTGACACCCGCCCCTCCGAGAGCGAGAGCAGGGCGGGGGCTGGCCGCGCCGCGCCCCCTCCGCCGGCCAGGACCGCCCCGCCCCACGGGGCCTGTCCCCGCCCCCTCCCCGCCCCCGGAAATGCGTCCATCGCGCGCCGGAAGGGGCGGTGCGCGGCGCGAGGGGCGGCCTCGTGCGGGCGGGCGGAAGTGGCGGCCGCCGCGCGTAGGAGCTTCCGGCGGAGCAGGCGGCGTTTTGGGAGCGAGTGACGGCGGCGGCAGCGGGAGGGAGCGCGGAGAGCGGCAGCCATGGTGAGCGGGCGATCCGGCGGGCCCGCGCGGCCGCGGGGCAGCGAGCCCAGCTCCACCCCGATGCTCGCTGTAACGGCGGTCTTTTGCAGACGGTGGGGAAGAGCAGCAAGATGCTGCAGCACATCGACTACCGCATGCGGTGCATCCTGCAGGATGGTCGCGTCTTCATCGGCACCTTCAAGGCCTTCGACAAGCACATGAACCTCATCCTCTGCGACTGCGACGAGTTCCGCAAGATCAAGTGAGCAGCGCGGCCCGCACCAGGCGGCGGGAGCGCCGGGCGGTGCCCCGCCAGCCCTGCTCCCCCTCCGGCGGCGCGGCCGGGCCCCGCCGCTCTGCTGTGGTGGGGGGCCCCGGGGCTGTCTGCCCGCTCGGAGCGGAGAGCCGGCGCAGCAGCTGGGCAACGTCTGCTGCCAGCTTCTGCAGAAGTAGTCGTGGGTTTAGTCTCGTTTGTCAAATCCCCAAACTACCAAGGTTCAAGGGGCACTTTGTTTCAGTTCTTTCCTAATAACCAAAATACGCCTTCATGTGACGCCACAACACAGTCGCTGTAGCAGTTAAGCATCATAGGGAGAAAAAGCACGGAGAACATACGTATCTTGTGGTTAGACTTCTCTGTGTACTTAGTTTGAGGCATATAAAAATGTGTTTTTTATTGTAGGTTCTCTTCTCTGGAGTAGCCTAGTCATATATTCCATTACAAATTCGAAGAGCAGCATTGATTATTTTTTTTTTTCTCTGTCTTACAATGTTTTCTTTCTCTTCTTACTAGACCTAAAAATTCAAAACAGCCAGAGCGGGAGGAGAAACGAGTCCTTGGTCTTGTGTTGCTTCGAGGAGAAAACCTGGTGTCCATGACAGTTGAAGGACCACCTCCAAAAGATGTAAGGAGGATGAGCGCAGAACTAAGGAGAAAGGGAAGGGACGTCTGATAAATTTGCTTCCTTGCAGGAGAGTGCTACTACAGGGTTGTCCTAGACTTCCAGGTGCTGCTGTGACTAGGTCCAACAAATTTCACTGCAGGAAGTTCTCATCCCTTTGTGGGCTCGGACATTAATTGGGCAAAGGAGGGCTATGGGCATCCCTAGGATCTGAGGACTTTTGATGAATCTGTCTTTGGGGGGTGTGTGTCTGTTTTCAGACTGGAATTGCCCGGGTACCTCTCGCTGGAGCTGCTGGAGGACCTGGAGTTGGGAGAGCTGCAGGGAGGGGAGTACCAGCTGGGGCACCCATGCCACAGGCTCCAGCAGGATTAGCTGGCCCTGTCAGAGGAGTGGGAGGACCATCCCAACAGGTGAGATGCTGTGACCTATTAAAAAAGAGTTGTCTGGTATATTCTGGGGTGGCTTGTAATTCTTGGTACCAATATGATGCAAGAAATTGATGGAGTGAAAGAACTGTAATCTTAGTTTCTCTTACCAGGGAGTTTGAGCCTAGTGAGGCTTTTTTGGTACTACATCCCCCTAGGAACTCTGTCTTATATGATAGAAGAAAAGTCTTGAAAAGTGCAGCTTCTTGCACAGAATTCAAGTGGTATCCATTGAATTGTATTACAGGTTTGTAGCATTATTTAATAAGTTAAGAGCAGACTGGCATAATTTTATTAAGGGATAATAATTTAAATCTTGCTTAGTTATTAATGTAAAGCAGATGTTGTGCTGTTTCTCTGTGAACCTGTTTATTTTGTTTACAGGTGATGACACCGCAGGGTCGTGGAACGGTTGCAGCCGCTGCTGCAGCAGCCACTGCTAGCATAGCAGGAGCCCCAACTCAATACACACCAGGGCGTGGGGGTCCTCCCCCACCCATGAGCAGAGGAGCGCCTCCTCCAGGTAGGGATTACTCTATAGAGTTGGGCAGCAAGGAGCTCATGTTATGTGGCAAAATTGGTGATAAAGAGGTATTGATCAGAGTCTGGTGAAGAACTGGTATTATGGAGGACTATTCTGATATCCAACTAGTGCCTTGAATATTTAGCTGGATTTATATGCTTGTTCTTTCTCTGGCTTAAGGAATGATGGGACCTCCTCCAGGCATGAGACCACCTATGGGCCCGCCAATGGGAATGCCACCTGGTCGAGGTGCTCCTATGGGAATGCCCCCACCAGGCATGAGACCACCACCCCCAGGAATGAGAGGTGAGCGGAGGTTATCTTAAATGCCTAGAAGCTATAAGAAGCCATAACATAAATAAAATGTTTGAAGGGTGATACATTTGAATGCCTCCCTAGCTATGGTAGTTGTCAATAAATGCCTCAGTGCCAAAAAAGGGGTCCTAAGGCCACTTTGAACATGGCAAAAATGTCTTTCTGGTTTAGCCTTGCTTCTTCTTTCCTCTTCAATATTCAACTTGTTCCTTTATTCCCAGGACCCCCTCCACCTGGCATGCGTCCACCAAGGCCATAAGATACTCTATAATGTACCTTTGAACTGTGAGAAGACTGATTAAGGGAATATACCGAGCAGTACCACCTGTCAGAACTTAGCTATGTATATTTTATATTTACTGCTTGTAAAGTTTGCCCTTTTTAATAAAGCTGGAAAACCCAATAATTTTGAGTCATTCTTGTACTGGTCTATTTCAGGAGTGCAGCTATTACCTTTCACTGCTGCACTTTGGTCACCCCAGAAGAGCAGGTTTGAAGCAAAAAGCTTAATTTATGTTGACAGCTCAGAAGTTAAAAGTTGGTCTATATTTGTCTGTGTTCCTTATAGGAATTAAAGCATATCAATGAAATTTAGCAAGGCTGATGAAAAAAATTGTTGGGATGGTGGAAATGGTAAAAATTCAAAGAAAGAGTTTAACATTTTGATGAAATTAAGTATGAGTTACTGATCAGAATTCTCCCTGCTTTATTCACAGTGGAACAAGTACAATGGTGCCTGTATTAGTGATAGTGAGCTCTGATGCTCTGCATTAAGCTGCTGCTTATTAGCCTGCAGTAAACCTACTTGATCTTTATAGGTGGAGCTGCATTGCTTCTAGTAAAAAAAAAAAAAAAGCCAGGATGAGCAAACTTGTAATTAATTGCATACAATAATGTAAACCAGCCTGCATTCTGGTTGTAGTCTTCCCTTCTTGCCTCAGCTTACAGCTGCTTTCTTTTCAGTTAGGAGGAAGCTGTCTGCGCCCCCTCCCTTGGAGATAATCCTTTCTTCAGATAGTAGCCTCTTGGAGATTTGTTTTAATTCCTGTGACTGTTATCTCTGAAGCCATCTTTGTGACAGGTAGTCTGAAAAACTTTTTTTCCCCCGCTATTTTAGAAATAGGCTCTCAACCATAGAAATCCTTTTCAGCTATATTAATTAATTGAGATCACAGAAGCATATGAACAAAGCAATAAGTGTTCTCAGTCTCTCTAGATATCCCATAAAACAGAGCAAACTTTATAGGAAAAAAAAATCAATCCTTTATTGCATGGGCTGCTGAAGATGTTTTCACACAGGGTCTTCAAGCGGTATTAACGAACATCCCAAAGCTATTCCAGAACTTGAAGAAAAACTATTTGATTTTACTGAAGTTGTCTCCTTGCAGTACAAAGAAATGCAGATCGTGGAGAGAGCATGTCTGAAATGTCTGCATTGTCCAAATTACCAATTTGGTAATTACCAATAGTTCTTACTTTCTCTTGTACCTGAAAGAGAAGGTATTTGAAATGACATTCCACCAGCCTAACTCTCAATGATAGATAAGGAACAGCACTGAGCATTTTCTAGGCAAAGCTCTCCCAAGTAGAGGCCTAGGAATGTGCTATTAAAGGCACTATCCTTGATTGCCCCCAGCATCAGACCTGCAGTAGGTGGGTAAGCTATGCAGAACCAACAAACCTTTTAGCAAGGGCCTTTAAACAATCGCAAGAAGAGGAAAGAGAAAGCAGGAAGACAAAAAAACCTTGAGTAAGAAAGTAAAGGGAGCTATACCTGGACTTGGATTTGAAGTTTCCTCCTTTCCTATGTTGGGCCATACCCAAGCGTTTTCGATCTTCAAATGATGGGCTTTTTAAGAGAGAGGGGGGGGCGGGGAGGTAAGACAAAAACCACTGAAGTACGTCAATAGCACAGGTATTTCATGCAAGAATCCCTTCCCTGCTCTGCCCACCTTTTCCCCCCAGTACCAAAGCATCCCTGAGAAAGTCCAGAGATGGAAAAAAAATCCCACCTATTAAAGTCTTGAGTAATGTACTATTGCTAAGATATTACCCGGCACGGTACTGCTTCAGAGCCTTCATGCTTGTGTTGGTAAGCTCTTCGTCAAACACAGACAGCTTTTTCTTCCGCTTGGGGCCTAACACAGAGAAAATAGTCAGAACATTGGCTGTAAAGAGAAGGCCACAGCATCATCTTGTTTACTAGAGCCCAGTAGCCTTGACCACAACAATTAGCCTAACCATCAGGAAAAGTAATGACTTGTCTCTGCAAACACTCACCCTGGCCAGCACTGGTGGCCATTCCTTCAAAGATCAGTGCCTCTCTCTACACAATTAGTTTAGTTTACCTATTTGTAACAAAGTAACTGACATAAGTAAGTCAAGCTGTAAAACAAAAGTCTCCACCTGCTGGTACTGCTGCTGGTTCCTCTTCTGGCAAGACTCTGGCTCGCTTTGCTCGGCGATTCCTTTTTGCCAACCGCTCAGCATACATTTGAGATTTCAAGATTTCAAACTGTGACCTCTCCTCTGGCTGAAAGGTGTTAAAATGCAAGTTTACAGTGATGTGAGGTTTTGCTAAGGGAAAACTAGGATAGTCCACCCAGGGTCCCACTTGTCCATAAATGTACTCACTGTCATTTGGCCTTTTTTCTGTCTGTCCTGCATAAATTTCTTCCTTTTTTTTTTGCCTCGTAATGCTAGGTCAAACTCCTGCAGGGCTTTAGTCACTGGAGAGACAAAGAAAAGCATAGAATAAAGCACCTCTTGAAGTACAGGGCAGAGTCCAGTTGCAGCTATGGAAATATCATGGCAGCAGTGTCATGACTCACATTTCTCTTTCTTCCTCTCCTCACGGGTCTGGAACCAGCTCCGCTCCAAACCCTCACCCACAGTCTCTTGTTTTCCTGTCTCCAGCTGCTTCTTTGCCCTATTGATCTAATTCAGACAAGAAGTGAGCTCATGGTGGATAAAAAATATCTCTCTCTTCCCTTTCTAAAGTAGGCAGGTTAAGTACATTAGGGTAACCTCCTTATGTACTATATCTACTCCAGATCCTAAAAAAAATAAGGTTAAAAAAAATTCCTAAAAAACCCCTTACCTGGGCCTCTGACTGCTGCATCTCACGTTCCTCACGCTCCAAGCACAGAACTGCATACACATCTTTCTCCAGATTCTCAATCTTCTCTCGAAATTTTAGTATGACATCTGAAAATGGTACAGTGTGACCATCAGAAGCAGCTCATGTAACGTCCATCTTGTTTTTCGGCACCTCTTTTAGTGTCCCTCTGTACCACGATATTCCCTGCCTACTGCTCCCCTGCTTTTTACCTCAGTGAAGTGCGTACCTTGGGGGAGAATTCTGGCTTTCACTGGTGTTTTGGCAGCCTTCACAATATCCTTCAGCATCTTGCGCTCTTCCTCACCCACAAGTGAAACTGAACGACCAGCCCTGCCTGCTCTTGCTGTCCGACCCACTCGATGAACATAGTGTTTGGTGGTGTTGGGCATGGTAAAATTGATTACCTGTAAAAGAAAGAGTGTTAGTAGGGAAACAATATTAAAGGATTCATTAAAAAGCTCAGCACTGCAAATACTCACTGTTTTAACACCTTCAATATCAAGTCCGCGTGCAGCCACATCTGTAGCTACCAGAATATCAATCTGCTCATCCTTAAAGCGCCTGAGCAGAGATAGCAAATGCATTAGCGATGACTACAGCAATTCACTTCTGCCCTAAAACTTCCTAACTCCTAATTTCTTTTTTGGCTACAATTGCCAACTAAGCCTGCTAATACCTGAGTGCTTCCAGCCGCTGTGCCTGAGAAAGGTTCCCATGAAGCTCCCCAACCCGTAGACCCATCAGCCCAAGTAGGATGTGCATACGGTGAGCTTGCTTCTTGGTCTGGGTGAAAAGCATCACATGATCTGGGAAGGTTCGTGTCAGTAGAGCTGAAAGAAAAAAGTCCTCTCAGTAGCCTGCTTCACAGTCACCTATTGAGTCCAGCTTTTCTTTGCTCATCACTGACCTGATACAATGGCCTCACGGTCCCCCTCTCGGTTGGGTCTGATCCGGATAAATTCCTGCCGCAGGAAAGGGGCAACATCTGTATTGCTGTTCACAAAAATTCGGATGGGATTCTTCAGGGAAACAGAAGCCAAATCTTTCACCTACCAAAACAGGTTAAGAAAAAAAAGTCCACATAATCTCTGGTAAAAGACTAGACAAACTTCTGTTCAACTTCCTGCCTCAGTATGCTTCTCAGCAGCCTGTCTTACCTCCTCTGTCATTGTGGCAGAGAAAAGCATTGTCTGACGGTGGTTGGAGCATAACCTGATTATTTCCTTCATCTGTTCCTCAAAGTATTCATCCAGCATCCTACACAGGAGAAAAACAGCAAGGTAAGGCAGCTTCATCTGCTTCTAGCTAAGAACATTACTTAAGGCAGGGCAGCAAAGACTGCCCTATAGCCTGGGAAAAGGAAAGCAGAAAACTACCATCTCATTTTTCACTGCTGTCCTGCTTAGCCTACCTGTCTGCTTCATCCAAAATCAGCACCTCAACACTGCTCAGGTGGAAAGAAGGGCAGTTGTGGAGATGATCAATCAGTCGCCCAGGAGTGGCGATAAGAATGTCTGGCCCAGAGCGCAAAGCTGCTTCCTGAGTCTTCACATCTAGGCCACCTGAAAGAGAGCGAACATGGACTGCTGACTCCCTGAGCAGGTTGCAGCAGTGTACAGATCCAAATTGCCTGAGGAATAGGAAACAACTCAGATTAATACCACATTCACAACTAGAAGTGATCCCACCTTTTCTTTCTCAGAAACCCAACAAACAAGAAGTATGGCATGGTATTGGAAAGTGAGATTTTAAACCATAGCACACCTACTAGAAGCATGCTTGCAATAACCATACAGCCTCCGGTTTTGTAACACAGAGTTCCCAGTCCTGTATAGCAGTTTACAGTGAGCTGTGCAGTTCACATAAGCAACTTAATACTCACCTACAGCAAGGCAAGTTGTGACACTGCTGAACTGCGCCAGTTGTTTTGTGACAGAGTGCACCTGAATACCCAGTTCTCGTGTTGGAACTAGAACCAATACCCGTGTTATTGGAGCCTGACGAGGTTTGTAAATCAGGCGCTCAAGGACAGGCAAGATGAAGGCAGCTGTTTTACCTAAAGAAAAAAATTAAGAATTACCAATTGTCGTGAATAACTAATTCGCCATGTTTCCTGCACCCTGCTCAACCCCCTACCTGTCCCAGTGGCAGCACAGGCACAAATATCCTTCCCAAGAAGACCCACCGGGATACAAGCCTTCTGAATTGGGGTTGGTTGCTTGAAGCCAAGAGCTGTGATTGCCTACAAAGGAGATAGAGCAATTAAACTCTGTCTCTGGTATGGCCACACCTAGAGTACTGTGTCCATTGCTGGGCTCTTCAGTACAAGAGACATGGACATACTGGAGAGAGTCCCGCAAAGGGCCTCAAAGATTATAAAGGGACTGGAGCACCTCTCGTATGAGGAAAGGCTGACAGAGCTGGGACTGTTCAGCCTGGAGAAGGCTTGGGGGGGAACTTGTCAATGTATATAAATACCTGAAGGGAGGGTGTAAAGAGGACGAAGCCAGGCTCTTTTCAGTGGTGCCCAGTGACGGGACCAGAGGCAATGGGCACAAACTGAAACACAGGAGGATCCCTCTGAACACCAGGAAACACTTTTTCACTGTGAGGGTGACTGAGCACTGGCACAAGTTGCCCAGAGAGGCTGCGGAGTCTCCATCCTTGGAGATACTCAAAAGCCATCTGGACATGCTCCTGGGCAACCAGATCTAGGTGGCCCTGCTTGAGCAGGGGGTTGGACAAGATGACCTCCAGAGGTCCCTTCCAGCCTCAACCATTCTGTGATTCTGTGACAAGTCTCACTCAAGACAGTGTTGACATATTGTAAATCAAAGAACGGTTTCCATTATTTGGGAATAACAGCTCCTAATCACACTAGCTCCCACATAATTTTGTTCTCAGAGGCTGCAAAGAGCAGAGTAATTTGACAATTCTGATTGTTGGAGGAGAGGCTGTACAACATTCTTCAGAGTAACATATGTAACAACTAAACTAGGTAAATACCTTTAGCAAAGGTCGTGAAAGATTCATGTCCTGGAATGACAAGTTATCATCATATTGAGATGCATCTTCAAAAAAGCTCTCTGCTTCCTAGAAACAGCAACAACAGCAAAACTGGAACAACACAGGCAGCAACACAACATGCTATCAAAGGGCTCTGGGCCGTTTTTTTGAGCTACAGTTTGTTAACCAAAGTCAAATTCCCCCAGAAGAAATTCTGGAGAATGACCTAGTATCATTCTGTCCAACACTTACCATTTCTCCCTTTTTTGATCTCCTCCGTTCCTTCACTTTGACCATATCTGCAGAGAAAGACAAATGTGACAGGAATTAAAAAGCACAGCTAAACACATAACAAGATACGGTGACTACATTCATCTCATACTTTTTGCTCTGAATGAATTATTGAGGGAGAAGCCTCAGAAACAAGTACAGGCATGTAATGGAGTAAAATGCCAAGCAAATAGTCTTCCTCAGGGATGAGTTCAATTAAAGTACTATGGCTACCATTCAAAATAAGCTTGATCAAAATCAGAAGGAATGTTGCAGAAAGAAGACAACAAAAAATAAGACGTTCATGTCCACTCCCATCAAGGCTTCACTACAGACTTTTTTCTGGTGAGCCAACAGTCTGTCAGATTCTTGCCCCTGACCATCTCTCTATGTACTGCTAATACCTGCTTTTGTGAAGATAGTTTCATCATCGAATGAATACTGAGACTCCACATCTTCTTCTTCATCCCTACTGAAATCCTCACACTCCCTCTTTTTGGCTTGATTATCCTCAGTCTCCACATCTTCATCTTTCACTTTTGCTTGTTTACCTTCTCTTTCCTAGAAAAAAGTGGGAAAAGAAAAAGCTTTAAAAAGAAAGGATAAAAAAGAAACTGCAATCCTTTGTGAGCTTTTGTTTGTTGTTATTATGAGCCCGTTCACAGATACATGGTTTTGCATAACCTTAAGCATTAACAATTCTGCATTCTCATCAGTTCAGCAATGCATCAGGTGTGGCTGCAAAGCCAGTCGAGGTGATAGGCTGTGGCTTGAGCACTGCAGCTCAAGATGCTTTCAGAGTCTGTGCCTCTGGACGGAACACAGCAGAAGGCTAAACCCATACCAGTCTTCTCAGTAATGAGAGAGAAAGGCCCTAACCTGGAACTTCCTTTGCTGTCTCACTTTCTCAATCTTCTCATCCAGCGTCGTAGCTGCTCTCTAGGCAGGAAATCACAAAAGAGAAGCTGTAAGAGGGGCCCGGGAGAGCGTGAGGCACTGTGGCCTCAGGCACTGCAGCCCCAGTCCCGGTCCGGGGCCTCACCTTGCCGCGGAGCTGGCGCAGTGCCGCCGCCCAGGCGCCTTCCCCGCCGGCCTCCGCCTCGCCGAAGACGAAGGCGGCACTGAAGTCCCCGCCTGCGGGGCCCCGCCGTCTGGGGCCCGGCGCCCGGCGCAGCTCCTGTGGTAATACCAATGAGCAATGACCGCGGGACGGTCGAACCGGACCGCACCGACCGCGGCCCCGGCCCAGCGCGATCCAACCCGGCCCGATCCAACTCGGCCCGGCCCCCACGCCAGACGGCCTGGCCCACCCACCGACGACCCAGGCAATCGATCCTGCCCGGCCCCACCTCCTCATCCTCGGAGCCCCCAGACTCAGGGTCCTCGGGCCCCGCGTCCCCCTCTGCGATCGTGCCCACCAGGCCCAGGCTCCGCAGCATGGCCGCAGCCCCACAGCTCCGCCCGGGAACTGCGCGCCACCACGTGAGCCGGAGCCGGCCCAGGCCCCCGCTTGTGGGTGGGGCGACGGCTGCCTCCGCCCCGCCGGGCGGAGAGGTAAAGCGAAAGCGGCGGCGCTGAGACAGGGGCTGCTCTGCCCGCGGGGGAGAGGAGGCGAGGCGCCCTGTCAGGGACCCTGCCTACTGGGGACGACTGGTACCGGGGGAGGGCGAGGGGGCGCTGCCCGCCGGGAGCGGGCCGGGGCCGGGGCCGGGGCCCGGGGAGGGCGAGGGGGCGCTGCCCGCCGGGAGCGGGCCGGGGCCGCGGCCGGGGCCCGGGGAGGGCGAGGGGGCGCTGCCCGCCGGGAGCGGGCCGGGGCCGCGGCCGGGGCCCGGGGAGGGCGAGGGGGCGCTGCCCGCCGGGGCCGCGGCCGGGGCCCGGGGAGGGCGAGGGGGCGCTGCCCGCCGGGAGCGGGCCGGGGCCGGAGCCCGGGGAGGGCGAGGGGGCGCTGCCCGCCGGGAGCGGGCCGGGGCCGGGGCCGGGGCCCGGGGAGGGCGAGGGGGCGCTGCCCGCCGGGAGCGGGCCGGGGCCGCGGCCGGAGCCCGGGGAGGGCGGGGGGGCGCTGCCCGCCGGGAGCGGGCCGGGGCCGCGGCCGGGGCCCGGGGAGGGCGAGGGGGCGCTGCCCGCCGGGAGCGGGCCGGGGCCGCGGCCGGGGCCCGGGGAGGGCGAGGGGGCGCTGCCCGCCGGGAGCGGGCCGGGGCCGCGGCCGGGGCCCGGGGAGGGCGAGGGGGCGCTGCCCGCCGGGAGCGGGCCGGGGCCGCGGCCGGGGCCCGGGGAGGGCGAGGGGGCGCTGCCCGCCGGGAGCGGGCCGGGGCCGCGGCCGGGGCCCGGGGAGGGCGAGGGGGCGCTGCCCGCCGGGAGCGGGCCGGGGCCGGGGCCCGGGGAGGGCGAGGGGGCGCTGCCCGCCGGGAGCGGGCCGGGGCGGGGCGGGCCTTGCAGGGAACTGGAAAGTGAAACTTTCGGCGGCGGCGGGGGGGGGGGAGGGGAGCGCAGAGTAGCAGCGCCGAGCACGACGGTGCCTGTGTTCGGGTGCAGGAGCGGTATAGCCCCCAACGCCGGACGGCGCCCTTGCCCCGGAGAGCTGCGACGCCCCGCAGAGGAGTCACCGGGCCGAGTGATGGAGGGTGCCGGGCAGGAACGTTGCTCCCGGCAGCCCCGAGCTGGAGGGAGAGGTGAGGGTCGCCTGGTGAATGCCGGGCAGAAGGCTGTGGAAGGCCTAGGAGATGATGCTGGTACAGGGGGGATCCACTCCTTTCCTGCCTGTGTGTAGTGAAATTTCCTCTCAAGCCTAAATTCCAGTACTTCCTTATTTGCCCCTGCAGTCTGCTTGGGGCCATGAGGTGATGATGCACTGCAGCAATCTCTTTGCGAACTGTTTCTGCTAGTATTTAGTGCTTCCCTAAGTGTTCTGTTGAGAGTGTGACAAAGGCCATATGGTCTATGTTTCCTGCTACTCTGAGAGGCTGGACTTTGTCCAGAAGGTCTGTGTTTTAACTGTGCTATGTACAGTCACTCAAAGTGAGCTGCTTTGTCATTATTTCAGTGATGGCTAACTCCCAAGGAAATCCTGTCCTGTGCAGGAAACTTCATCTTTGGCCTTTCTTAATTCTGCTTTCTGTTCTGTGGAAAAGGGTTTAGTTTTTTAGGGTCTTGATGGCTTAACAGCTTAAGTGAACTCTAGGCATGGCACTCTTTTTAGCAGTTAGAAAAAGGGGTACAATGAAAACACCAATGTGAAAGTTGGAGTGCAAATATAATGGTATTTTTCCAACTTGATGCCAAATGTCCGAAATATGCTGACTATCAGGCCAAAATACTCATGCGTTTGTGTTGGAAGGCAGGTTAATGTGGTTGATTTATAATTAAGGAGTGTCTGTTTTTGTTTTGTGTGTTTCTTTGTTGTTTTGTTTTTTTTTTTTTTTAAGGGCATGCAGATCATTGGAATACTGGCTTTATACAAAGAGGCAGAAACAGAACAAATAATGTGTCAGGCCCGGCAGCTCAGTTAGGGGAAAGCCCCCAAGCCAGTAATTATACTCTTCTACCTGGACAAAGAGAGGAGAGAGATGGTGGTTGGATTTGGAGGGTTCCTCAATCAAGCAAGAATAAACCAAGAAACCAAGGTGGACAGGCCAACGGTGGAGCCGCAGGACACTGGAACAAACAGGAGAATGAGGGAAGGTCAATGAGGCATCAAGGTGGACAAGCACATGAGAGGGCCAGAGGACTTTGGAATGACCAAGAAAATGAGAGTAGAGGAAGGAGGCATCAAGGTGGACAAGCACATGAGAGGGCTAGAGGACCCTGGAATGAGCAAGAAAATGAGGGTAGGGGAAGACGGTATCAAGGTGGACAAACACATGAGAAGCCCAGAGGACCCTGGAATGAGCAAGAAAATGAGGGTAGGGGAAGGAGGTATCAAGGTGGACAAGCCCAGGAAGGAGCTAGAGGGCTGAAGAATGGGCAGGAAAATGAAGGTAGGGGAAGGAGGGTGCAACCTTGGGAGAATCCTCATTTCTACGAGAACCCTACCCCAGGTGGTGCCCAGCTCAGTGAGCAGCCTCAGCAAGTCAAAAGGATTGGCTATAAATTCCTCGAAAGTCTCCTCCAAAAAGACCCTTCAGAAGTTGTCATCACACTTGCTTCCAGTTCAGGTTTGAAGGAACTTCTTTCCCAAACAGCTATGAAACCCAGTTTTCTTCAGCTTGTTTGCCAGGTGCTTCGAAAAGCCTGCAGCTCCCGAATGGATAGACAGAGTGTCCAGCAGCTTCTTGGAGTGGTGAAGGAGTCCAACTTTCTCAAGATATGTCTGCCACAGTATGTGTCTGACATGATAACAGAAGCAGTCCCTGCAGTACGTCATCAGTACCCTGTGCATATTAGCAACATCATTTCACTTCTTCAGGACCTGATCAGTATTTTCCCAGCCAGCTCTGTACAGAAAATCTCCATTCTCTTGACAGTCTTGCCAGCGTCTATAAATGCCCTGAGAGCTTCTGGTGTGGACATCACAGAAGAAACAGAGAAGAATCTAAATAAAGTCCAGATGCTTGTACAGCATCTGCAGGAGAAGAGACGTGAAGGCACACTGAGGGCTGATAACTATACTCTTCTGCAGCCTCAGACTGATGGTCAAGAAGAAACTTATCGTACAATGACCATTTATCCGACGTATAATGAGGTACATCACGATGAGAAACCCTTTCTACGTCCCAATATTGTTTCTGGAAGATATGAGAGCACCAGCATTTATCTTGACACCCATTTCCGGCTTTTGAGAGAAGACTTTGTAAGGCCTTTAAGGGAAGGTATCTTGGAGCTTTTGCAGAGCTTTGAGGACAAAAGTTTGAGAAAGAAAAAATTTGATGATATCAGGATCTACTTTGACACACGGATTATTACCCCTCTCTGTTCCCCAGCTGGTATTGTTTACAAGGTTCAGTTTGACATAAAACCATTGAAGTTTGTACGATGGCAGAATTCCAAACGGTTACTATATGGATCCCTGATCTGCATGTCCAAAGATCACTTTGAAACATGCCTTTTTGCCACTGTTTCCAATCGTGATAATGCAGATCTTGCCCATGGGATTGTGCAGCTATGTTTTAACGCACAAAGCCAGGCACTGCTGGCAGACGTTCAACCCTCAGACTCCTTCCTCATGGTAGAGACAACTGCCTACTTTGAGGCCTACCGGCATGTGTTAGAAGGGTTACAGGAAATCCAGGAAGAAGATATCCCATTCCAGAAGTACATTGTGGAATGTGATGCAGAGGTGAAGAGGCCAACATACCTGACAATGGATACTGCCTACAACTTTGCACCCTTGATAGAAGATCCCCTGTCAGATGAAGAGATGTACCCTGATGGTTTGAGAAGGCAAAATGTCCACGTTCTAGATCCCAAGCAGTGGCCTTCAATGGAAACCTTGAAATTAGATGAGTCTCAGATGCAGGCATTGAATCTTGCACTCACCAAGGAGCTGGCTATTATCCAAGGACCTCCTGGGACTGGTGAGAAACGTTTGCTTTAAGTCTCTGTCATTTAAGGAGTTCTCCTTGATTCCCCCATTTAGGGAGATTAACTTCAGAGAAAGCCAGCTGTACTGTCTCCAAAGCTTTAGTCCCATGCTTAATTGATGCTTGAGTAGCCCAGTTAGTGTGAGCTGTGGAGAAGCTTAAATTATCCTCAAATACCTATATCTGATCTTAACGCATTGCCGACCTAGTTGCAGGTAGACACCAACTGCACTGTTGGCTCTGCTTGTGTATTGGGGAAAAAAATTTTCAACCATCTTTGCTAATGTGGTACCTCTTGCTGTGCAACAGTTCTATTTGTCTTCATAGCATATTAGAACATTGGGAGTGTTCAGACATGATCCTCTGTGTGAATAAAGCATTACAAGATTAACTGCAATTGTTTTAAATGGTACCTGAACTCAACAAGCACCACTGCTTGTATTCCACTAGTATGTGGATGTTTCACGTGCAGCCAAATGTCATGTATGAAGCCAGTATCAGAGTGGGCTGCGAGATGTAGTGGCAGAGGAAACCCTGGGTCCAGGTCTAGTGTATTAACCAAAAGACAACATTCTTGCAGAGCATGGCCTTGCTCAACTGCAGGGCAGAAAGACAGTGTCATGCAACTTCGTTTACATTTTGTAAGCTAGTTACCTCTGGGGTCAGCTTTCTTGGCACAGACCAGAATTGCAGCCTAGAAGGAAGTCTTCTATCTGGTTTTGATGATTCCTGTGTTGCAAGACACTCTGTAGAGGGTTGACTACCCTGTTCTGATTCTGAGCTTGTTTTGCAGGGAAGACTTATGTGGGTTTGAAGATTGTTCAGGCTCTCTTGACTAATAAGCATGTGTGGCAAAGCACCGCCCAGAAGTCTCCCATCCTTGTAGTCTGCTACACTAACCATGCACTGGATCAGTTCTTGGAAGGTAAGAGTACCTGACAAGTGTGATGGAGGGTCTTGTAGAAATTATAGTATAACTCTTACTCTGCCCATCTTCTGGCATGATAACCTGCCCTTTTGGCTTTTTCTAGTGACTCTAGCCCCATTGATGCATTGAAGAAAACTTCACTCAGACCAATCCAGTGTAGCATTTGCAGACAAAGGGTGTTCTCCCTACCCCTTGTCCTACTGCAGAAAACAGAGCTTGCCTCTTCAGTACTAATATTTCCCTTTTGTTCCCAGGAATATACACATTCCAAAAACATGGGATGGTGCGTGTTGGAGGCAGAAGTAGCAGTGAGGTCCTGAAGCAATTCACCTTGAGGGAGCTGAGGAAGAAGTGTGAATTCCGATACAACTTGCCAATGCATCTCCGCAGAGCCTATGTGAATGTATGTGCAGACCTCACTGGAGATGATGGGACTGGGTTGTGTGTGCATTGGAGGAGCTAACTAATTCTTCTGTCCTTGTTTACTTTATCAGTTTCTTGTCCTGCTGTTTCTGAACTTTGTTTCTCTGGGTATGATGATGCCTCCCTTCTCTTTGTTATGAGTAGATAACCAGTGAGATGAAACAGGCTGAGCAGGAGCTCCATGAAGGAGCGAAGCACTTAGAGTGCACAACGTACGGGGTTCTGCATGAGCGCCACTTGGAAGCATGCATTGCACGCCAGCACTGGGACAGTCTGATGAATGGTGTGGTAAGAGAGGTCCCTTTCTTCTGAGTCGAGCAGTCCCAATGTATGCTTACTATGCTTTCTGCTAATGAGTCTGAAGTTCCCCAAGCACTCGTCTTTTTAGCATCACTTGGCTACTAGGAAAGTGAGGGAGTGAATAGCAAGCTGTGCCAAGTGACAGTAGTCTAGACTGGGCAGGGCAGGCAGGGGCTTTAAATTTTGCTCCTTTAAACTGCAGAGATTCTAGGTCATCTATATCAGCATAAAAATATAAGTGCCCAAATGAAAGCCTCTTAAACTGAAGGGGAGGAGGGATGTTCTTTCTGAGGATCTGAGGCTGCTCAGACTTTCTAGCTCTGGAGGTCTCTCAGGGGTCTTGTCCTAGTTGTCTGCTGCTGCAAGGTGCTGCTTTGGCATCATCCTAAGACTCTGAAGTGCAATAGGCCTGGCTGATTTGACTTTCCTTATATTAGGATGATGAGGAGTTTTACTACAGTGCTTCACAACACTCGATGATTCTGGAGTGGCTGGGCCTTGGTGTAACTGTCTTCACCCAGAATGCTGCAGAGAATATAGGGGCTGAGAATCCAGGTAAAAAAAAAAAACAAACCAAACCAACCAACCAACCAAAAAAACCCACCGACAGACAACCCTCCCCCCCCATCCTCTACAGGTGTGTTTGCCTAAGCAGTGCATGTGTGCCAGAAAAGAGACACTGCTACTTAACAGATACTGAAAGATGCATGATACTGTAAGGTAGTGGAAAGAAGATTAACCTTAATTTCCACATAGTGATCTGACTGCTGCACTGTGATTCTGCTAGAGTGGCTGTGGCTTACTGCATGTGACTGATTGCTCTCGCAGGTGGTCAGCAGGAGAGAGAGGAGGAGTGGGATGGTGAAGCAGAAGAGGAGCTTTTGGAGATCCCAGAGGAGGCTGACCTGATTCAAGCTGACAGAGTGATTGAGGATGAAGAGGCAGCAAAGCCTCAGGGAAGGAAGGAGCAAGAGCACAGAGCTGTTCATGAACTAGCCAGCATGCTGTTGGCTATGAAGCTGGAGGACCAGGAAGAAGGAACAGCCCAACCACAACAGAAGACTATGCAGTGGGAGGTAACTGCATGCTCTGGCTCTGCTTGACTGTGTAAAGAATAACATGGGGATGCTAATATAGAAGACTTTGTGCTGTAATTGCTTATTGGGGAGCTTTTTTCCTGCAGATAACTGCTGCTCAGAGGAAGAAAATGAAACAGAAGATGAAGGTTGAGCTCCGTAAACTGAGCGCAATGACAGAGTCAGAGGCCAAGGCTATTCAGGATCTGTGGCAACTTGACCTGAGCTCCCGCTGGAGGCTTTACAGGTGACAAAGCTATTTTGCAGGGTCTGTCAGGCAAATGTTTCCTAGGACTGTACCAGTTTGCAAACTTTTTCTGCCAAGACACAGTGTTTCTGTTCAGCTCCTTATTTGAACATGCTTGTTCTTACCTTCCCTGTATTGCACGGGCAGTGCTGTCATCTCCACTGTGTGTGTTTGGGACTAAGTACAGATGCTAATAATCTCTTGCCCAAAAAACACAGAGGAAGTTTTGAACTGAATCCGCTCAGAACTTCCTGATCACTATTCTGTTCCCTTTGCTGTGTGTGACGATGGCACTTTCTTTTCAGGCTTTGGCTGCAGACCTATCAGGGGTTTATTCGACGGAGGATTCTGCAGCATGAACAGCAGTATCAGGCAGCAGCAGAAAGGCTGACAGAACTGAGGCTACAGGAAGATCTCTGCATTCTCAAGGAGGCCCAAGTTGTGGGGATGACAACTACAGGTGCACAGCAGTTGGGAAGCACATCAGTATTGCACTGCATCCAGTAATGGTTAAAGGACCTTGTTGCCAAAAGATTAGCATCATGTGCTGCTTGACAGCCTGGGTCAGGCTCTGCATTAGTCTGCAGCCTTCTTAATCTCTGACTCCCTTTGCAAATGTGGCTATTGTGCGAGTTGTCAGTTAACTGCATGAGCAGTTTCTGTGCACTCTTGCACTCCCTCCATCTTGAGCAGCATTCTTCTAATAGAAATGCTTCATTTCTTGTGCCTGAGTAAAACACAGCTAATATTTGCACTGCTATCCCCACATCACCTTCTGGTGATGATAATGTAAAGCTCATTGCAATATGACCCTTTGGAGAGACAATTTTAGGTTTATTTATGTGTGTTGATCAATGTATTGAGTAGGTATCTTATGTCTGAAGAGAGCATTGGGAATGGGCCAAGGCAGGCATAGGACTCTAATCCCCACCTGCCTTCCCTAATAACTCTTCATGTAGAAGCCATCCTTGGTATGGTGCTGTTTTGAAGTTCAAAAAGCTGAGTCTTGAAGTGGGGAATCTTGGGAAGAACCCCAGTCTTTTCTGGGACACAGCCTACTCCCCTCCCTGAAAACTCTTGTCATACTGCGTGCATGTAATTATATTCTGCTAAGGTTTATCTTCTCTCCTTGCTCAGGTGCTGCCAAATACCGTCAGATCTTGCAAAAAGTAGAGCCGCGAATTGTCATTGTAGAAGAGGCAGCAGAGGTGCTTGAGGCTCACACCATTACTACTCTGAGTAAGGCTTGCCAGCATCTCATCCTCATTGGAGATCACCAGCAGGTAACATCCATGACCAATGCCTCTAACCATTGTGCAAATGAACTAGAACCTTTTAACCAAACACCATATGTGAAAGGTTGCCAAGACTTAGTGCTCTTCAGCTTCCACAGATACCACAGGTCCTGTCTGCTGTAGTTTTGCAGTAGAGCACCTGTGGGACTTGTCTTTTAGTTTAACTGGTACGATTTTACATGTGCTTGTATCCACTTCAGTTGTGACTGTATCTAACTTTGATATTTAGCACTTCTGCAAGAATCCAGTCTCTGGCCTTTCTATGGGGGACCAGTGACAGAAAAAGAGATAAGTGAAAAATCTTACTAATGCATAGGAAAAGTGCTAAAACATAGACTTCCTATCCCTTCTCTTTCAGCTGCAGCCTAGTGCAAATGTATATGACCTGGCCAAGAACTTCAATCTGGAAGTCTCTCTCTTTGAACGGCTGGTGAAAGTCAATTTCCCCTTTGTCCGTCTGAAATACCAAGTGAGGAAGAGCTATAAAAAAAATCCATTGCATTTGCATTTAGGTTGTTTCAAGTTTGTAGTATACTTAAGTTCATATTTCTACTCTCAGAACAGCCTAAAAGAATGTGCTATTTAATTCCTGAGAAGAATGGTAAGAGCTGTCAAACTGCCACAAAGAGTATTCCAGTATATTTCCAGTTATTCAGTGATGTCGTCCGCAGCACTGTGGTTCCCACATGTTTTACTGCAATGAACATAGCTTATTGTGGCATCTGAAACTTCCAGAACTCTGGAGACTGACAGCACAAGTCTTCTCAGGCTGCTTCCTGCTAAATTGCTATAATAATCTGTCTTGGTGCCTGGAGAAGTTAATTCTACTTCCAGCAGTCCTGTATTAAAACTATCTAGAAGAGCTCATGTAGTGGTTAGGATGACATGCTGGCTTTTGTTATCTAAACAGTGTTCTTAGATTTGCACTGAAACCAGCATTCTTATTACAACAACCTTGCCAAATGATTTTCTTGAAGATAGTCTGCTACTGCTCCCCCTGTAATTGCTGGTGATGGCAGCAATGGGGCAGGGGAGGGTGGGGACTGGGAGGTGCTCTGTTCTTGACTCTTATTGGAAAATCATCCTTGATGGGATGGATGTACAGCCACAGTCTGTACAGTGGAACAACAGAATATTGACAGGGAAATATGGTGCTCCTTCCTCAAGACTGATAAAGCTGCTTTGTGTTTCAGCACCGCATGCGTCCTGAAATTGCCCAGCTTCTCAGTCCTCATATATATCAGGAGCTGGAGAACCATCCCTCTGTCCTGAAGTATGAGAACATAAAAGTGAGTTTTCAGCAATCCAAGCAATTGCTTTTGACTCCTGTTACTGGCTAAAATGAGTTTCTGTACAATATAGTGTTCAAGAATTTCAAATTCTTAGATTAAGTTCAGCTACTGAAATTTACACCTGAATCAAGGAAATGTGTGATATAGAATTAGGCACGTAATTTGTAGCTCTTCTGGCATTAGTGATGGTGGACACTGGAAACTGATCCAGTACTGATGACTTTAAAAGAACAGTGAAAAATCAAAGAGGGACCAAAAGAATTGTAGGACATTGAAACCTACGAAGAAACCTTAAATAAGAGACTTAAAGCATAATATGTGAAACTCCAATGTGAGATAGGTGACTTGATTACTGGAACCCTCCTTCCTTGGGTTCTCTGTTTGGGCATTTTACCAATATACAACATCTGTAAACGATCTATTCAGCTTAAAAGTATAAAGCAATCACTTATTGGCTAACACGCACAATAAACAGCTAGAATTTAATAAGTTATAAGCATTAGTACGCTTGCCACACCATAAGACACTTGAAGAGTCTTTGCTGTAGTTAGGCAGGTATCAGTCAGAAGAAGTGTCAGCCTCTGCTTCTTCCTTAATGTTACCAAGTTTCCATATTAACACTAACTCCCTGTTTTCTGGTTTGTATTTCCCCACCCTAATTAGGATTTTGTGTCTCTCCATGTTGGTGCTTTTCTTGCATCTTTGAATCTGTCTGTAATTTACCTTTCTTATCTTGCATAGTCCTGTTCTGCGGACTTGCTCACAGCTCTGTCACAACTTAACTATTTCCCCAGAAGTCTGAGCCAAGGTTACACTGCTATGGCCTATCAGAGGTAGGCCTTGGATCTGTGAAACACAAGCGACTGAATACCCTGGGAGAAAGAAGTGGAGGTAGCTACAGAAAGAGGATTACAGTAGCTTAGCCTATGTAAATCTCTCTATGGAAAGACAGTACTAATTAGTTAAAAGCTCTTTAACTGGATGAGGAAAGCATACTGAAAAGTATAGCAGAATGCCGAAGCCAGACAAGAGAAAATTAATACTGAAGATGATTTAATTACTAGAATAAGCTATCTGGGAAAGTGGCAGGTCCTCTTTTGGTATCTTGAAATCCAGATCAAGTATTTTGTAGAAGATGCTTTAGTTAAATAAATAAAAAAAACAAACATCCCCCCCACCACCACCACCAAATGAAAAACCAACCAACAACAAAAACCCCACCCAAAACACAACTTAAGAGACCACAAAATTTTACTGCATTTCTCCTATGAGAAACTATTCTGGAGAATCTTAAGGCAAGATGGAACCATAAAACAAACCTGAGGTACCAAAAGGCATCAAAATTGAATCTTCCCATCTAGTACAATAACCAACATAGGTGATCACTGAATTAAATTGTACAGCAGTGGGTGCTATGCCACTATGGACACCTTGGAAAACCAGACATCTGTGTTTGATCTACAAAAACTGTTTTTTCCTGATAAAAACAATCTCTGGGTTTTGGCACGCAGCCCAGGAATTTCTTATGGGTAGAAGAATTCCAGTTAGTAGGCAAAAAATAAAGGTCCCCACTAACTCAAGACAAATGGAATTTTTGAACAGGTGAGCAGACAACTCTACACCCCTGGAGCTGGCAGGTGACTACTGGAGTCCCTAGTGTTCCTAGTTTTCCTGGTGGAAAAGCAATCCTCCCTGCTTCTTTATGTTTTTACTGCAGTAATAAAGAAGGCATGTGTTTTGCTAGGCAGTTTTAGGCAAGTGCTAGCCCTGTGCACTGGTAACTTACTATCTTTTTTTTCCCCACATGGCCAAAACAAGACATTGTTCATGAATGTGAAATGGAACTATGATGCATTGAGAAATGTTACTAGCACTTAATCTTCTCTTTTCTATAACCTGAAAAGGTACAGTAGAAACAACTCTGAAAAGATAGGGAATAAAATCTTCCACAGGAACTGATTTCATATTAGGATGCTGAAATGTCACTAATAAGCTGAAATGTGATTAATAAGCTTAAATTCCTATCTGATTAATATGCTATGGAAATCTTAAGAGGAAATCGCCTAAGTATGCAGTAACTGCATACTGTAGTTCTCTCTTTGAGTCCTCCTGTCAGTGGATAATTGGGGACATGGAAACAGGCTGCAGTGACAGAAGCTAGAATTCTGTTTCTGACATTCCTTTCTCTTGTTTCAGGGGGTCTTATCTAACCTCTTCTTTGTGGAACATGACTTTCCTGAGCAAGAGATCCAGGAAGGGAAAAGCCACCAGAACTCACACGAGGCCCAGTTTGTAGTGGAACTGTGCAAATACTTCTTGTGTCAGGATTATCTACCTTCTCAGATCACCATTCTCACTACTTATACTGGACAGCTTTTCTGTCTGCGTAAGCTCATGCCAGCCAAGACCTTTGCAGGTGTGAAGGTTCATGTAGTAGATAAGTACCAGGGGGAGGAGAATGATATTATTCTGCTGTCACTTGTGCGGAGCAACAAAGAGGAGAGAACTGGATTCTTGCAGATCCCTAATCGGATATGCGTAGCATTATCCAGAGCTAAGAAAGGGCTGTATTGTATTGGAAATATGAGAATGCTTGGCAAGGTTCCTCTCTGGAGCAAGATCATTCACACCCTTCGGGAGAAAGGTCACATTGGCCGCTCATTGGTGCTTTGCTGTCAAAACCACCCTGAAACCAAGACACTGGTATCTACAGCAGCAGACTTCAGCAAAGTCCCAGAAGGAGGCTGTAGTCGTCCCTGTGAATCTAGGTTGAATTGTGGACATGTTTGCACAAGGGCATGTCACCCATATGACACCCAGCACAAAGAGTATCAGTGTCTGAAGCCTTGTCAAAAGGTGCTTTGTGCAGATGGGCACCGCTGTCCACGGTCATGTTATGAGCCCTGTGGACCATGCATGGTGATAGTAGAAAAAACTATTTCTAAATGTGGCCACCTGCAGATGGTGCCATGCTCTACACCAGACAGTGAGTTTCTTTGCCAAGAACCTTGCCAGAAAAAGTTGATCTGTGGGCACACGTGCAACAAATTCTGTGGGCAGGAATGCACTACGAGGTGTCCTGAACTGGTTACAGTCATGCTGAAATGTGGCCACAATCAACAAGTTAAATGCTGGATCACTGAGGAGATGAAACATGGGAAGCCTGTGGAATGTCAGACTAAGTGTTCTGTCACACTGGAGTGTGGTCATGTATGCTCTGGTTCCTGTCATACCTGCTTTGAAGGAAGATTTCATAAGCCATGTAACAGCCCATGCAAGCGCTTCTTGGTCTGCGCCCACAAGTGTCAGCAGCCTTGTACTACAGAATGCCCTCCCTGTCAGCTGGAATGTCAGAACCACTGTATCCACAGTAGGTGTAAAAAGAAATGTGGAGAGAGCTGTATTCCGTGTACTGAGCCATGTGAGTGGCGGTGCCAGCACTACCAGTGTACCAATCTTTGCTCTGAACCATGCAACAGGCCTCGCTGCAATGTACCGTGTGCCAAGCTACTGTGCTGTGGTCATCCTTGTGTTGGATTGTGTGGAGAGCCCTGCCCAAAGAAGTGCCTTGTTTGTGACCGTGAGGAACTCACCCAGATCTTCTTCGGCTTTGAGGAAGACCCAGATGCTCGATTTGTACAGCTTGAAGACTGTGGTCATGTCTTTGAGTCCCAAGGCCTTGACCATTATATGGATGAAGATGATGATGTTATCAAGCTGAAGGTATGCCCTATCTGTCAGACACCTATCAGAAAGAATTTGAGATACGGCACTATTGTGAAAAGGCGGCTAGATGAGATAGAAAAGGTGAAAAAGAAAATCCAAGGCCCAGCACAGGAAATTGAGTCTAGTAGACAGAGACTGCAGGCTGCACTGACAGGGAATGCTGTTCTGCAGAGGAATCTACCCCTTAAGTACCTCATGCTAGAAGATAAACTAAAAGCTTCTGATCTCTCTACAAAGAGCATCGGGCTAATTGAGAACCAGCTTAACTTCTATGAACGTGTAGCAGACCTAACCAATTCTATGAGCAAAATTGATGTGAGTGAGAGGAAAGGGCTGAGAAGGGGGCTGGACGAAGTCCAGGAGTGGCTGGATAAGCCACGCCTCAGTTTTACAGGACAGGAGCTCTCTGACCTGCAGTCTGAGATCCAGAGACTGACTTATTTGCTGACCCTCTTGGCAAGGTGTAAAGGTGCAAGTGGGATGATCACCCCAGTGCTTGCAGCAGAGATTGCTAGCGTGCGCGAGATCCTGGAAGGGACAAAGAAATTCACAGCAGAGGATGAGGCGACAGTGAAGGCTCACCTAGAGAGGCTCCGCAGTGCCTTGCCTGTGTCAGGGCTGGGGATCTCTGAAGCTGAGCGGGTGCAGATTGTCAGTGCTATTGGCTGTCCCCGTGGCCACTGGTTCAAGTGCAGAAATGGGCATATCTATGTAATTGGGGACTGTGGAGGGGCAATGGAGAGGAGTAAGTGCCCTGAATGCCATGAAGTCATCGGGGGCACAAACCATGCTCTGGACAGCACCAACAGCCTCGCCTCTGAGATGGATGGTGCGACCCACCCAGCCTGGTCCGAGACAGCCAACAACCTGCTCAACTTCGAGGAACTCCACCGGCTGCTGTAGTGGGGTGCCTGCCCCCTTTCTTATTCCCCCTTCTCCCCCGCCCCGGGGACGGCCCATCGGCTCTTCGGGCGCTCGCTCCCCCCCCCCCGTAGCTACAGGGTATAATAAATAAAGTGTATGGTGCACCTGGGGGGGTCTTGTCTGTCGGGGAAGGGCATGGGACCGAGCGGACTTACCGGAAGTGGAGGGACTGCGTCGTTGTGCTGTTACCCGGAAGCGGATGTGACGCGCAGTTGGTCGATGGGCAGCTGTGACGGAGCGGTACGCGCCGGCGGCAGCTCCCGCAGCCATGGAGGCGCGGGAGCCGCTGCGGGACTTGCGCGGCGCGCTGCGTGCGGTGCTGGCACGGGTCCGAGGTGGGGACCGGGGCCGGGCGGGGGCTGGGCCGAGCCGAGCCGAGTCTCCGCTGGCTGAGGTCTCTCTCTGCCTTTACAGAGGGCGAACCGGGCGAGGGCCGCGAGCCGTTCGAGCTGCCGCGCTTCTGGGACGCGCTAGGTAGGGGTGGGGGAGCGGGCTGGCAGCGGGCCACGCGTGGGGGTCAGCCGGCGGTGGGCCGCACTGCAGGGGCTGGGCTGGGTCTGGACCGGGGCGGGCCAGGGCGGACGCTTTGGGCTGCGGCGTAGGCGGGTATCCGCGGTGCCGGTGCGTGGCAGGGCTCTGACTTGCAAGCGAGATCCCCGGCAGATGTCCAGCCAGGGCTTTTGCGCTTGCCCTCCGCGCCAGGGTGTTGGCATTAGCAAAGCAGCGGCCAGTATCGAACAGTTGTCACAACTAGATTTTTAAAGCCCTTGGCCTCTGTTAAAGCCTCGCAGCACATCCTGGTGAAGGTGTCATGGACCAGGACACAAAATGTCATTGTGGATATCACTACCAGCTAAGTAAAAAAAAAACTAGGAAAAAAGCAGACATAGGACACATGCAACATGCATGGCACAAGTATACCATGGAATTTTTCTTCTTCTATAGTGGGATTTAGTTTTTGTCTTTGTATTGCTTAGAAGGAAGAAATGGTAATCAAGCAGTAGGGCAAAGTAGCATCAGAGATGTTGCTCATCTAGCTGCTCTGTTCTTTTGTCTTTTACCCAAGTTACTTTCTATTGTTTTGCTCTCATTGAATCCTTTCTAGGTCAGACATTCAAAGTAACGTCACAGGAAGCTACAAAGCTGAGTCTGGCATTCTCAAGGCCTCCACTGACTTCTGCAGAGGTGAGTGAAAGCCCCCCCAGACTCTGAAACTGTAGCGTGTGTGACAAGTCTCAGGTATCTCTTGGTTCACTTGACTAAAACTAAGTCATTTGGGTCAGCGCAAACAAGGGATGTCGGTATGGGCTATGCATAGTAGAGTATATTAATCCAATTCAAGAATTGCACAGAGAACTAATTTCTGTAAGTCAGGGAAACATACCAAATAGAAGTATTCTTATATTCTTTTCTTTAACAGCTACAGCTGGTTGCTGATAGAGATAGGATATGGGAAAGTAGAGACTTTAGATCCAACAAAGAATACACAATATTTTTGCTGTCAATTGAGAGAAGTTTGTGTGTTTGGAGGAGAAAAAAAAGACTTCCAGTTCAGAATAATGATCTAAGCTACTTCTTCCTCTCTGATGCATGACCACCACACCAGGGCATGTTTTGTTACCAAATCATGAGGTGGCTTATGATGTATACAGCTTGCTTACTGTATCTTCTTGTTGTGCTGTATTTGTTTCTCAAGCAAGATGGCCATTACTATGCTTCCCTTTTTTCAAAGCAATCTGAATGTAAGTGGTTGCTTGTGAGACTTCCTAAATGGGGTGCAGCCATGCACTACTCAGGGTTAATCCTTTTGCCTATCCATTTTCAGGATTGCCGGAAGCTGAGTGAAGATGTCCAAAATGCCATTCTTGCAGTTGCCACAGTGTACTACTGGCTCCCCAAGGGCCAAGGTGAGATAGTGACAGCAGGGCAGTCACCACTATCTAGGGTGGTGGTTCTTTCACCACTGTATAAAGAAACCCAGTATTTCAGAGCCTAATGTGAGATCTGGCATTTGCAGGTAAGTAAGTTATCATGAGCAGATAGTCCTATTCTCAGGTATTCTGTAGACTTGCAACATGTTTATGAGTGAACCACTTGTCTGTCTACTCCTGCAGATTTCCATCTGTGAAAGAGTGATAATGTAGGAAGTTGTATAGTTGATTGAGCATTCATATTTATAAAGTGTTGAGATCCTTGTCCAAAGTCCTTTTGGAACTGGGAAACGCATTGCTTCCTTCAAAATACCTGTAACTTCATTTATACAGTGTATCCACACAAACAGAGCAGTCTGTGTGTTCATCTTTGGCAGTTGCTTTCTGTCGGTGCTGACTTTGTGGCAACTTTCTTGCTCTTTCTCAATCTCAACCAGGTACTACTCTTCGGAAGATGGTACGAGATGCTACCACTGAAGTAGTGGAAGGAATGATCCAACTCACAGAAACAATTCTCAGTGCTCCATTGGAGAGGTAGTAATTTTCCAGAAAAAAAGGAAAAAGTTAGAAGCATACTTGTTAGGAAGCAGCAAGTGCAGACTGCTTTCTAAGGGAAGAGGGGAGGCAGAAGCAGAGCATTGTTATAAGGCGGGAAGAGGCAGTGGCCTCATCAGCAAAGGCCCTGTCCCCCTGTATCTGAGTGAGCAGAGCAATGTTGGTGAGGGTAGTGAGGTTCAGTTGAGAGTCCAGACCATCAGACAAACCCATAGTGATGAGGTCAAGCTGGAAAGTCAGTAAGGATCAGGATCAGGTCCAGAGAGAGTAACCAGCATCAGACACCATCCAGTGGTTGCCCAGCACGTCCATTACAATGAGTTGGGTCTGAGGTCAAGGCAGGAAGGTCAAATCAGTGGATCAGGATCCAGGTCAGAATCAAGGGGGTATGAGACTGGGTGCAGAAAAAACTGCTATGCAGCTGTGATGTAGCACAAACAGGGCCCAGTGAAAGAATCTCAGGGTAAAAGCATCTCCTAAGGTGAGAAAGGGCTGGCCCTCAATTCTAGCTTTCTTCACAATACCTCCTGTCAGCAAAGGAGCTGACCTTGTGCTTAGCCAACTGAACTCTTCAGCTGAGCCAACTAAACTCCTAGGAGGGTGCAATACACTCAAGGCCCTGACAGTACACTCTTGTCCCAGTGACTGAGTCAGGTGCATTTGCCTACATGAAGAATAGATTTTCATCCTGTGTGTAGTAAGGAAAGGTGCTGGGAGCAGGATTCCCGTGAAGGTGCTGGATAGCATTTGCACTGTTTGGCAGTTTTTGCCCTTGCCTGTCACACGCAATGATTGTGCAACTTTATAAAGCTAGTTATTGGACCACTATGGACTGCTTCCTCTCTTTATGGATTACACACCACTGTCCTTAGGCAGAGGACAGCAATCTCTATTACAGACTTCTGATTTGCATAGATGCTGAAAAGTAAATAATATGCCTAAGCACCTTGAGAAGCCTTTGTAAGAGGCTCCTGCTTCTTGTTCCAACGGATAATTAAACTCAGTAGGAGTCAGTACTTCTTGCTTTACACGGAGAGGAGATACTAGTGACAAGCTGGTTGGTGACATCTTTCCAGCAGAGCTTCTACTAGTGTGCATCACCTTTGGTGCAGAAAATAAAAACAGTCTAGCAGAGTGGTGTTATTGAGTCTGATGTTGGGGGGCTTTGTTTTGTTTTAGCTTGTCTCAGGAACAGCTTATATCAACTGGTGGTGTGTGGGAGGCATGTGAGCAAGTGTCCAACCTGCCACGAGGTGAGTATTGTATATGCAGAACAACAGAAGTAGGATGTGTTGTCTTGGAATATCGGTAGCACTTGCAAGGGGCATTCTAGCCAGTATAATGAAGGCTCACTCATTCTGCAAAACCCGACTGTTTTTGAAATGTATAAGCTTGGAAGCCAGGCCAGATTCTTTGCATGGCAACAATGCAGTTCTGAGCTCTGCAAAAAGTTTGATCCTATAATCTCAAGATCTAATGATCGCAAACCTAGATGAATGTTGTTGCAAGCTGATTTGAATCAGTGCAGTGCCACGATTTTCATCCTTTTGCTTTTGCAGATAACCAGGCAGCAGTTGCATCAGCTCTGGCTGCATGTCTAGGTGTGGTCAAGGATGCTCTGGAGGAGATGGAACGTGTAAGGAAGCCCTTAAGTCTTTGAGGAAGCTGCAGTGATGGATTGCAGTGGTGGTTCAGTGATGGAACACAGGGATTGTTTTATGTACAGGCTTTGATTTAAAATTTGTTCTGATATGAGCTAGATTATTGTATTATGCCTGGATCTTAATGAGTTTTTAAACTCAAGCCTGGTTTACTTTATATAAGGTTTCCATAAAGCCATGTCCTGAATTGCGGGGGCGGGCAGGTGGTGGCGGTTTAGGTTGATGTAACAATGGCACTATTTGCCAGGTTCTTGCTGTTTGCCCTGTTGAATTGGAGTGGGGGATTAGTTTTTCTTGATCCAGTCCTGCTAGAATTAACAGAATCTGGCAACTGAGATGCTGGTTGGAGAAAGATTCCTCCATAAATTATTTGTATGTTTTCTAGATTACGTTTTCCCTTTCCTCCTGGGTGTTGCTGGAATTGATGTCAGGCTCTAGGTTTTCAGTGCATCTGTGTTCTCAGGCTCTGGTGGAAGGGCAAGACCCCTACAGTGACATCATGGAAGATGAAGAGCTGGGCTTCCGGGGCAACAGAGATACGTATTGGTCAGAAGCTGACCGGAAACTGCTTAGCTCCTGCATGGGATTAATGAAGGCTTCTAAAGCTTGCCTGAAGAAGGTCTTGGGTGTAGTGAAGGCTTATGGCAAAGCTGATTCTCCAGAGCAGATTGCTCAGCTGGATGATCTTGCAGACATTGCTAATGAGATCAGTCCAAGGTAAACAGGTCTCTCCCCATGCTGCTTTTTGCTCCAGAGCTGTCCCTGTCTTTCTTGAGGTCTAGAGAACGGATTAGGAAAACCTTTATGATATTGAAGCCGTGAGCAGGTGGTGGAAGCAGGTGTGGTGGGAAGACTATTATGGCATAGGCTGTTGAGAGTTGTGCAAGTTAGGAGAGGAACGTACGTTGCACCTTGGGGTGGAGCTGTGGCCATGTCTCACTCTGAGGTGAGAGTGGCACACAGATATCTGAGAAGGCAGTGAGAAGCATTCCATGGGTATGACTGACATCTCCTTGTCATGCACTGCCGTTCCTGATTTACATTCAGGGTGGGTGTAGGCTTTGACCAGGATCCATGAGTTGTGCTGTCAGGACCTTTCTTCCATTGCTCCCCTCTCTTCTGTTCTAGTGTTGATGAGCTCGCACTGAGCATGTACCCACCTATGAACCAGTTGGCTGTGCGACTCAACGTAAGTATCTGCAGCCTGCAGCCAATTCACTTGGCTGTAGAGAAGGGGAAGAAATCAAATTGGAGGAATTATGTGACTGTCAGGGAGAGGTGGGTGTTAGTGACTGTCTCAGTAACAAGTTCTTAGGAATGAAGAGTCCCCTTTGATTCTTGCACACTTGGCTTCCTTCAGGTGGAAGTGCATTCCTTATCTTTACTTCTTCAGGGAAGAGCATGGCCACTTGAGCTTTGGCTCTGAACTGTAATCCGTAGAGACATCCAATGACAGTACCTCAGGAAAGTGAGATCTAAGGCTGCCGATGTACTGCATGTCTACTTTCTTCCTTGGGTAATGTAGACTTGCTCACATAAAGTTATCTAAATTAAAAATACAAACTAAAAATTCTTACAGTGAGCGTAGTTAAGCACTGAAACAAGCTGCTCGGAGAAGCAGTGGAATCTCCATCTTTGGCGATACTCAAAACTTGACTGGGCAAGGCTCTGAGCAACCTGACTGAACTTTGTGGTAGGCCTTGCTTTGAGCAGGAGGTTGTACCAGATGACTTCCAGGGGTCCCTTGCATCATAAATTAAGTACATATCTTCTCATATCTGAGATTTTTTATTCTTAATTCTGGTTTCATGCCTTTGGCCAGTGGCTTGATTTTTTGGGGGTAAAAAAGAAAGTATTGCTTAATATCAGATGGCATTACGGTCAGTCACTTGTAACTTCATGCCTTAATATTAGTTATCAATTTCTAGTAGGCTTATCTTTTTAAAGAAAAAAGCATTTTAATGTATGCTTTAAAAAACAGCCTGTCTTTATTTTCGTCTGTCCCAGCCAGCAGTAGTTTGGGAGATGCTTCCAGCATGGCAGTGATAGATAGCTTCCATCTGCATCAGGATCTGTGGCAGTTTTACTCATTCTTGGCTGTGCTGGGCATTCCTGCACCCTGCTTTCTTTTCCAGTACTGCTGAGCCCCTTTTTTTCCATGTTTGGCTCACTTTATTTCCCTTTTGTTTTTTTCTAGGCTGCTAAGTTGGCCTCGGTATTAAAGAAAGTCTTAGAGATTACAAAGTGAGTATGAGTTACAGTTTTATAAGTGTGTGTTCCCTGCTATGAAGGTTGATATCTTTCTGCCTCCTGTCAAAGATGACTCATTTCTAGACAGTAAATGCTGGCGTTTTGGAATAATTATGATGTTATCTGGTCACAAAGGGATGGGAGTAAGAAAAGGATGGTAGGGATGAAAGTGGTTACCACTGAAGACACACACATATGTGTTAAAGTTTGGGACTAGAGACATGGATGTGGGTTCTTCCTTGCTCAAAGCACTCTGGGGCCATAGGAGTTCTGTTTTAATGCTGTGGTCATTCAGCACTTCACAATACCCATGTGTTGTCTGGATGCGTAGGTATGACACCCAGAAGGCTTTCCTAATGAATTTCCTCCACTTTTGCAGGACAAGCCATGTGTGTCCACCATCAGAGGAAGGCTGGGTGCAGTTTCTAACTGGTGCAGTAGATCACAACATGAATAAAATCAAGAACTTCACACAGGGTCAACTTTAGCTCTTCCATGTCTACATGTGTTGCGGCCACTGGGTCTGGCATATGCTTTTCCAGTGAATCTCGCTGTTCTCCAGCTACTGGGAGAATGATGAAAACAATGTTTTTTAGGAGAGAACTTTACTGCCACTTGGTAAAACTTTCCCAGGAAGTTGCTCTTTGCCATTGCAGAAAGTGTCATTTTGCTTGGATTCCTGGAATGGTGCAGTGCTGCATCTTAATGCTGTGAATGTGCCCCATTCTTCAGACATTACAACTACTATGGGGTTCAAAGAACAATAAAATACTGCTAGATTTGTATGAGTGGCTTTATCTCTTTTCGGGTAGCAGAGGATATATACAGAAGGAAAGGGTCTTGCTTCTTTTGCAAGCAGCCCGATGAACCATTAAAAATACGCAGCACTGCTGCTGTTACCTGTCTAACCTTAGAGAAGAGCGAACTATCTTTCTCTTTTCTATTTTTTCAGAAAGCAGTAGAAAATATTATTTACTACTTTACCAACATCAGGGATCTGTAGGGGGATATCTGTAGAGAAATGCTACATCTGTCATCACTTTAAAGTTCTAGGATATCCTTTTTTGCCACGGGTAGGGAAAAATGACTAAGCAGTGGTGGGTTGAGCACATATGCATGGTGAAGAATGCAGCATCTGCTTGAGCCTTTAGCCCATCTTTGTCAGAGTAAGGTTCAACTTATAGAACTGGAGAGTGGGCATAGTGGCAGATGGGAGAGACTTGAGTTTGTACAAATAATCAAAGTCGGACATGTTTTAAATATAACTTTAATTAAACTGTTAACATCTATGCTTGCCTAAGATCAGGGCACAGATCATGACCACTTTTTTGTCAATAGGACAGCAGGACCCGTTCTAGAGCATCAGGCAGCTGCAATGTTGATAGTTTTGTAGCTCTTGAGGTTCTGGAGTTGAAGGCAGGTAAGATGAGCAGTGAGTCTTCTGGGCCCTGCTTGGGTCGGGGTGAATGGGATTTGCAGCTGTTGAATGCTTTTAGGTTGAACAGAGCCCAACCTGAAAGGCAAGAAGAGATTATATAGGAAGCGCACCTCTTTGTATTTCTAGTTCCCAGGGCCCACAAGATCCATTTGCTAGACAGACTGTGGTGCCAAAAAAAAGGTAAGAAAAACCAAATAGAAATAGAAGGATGCTAGCAGTTACATAAACTACCACAATGGAATTGCGATCTGACAGTAGTTTGGGAGGGAGATATGACAGGAGGGTTGAACTCCCCATGGAGGCACCTAAGGTTACTTTGTCCTAATGCAGCTTCTTGAGAGAAGTGTGGGGTTTTTTTCATGTGAAGGATAGCATGCCTTTTTGGATGACTCTTGGCTAAGTCAGGTTTGCCTGGTTCTTCAGTAGAGAAGGGGAAGACACTGTTAAAATTGTACCCAGGGACTGTCTTTATTGCTGGCAGTGGGTAATGGGTGGAAAGATATGTCACAAACAGTATAGTTTTACCCTGCTTATGGATGTTCAAGTGGCTAGCTAAAAAGCAATTGATTTCTCAACAGCAAATAATTTCTAAATTTCATAGCTCATTTAAGTGACCTATAACTGTTGTCTTATTTAATGTTTATTTCTGCCTAAGTCTTGCGGTACTTCTGTTGTTACCCTTTTTGTTGGCAAGGGGCTTTCCTTCTGCTGTCTAGGCCTTTGGGGTTGAAGCTTTAACAAATGTCATACTGACTTCAACTTATGTATTACACATCTGTTGAAAGTTCTGTTATCTGGCTTTTCTCCTTTTCAGTGTGAAAATCTTCTGTATTATCTGTAAAGGACGGGATGCCTGGGGCTTTCATGCTGTAGCAGTCTCTTCCTGCCACATTGTTGTCCACTTATTTTTGGGGACAGCCTTTCTGTTTCTCTAGCTTGTATTGTTTCTCTTTTTCCACTTACCATTCTTAGATCAATCAGTTTCCACTTACCTGTACTTCCTTTGTCTGTAAATGAGCCCTCGCCCTGCAACCACTATCACACACTTCTCCAAGGGTTCAGTGAGAGGGTTCAGGAGGCTGATCTTTGCTGTGCTTGGCTGATATTGTACCATATTTTCTGGAAACTGTTGAAAGAAGGAAATGAGCTGAAACTGAGAGAAGGAAAGAGATTCTTCTATGATTACAGGGAGATAAATGATTTTTTGGTGCCAGAGGTCTCAGCCTGAGCTGCCAGTTGCCAGAAGAGGCAAAGTCCGGCTTACTTTCTTCTCAACTACAGTCTTCTGCTGTAGTTTCCTTCTGCAGCCTCTGATTTCCAGACTGGTGAGTGGGTTAGGAGTCATTGGGATTTCCTTATGCTCACACATAGACAAGATAGAAGTGGGAGTACTGTATACAACAGTGTGGCACAACTCACCTTTCCCAAACTGATGTATCAGTGCTTTGAAAGAAGACAGCATGAGGAGAGCCACTCAACCCAGCAGAATTTTTTTGCAGCTTATGACTATGAAAGCTGTTTTCTCACTACTGCAGTAACAGAATAATAGACTGATCTAACCTCAATAGTGAGAGGGGGATCACAAATGCTGATGTCTTCCTGTGCAAAGTATATGTAGGAGTCCTCATCTGTCAGCATGGCAGTCAGCCTAAGCAGATGGTTCTCTCCCAACTCTCTTCTGTACCGTGAGTAAGGCACAAAGACCTGCAGGTTGTTAGCTGGAATAGAGTGGTGAAATACAGATGACAATGCAGATGATAAATGCAGTCTGATCGTAGCCTGCATGGCACCTAGGAGTGTTTAGTGCCCACCGTTATACTAAAAGCTGCAACATTTACAAGCTGAAGTGATCCCAACTGGATTTACAGATTCAAAAATCTCTAAGGTGATGTTGCCGGTGTTTTATTTCAATCACCTACAATCAACTGTTCAGCCAGCCTTTTGTAAACTTATGGCTAAGTGCATTTTTCCTGAAGTGAGAGGACTAGATATACTTTTCTAGCCATGCACCTAGTAGAGTCCTTACCTTCATTGCTTTTGAGGATAAAATGAAACTCTTCCTTCCAAAGTTGGGTAATGGGCACACCATTATAATGTAGAGACTGGGCCCCAACTACCAGGTGAGTAGCCTTTTTTCCACCACTGTGGTTAAACACTTCAATGGAAAGCGGAACATCTTCTCCTAGTAGCAGAGAACTCTTCGACTGGAGGTGGATGAAAAGGTTAACTGGCTCTTCAAGGGCAGTAGGAATGGAGCTAAACTGTGTTTCACTGCTGCTGGTTGTCTCAAGTTTCTTTATCTTTTTGCAGACTTTATCAAGTACTTCTTTTTCCTGAAGAGAACCTGTCACAAAAAAGAGAGCACGTCTTAGATTTCTTTCCCGTTTACTAGCGTGAAGCAGTAAATGCAGAAGGATGGTGTTGAATTATCCTGGCAGTACTGTAGATAACTGTTTCTAAGAGCATAGAGAGATACCCTGTTGTGCTTCTGGTTGGAGCAGTTTGAGAATTTCAGCTGACAGGACATTCATTGGATGTACCTGAAAGATTCTATTTGGAAAGATTTGTCATAGTTTTTCAAGCACTTTGGTGCTAACATCTGTAAGAGTAAAAGAGGCAGTTGCCTCTTTTAACTATAGCTGTAGCTAGGGTACGGTTCTCTTGTGATGGACTGCAGCCAAGGAGAGACAACGTGCCATAGGCTAAGATGAGATGGTAGGGTTGGGTCAGGGAAACAGCAGTCAGTAATAGATTCTGAATGGGGAGCTACTTTTTGAGGGAGGGATTTAGACAATATCCGGGAGCACAACAGTCCTTTTCAGAAAGCTGGAGTCTGAAATACATAGATACATATTACAGGGGTAATGGGAGATGAATGTACAGAGTGTACAGGTAACAGAAATCAGGAAAGAAAGTTTTCCATACAGACAGGGAAGTGCCTGGTGAAGAAAGGCTTGGCCTTCTAGAGAGCCGGTTAATGTAATTAAGCAGGATGAAATTTGGGGTATGACGTGTGCTTTGATTCTGTACACAGCAAGAGTAAGATGTTCTTGTGCCATTCAGGAAGGGGAAGTAATGAGAAGTGGGCGACCCTAATGCTCTGCTATGGCTCTGCTCTCTAGTCCTTTACTCTTCACTTGTACACTGGCAGGGAATGTGGTCAGGCACTTGCCTACCCCGTACCTTCAGGATACTTGTAGTTGTGTGTGATATCCTCACAGCGTTCACTGCCCACACTCTTGGTGCTGATGTTGTTGCCAGTGTACTTTGTGCCACCAAGAGCTGGCTTGAGGGTATCATCTGCTGTTTGTATCCAGACCTGGCATTTGGCATTGAGGGCAGCAAAGAAATAGCAGACATCATAATCAACTTCTGTGTCCCCTTCCTTGATGGCTTGAACAGGGGCTGGCCCACAGAAGGATGGACCTGAAGAGAAAATGTGGCCCAGTTAAGATTCAGATGCTTTACAAACTAGACCCATGCCTAGTTTAGACCTATACTGGGAGTGGTGAAGTATCTAGTTTAGGAGGACATTAGGGAGCAGTATTGTGGTAGAGCTCTTAGAGCTACACAAGTTGCACAAACCAGACAGATAAATGATGATTTAGTGCTTAAAGTCAACAGAGTGAGTCCCTGTCCTTTTGCGTCCTTCCATTGGAAGTTAGGGAAGGGAGGAATATTGAGCTGCTTTATTTGCTCCCTGCTCCACTTCCCCCCACGCCTTCTCAAGCCCATCTTTGATATCTTACCTTTGCTTTTTTCCTGGCATGTGGCATCCAGTGCCTGCCACCCACTGTACTCTGGTAGCAAGTCTGCTCGAGCCATCCAGCATTCGTTCCAAACATGGAAGGTCCTGCAAGAGACAACATCACGTGCTTGTACCAAGGGACTGAGCCCTGAGGTACAGTGAAGTTTTAGCCAAACCACAGCCAATTAATGCTCCTTTGAAAGAGCTCAGTGTTTGTTGAGGAGAGCAGAGACCATGGTTTTTGACACAAGTGGAGTTTCTCCAGCTGGACTGGGCTGTCATTCATCCCTTGTGGGCCCTAGTAATAGGGCAGTCTTCAGTTTGGGTTGTGGTGACTTCTCAAGAACAGGCCATGTAGACAGGATCTCAGCTGAGCTGTCTCCTATCCACCTCCCTGCAGCTGCTTACCTCTTTCTTTTCTCCCCTGTATCACTTCCTCGATCCAGGTATTGTCTCAAATTCTCGCTTGGGTCCTGCCATGTTTTCTTACCAGACACGGGCACTCCTGTCTTGTGTAAGCGGTGTCCCATCTTCATCATAGTACTCATCCACACTCAGGCTGCTGTTAGTGTTGTGAGCCCACGTAAAGCCTGTGACCACCCTGGTGGGAATTCCCAGGCACCTTAGAACTGTGCAGAAGAAAGAGCTGTGAATCATTTGTGCATCCTACCCCAAGGGTACCACTGCTGATAGATGTAGAGCCTTTTTTGGTGCTAGGCCTATTAGGAATGGCCCGCTGTTTGGACTTTGCAAGAGGTATTGCCTCCTCAGGAAATAAGCTATCATAGGTGCGTTCAGTGAATGGTGTGTACTGATACTCTTTTATCTCAAAGCTAGCGATGCTGAATGTTGATGAGGAAACTCTGAGGATCTGCCTCTCACCTAAAGGTTAAGGGTTATGTTACTGGGATCTGTGTTAATCCAGGAATTTAGGCATATGCTAGGGTTCTGAAGACCAAATAAGGCTTTGCTCAATACAGAAATCTTTGAACCACCACTGTACCTGAACACATGACTGCAGCTAACACCCAGCACTGCCCGTAGTGGACAGACTTGCATTGCGATGCAACCCACTGCCGGAGGATGGGGCTGCTTCCCAGCCACTTGGAAGGGGGTGTCCCATTATAGTATTGCCCGGTCCCACGTTCTGTCAGGATTCCTCTAAACTCATCGCGGTTCAGCTGCAGGGAAGGAGGAAAGAAAGATGGATTAAGGAATTGCCTCTCTTTGGTAGGTACACCTCATCCTGTTTGATGAAGCTACTCCCAAGGCAGATGAAACCAAAAGGATTTTTTGTCCAAAGCATGAAGGTCATGGCTGAGCAGAACAGGTGCAACCATCTCCCCTGAGATTTATTCAGTAAGTGTACTGTCACTGCTAAGAAACTCCTGCAGCACTCTTGTCTGCTGCAGGAATATTCAGGAAGGGCTGGAAATGGACAGGAGGTGTTGTTTTGAACCACCCTGGGCAGTCTTCCTCTTTGGTCAGTGGGTTGCCATAAACTGGGATTGAGAAGATGCTAGCCTTCGCTCTGCATTTGGGGCTTCTCTGCTAGGGTCAGGGCTGCTGTCTGCTCTCCTTACCATGGCAGCAACTGTGTGGCAGATGTAAATAGGGTTCTTGCGCTGGGTGTGATCCTTGTCTCGATGGCGTTCACCTACATCCAGCAGCTTGAAGCAGATATCAACAATATCATCCTCAAACTGAAACAAGAACACATGATTTCAGGTAATTTGGCCTGAACATTTGTTCTCTGGAGTCCCTGCAAGGGTTTGTAACTGTGCAGGTTATGTCTCCCTTTCTGCTGATAGTCTTATATAAGTGGGCTGTGGAGGAGAGCTCCAGGTAGAGATTTGGAGAGGGAGGACAACATACTAAAGGCAGACCTACAGCTTTATTGAAGGAAGGTGGGAAATGCATTAGCGTGACACTGCATCCCCTGATTGAGGGAAATTGATGCTTTTCTGGAGCACTCTTTAGGTTGGCACAGAGGTACTTTTGTGATATGGTAGCACTAAAGTGGAATAAAATCCCGTTCTAATCACTGGCTGTGTCAGATGGCCTTGGGCAAGTTAGAAGATCTACTTGTCCTCACTTTATCTGTAAAATAAAGACAGTGTTACTAAGCTCTGTTAAATGCTTTTATATCTGTTGATGAAAGGAAGGCACACAAAGCCTAGATATAGATCAATGCTTTCCTTCATAGAGGACAGCCTGAGAAGGTAGCTAAAATTACATATACTGGGTTATGGGACTTTACATACACAGGTCCCTGTTCTCCTGCAGTCTTAGACAAAGACAGTGAGTGCAGAGAGCAAGTTCTTTCATCAAAGCCACAGTATGGAAATGGTTAGCATCCTGTACATACAGGAGATACTCACCCTTCCTCTGCTGGTGGCTGTAAGAGAGCACAGACATATTGGACCTCTTGCTTACCTGACTGAAGTCCCAGGGTTGTGCTAAGACTGCATTTTCGGTCCCCCAGTAGATGACACCCTCTGGGTTTAAAATGTACTCCTGCCGCTGTGCCTCATTAGCCAAGAACACCTCATCGTCTAGATTAGAGGAGAAAAGCATCAGGAAGAAAGCATTTCTGGTCTCAGATGCACTTGCATCTCTCTTACATCAGCAGACTCCACTGCACTCCAGGGACTTTGGCAGTCCCTGGCATTCTGCCCTGGAAAAATACCACAGATTCTGAATCAGACAGGAAAGAAGAATTTCATTGTCATCTCTGTTTCCTTGTTTAAAAAGTTCCTCCAGACCTAGGCTATTATACTAGCTAGCTCTTTTACTCTCCTGGCTGTTGACTTCTCCATTCCTAAGAAAGATACAGTGGCCTTAATCAGACCAATTATAATCTTGACTCATCTTAAAATCTTTATTATAGGAAACACTTTATCAAACATTTTTCCCATAGCAGGAGGACAGGGCCCTTGCACTGGAGTACTCCAGGAACGGTGCAGAAATGCTGAGGCAGGCAGCTTTGAGCTTTTATTCGCCCCTACCTCCTTCCTAAGGTGCTGTGAGGAGCAGGGCAGGAACGGCGGGGAGCAGTGGGTGAGTCAGCCTCAACCTCCGTGGAAGGCAGAGTGCCAGTGCTCAAAAAGCTGGTTTTGTTAAGTGACTGATCCCAGCCTGCCTTTCTGTTTCTGACCACATACCTTGGCACCAGGGATTAAAGAGAAGGGTGAAGTTGCCCAGGAGACAGTAAGACTTGGAGGCATGTAAAAGTAGAGCATACTGGCCAATGGGAGCATTGGCAGGTGTGTTCACAGAGATGGTCCAGAAGTATGGGTCCTGTTCTTCCAGTGCTGCGCTCCACTGCTTCTGGTCTCCCAGGCTGGAGATGGGAAATTCAATCTGGGTTCCATCTGCTTTGGAAGGATGTGATCCTGCGGCCAAAGATACCTGGTTGTGTCTATTGCAGACATGCATCCTCACCCCATGCAGATTTCAGGGACCTTGTCTATATCTGGAGCCATAGCTCTCCTTTCTTGTGAGAGAGTCTTAACCCTTTAGCGGCTTAATGCCTAGTGAATCTTGCTAAGGTTAGTACTGCACTCAGGCCTCCATATTTGAAAGTGGCATGTGTATTTCATAGATTTGTAGAAACCAGGAACAGCCAGAATGGTGCAGACCTGCTGCTGTTGGGATTCAATATCTTGTAACAAAAGTCACAGCCAAATGCTCAGATTATGGTAAAACAAGCTGGGGCTGAATGCTGCTGCTCTTCTCAGGGGTCTCACTTAGAAACCACTCTGTAACAGAAAACAGCTGTAACAGGCTAGCTAAGTTTGAACATTCCTAAACCAAAAGCCAGGAGAGAGATATCCCGTGAGTACTTTCAAATCGTAGAGTAGTGAACCTGCATTGGTTATTGTGCTGCAGTGTCTTTTCTGGAACGAGATCTGGTTTTGACCCTGCAGTCCCAGCAGCAGGAGACTCTACTCTGCCTTAGATAGACAGTTCACTGGCCTCACTTCTAAATGTGGGCACCTCTGACCAGCTCTGAAGATGGCTTTTGCCACCAGCTCTGTTCTTCAGGTAGGTGGAGGACCAGAGCTCTGATAGGTATGGTAATGTTGTTACCTGTCTGTACTATGAGGAAGGTCCTTTTCAGCTGCTGCAGGTAGCTGTGTATTGGAGCTGAGAAGCTCACAGTGATAGTGAATGGCTGCCCCCGCCTCACCATAAGCCTTTCAGTGCTGATTTCTTCTGTGTGGTGGTTATTGTTGTTCATTGTGATCTTGAAATCACATCTTTTGATGCTCAAACCTGTAGTGTGAGAAGATATAGAATGAGTTTGGGGCTGTGAGCTGCCCGCAGTCTGGCCCTGGGCCACATCCTGAGGCACACAAACAGCTGACCATGTGTTTCTCCACTCAGATAGTGCCCCGCTGCCTTTGAGACTTTCTGCCCAGTAACTGTAAGGGCCTTCACTCTGAGCTTGGTTGTTCTTGTGTCAAGTGGCCTTTGCTTATACCTTAGCATCATTAAGTGAACCAAGTGATTATGCAAAAGCTTCTTCCTGCCCAGGAAAGGACATGGAACGGAGCTGAGCATTCAAATGATACAGATGTTGTGGTTAGCACTGAGCATGCACTGTGACTGCATTTGGAGTCTTACTCTGTGTACTCAAGGGCACTGGTGTCCCTCAGAGCAGCATCTCTTCACGTGGATACATGGTTGAAATTGTGCACAGGAGACAAGCTATTACACCCCATTTGCAATGTGGGTGCAAGCTCTTCTAGCAGTTACTGTGCTATTGTTTGATACGCACCAAAGACCAGCAACTGGTGCAAAGTTCACTGCTGGTTTGAATGCAATGTGGCTGTATAGTCCTGGAACTATGCTGGATCACAGCAAATCAAACACCAGTTGTTCCTTCTTTGTACCACATCAACTGGCAATCTCACACCCAGAGCTGCAGGAGACAGAAGAACTCCTTCTCCTCCTCCGGTCTCCTACACATGCATCATACATATCATACATGCTTCTGTCCAGCATCAAAAGAGAAAAAATTGTCACAATTTCAAGCACCCAATTTGGTGCTCAATGGTTGTAGTGTGATCATATACTTGCACTTTTCTTCTGTTTTTGGTGGTGTTATTAATCTTTCCAGATTTCTTGCTGAGAAGCAGAGAACACCCTGATTTTTCTCAGCCTTGGGATCATCCTGACCTCACTTATCTCTTCAGCTCCCAACTCATCACTAAGATCCTTGAACCTGTGGGTTGTAACTACTGCCCCTAATATGACACATCCTGTCACCTACCTCCCCTTGCTGACCCAGGCTCCTCCCTTTGTTACAGCTAAAAAAAAAATCCACAGAGCATTCCCTTGCTATCTGAAGCCATTGCTCCTGTGCTAAAGCCACAACTACTACTCTTTGCAGTTTTCATTGGTCTGCTCTCTCCTTATGTCTAACTTGCCTTGTCCTCTGCACTGATATCTTCTCCCATTGGTGTTGTTACTTCTGTGTTTGTTGTGGGAGTCCCACTGGATTGTGTGCTTTGTTTCTTCTTTCCCATATGAATTTTGTCATGCATTGTTTTCAGTGAATGATTCTGGTCTGGCTTTCAAATCCCTTTATGACTGTCCCAGTTCATAGCCCTGCACCAGTTTAAGCTTTACAGAGCCAGCTCTGACCTTGTCTATTTTCTTCTCTGTGATGAAGGTGTCTGTTCTATCTTGTAGACTGGTGAGTCATGCAGTCTGCCTCCCTCTCCTCCATGACTTTTCATGGATCTTTTTGTCAGTTGCTTGGAACCTTGACCCTCTCCTTGCTCAAGTGGCTAAAACACTTACTCATCTCTCTGCTTCAGTTTTGTAGTCTGGCTTACCTCCCTCCACCCCCTGCTCCCCATCCCCTGTGTTAAGGATAACTCTCTTGCCTTTACTTCCAAACTGTCACATGTCTGCCTTAGCTGCCTCTTACTGCTTCTCTCAAACTCCTCTTAGGCATTTGTAGCAGCTTTTGTTTGCTGTCCCTTTTTGTGGAGTCCTTCGTGCAAATTGAACTCCCTTAGCCTTTAGAGCACTTTCTTGGCTCCTGCCCTGTAAGAAGATCACCTCTTCTATAAGCCTCATGAACACTCTCTTGGAGCAGGGACAGTTGTTTTACCTGACAGACAACTGGTAAATGCTTGGGACTAACGAAAGTGATTTTTGCTTACCTTGGCCCATGTCTAGTTCCCTGTGCCGTGACAGTCTTCAGCTCCTGCTTGCTCTGGTGCGCAATGGCTCCTTCCTTCAGCTCTCTTTAAAAATTATCCACTTGCAAAGTTGTTTGCCCTATTTCTTTATACAGGGTGGGACGTGATGTTGCCACCTCTCCTTCAGCTTATCTTGCTGGCCTGCTGTGCAGAAGTTGAGGACTCTTTTATCTCTCAGCCCACACTAAAAAGACCCACAGAAAGGGGGGATCTTTCCTACCTACAGATGAGGTTAAATTCTACAGCAGGATGTGAAGCCTTTAAAGTCAGCCAATGACAATGTCTTCAAAGAGCCATGCACTGGGGACCCCAGAGTAGGAAACGCAAATCTTAACTTGGCTCTAAACAATGCACAGACCGCACTTCAAATGTAAGCATTGAAGAGCTGTTCTCCAACATTGACCCTAAGCTACTTAGATCCTAAACCCTTCAAGGAGTAAAAAAAAGAGGTCAGTACATCCATTGCCCTTGTGCCTAATTCAAAAAAAGTGAAAGCACTTCAAAATGAGGAAACTTGTTAAAAGCTACAACTGAAAAAAGTAGAATTTCTGTAGCATAATGCAGACTATTTAAAAATATCACACTGGAGAATTTGACTAAATACATTCTTAAAGTTGCCGTAATATAAAAGCAAAGTCACTGCATTGATAAATAATTGGTCAAAAGACAGGAAATAAGACAGCAGAAATAAACAGTTTTCAATGTGGAGTGAGTCACCAGTAGTTTCGCAGAAATCATATGATCTTCCACAAATTCATGAATAATTTGAGAAGCTGATAAAAAGACATGAGGTGGCAAAGCTTGCTCAGTTATTCTGAATAGTAAAGATGAGGGAGGCAGCTTTGGACAAATTGTAGAGGATTCTGAAGATATCGAATGACTAGGCCATAAAATAGCAAGTAGAGATCAGTGTAGGCACATATACAATAGGAAAAAAGGAACCACGTCTTACATAAGCAGTGATGCATCCAGAGGTAGTTGTAGCCATTCCAGAATGAGATTTAGATTTATACTAGATAGCTGCTGCACAATATGGTCAGGCGAGCCTGGTGTTTTTCTTAGTATTTGCATATTAAACTTTACAACTGCTTGCTTATATGCATCATTTAAGCTAAATAGAAACTCTCTTAGTTTAGTCATTTACAGCATAGCCTTAATTCTATAGATTCACTTTCACAGAATCGCAGAATGGTTGAGGTTAGAAGGGACCTCTGGAGGTCATCTTGTCCAACCCCCTGCTCAAGCAGGGCCACCTAGAGCTGGTTGTCCAGGAGCACATCCAGATGGCTTTTGAGTATCTCCAAGGATGGAGACTCCGCAGCCTCTCTGGGCAACTTGTGCCAGTGCTCAGTCACCCTCACAGTGAAAAAGTGTTTCCTGGTGTTCAGAGGGATCCTCCTGTGTTTCAGGTTGTGCCCATTGCCTCTGGTCCCGTCACTGGGCACCACTGAGAAGAGCCTGGCTTCGTCTTCTTTGCACCCTCCCTTCAGGTATTTATGTACATTGACAAGTTCCCCCCCCCCGAGCCTTCTCTTCTCCAGGCTGAACAGTCCCAGCTCTGTCAGCCTTTCCTCATACGAGAGGTGCTCCAGTCCCTTTATAATCTTTGAGGCCCTTTGCGGGACTCTCTCCAGTATGTCCATGTCTCTTGTACTGAAGAGCCCAGCACTGGACACTGTACTCCAGGTGTGGCCTCACCAGTGCTGAATAAAGGGGAAAGTTCACCTCCCTCAACCTGCTGGCAATACTTTGCCTAATGCACCCCAGGATATCATTACCTTTCTTTGCAGCAGGGACACATTGCTGCCTTATGTAAGCTTTGACTGCTTTGACTTTTATTAGGAAACATGGAGGTCACCAGATTTGCAGAAATTGGGAAACACTAAATATAAGCACACTGGAGAGATCTTCCTGAAAATTCTGTGAGTTTATTGTTAATATACATCTTTCAATGTCAATTATGTGTGATTTTAGTATGTCTCTTGAACTCACTTTTTATATAAAGAGCTAAACGCAGCATATAATGACTGATTTCGTGCTCTTTAAGTGTATGCAAATTGTAAGCCAATTGATTGTGCTCAAATCTCTGACTTTTTCTGCGTGATCAGTGTTTTTAAGTGCACCTTTGCAGTATACCTGTTTATGAACATCTAAGTCAGAGAGCAGTTTAGATACAAGCAGGTATTTATCCCATCACCACTGCCTTGTAATGGCTGTGTATACACATAGTACCATCTCTTGGTCAAATTGGCAACTGCAAGTAATATTTGCTACGTACGATGCACTTTGTAAACTGTGAACAAAGAAATACTTATTGTCCCTTTGTATCTTTCATTACACCGAAATGGGCTAAAAAGGCCTATTGAAAAGGTTAACACACAAAATTGACTTCCACATGCAGTGCTCAAGTGCTTGTACTGGCATTTGATCTGGTGAGAATTTGCGATCCTGAATTAGATACCTGAGGTTTTCCATCCAATATTTGAGAGAAAGAAACAGGAATTGGTCACTACAGAGGTCAAAACATTCAGCAGAAGTGCTGAGATTTCCTTCTTGTGAATCACCCTTCTTTCTGTCTGGAATATGGGTTTCTCATATGTTGATTTTCTGTCAGTTTTTTCATCTGTTAGTTTAAATGCCATTCATGTCTGATCCAGCACTTGTGTTTGGTAAAGGCAAACCCAAAACACTGTCTGCATTACTGATGGTACTAAAACAGTGCAGGCATTTCTGTATATTGCAATTGTAACTGCACTGTCAAAAAGTTGAGTTTGGATTGGTTCAGCTATTTTGCTGTATGCAACCAGCAATTTGCATGTCTCTATGCAGGCACTCTGAACTTTTAGACATGTTGATAGGTATTTTTAAAGTGTACATACAAGTATTTGTGTTCCTTATATTTTGGTGGTTAAAAGGTGGTTACACTAACACTTTGGAGTAGTATTTCTTCCGTGCACTTGGCATAACTGTGTTTGGAGTTGTGCACAAAGGTTCTCCTCTCTTACTGGTTGCCTAGCTTCAGTACAACACTGTCTGTTGATAGTGATATGTTCTGTGTCAGGAAGTGGGCAAATGGACAACCCTTCAGATACAATGACAGGTAGCTCTACCATATGTGTCCTCCAAAGTTGTTGCCCTAAGGTCCTCCAGCAAACAAGATCACACACTTCAGAAAAAATAGTATTTTTTTTTAGTCTGAACTGTAAAGGGCAAATTCAGTAACCTTATGACTTACTTTGTCTTGCAGATTTGTTTTAAGGGTGGTTCTTTCATATACTTTCCACATAGCTTTTACTTGCGTGTTTCTGGCTCCAAAAAGAGAAAGTCTTTTCAACAGGAACACCTTATCTTTGCTGGAGCTCCAGGAGCAGCATTCATTATGACATTCTTTTGAAAAGACTGGGTTTGCGTTTCCCCTGCAAAATCCACCCTTCCCATAAGTCCTTCTCACTGATCTCTCCAGTCACAAAGTCAACTTTATACCAGGTTTATTTTTCAGACTTCCTTTTATTCAAGAAGTTGAACTGTGTGAGCTCAAGCTGTCCTTTATTATAACATGCATTTAGCACACGTTAAACATGCTTCTGATACATGCCATTGTTTGCAAAACTGCAGTTGTAATAGACCAGCATTCTGCTTATGCTGATTTCAACCTCTGAACTGGAGCCTGCAGTATTGTTAACAGCAGTGTTGGCACGTGTAACCTCGTGTGCACAAGATCCATGAAATCAACCGAGTTAATTCCCTTCTTCATTGTAAGGATACAGTAAGAATTAGCATTCACTCACTCACAATTAACCATGTCCAAACCTATACTTGTCTCTAAAATGCAACAAAAGCATAAGCATGTACAACTTGCTAGACTGGATCAGAATGGAGGTTCATCCAGTCTAATCTGGTCTCTGACAGTACACAATGCCAGATGCCTCAGAAGAATGTGCATGAGCTTCACCTCAGCAAGTGAGGCATCATCTCATAGTTGATGATTTTCAAGACTGAATATGTCATGATATGCAAGATTTAATATCACTCTGAGAGTTCTCGTTAATGATAAATATTCTTTGTAGTAGTCCCCTCCTGTATACTTTGCAGTCTAACATTTCATTTGTGGGAATCATAGAAACACAAGGTGCTGTAATCTCAGTTGAGCTGTCTGTTTATGCTGAGGTCTCCTTCTGTACTTGCTATGGCTGATGTAATACTCTGCATGATGGCTGACTAAAAATTGCTTTTCTACGGTGCATTTAGCAAGCTGAATTTCACTGATTGTTATATTGTAATCTATTTTGCTTTGTTTGGGACCCTCTGAAGTTCCTCATGGTTTTTAGTCCTCATTAATTTAAATGGCTTTATGTCATGAGCAGATTTTGTACCCTTTTTGCGCTCACTTCTTGCACTGCTTCTTCTGAAAAACTTCATCCAGGTCTAGGCAAGTGTTGTCACTGTTCTATATCCACTACATCCCTGACATGCTTGTAGAAATCTAAAGGCAAAGTGATACATAGGATCCTTGAAAGTATCCATCCTGCCTGGATATTACTGTGTTATTCTTTTTATAGTACTTGGGATTCTTGTTGTTTTACAGGTCCAAACATAAATCCATAAAAACTTTTATCATCTTTATTAACCATAAAAATAGAAGCTTAAAATGTTACGTGAGCATCTTTAATAACTGGGCCTCTTTCTGAATGTAGTGATCAAAAAATACATACATCTAAGTTTCCCTTTTATTGTGTCTACGTTTCCAGCTCTGACATGGCACATCCATGAATTGGATGTGAATTTTCCTTTTTGGTGGAGTTTCTTGTTTCTTCAGAGCAGCAAGAAATGCTTACATTGTGCCTTTTGTTTTGTCTTTTATAGTGAGCAGTACCCTCCACATTCAGTACATAAGAGTGATAGATAGCAAGTGGTAAAGCAATGCAGCTTTGGTGACAGAACCAAGTGATTTGAAACTACCAACTTTGGCTACTTCTGTTTGTTCTGTTAATCTGTAAAAGGGTAGTAATTTAATTGACTGCCTGAATCAAGGCTCTAGAAACTTACATCAAGAGAACAGAATGGTGGGGAGAAACATTCAGCATCCTGGAGACGTTTAATGTCGTTCATAGTATGAATCTGTCATATCAGCTAGTGCTCACTTGATTTTTTTGAGTGATCAGAATGGAATGAGGGCTGGGTCAGCCTCTTGGGCATGCTCAGATTTAAACTGCATGTTTATAAAGAAAAATACTCATAATTAGCCATCTTTTACTCCACCAACTCCCTTGACTTCTGAGTCAAGGGCTGTATAAAGATTGTAGGTTTGGCAAAAGCTATTTAAATCCTTCCTTGGGCACTTACACATTTTTCTCTGTAATAATCATTAGTTTAATTGAACAGTTGTCTTATGTCTAACGCAGGAAGAATGTATATCTTGTACGTGGCACTGGCCAGATCTGCGTTTTAACACTGAAACTGAATTGGGTGTGGTTGCTGAGGGCAGTTAATAATGCTGACATCCTGAAAACCCAGCAACCCCAAGTGTCGCAAAGCTTGGAACTTGGCACAAGCTTTAGGGCTGATTTTCCTTTGAACAGCAGGCTTCCTTTACAAATAGTTAATTGAGATGAGGTCAGTCCAAGCTGGTGTGACAAACACTGTCTGAAATAATTTCCTGGATTGTATTTAAGAAGAAATACTGAAGGAATTTGAATGGCCTGGCTATACTGTGTGTTAAATGTAATGATAGTCTGCGTTCTTGCAAGATTTAATGAGATTTTGTGACATACCTTCACTACCTCGAGGCTTTTTCTGAGGCTAGTGGAGGATCGTATACCCTGACTTTCCAAGATCCTGCAAGACTTAATTGATAGGTGCAAAGCTACCTATTCCCCTCTGCTTTGCCTGGAGAAGTCTGAATTCCTGTGTGTGCACATGTGTGTCCTTTTCAATCTTCATTCCAGTCTCTCTGGGCTGACTAGTTTTGACAAGCTTCCGCATCCCTCGTAAGTATATGTGTGGGTGGCAAAATATTGTAATTGATGTAATAAAATAGGAGTTTGCATGTTTTGAAGATTTTGTTGGCTTTAAATCAAAGAAATTTAAATGAGACCTCAGTTTAATCTGTGTCACAGAGTCAGTTGGTGTCCATGAAATATTCTTTCTGGGGGAAGTTGAGACTGCATTGCTGGACAGTACTAGGTGTTGTCAGGAGGAAAAAGTCAAATTGTCTCTTAGGAACATTCAGATCTTTGCTATTTCGGCCTGTTAACTCTGCAAGGAATAAATGAACACAGTGCTGGGATTTAGATATGGGTGGCATGCCTTCCTCATGGAGGAGGATGATCTACTTTAAGCAGCTTTGTGGAATGAGGATGTGTGACTGTTAATTGTGAACTTTTGTACATCCTTCTGATTATATTGTCCTGAGCCTTTTCTTCCCATCCTGTGCTTTCTGAGCCCTTCTGGAAGTATTGCAAAGTATCTGCCTTTGCAAACAGAAAACCCAGTCTTTTTTTCGTGTCTGCTTTATGATACCTGCATGAAAGGAAACAGGTGGAACTTCCTCTGACAGGAGGGTAGATACAATGGTTTTATAAGATACAGATAAAGGGCTGGGTGAAGTATGTGGCAGCAAGCACGAGCAAGTAACAACCTGGAAGGCAGTGCCAGTACAAAACAAAAATACATGTCATAGGCTGCTTTTTCTCAAGTGTTCTCATAGACAAGTTTGGCCAATTCTCCCAGTAGTACAGTGAGAAGTTTCTGACCTGGAGCAAAGTGACAACACCCAACCTTTCCCCCAGCCTCCACTCCAACTTTATCAAAATGCATAATGCCAAAATTGGACAACGCCCTCAGACATATGGTGTGAATTTTGGGCTTGTCCTATGCGGGGACAGGAGTTGGACTTGATGATCCTTGTGGGTCCCTTCCAACTCAGGACATTCTATGATTCTGTGAGTCTAGGAAAATAATTAGGACCAATGCATTGACTGGTTGCCTGTGTTGGTTATGGCTTCTGATCGCTACTACTGCCTATTAGTCCTAGAATAGATTCGGACTAGCAGGGGATGAGATTACAAAGCCAGAGAGCATCGTAAAGTGGGTCCCCACACACATTCATTTTCTCTTTGGGAAATTGCTCGTGTTTATGCTTAGCAAAGCCTTTGTAAATGCTGCAAGGCAAAAGCTGCATCTCCTTATGAAGAGGATACAGTTTGGGGTCCTTTGCTGTGGGCCAGTATGATAGCTCAGTCATCGTTTCCTGCAATAAATCTTCCAAATTGGCACCTTCGTCTTGTCCGTCATTTGTATTTAAAATGCAGTGAAACATAGCAGTCAACTTCAGAGTTACATATAAGTCCTGAAAGCTTTTAGCCGTGCTTAAGTTAGAAAAGTTATGATAGAAAGTGTTTAGGTAATTTCTATGAACAAAACAGTATAGGTATCAGTTTTGGCTTTGTCTGAAACTGTTTCTGGAGCTACTTTGCAAAACTGAGAACATAAGTCGGCAGAGTATTGAGAAATTTACTTATTCATTACATCAGCTGCATTTTTTTCTTTCTGCCTAATGGGAACAGGAACCAGTTTTTCCTCCCCTGTAAACTCCTTTTAAAATGATCTTTCTTTTTTTCTCCTTTCTCTCTGGGTTGTTGGTAGCTATTCTGTCATTTGTGGCTCCATCACTGCATAGGGCCAGTTGCAGTCATGTTCTCTTAGACTCACAGAAACCAAATGCATTTTGTTTAGATGAAAACAGAATGATTTCTTGAGTTCAGTGTTCTCTTTTCCTATGAATTCTTAACATTTCTTATATCCTAAAGATCTAACCACCTGTAAAAATAACAGTTCTTTATATTTTCCTTTTAGTGCTCATTAAAAAGAGTAAACTGGGGCAAAGACTTTTTCTTACCACATCTTTTAAAAGAATGCTGTGTATATCTCCACAACTACATAAATAATATATCTCTAAAGGTTATATTGTCTTAGATAACACTAGGAATGATACTTTTGCATATGTGATTGATAGAAGAAGGAGACTTTAGCAAATGGAGGTTTAAGACTTGGATAAAACATTATGCTCCTGGAAGAGAGGAGATGTTATTTGTGCACCTGCACTCCTTCTGAGTACACTTGCTGTGACATCTCTATTTCCTCAAAATATTTTGTGACTTGCATGAGAATTTCCATATATTCCTGCCCCTGTGGGTTTGACATACCTGAATACAGTGTTATCCAACAAGACATTTCATGGAAGCTGCTGTTAAAATGTCAATTGATTCAAATACAGTTTTACATTAAAATGCCAAATTTATTATCCAGAAGCTTCTCTGGGAGAGCGTGATTGTGGAGATATGTAGCCAGTTGAACAAGATTTGGGGTTGAACCCATAGTACAGAGGCTATTAGACATCTCTTACAGTATATTTTCCTTGTTAAATACCTTTTTCTCCCCTCTCAAGAGCCAAATGCTTTTCTTTTTTTCCTGGTAGAGCTAACTAAAGTAAGTGATAACTGAGGCTGTATGAGGAGGTGAATTTGTAAGATGTGTATACATGAAAATTTGCATAGTACTTAACTATAGTGTATCAGTGATAGAAATGTAATGTGCTCTGGTCTCAGTCAAGTTGGCTGTGGTAATGATTTATCCTTTTATCTTTGGAGAACTTTCACTCATTCATTTGGTTCATCCAGAAAGAACTCTGGGCATTTTGAGACAGTGGTGCATGTGTGAGAAGCTATGTGTGTAAATAAATGTGTTTTAGTCCAGATGGCAGATTACCTGTTTACTGTTTAATGATGTTCTGCTTCATTCCTGTTTTCAGGAACAGCTATTCCAGCCTGTTATTATTTCAGATGCTCTAGTGTTTGCCAATCCTTAGTCAAGGACATGTTTCTTTTCTCTGCTTTTGTACTGTTACTCCCAGTAATTTCTTTGCCAAATATTTAATTATTTATAATTTATCAAATTATTAAATCATGATCTGAATAGGGAAACTGTGAATTAAAGAGTATTATTTATTGAATAGCTTCTCATTTTTCCAGTCATAAGAAGAGAGTTCTATTGTAAGACTGTCATATCTTATTGCTGTATTTTCCTTCTGGTAATTAGATGAAATGATAAAATTTAATTCTAGAATTGAATTATGTCAGCTACTTGGATAGTACTTTGGCTATTACTGAATAAAACTTATATTTAGTGAATATAAATTATATTCAATGAAGCTTACGAAACTAGTGATTTTAAATGGTGTTCCTTGGAAATCTAGCTGCGATCTTTGCTACAGGCTCTAATGCTGAAAACCATCACACTTGATCCTCCCCTTCAAGTTAAATTATATAATGATTTCCACTAGTAATTCTATTCATGCAGGTCCATAAAACAGGTTGGGGAATGAAAAAGGTGACACTGTCTTTACAGCATAGTGTATAGTACCATTTTATTCATTTCTGTTCATATTACATTGCTTTACTTTTGCTGAGTAGTGTGCATTTCTGTGTCATAATAATGTATAATAATAATAATATATGAACAATGCACCAGTCTCATAAACAGAGACAAAACTGAACTGATGTACAGGTTATATCACTGAGCAGGAGCCACATCAAGCATCACAAATCCCTTGATGTTTGAAAAAGGGATGCAAACCAAGTCCACCTGAAGCTGCCTGGTGCCACTCTTGTAGGGAATGATTTCAAATTGGACTGTTGAGCTCTCCATGGGGGACATTCTTGCCACACTAAAACAGAGAATAATTTGTAAGTTCAAGCAGCTGAAAAATTCTTGCTATGTATTCTTCAGAGTCCCCAAATCTAAGACAGTATGGAAAGGAAGAGTCAGAGTAAGTGGCTGCTGTGTTTGTATGCTCCTAGCACAGGTCAACATAACCTTCCATGTTCACAATGCCCACAACACTATCCTTGAAAAACTAATCAAGCTGTAATGAACGTGGTGGAATAGTCGCAGTTCTCAACCTGTGATAGAGAATTAGGGATTGTATCATGAGGGCAAAACGTATTGAGCACCAGAGGAATGATCAGAAAGGTTATCTTCAGAAGAGCTCAAATCCAACTGTATGTATTACCCTCAACACTCACAACATTTATAGTACTCTAGATATGCTCGTGCTGTATTTTGGTGTGGTGAATATAATTACCTGTTGATTTTATGTCCATAGTTAGAAATTACTCTTGGCTGTCCAACACAAGGAGACTGATAGTAGCACCAGGAAACAGAGGGAGTGGGGGAAAAGGGCCTCTCTGCTTTAAGGAGGTACTGAAGCTGAACAATACCGATGCTGGTAAGGCAACTTAAGGTTCAAGGTCACGATCTAGCCCTGAATTTTGTATTCAGTGTAAATGAAGCCTTAGTGATTCACATCATTATCCATCTTTTGCTATTTTTTGTTTTCCTCTCACAGTTTCTTGGTGCTAACTCCCCCAGCATAAATATTTTGGAGACTTTTAAAAATGTTTTTACAACAATAACCATGGAGGAGATGGGAGAACAATTTCTTACTGTTATGATAACAGTGGACCCATTTTTAAGACATTTCACTACAGCAAATGTCTTGGCTTTTTAGTAGTTTAATATCTGAAGGAAAAAAGATGTCGTCACTTTCTCTCTTATCCTTCAAGGATTGTTTGGTTTTCCTTTTGCAAACCACAAAAAGAAGAAAGTTTTTAAATTTTTGCTCTTCATATAATTCAGTCACTAACTACAGCACTCTGATTTACATGCTGTCATTAAAAACAGGCCATCTCTCCACTCCCTGAGCATTCTGTAGTTCAAAGCTTGGCAAAGGAAGTGTAAAAAACTCCAACTAGTATATGGAGAGTACTGACATGATGGTATTTTGTCCAAGGTTTGTGCAAACAAAAGTCATGAGGTTGACAGAATCTTTTTAAAAAACCCACTTTTATTCCACATTTCCCACCAAAGTGAATGAGTTATTAGCCAGATAGCATTTACGTACTTGATTCTGAGTTGCTCTTTGAGCAGGCCACTACCTTCTGCTCTCAGCACACAGTCTGTCACCACTTCAGAGAGTGGGTTGGTAAATGTGACCTGCACATTAACAGCCTTGTGTACCACTGTTGGACCAAGGACCTACAGAGAGAAAACATTCTGCTCAGCCACTGCATTAGTCTCACTTCTTTCTCATGGTTTTCTCTTTTCATTCCCATGGCAAACCACTTAGCCTCTTAGGATCTCCTGGACAGGAAGGAAGGAGCCAGGAATTAGCATATGTACATATTTTTAGGCATCAGAGTTCAGGCTTGAATCAGCCATCCAGCGTGACTGAGAAAGAACAAACTGCTGTAGAATCTACCATTTAGTCCTAACTTTTTAACTAGGTCAGTGTATGGTGTTATGTATAACACAATATCTGCTACTTATTAGAGTGAGAACAGAATGAGAATACAAGTATTAACTTGGCATATATGGCTAACTACTGTAGGGAGCTTAAGTCAATTAGCTTTATTTAGGCTAAATGAAAGGTTTAGGATTAGAAAACATTGGAGGTGTGAGACAGGTGAATTGTGGCATCTCAGGGGAAAAAAATAGAATGCCAAGTAGCAAATAAACATATTCATTACCTTATTTTGACTGAGATAAAGTGGAATTGGCATATCTGGTTTTCTTTGTAGACAATGTAACATTAATTAACATAATGGAGAAGTCCAGCACGCCAATTGCATTTCTCTATTATTGACTGTATGTTTATACAGGAGTTTCAATCAACAGAAACATAAAACCTTCTTGAAACTTAGTCACTGAATTGAATCAATTTAATTTAGGTGCCTGCCCTATATAAACTGACTCTGGTATTTGCATGATCCAGCACAGAAGGCTTTTTACAAAGTCTCACTAGAACTTGGTATTCAGAAATCACCAGACCTGCAAAAATCCAAACTTTTTATTCCTGTGTGTAACCTTGCTTTTCCTGTATGCTACTGACAGAGTGGTTTGGGATAGCTAATCTAGTCTGGAGGCTCTGAAAGACTCTGCAAATTGTCATACTCCCTCTACGTTGTTTGCAGTATAGTAAGCAGCTAGCATTTGGTCCCCTGTCTGATACAGCATGTGAATGTGCTCAACTGTGCAAAACAAGTTAAGCTAGTTTATCTGGATGTGATGGGCCATGCAAACTGAGGACTGTCCCTGGGCAGGCATATTCTGTGGTCTTTCCTGTAGACCAAGAATTGCTTTTTACCCATTGTACAACATTTGTCAGAAGTCAGTCTTAACTGGAAAAAAAGCCTCCAGTTCTAATTATTAATCATTTGGGAAGATGTTACAGAAGGTGAAAAGCGCCACTTTTCCTGATAAGGTGAAAGAACTTCCTGGAGTATTAGTAATAATGAGCCTCACAGCCCCAGGCATTATCAGCTAGTCAGTGAAGATGTCTTTGTTAAAAATCAGTCTTCCTGAATAAACTGGAAAAGAACAATCAGACTTGCCTTACAAAAGTGGAGGCCTCAATATGGACTAGATCTCTCTGTCTGTCTCTCTCTGTTTCTCTTTGTCTGTCTGTCTCTCTGGAGATAAGTTTACCTTGTAACCCTCATAACACTGAGAACTTTATCAGTGCCCTGTCAACAAGCACTGGCAAGAATACCATAGCACAGCTATGCCTTGGAAAGGTTTGCTTTTCCTTAGTGTATTTCATTTCACTTGTGTCATATGGCCTATTACTAGAGGAACAAGATCAAATCACTCTCAGGCATGATTTCACTTCCCACACTCCTTCCCTTGAGGAGTAGATGGAGTAAGGATTCTAGTTGCTTCTTCTCGACATACCTGTCTAGGGACGCAAAGGGGATTAGCTTTTACCTTGATGGTGAGTAAAGGATCCTGAAGTACAATATCCTTCTCCACCAGAAGTGAGGCTCCCGGTTTGATTTCACACAGAGCAGTCACTAGGATCTTCCTGTCATCCATCAGAGAGTTTTTGTACTGGGAATAGGAGATCTTGAATGAAATCTCTTTCACTGGAATGGAAATAGAAACAGAATTTCCCCCTCTTCTTTTTTTCTGTGTCTAAGTACCAGCTATCTGTAATAGATGTGTATTTTAAGGAGTAAGGATGCTATCACCCTGGGGCTGTCCATTTGTGGGTGTTGACAGCCAATAGACAGCAATGATGCTCATAGGTGACTTCTACGTACATTCACATCAAACACTAAATGATCAGGTATAGTTCGGTAGATGGACAGTTCTGAGGATGGATATATGTGGCAACCCCTGCTGGTGGTTTTTTCATTTGTCTGAAGCTGGGCATTTAATGCTCCTTCCTTGCAAAGAAGGCAGAAGTGAAAAGATGGATTGCTTTAAATGCCCTTGCTGATGCAGCTGTTCAGCCTCTGCCTTAAAGAGGGTGCACAGTCAGAGCCTCTGTGTCAGTAAGGAAGGCAATGGATCTCAGTACATTGAGAAAAAACATTCATCTACTGCTCAAACGGTGGAAAGAGTTATAATGTGTTGTGTATTAGCTTGAGAGAGTAGTTATATTCATCTGTGCTACACATCTCATTTTTCAGCACTGTCCCTATAAAAGCAGGGCAAAGGCCACTATCTGCAGGTAGTGTAGCTCTTACTACAGTCTGTAGTTACTGCCCTACTGCTGCAAAAGACGTAGGCTTATGTTTCCGCCTTTAATCTGTCTTTATACTTTGCTTATGGGGAGCTGGTAGCTGAGTAGTCTCCAGTGTTATGTCTCTTAGTTGTTCTTTCTTAGCAAAAAAGGTCATAATATAGAGCTAATAGTGGCTGTGCTGGGTCAGACAAAAGGTCACTCAGCTCAGTATCCTTTCTGACAGTGCCCAAAAGCAAATGCTTAAGACAGGGCAAATACATATGTTTCTCTTCCCCTGAATAGCCTTAAGCTCCAACCGTTTGCAGGTCATGCACTTCCTGAGCCATTCATTATTTCTATGTGATTTTGCCACAAACTAAAGCTACATCTTGTCGTAAGGTGTAATAAAATTAAAATTACCTTCTTCAGATCCAAGTTTAATAGACCTGGACAACTGCAAAATCTCTGCCTTTGGTTTTCTTGTGTAGAGAATGGCTGAAGCCCTCAGTTTAACCTTTATGGTCTTGGAATCTGAGATCAAGTTCCTGAGTGCCAAGGTAAGCAGGATATCCTGGCCAATTACAGGAGATGCATCAAGGATCAGCTTCCCTGAGATACTGGGTTTTTGTGCAGGCTGTGTCATATTTTGTCTCCATGCTACTGAAGATTGTCTTCTAGGTCTTGTAATTTTGGTTCTTTTTCCAGTGCTTCTCACACCAAGCAGTTTCAGTGCTTTTTTATACACCTGCCTTTCTTTCAAGGATCCTGCTTGGAAAGATAACATGGTCAGAGATCTCATGCATGCTGGATATAGTTCAATGGAGCCATAATTGCTCTCAGTAAATATGGTTTAGGAAAGCTGAGGAGGGCAAGGGTACACAAGAGAAAGTGAGGTCTAACCTAAATGCTAATTTTGACACAAAAGCAAATAAATATGCATGGCCACGAGGTCTGGAAAGTAAAACCTGCCTGTCAGCTCTAGCTGGCTGTTCATGGGCACCTCTTAGAAGCTGTGAGCAGTAGAAAGATAACTCCTGAGAGAGCTTGGTTCTGCATAAGCTGGGGCAATTGCCATCTCCTCTGAAATTAAGAAGGGTGAAAAAATCATTTTGCAGAAACTCTCCCCAAACAACTCTCCAGAATGGCTATTGCTGCATGTCATAACAGAAATACTCTCACCAGCTGATCAGAACAGCAGGGACAGAATGTTTTACAGAAGTAGCTTTGACTTTGTATTGAATACATTAGTATTTCATCAAGGGCCACAAAGGCTATATTGAATCACTATCAGCTGACAACAAGCCCTAAGACTTTGAAAATTTGCGAATATTTTGCTCCAGAAGTAAAGAAATTAAGTCAATGCTCAATCCAACAAAGGCCTAAATTCTTTTCACTTCTGACCATCAGTGGCAAGACAACTGTAATAAAGAATTTACCTTCTGGATATTTGTAATTAGCAGTGACATCCACACGGGAGTTGGTGCCCACTGCTTTGGTGCTGATAAATTTTCCAATCTTCCTAGTATCAGAATAAATTCTCTCTTTTCTTTTGCTGCTATAGTGAATCCAAGTAATATAGTCAGCATTCACTGCTGCAAACACAAATGAGCTGTCATAATCCAGGTTCACATCCCCTTCCTTAATGGCTCTAGTGGAGGCAGGACCACACTGATATATGCCTGTATTAGAGAAAGGGAGAAGTTAAATGACTACCTGTTGTGAAAGAACACAAATCCTCATGCTGACAGCAAGAGGGAGAGGTAGTCACTTCAAAGACATGTTTGGATAAAGTGCATTGTTTCTACACCTGTGTAACAGCATGTCCAGAGATTCCACATGCATTTTCTATCAAAAGGTAGGAGCACAGAGGAGGTTGTAAGGCTAATAATGTGTAGGGAGAGCTAACACTTCTTATGATGTGTGCTACGTGAAATGTTCTAACCCTCCAAAGCTTGCAAGGCTGTATGCTAAGCTGTCTAGTGAAAGGAGAGGAGAGGATGGGAGCCGAGTCAGAAGTACAATCAGACTTATGACATGTGAGTTATCAATGCTGTATAGGCATTGAGAACAACCTGGAAGCTAAATTTGGTAAACTTAGTAGTGGGGAATGAGAAGCAGTTTATCTGGAGTTTGGTGGGTTTTAAATGGCCAAATAAATGAATCTTTTGATGGAAGTCATCAAACAAGATCAATGAAGTTGTGTCTGTATTAGTAAGTAAAACCAGAGCCGAAGTGTGAACCCAAGTGCTGGCCATTGGTCATCCACAATGTTTACTTGCTAGCAAGCTTCTTAATGTGTTTTTTTTTTTTCCCTTTGTCAATGAGTGATCTTTCAGACAGTGGCTGTGAAGAATTCAGGGAACAGGACAGACCAGGGTTTGTTCCCAGCAGGCTCTGCTATTATTTTGGTCTGGGAGGGGGAGTTCAGTGCTGTGAACTAAAGCCATTCTATGTCACTTGGTTTGAGAACCAGAGAACAGTTTGGGGCTTCTTTCAAGTAGCTTTGCACATATATGCCATGTTGTTGCATGCCACAGACACATCATATGAAATATCTTCCTACCTATTCCAGTGTGTCCTGTAAAACATAGGGTAGAGTCATGGGGCATATTTTATTTTCTGTTGTAAACTGTTTGGTTCAACCCTGTGACTGTAAGCCCTGAAGTCTTTACTTAACATCTTACTAAAAGGGGTTCTAATTTGTTTTGCTGGTAAATCTGTCCAGTGCAAGCCAGCAAATGTGTCTAATGCCAGCAATGTGCCCTTGCAGCAAGGAAAGCCAACAGCCAGGGCTACATCAGGAAGACCGTTGCCAGCAGGTCAAGGGACATGATCCTTTCCTTCTACTCAGCACTGGTGAGACCACATCTGCAGTGCTGTGTCCAGTTCTGGGATCCTTGTACAAGAAAGATATGGACATATGGGAGCAAGTCCTGCAAAGGGCCACAAAAGTGATTAAGGGATGAGAACTGGGACTGTTCAGCCTGGAGAAAGGAAGGCTTGGGGGAATCTTATCAATGTGTATAAATATCTGATGGGAGGGTGTAAAAAGGACAGAATCAGACTCTCCTCAGTGATATCCAGTGAAAGGACAAGTGGCAGTGGGCACAAATTGAAACACAGAAAATTCCATTTAAACATAAGAAAAAACCTTTTTCTATGAGGGTGGTCAAACTCTGCAGCAGTTTGCCCAAAGAGTTTGTGGAGTCTATGAAATATTTAAAACCCAACTGGTAATGGTCCTGAGAAACCTGTTCTAATTGACCCTGTGCTGAGCAGGGGGTTGGAATAAACAAACTCTAAAGGTGTTTTCCAACCTTAGTTATTCTATGTCATTCTATGTCATTAATTTTATGAATCTGTGTAATGTTAGGAGCTAAGACAAGCAAGGGTGAGATAAGTGAACTTAAGATGTGCTGGCTTTTGTGAAGGCAGAAGATCAAAAAAAGTAAGAATTCGCATGCTGGCAGGCAATCCAGAGGCTGACAGAAAAGCAACCTACTGAAGAATGATGTGGGTATTGCTTTTCCTGTGCATCTGAATTAGTGCTACATCTACAGGGACTAGATAGAAGAGAGTTGTCCTGAAATTTCAGTAGCAATCTTTAGCAGTAACAATATCTACAGCTTTTTATATTTACCACGGTGTTACCTTTGCTTCTTTCCTGGGGTGTTGCATCCAGAACCTGCCATCCATCATAAAAAGAGCCAAGATCTCTTCTAATGAACCAGCTTTCATTCCAGACATGGAAATTCCTGTAAGGGAGATAGAATAGGGAATCCCTGATTCATACAATTAATTTTATATTGAAAGATTTGATACATTTCTGGTGCAATGCAAGAAATAACCCTAATCAGGTGAATGAAAACTCCTCTATGGAGAGACCAGCTGCTGACTCCTTTCTTGAGTACCTCTTTCCCCTTCTTTGCCAGCTTTTTGTGTTCAGATCTCTGAGAAATGTTGGGATGTTATGAAAAAAATAATGTTAAAAGGGAAATAATCTATTGCAGAGTCAAGTACTCGATTCTGGACATTCCAGAACAACATATTGTACAGCCAAAGGTCTCCTGCACACATTGCTATCTGTTGGTATTTAATTCACAGTTACTTTCTACTTCATGTCACCCTTGTCCCATTCAGTCCACATGGTATAGGGTGCTCAGTGACTGAAACACTGATGCATGTGGTACAACACACAGGTGCACTGTGATAGTTTCTATGCACTTGTTTGTCAAAAGCATAATTTGATGACACTGACTACATATTGCATTTCTGAACACTCTGCTCTGTTGATTCTTTGGTATAGGGTTTTATATCACTGGGAGCATGAGGTTGGGGATGTTTTTCAGGAGCATGATTCTAGATCTTTTAATTAGAGGAGAATATAATGGAAGAAATATTAAGGAAAAAATTATATTTACCACACACTGTCTTCAGTCAAGTGCAGGGTCTTTCCGGAAATGTCAATGTACTTATCAATACTCAGATTTATATTCCTGTCGTGGGCAGAGTTGAAGTTTGTAATAACACGAGTAGGTATTCCCAAGGATCTCAGAACTGCAATACAGAATACCATGAAAGTGCTGTAAACCTATTTTACAGACATTTAGAAAGTATTTTTCTCTTTCTCTTGGCAAAGCAGTCTAGTGTATATGTTTTCAGTGGGGAAACAAATGCTCAGAAACTTTGCTCTCAGATATGATGCAAGTCACAGTCATTGTGCACAATTGCTTAGAAGACAGTTCCACTCACATGACATTCTTAGCTGCCATATTCTTTTTAAGAAGAGTTAGAGTCACCCATTTATTTTCATCTTTCATTCTTTGTCCTGTTCTCCTTCCCATTTTTTTCCCTGTGTTTGTTTCTCTGTTACCTGCTTCTTTTTCTTCTTCCTCTCTGAGACATACCTCTTGATTGCATTATTTTTCCTTTGTATTTTCCCCAAAGTGACTCCTGTTTTTCAGAGCAGCTCTGAATGGAAACTGCTGGGATGAAACTCTTTTCCTGACTTGCAGCTCCCTTTACAGGTCCTCAAAATTGTGATTTGTTTTTGTGTCACCAGTAGGTATGACACAACAGTAGAAAACTGGCATTGTGAGGAGACAGACTTAAAAGAGCACTGGTTTTCTTTGAATCCTAGCTTTGAAACAGGAAACCTTGCTCTTTTCACCAGCCCAGAATGGCAAACCTCTTTGCATTTTTGTTTGGTGACTCACAAAACTCGGGTGCAGTATTACAACCTATGGCTGTTTAAAATAGAAGAAAATAACCCTTCATGCATGGAGAGCATAAGTTCTTCACTCTGTCTGTCAAAGCTTAAACAGCCTCAACAATAACGCCACAAAATTAAAGCTACAGAAATTCTAGTAAGCTTCCTTTCTGATAGCATTCCTCATCCCTTTGTGTATACCTGTGCACATTACTCCTGCAAAGACCCAGCACTGGCCATACCGGACAGGTTTGTATCTCCCCCTGTACCACTTTCGAAGGATGGTCACACTTCCACTCCACTGCAAGGGGCTGGTTCCTGAGCAGTACTTTCCATTCCACTTCCCTTGCACTACTCCTTTTTCATCATTGCTGTTAACCTGAAAGAGTCCTTCTCATGAGAGAATTAAAATATTTACAGAAAAAGGGAGAGAGGGAAATAGGCAGAAATGACCCTGTTTGTACCACTGTTCTCATTGGCTGAGTGGTGGGACATAGTATTCGAATCTTAGACAGAATTTTGTCTGCTCAAGTGCAACAGTTGCATCAAACCCAGATCAGATTGTAGAGTCTGGTGATTCAAAATTGCCTTGCTTTTTGGTACAAATATTCCGAAATGTACTGACTGCCAGCCTATTTACATTTTCTCTGTTTCATTAAGTTCACCTCCTTGTATGTCATTATACTGTTACACTGTGTATTCGGTATTGGTTCATGTTCTCAAGTGATTTATATGGAAGCCTCAAGAAGTACATATTTTCTCTGAATGTGCATTTGTTGCTAATGTGCATATAGTACATATAGCTTGATCAAACTTGTTAGATGTGCTTGCATATATTTGTGCACATCCATTTTAGAGGCCTGTTTAAGTGTCATGTATGGTGGTACAGAAAACAGTAAGTGCTTTTTTAATGATTTTTTTTTTCATAAGTATTTGTACTTTTAGTAATTTTGTACATCTAAGTAGAGTTATTTACTTCATGTTGAAGTTGAAATTACCTAAAGTGAGTGCTGTCTAAAAGGGTGAAAAGGATCACAGCTATAAAGGAGGAGTCTCAGATAAGGAATGTGGTAAGGCATGTATTATTTATAAAATGGAAAACTTTTCAGTTGCCTAGTTGTGCATTGATATGTTTGTGAGGATGGGGGGGGTGTTGAGAAGATGTAACTATTTGTTGAAGGAAATGCATACAGGCTTCACTGAACGAATCCCTCTTAAGTGAGGAATACTAAATACACACATTAAATGCAACCATACCAACACTGATTTTCCAAAATATTTCATGCTTCTCTCGGTGTTTGAAAAAATTAGCAAATTATTTCAGAATGGACACAGGCTTTCCAAATTAGTGAAAAGATCTAATGGACTGAAAATCTGTTAGGAGAACACATCTGAGATTCAGAGTTCCCCAAAAATTCTTGGAAACATTCCTTCAGTTATGAGCATACTTTTGGGAAGAAGGTAAATTAAACTTTTGGGGTATTTTTCCTTGAGAATAAATCTCCATTTTACCTCTTCTGTAGCTATTTTTTGCAGAAAAGTTAGCTACTCCTGCAAAACATTGAGGCATTCACAATAAAATATTGGGGTTTTTGTTAGTAGGTGCATTGTACAGCTGTAACTAATCGATCACTTTACCATAGCACTGATAACCCTGCTCACATAGATAGGATTGTTTCGGTTGGATACATCAACAGCTGGATCTTGGTGGTGGTTCAGGCTTCGGTCCAGTATAGCCAGAGAAATATCAAGGATATCCTCTTCAAACTGAAATCAAAAGAAGCGATATATTAAAGGCTAATTTCATAAATAAACCCAAGGATAAAATCCCCACCTATTTTCCTTCTCCTAGCACAATAGGATGATGTTGGTAATATAGGCATTTTCTGTACTGTTAAAGAAAATAGGACCAAGAAGAAAGCATAAGCACTAGGCTACTGACTCTCTATAGTATTTTAAAGACAGCATGTTTATGAGCATGGTTTGGGGCCATAGCTACTAGCATTCACTAAGACATTACGTGGCCTGGCGGAACGGACAAGACCACTCCAGGTCTGGCTCAGCAGGCTTCACACCCTCCCGCATCCTGTCATGCCCCTACAAGTACCCTTCTGTTATGAAATCTTCACTCTAATGGGCTGTCTTCACCTTATATCAGATGATCTGAACTGAAGGAAACCCACAGAAATCATTATTGTGGATTAGGGTCACAGAGACACTGTGTTGGGCCCAGAGAATGCCAAAGGGCTATGCTATATGGATGTGCTCAGTCAAGGACGCCACTTGACCTCTGAGATGGAAAGCAGATCTGGCCTTGTTTCATTTATTAGCGTAAAAGTAGCCACAGTGATCAGGAAGACTGATAGAAATGCTGTCTGTGCAACTGCTGGTGCAGTTGTAAGGCACGAAGTGGTCAGGAATGGTTTTGACTGGCCCAACAAGTTGCAGAATAGCTACGTGACTACAGATGGGCTGTAGTTATGACTGTATTTCTAGCAGTTATGCTTAGAAGGACAAACTGATTTTCAAAAATTCCAACTTGAGTTGTTTCAGTTGAGTAGATTTGGGATATCCTTTTTAGTGTCCTCTGCCCCATGACTGAATCAACCGTATAAATATTTAGATGTATAGCCTCACAATACCTAGAGGTTAATACTGGAATGGTTTCCTTTGCCCTTTACAACAGTCAAGAAACAAGTAGAATTTTGCCAGTTTGTGTAATAGGCAAAAGAAAACTAAAATTGTGCTTTGTTTCTTTTATTTCTGTATTAGCACATGCCAGACAGGGGAAATGATCCTGATGCTGCTGTAATGTATTGATAAGTGAGACATATACCTGCAAGAAAATCATAAGTGAGAGAGGAATACTGAACTCTTATACTATGAGATAGTGATTCTCTCTCCTCAAGAGCCTATTTACCCACTGTTCTTATTTTCAAAGTTCTGGAATAGGTGATGCTGTTTACCTGTCCATAGTTCCAAGCTTCTTGTTGAATATATTTTTCCAGTCCCTGAAATATGATTCCACTATCATTCAGGACATACTCCTGTCGCTCCTTTTCATTAGCCATATAGACATCATCATCTAGAAGCAGAATGAGACATGCTGGCTGAAAGTTGTTTTGCTGTAACTAAAAACCTCACTTCAAGGGGAGTTCTAGGGAACAGATCAGGCTGCCTGTGCATTCAGGCTTAGGACTCCCTGCTATACCTCTGTAATCATTTAGAGTGAATAAAATAAGCATGGTTACTTTGAGGGGAACTGACTATGCTTCTGTCCCTTCACTAATCTCAGTATGTGTCTTACTGGTAGATGTTGCTTGGTTTACAACTGAACACAAGTATCAGAGGGAAAAAAAATTATAGAATAAATATTTGGAATATTTCCTGCCTCTGATTTTTTATTCTACAAGCAAGAGGCTGGATCTTTGATGCATTGCAGCACTGAAGAAGGGGCAAAAACTTGGTCCTTGATGTTGACCAAAAAAAAAAACTTTCTTTAGCTGTGTGTGTCAGGTACATGCTTTACTGTGACACCCAGATTTCCTGACTGAGACAATGAGTTATTTGAAGGACATGATACACCAAAACATACTTGGACACCAGGGATTGAAGAGTAGCACAAACTGGCCCAGGAGTGTTGAAGAGACCTTGTTCCCAGAAACAATCTGGAGTTCGAGTTTATATCGTCCAATGACAGCATTGGCTGGGCTGAATATTGTGAAGTTCATGCAGCCAGGCTCACTGGGCTCTTGGGTTGCACTCCAGCCACTAGCACACTCCTCAGAAAGTTTAAATATGGCCTTGGTCTGCTGTGATTCTGCTGGAGATGGTCCTGCCAGAGGGAACAGGGACAGAAATTCTGAATGACAGCTGTGGGTGACAAACTTGGGGTCAGTGATGATCTCAATTCCATATTTTTTTTAATGACTACATTGAAAGATTGTGGCTTATTAAAACAAATGCTTATTCCCTGTAAACTAGCTGTGCTCCAATCTGTAGAATCGTACTATGCAGCCCTCTGTGTTGTGTGCATGACCCAATAAAGGTGATAATGACCATAATCATTCTAGACAAGTGAGGAGGCAAGCCTATTGTCCTGAAAACCTAACAGTTCAAAAATTTGTAGGCAGGATGGACCACACATTTTAATACACATTTCATTAACAGTTAGCAGCTGCCTGGAGAATTTTTTTTGAGAAGCCTTTTGGGAAGATACAGCTAGGAGTCTTATGAATGGGAGGGGTCATGTAGACTGTTCTAGTAATAGGGAACACATTAAGTTAATCAAGGGGAGTTTAAACAGGTGAATTAGGGAGCCAGGAGAGGAGACAAATGGGGGATGATGGTCTGTGAGAGGTTGAGTTGCAAAATGTTCAGGGACCACAAAACGAAGACAACTTGCAATATTGCAGGTAGGTCCTTAGGAGCAGAGATATAGGCTTGTTTTTAGAATGTGGATGGCCCCTACCTTGCTATTAATTATTACTTTAACTGTCTATTGCCTTAAGGTACAGATTGAACTTTAAAATGGGAGCTCCTAAGCCTAAAAGGACAATGAATCCTGAATGATACAGGACAAACCTTAATGATTCAGGAATGGACCACACACAGCTGTAAGGCACTGGTGTTTTGGAGCTGGAGTGACTTGGATGTGAGGTGAGTGCCATGAGGAAATTACCTGTGCTTGCAATAAAGGCGAAGTTGTCCCCAGATTGCACTGTTGTTTGGAGGTTCAGGGTGATATTGAAGGCCTGTCCTCTCCTCAAGATTGCTTCTGTGCTGCTGTAATCAGAGGTGTGGTGTGCAGCTTTATTTAGTTTGGATTGCCAATTGACATTTGCTATTTTCAGAGCTAGAAAGACACAAGGCGAGCTAATTAAAAAAAATTGCTCCTTCAAACTTATTATCTTTTCAGCTTGTCTCATGTAGTAATTTTATTATATATAGCTGGAGTTGTATGCTCTAGGAAAACAGAAAAATCCACTGTTGTTATTAAAAATTGCAAAATAAACAACTTAGAGGAACAGCTAAAATATCTTTTCTGCAACCGTCTTTCAGAGACAGAAAAAAACACCCATTCAGAGAATTCGTCTTAAAAAAAAAAAAAAGAAATCAAAACCCTATTGTATTTAGAGAAGACTTTGTTAAAGTTTGAAGAGACTGTTCTATTCCACCATGTTCATCCTCTTTTTCTATGGGGATCTCTAGTTCCCAGAATGCTTTACAGATGCACAAAAAGAAGTATTAGACTTGCTCTCATGAGCAAGTGCATGCCTGATCCTGGAAACACTGTATGACAGGTGATGAATAGAAGGCTAGTATCTTCATTGTCAAACCTGCACATTATCTTCTCGCATATCACGTATCTCAGTTAATTTTCAGTCTTGTTGCTTGAAGCTGGGTGTTATTTCACACTCTGTTGGAAAAAGATAACCAACAGAGGACAGATGGTAGGATTAGGAGTGGCGTACCTTGAGGCAGTACTACAGGTTGCTCTATTGTATCATGATAGGTTACCCACTATTGAAAATGGGACACTGAAGCACAGATTACAAAAGCTTTCAACCTTTCATGTTCCTCAATCAATTAAAACAGCAGCAACAACAACAAAACAACAAACAAAAACAAGGCAGAAAAAATACAGATCCCTCTATGAACACATGTTTGAGAAGTGCCCTTTCCCAGTATGATATTCCAGAGGAATTTCACATGAAGAAAATGTCCTGCCACAACTAGAGCATGTTAACCCTTTGCAGACTAATGTTGCTGTAAAAGCAACACTTCCATCATTTCACTGAACTAAGATACAGGACTTGGTTTAGCACCACCTTGAATCACTTGGAATGAAGCTCATATGTGAGGGAATCCATAAGGTTCTGCTATAGAAATAGAGGGTGGGATTTGAGTTTTCTGCTGTGTTTGCAGCAGAATTATATTCTGTGAAGCCTTGATGTAATCATAATTATACTCATTTTTCAGCTTTTTGGAAGAAACGTGAGTATGCACACGCAGTTCTGAGGCTGCAGTAAGGGCCTGGAGCAAGTTGCTTTCCTGTAGTCAGTGGGCATAAACATATTTGAGTATTTTCAGTTAAGTGAAGGGTCTTGTTTCAGGTATGTCACCTGGAGAAAAAAAAAATCCATTGATAGGAGTGTGATGTTTGAGTCACATGATGTAAAATGCCTAGAAAGTTTCTGGCTTGCATCATCACTTTTTTTTCCTAACTTAAATATGTTTAATTGAAAAGGACATACAGAAAACAGCATTCCTAACATCGTCCTGTAACTTAGAGCTAATTAGAACGTGTTTCTGAAGGGCACTTCGCCTCAGAGTTTGAAAATAAGTTAGCCTTGCAACCCTTTACCCATGTATATCCTACCACTGTGCACCCTGAAACTGTGCAAGCTAAATGTCCAAGCTCTTCAAGGTGGGGACCGTGAGCGTCATTAGTTGTGCAGTGATGAAGATAAGAGCATTTTGCATGTCTGCAAATAAAAATGTAGCAGATGTAGGGTTTAACAGCAACTGAGACATGGGTTTGATACTAGTGGGACTTTGACGTTTAAGGAGCTAAACAGCGCTGCTAAGACTTTCAGAGTGGAATGTCACAGGCAGAGACAAGATGTACAACAGAGTAAGAGGGGACACCTGGAGAAGTAGGAAGGATAAAGAAGGCAGTGGCTAACATTGGTTAGCTCTTAGAATTTACTGCATTAATAGTTTGGTTTGCCTTGCAAAGTCCATGGTTACACAGGCGTTTCTAGTGACTACGTGCAGGAGATCAGCAAAAAATGGTTTATATGTGGGGCAAGAGCACAATAAAGCCTCATACTAGTCTTTTGTCCATGTGTACTTCAAATTTTTCCTTGTTTTGATCTTCACGGTTTCAATTCAAATCTTATAATTTCTTTTTGTGCTTTCAGTATCCCTCTATTGGAAAAACGTATGTTCAATAATCTTGTCAATGTACAATTGGACAAACTTTGAAAAATTTGTTTGGGTGTTTATCCTGTAATGGATAGATATTGGGAGCATGCTCATAAGCAAAAGTCTGCAGAATCAGTGATCACTGCTGAAAATGCTGATCGTTATGCACACAGGGTTCTTATTGCCTCTGACAGAAAGCTGAAGCTATAACAGAAAAAAATCCTTAGGCTAAATTGTAGATAGACTCTGTGTGTGTGTGTATTATATGACACATCTTTCTAACTAGAGATCTTTCCAGTAAGCATGAGAGCAAGAGCAAGTGCAATGTAACACATAGATACTGGGAGTCAGGCGCTGGAACAGGCTGCCCAGGGAAGTGGTTGAGTCTCCATCCCTGGAGGTATTTAAAAGACGGGTAGACGTGGTGCTTGAGGACATGGCTTAGTGGTGGGCTTGGCAGTGATAGGTTAACAGTGGGACTCGATGATCTTAAGGGTCTTTTCCAACCTTAATGATTCTATGATTTGACAAAGCAGCACACAGGCTAACATAGCTACTCTCTAGGGAGGTGAACATGGGAGTCCAGAGGCCATCAAGTGACCCGTCTGAGGCCACACATCAATTTGATATCAGAGAGGGATTAGACCCTGGGACTTCTGTGTGGCAGTTTGATGCCCAAATCACTAGCCAACAGTGTTGATTAGGTGGCTGCAAAAGTACTGTATAGAGTAGTTAATGGATAAGATAGAAAAATATTTTCTTACTCTATTTTTATGTGTTACAGGAAAAAAGAATATGTTCAAGACCCATGATATTTAAAAAAAAAAAAAAAAGAAAAAAAGAAAATCAGTTCTAGTAGAATAACCCATAAATACATTTAACCTAAAAAGGACTAAATTGCCAAGACAACAACTAAATGTAATTTATCCTGTTTCCTCAGCAAATGTCACTCATCTGTATTGGAAGAGTGATGCTAGGAGCAATCAGGCTGTTTTTAACTTACCCGCCATAAGGTTTCTTCTTTTTCCACAGTTGTGCATAGTTCAGGTTACGGATACAAAAGTGTGCGAGAACATTCTGAATCCTCTTCTACCAGCACCAGTAATGAAAGCCTTAGGACTCTTGACTTTGCTACATAAACTAGACTTTATACAAGCTGGGTGTGGCCTGTGGTTGCTAGTTACTGTTTTTGTAGTAAAGTCCTATGTGAGCATCTATTTATGACTGCTTTAATTATACAATCTTGAACCTAATTATGCTTTTTTAAAACTGGTGAATAGCTGAGGAAAGATGATAAGCAGTATCTTGGTGTCTTAACTACTAAGAGAGGAAAACATTCCAAAATGGATCTAATGAAGGAAACACAGTCTTACGTAGACAGAAGAAACTTCACTTTGGATGGTTTGGTTTGTGTCAGTTTAGGTTTTTGGAGGCTGTATGTACAGAGGGCAGGTATAGACAAATATACATATCATACAACATGGATGTATGGGACCTGGAGTGATCTAAGTAGATTTGTAATATATTAGTGTTAGTGTCCCTCAGTAGCATCATAACTTTGCATAGCATAAAGCACTTTATTTTTTTTTTTTTAAGGCAGGTCTGCCTGAAGATCTTTCACGTGACTGCATATAATTCGTTCTTTCTTGGAAGCATACAGAGTTGTGATGTTCTCATTATCTGTTCCTAATATGATTACCTATAATATGCATTTCTTAAATAAGAAGCAATACATCCCACACAGAAGTTATTGTTATGCAGTCACCTGTGCATCAGGGATTTCTGTTAAGTACAGAGCAGTGTTTAATGGCTGCCTCTGCTTTTAATATTTTTTTCTTTATAGTTTGGCATTCATAATATATGTACATAGTTTCTCTGTAGCTATTTGGTATGACATCTTGACTTGGGCCCTGGAGGAAGCTACAGAGCTGTTCTTCTGGCATGAGCCCTGCCCACTCTAATTACAAACACACTTTTCTCCACTCTTGAAGCTCCCTCATGCTCCCTCCTCCCTTATCCTGTGTCACAATTTACCTAGAAGCATTTCCTGCCAATTTGTCCTGAGAGGAGGTTGCACGCTGTTCTGAACTTTCAACGGACTGTGACTGAGGAGTAGGGGAGAAGGAGTGATCCCTTATTTTCCTCACCTCTACACTTCTACATTGTGTCTTTTTTTGTCTGTTTTCTGTTTTGTTTCCACATTCATATCAAGATTGCTGGCAACCAAAAAGGCAAATTAATTACCTGCACTTTAAATGTATTTTTAAAAAAGAAATCTAATGGTTATGGTTTCTTGTGTATTCTTTTCAGTAAGAATTTGTGATCATGTCTGGATGTGTCAGACTGAAATATTATCACCTGTAAGACAAAAGATGTCCATATTGAACTCCTGACAGCTCTGTGGTTCAGAATTTTGGCCTTACTAGTTCTGCTTTAAGCATTTTATAAGTCAGACAACAAATGTAAATTTTCAGGCTTGGCAGAGCTGTTTGTACACCATTGTTGCCTCACATGCTACTTCTGAAGTGTGGCCAGGTGGTTACTGTGCCCTGTCAGTCATTAGCTTTCATACCAGTCCCTGGAGAGGCTACATTGCCTGCAGTAATAGAGAATCCTTAAGGCTACATGAAAGTGCGTTTCAGGTGAGACCTGGTACCTGGCAACATTAGGATTGGGAACCTACAAAAGAGGCATCTGTATGCAAATGCTGTGACAGAGGTGCGGAGTAGGGGCTGCCTGTGAACGAGTTACATTGGGAAGGTTTGAAGACAAATGTGTCCTTGTCTCCAGTGACCTTATGCTGGTGGGGAAAAAGGTGTTAGTTACACTGTGTTGCTGGACTGCCATATTAATGCAGGACTGTCCCCATGCTTTGTGGTGCTTGGGCCTCTGTTGTGTTACATAGGAATTAAGTTACTGATTTGAATATGTACACGTGTTGTCTACTCTGTGACAGGCCTATGCCCACGGGCTACAGAAATATTGTTGTCATGGTCCCCAAACATTACTTCTTCCAGCCTTCATAAGCTTTTTTCCTCCCCATTCACAGAGTTACAGGTGTCACAAAATACAGAAATTAAATGAACAATGGAGGAAATGTTCTACTTTTTTAGGTAACAAGCTTGTGAAATGGAGGAAAAAGAACTTTCCTCACTCTTGTGATTTCTCATAATATTTCCATGGAATGTACAATTCATTACAAAAGAATACAGTTATATGAATAGTTTTTATTTATTGCTGACAATTAGAATATGGTCACAAAGACACTGTATTAATTATCTAATGGAAAAGTCAAAACCGGGAGCTTAACACAATGAGATCTGATAAACAGTGAAACTATTTCTACAAGGAAGGGGCTTCATTTTTCTAGACAAGAGGAAAAAAAAAAAAAGAAATATAAATAGAGACTAAATAATTAAGCACTGTGAAAGCAGGAGCCTTGATTCTATTGCAGTGTAAGAGGTCACCAATTTCTGTGGAAAGTTTCTTGCCGTCATCACTGTCCCTATACAGAGGAGAATGTCTTGCCTTGTTAATGCTGAAATAGGAGACTGATTCCACCACATTATGCAGGTGCTACTGCAATGGTTACAAATCCCTTAACATGTGAAAATTTGTCACAAGAGAAGTCTACTTGCAGCTGTAAGGGCCCAGTCCTGCGAGGTGTGAATTCAAAATAAATTTTTGATCTCTCCCTTGGTGCCAGTTGTGCCAGACTGGAAGAAAAAAAAAAAAATCAATTAATTCAGGCTTGCATTGTCTTTCCTTGAGATTCCCAAGAAGCAGAACTCCGTGATAGCTAGGGCACCAACAGTTGCTTGAGACCCAGGCTTGGTTTTTGAGAATTACTTAGGGTTTGAGGCTTTGTGTAGACTAAGAAATGAGAAAAGATAGTACCACCTTAATTTACTCTTGAATAGACTGATGAAAATGAGAAGTGCTATGTCATGCTTCCATGTTAGGGCTGGGTACAAGTTTGGAAAGTCAACACAAACTCAGAATAGGAAAACTCTTATGTCAAAAGTCAGCACTCTGTCCGATGCCCGATTGGTTCGTATCCATTTTGGTAATAATATGATTTTTCTAATGGCCAGGGGTGCTTTGTGTCTCCTTTTGGCCTAAATTGTCTTAGTCTTTCACTGGAATAATGTTTTCCATATTTTTATGGATTATTATGTCCAAATATTTCCAGACCCAGCAAGTCAGGCTGCTTTATAATAAAATAAACTTTAGGAAATATGAACTACTCAACATTGAGTTAATCCATAAAGCAGCAGAGTTCAGAGGAAAAGAAAAAAGTAATAGAACATTTTACTCTTATGTTTTGAAAAGGCATGATTTTCTCCTACTTTAAGGGAGAACAGAGCAACTTCTTGTTTGGGTTGGAACGAGGGGAGCTATGGCAGTGTCTTACTTGTTTGCTTTAGCACAGACATTTTTGTAGTATTAGGGTACTGTATATAAAAATAGAAAAACAAAGCTAAGCTGTAGAAGAAATATCAGAGAGACAAAAGAATTTGACATGCCCGTTTGCTTTCCGAGGAAGGAAGAATGATAGCAGTTTTTAGTTGTTAAAGAAGTTCCTATGTGGGAAAAAAAAAATACATGCTTGAGAAATCATAATATCTCTATATATTTGGTGGCATTTTTACTTTCATAAATAGAAAATATGAAAAAGACAATTCAACCATGAGTTTTTTTCTTATTGAGAAACTAGACATGCTATTGGTCATGTTAGAAGCACTGAGTAAATGCTACAGCTTTCACTTACTGTATCTTGACCTGTTGATTCATTAAAGTCACTAGTAATACACAGCGGTTCACAGGTTCAGGGAGGGGATTGGCATACGAGATCTCTAGAGTAACAGCTTTGTTCACTACAACCCGCCGAGGAATCTAAATGACAAAGACACGTTTCTGATCATTCACTGTTTTACACTTTTCTGGAGCCAGACTTCAGTTGAACTGTAAGCAGACATCTCTCATATTTGAGGATGAATGAGATATTGGTAGGAGCAGTGAAATTTAACTGACAGTTGGTATGCCTTTCCTAATACTTGAAGCTGGATTTGGGTTAGCTAAATAGTGCTGTCAAGCTCTACGCAATATTTTGTGCACAATTTCAGTGAGATAGAGCCCCGAGTGCCTTTTTTTTGGGAGGGGACGGGACACGGCACACATCATTGATTAGGATTAAAGTGTTAAAACAACATAAACTGGCCCTAATGTAGATTAGAATTAAGGGTTTAAGTCTGTATTTTGGGAGTAGGCAAAATTGTTTAAAGGCAACACAAGCACTTGCCAATAACTAGAATACAGATGAAATGAAATAAAATGAAAACATGTTCTGTGAACATAAAGCAGTGGCATGGGACTGGGAAATAAAGAAGGTAACAGAGCTGTTCTGAAGAACAGTGGGCAGATTCAGGCAAAGATTCAAAATTGGTCTCTTGCATGCTTACTTTCTAAATTTAAGCACGCAGAATTTTAGAGCAACATCTGAAATTGCAGCCTAAATTAATGCATTTATCCCCAAATTCTCATCTTAAGATCTGAGCTCCAGAAAGACTCTTTAGTTCTTTTTGTCATTCAGGACATCAGGGAGAGGATTGTTTACCTTAATGATAATGTTTGTGTCCTCTAAAATGATTGTCTTCTCCACCAGCAACTTTACCCCGTGCATGTGCATGACTTCACACAAAGCAGTAACTTGGATCCTTTTGTCAGTAGTCAGATATTTTCCATAGTAAGAATAAGGGATTTTTAACCGGATATGTTTCCCTGAAATTCAGAGATATATTTAAGGAACCATTACATTCTCAAAGAATGCTAAAGAGAGCTATTGTGAGGGTTTTGGAAATTATTGAAGGGAACAGAAGATAAGACAGCTGGAGTGTGTTTATGTTTCTTCCTTCTGAGACTGGTTGTGTATTTCCCTCTTCTGGTGATCCTTTACTACTTTAACTCATTTAACACAGTTTTGAATGGAGGATTTTGGCCTGAAACTGAGGGAATCTGCTCATTTGCATTTCACTGGATTCCTGTCCATTTGTATTTCTTATAATTAGAGGTATAGCCATTTTTATTTATTCCCTCCTTATATCCTATTTGTTTTACCTCAGTCAAGAAGAAAGTTTGGGTCAAGTTTCACAGAGATCCTTTTCAAGTGACCTGGTCAGATGCTTATTGTAGTCCTACAACTTTTCTGCTGTGTATGGAAAAATGTTTATCTTTGTAGTCCCTGGGGATAAAAAAGATCTCTATAATAATTTTAATAGCCTTGACTCTTCAAAAGAGAGACAAGGAGTTTCACTGTAACTTTTAACCTTTGTCCTAGTTAATTTCTATTGAAGTGTTGCCTGTTGAGTGCCAGAAAGCACACATCACACTTTTTTTATTTGTTAAAAGAGTAAGATGTGTTCCTATACATGTAATAATCACCACAGGCAGATAGACACACTCATACGCACATATATATGTACACACACACACCCCACCCCCATACATATATAGTGTTGCTTCTGGAGCTATAATATAAATGTAGCCTACTGTACAACATTTAATGAGACCTTCAGTTCCTCAATGAACTAGTGAAAGTTTTCAGAGGAGAAAAAAAAGATCTTGTAAAATGTAGTCATAAAAAAATGCTATTAAGATATGGAACAAGTACATGTGCTACAAGGCTGATAGAAATATGTTGTTTCTTCCTTCCAGTTGCCTTCACGTTACTAAGAAGAGGGCTATGTTGGCTCCTTAGGGACATTAAAAGTTACCTTTTTTAGAACCAAGATCCACAGAGGTGGTTGCCTTCAGGATCTCTGCCACTGCTCTCCTTGTGTACAGGATGGTTGATGCACTCATGTCCACCTTCACGGTCTTGTGATCAAAAGACAGGTTATTGAGAATTAAGATTAGGGTAATGTCTTTGCCAAACACTGGAGGTTCAGCCAGCTTGAATTTCCCAGAGATCCCAGGTTTTCTAATTGTCTCTGAACATCTTGCATCTGGAGATTCTGTGTGTCCTTCTGTGATGTTTGAGCCAAATATCTTGGCCAAGGCCTTTTTATAAACTCGTCTTTCCTCAGAAGAACCTGGTCAAAGGAAAGAACCAAATAAAATTGATACTTTTGTTGCCATTGCACCTTCTCTGTGTAAAGGCTTTCAGAATGATAAAGGGTGTCAGCTCTGCATCACCCAGAAATATGCAATACCTAAAAGTTTCCCATATTTTTATTAGGCCTCCCTTCAGGTTTTTCATGGGAAAATAATAAACATACTGTAATAAGGTGAACATGTCACTAAAATGAAATATGATGCATTTGTATTTGTTTAAGATGCAAGATTTCTTTTTCTTTGGTCAGAACATGCAGTAGTGTGATAAGTGTTACTTTGCTAATCTAATGATAACCAACCTCTGTATTAAATATGGTTGCACTAAAACCTTGAGGAGTGAAGTAGTGAAATGTGGCCACTGATTCTGGATGGCAAACTTTAAAAAAGTGAAATACATCTTCCCATCTTCCTTTTTTTTTTTTTTTAAAAAGACTTTGAGCCACAAACATTAAGCAAACTATTATATGAAATCTGTAAGCCTAAATTTAAAAAGACGGAAAGACATAGGTACCAAGTTTTTGAGGGAAGATAAAAATATTCCTGCAAACATATGGCTATGCAGTTCTTAACTTTTGCCGCTTTGTTTTCCTAAGTACAGATGAGTGGCACTTAGTCCCTTTACTGTTTCCTAGTAGTTTTGCTTCCAGAATCCAATAATGTGTAGACTGAGTCCACTGGGAGTGCAAACACATAACTGAATGGCTGGGTAGCTGATGGCTGGCTGTCAGAGCAGGAGCACAAGGGAGCCTAACTCGGTGAATTTATACAGTCAGAGAGGGAGACTGAGTGAGTCACTCTTAGGAGCAGGATGTAATGCGGTCTTCAAAAGGAAAGATGAGGAGTTGGAATGGACACAGCAAGAAAGAACTTATTTCCTGAGAGACACTGAGCATGAGGTCTTAGGGGAGATGGATCTCTGTGTTAGAGGACTAGAGTTTAAGGTTTTGGATTAATGGCTTGATTGTTGCCCTACTCCCTCTGCCAGATATGTCAGAAAACTAGTATTTATTAATCTGTAACTTCCCATACTGCAGACCTCTGCACAGTTCGTGATACACAATGGACTCAGTTTTAAGACTTTTTGGTATGACAGCTTGAGGATTTGTCTGCCTCGGGTACTAAAATGTATTTTATAGCCCTGTTTTGTGTATGTATTACATTTTGTACTTCTGTGTAAGGGACTAAAGTATATTTTGTATTGTGTCTTAATAAGGAAACTACAAAATACACAAAACCAGAAATATAATACTCACTGTATTAAGAAAGTAATCTGAGAACACTGGCAGAAATACTTTCTGAAGGGAGAGATGCTCAAACAAAACAGGTTATCCATCCTAGCTTCCTAGCACCAAGAATTCAGTAGGAGGTAATTGTGATAACAAGGAGATAATTTGGGATAATTCCTTTACCTTCTGGATATTTGTAATTATAGGTGACATCCACGCGGGAATTGCTACCCACAGCTTTGGTGCTGATAAACCTGCCAATTATTTCAGTATCACAATAAACTCTTTTCTTAGTTCCATCACTGTATACAATCCATCTGTTGCAATCGGCATTCACCTCTGTATACACAAATAAGGTGTCGTAATCCAAGTCTACATCACCCTCTTTGATGGCTATGACAGATGCAGGGCCACACTGAAATAATCCTAAAACATAGAAAAAAAAAAAGTCAAACTTTATTAGTTGTGCTCAGTTTGGAGAAGGAATGTTAGGTCATGCTAAGAACTTACACTGTTACCTTTGCTTTGTTCTTGTGGAGTCGCATCTAAAACCTGCCATCCACTGTATGATGTTCCCAGGTCTGGGCGAATGAACCAGCTTTCATTCCAGACGTGATAATCCCTGGAGACAAAGAACAATGTCTAGAAAGCATAGTAATATAGAGTCATACAAACTTCCAATTTGAAAGGAGTAGGGAATTTTGTTTTTTAAAGATTCTCTAAGATGTGACACAAGCTGTCTAGTTACACCAACTCACTACCTCTTTCAAGGGATAGATTTACTGCCTGCTTTTGAGGTGTAGACCTCAGAGTGGGGAGGGAGAGAATACAGATGTCAGCAGCTTGCTTTGGGAGCAATATGAACTATAAGTGAAAGATTTAAGCCTTGGATATAGGCAACACTTGGTGATTGGGTTCAGTAACCTTCAAATGTGGGAAATGCTTCATTTAAATGGAAACTTAAAATAGCTATACTGGGTCAGATAAAATGTCCAATAGTCCATCTATAGTAGTGTGCAGCAGTAGATGTTTAGAAAAAGAGGTAAGAACAGCACGTGAATAGAATGACCCTTCCCCTGATATGCTTTAGATTTCTCGCAGTCAGAGAATTAGGGACTTCATGAATTAGCCATTACATTGAGACCACTGGGTTTAATGGTTGTTAGTCATCTTATTCTCTATGAATCTCTTTTGCCCTGTTTAGTTTTGTTTTCAACAGCATCCAGTGGTAATGAGTTCCACAAACTCTGAAAGGAAAGGAAAGATTGGTAAAATGTAGGTCACAGGAGGACCCAGAAAAGAAGATTTGTTGGCTGAATTTTGTTCAGAGGCTAATACTTCTAAGGAAGTTAAGAGGTGAAAGGCTTCCCATATCCTTCAACCACATACACTCAGTGAAAGGAAGCAGACTAAGTAAAGATGATACTTTTGATGAAGCCTAGTGTGCACAGAGACTTTGAGCTATATGAAATACCTTTGGGACTAGTTAGTTCACTTTCTGAAAAGTGAAGTGGCTGCAGAGTAAAGATTTTACAACTGGAGGGCAACTGAAATATAAAATGGTATTATTTAAAGAATATCATGTTTCTTTGGCTACTCAGGTTTTGGGGTTTGATTGATGATCATGGATCACTTACAGTTTACAGCACTGGACTACAATGTCCAATAACCAAGTCTGGAGAGTGTTGGGATTGTTCTCTCTTTTTCAGCTCCCACAAAGGGAAGGTCTAGCTAAAAAGGACTGCTGGAAAACTTCTTGGGGAGGCTCCCATTTACCTGGGGAGGATGACAGGCCAAGCTGAGAAACACAGGCTTTGGATGTGTGATGAGAGAGAGTTATGGCAGCAGTAAACCAGTTAAGAGCATGGAAGGTACACAGCTGCATTATCAGGAACAGACTGGTTAGGTGTCAATAGTTAAAAGAGCCTTGGGAATTGGTACATTGTCAATGGAAACATACTTTTTAAAGAAAGTTGCAACTTGCTTGAGGTCAAGGACAGCAAAAAATGGTGCTGGTTGGTTGCTTGCTTGAAGTAACTTATCTCAAAACCATGAAGTATGTTTTCTTTCGCAATGGATGGCTAGTGTATTAATTTAGATATTTGTATTAAATTTTGTCCACTCAGTTGCTTTTGTACTACTAGTGTTCATGTCTTTAAGTCTCATAAATCCTCTCTCTAATTATTGGTGAGATGCAAAAAATTATATTTACCATGTGGAATCCTTGCCGATATTAAGACTCTTTCCAGAGCTGTCATAGTACTTATCAATACTCAGGTTTCTATCCACATCATGGGCAGAGTTAAAATTTGAAACCAAGCGAGTTGGAATCCCCAAGCACCTCAGAACTGAAATATATTTTAAAAAAACAAACACAAACAAAAAACACACAGAGCTTTAATTCAATGATTATAAGTATCTGAGAAACAAAGTTAAGTCTAAATATTTTGTGATTCTTAGCATTTGCAGTCTTCAGAAAACTGTTCCTCTTGTAGAATTAACTGCTTTGTAGTTTTGGTAAAACCAGAGGTCACAAATGCCTCCATTTCACCACAGTCCTCTATTCTTAAAGCTTACCTGTACACATCACGCCTGCAAAAACCCAGCACTGGCCATACTGAACAGGCTTGTAGTTGTCCTGACACCATTTCTGGAGGATTACCACACTGCCATCCCATCTGGATGGATTCTCATGTGAATGGAAACTTCCTTGCCACTTTCCCAGGAGAACTCCATTATCATTATCATTTCCATTGATCTAAAAGTAGGCCAATGAACAGAATGCACAAAATCAATTGTGTATAATACACCATATCTAATCAATTATATTGTTTAAGGTGCAAGTGGCTGAGTCTGGGTGGTATAACTAATGTTTACTGCTTAAGCATGTGGAATTAAGATTGAGTTGTCCTTTTCTTACCATAGAACTGATTACTCGGCCCACATATTTAGGATCTCCTCTTCGGGATACATCAATGGCAGGGTCCTGACGATAGTACAGGCTCAGATCAAGCATGGTGAGGCAGATGTTTAGAAGGTGATCTTGAAACTGTGATCAGATAAGATAAATTTTTAAGAAAATAGATAGTTTCACAAACAGAATTAGAGGAGATTCTACTGCAGTGTCTCTTTTCTAAAATATTCCAGCCCAAAGGTGATAGGGACAGTGAGGCACAGACAGTAGTGTGCAGTTCATACTGCAATATTGGCTAAAGACAGGGCTAACTAAATAAAGCAAAAATCTGGCAGGATGCCTTCTGCCATCAGAAAGGATGACTGCAGTAAAACTAAAACTGCCAAGCTTATTCTGACTGCAGTTATTAGATTCTCTTGAGTTATATCCCTGGAAACATTTAAGGTCAGGTTGGATGGGGCTTTGAGCAACCTGATCTAGTTGAAGATGTCTCTGCTCATTGCAGTGAGGTTGGACTAAATGATCTTTAAAGGTCCCTTCCAACCCAAACCATTCTATGATTCTATGTCAATGTCAGTTCTGGCCCATTGTAACTGCATTACAAAAACAGTGGGTGTGTTGGAGCCACACAAGTATATTGTCACTTGTACTGTGGATGCTTTGGTCACAGATGAGGTCTTGTACCATGACCTTCAAGCACACGTAGAAGTCAGTCCTAGCTGCAGTGCTGTGCTAGGCCATCTCTCACACCAAAGTCCTATTAGGCACACAGTGAGCAAACCACAAGTAAGGCTAGCCAGGTTTGTTCAATTTTCATATAAACAGGCATACCTGTCAGAGAGGCAAATAATGATAGTAGAAAATGCTATTGGAGACAAATAAGAGCCCAAATGAATTCCTTACCTGTCCATAGTACCATCCTCTTGCTTCAATGTACTTTGCATTGCCCACAAAGATTATTCCATTTTCATTTAGAACATACTCTTGTCTCTCATTTTCATTAGCCATGTAGACATCATCACCTGAAAACCAAGTTGGACATGCTTTTACACTTAATGCTGAGAATACTTGCAACCTTTCAAAAACATTTGTATCTTGATTTAGCAAGGGGAAAACTACTATTTGGAAAACGTATTGTTATAGCTTCCTGAACATGTATAGTCCGGTGAAAATGCCTGCTATTGTATATGGTTGGGGGGGGGGGGGGGGGCGGGCAGGGCAGAGGGGAATCCATGTTATATTACTTTAACTTTTTTCCCTAATTTTGTCCCCTATCTGTACGTTGTATTTTTGTGAGGAAGATGGAGAAAAGTCCAGGCTAGCTCACTGGGTTTTTCCACCTTCTCAAGGTAGTTAGAAGTAGAATAAACATTTGAAAAGAATCACACAAATGACATTTTTATCTTTCTAGTTGTGTTCATCTTGTTTTAAGATGCCTAAATGAAGATCTCTACTTGCCTGATCCAAAGTGCCAGCAGGAATGTTATTAGGATAGCCTGCTCAACCGTTCACTTTGATTTCATTGTTACTCATTGGTTTCCCTAGTTTATGGCACAGTATGTAGCTGCTATGAAAGCACTGGCTTCTCACAGATGTTTAGATTGTTTTGATCACTCTTTAGGTAGCAATATCTACTTATCTCTGTGTTTAATTTCATAATGTTTAAAATTATTTTCTGAAAGCTTCAGGATTTCAGGAAATACATATAAAAATCAGAAATCAGCTTTTTTATTTTATTGAGTCAACTTCTTTACCTTCCTATAGGAACTTCCCATCCTTCCCTTCCTGCAAATAAAAAGATTGTGTAATTTATTTAAAAAATTATATCACAGTATGTAAGTTTATTTTTGTGGTGGCTGTCCACACTTTGTTTTTTAATATCATCATCATTGTTGATTCCCAAGCTTTTGGGCCAGCATAAAGCTGGAGAACTGTGTGCAGTTCCAGGTGTTGCACTTCAAGGTGTGGGCCAGTTGGAAAGAGTGACAGGAGCACTAAGAATGCTCAGCAATCCTGAAAATATAACTTATGAAGAAAATATAACTTATGAAGAAATTATAACTTATGAATTAACTCAGAATTATTTAAGGTAGGAAAAAAAATGGGGGTGAGGAATGGGGCAAGCATGGCAATCAATTACAGAAATTTTTGTGAGAAAAATTTTATTGGAGTGAATTGCCAGGGGAGGTACTGGAGCTTCCCTTATGGCTGATCATTAAGAAGGAATTCAAGATCTGTCAGGAATGATGTAAGTGCTGAACTGAACCTGCCTTAGAGCATGGTGTGGGACTAGATAACTTCCTAAGATCCTTCTAGCTCTATGAGTTTATGATTATGAACAATCTAAATGTTCTTCTATAATCACTTGAAGAACATCTTTTTTTCCACAGTTTTATATGCTCTCAATTATAATGATCTAGAGACAGTTCTTTGAATAAATAGACTTAGACTTTTTTTTTTAACAACACTATTCCTACCAAAACTCAGAGCAAAATTCACATCAGTTTAAAAGGAGTAAAAAAACCCCACAACACAATCTCTTCCTTTCAAGTATGACTAAACAGTAACAACCCCTCCTTCTGTTACTCTCAACACACAAGGAGGAAAAAAAAATGCAATCAGCCACGATAGTCCTCTTTTTTTGACAGTTACAGAAAGACAGACCACCATAGACTTAACCCTTTGTTAAATTAATTCCTTTTAATACAAAAATACAAAGTTGTTATATATTCTGTCCTCTCATTCTGAAGTTAAAGCTTATCCTGGCATAGTGAGAAACAAGCAGGATGTACATTTCTGTTAATAGTTTTTAAATCAATATTTAAGCATGCTTTCTAACATGGATATACTTCTAGTAATTTCTTCATATAATCTTTGTCACAGAAACAAGTGGCAGCTATCAGACATCTAGGGAAAAAGATACATTCTACAAAATTCTCAAACATACAAATCCTTTTATCCCCTAAAGCTTTACAATTGACATGTTCACTTGTGAGCTATAGATAAACAGTGTATGATCATTCATTTAATTCATGATTAGCACTCTTTATTCTAGTAGTTAAGTGTACATTCCTTCAATAGCATTAGGACATAATGCATCATTATCAGAGGCTGGCTTGCAAGTGTCTTAGATTTCTCTTTAAATGTCCTCAAGAGACTTTATTAATGTTAAAACATCACTTTTGTTTTATCCAGAGGTTTGAAACAAATACGTTAGTGAATTAATAAGCTTATTGGTTTGTTACATTTATGGTAAGATCAGTATTTTCTGTGTCCAAATTCTGTCTTTACTTCATATATATGATCTCTGAAACTAATTGCTTTTGCCTTGCTAAACTACAAATTTTCTCTTGTCCAAAAGGCTTTTCATGTGTTCAGTTATCCTAGTAACCCTTCACTGAACATGTTCTAATTCATAATTCCTGTTCAGGAAAGATTAACTGAAAGAAAATTCCAAATGAGATCTCATCACTTCGTACAATGGCATTAACATTTAAATATGAGTAACTGTTTCCTCTTATTCAGTTTAAGATTGCATTTGCCTTCTTCAGGGCCATTTCACTTTGGTTCTCATCTTTAACAAGTACTTTCACATTCTTCATGATTTCCAACTGGTCAGTCTACCCATTGAAATTATTGTTATTTCTCCCTAAACGTATGGTCTTTTATTTTGTATTATTGTACCTTATCCCTTCTCAACTACTCCAGTCTCTATGGCCAGCGAGTTATTTCTATGTGGTATCCCAGCCCATCTACGTATGGACAATGCTGCTTAATGTCAGTATATTGAAGTCAGTAATGAACCATTTGATGAGAGCAGTTTTTTCAGATGACACTTAAAGATCCACTAGTAGCTTTTCTCTAACCCAGTGCTTTTCCTTTCATCTCTAGTCCTGACTGGTTCCTTGCAAGTAGCTCTTTACTGATATTGCAGTTTATTAATTAAATCCTGTCTGTTCCAGCTTAATGAATAATCTCCCATGTGGAACCATATCTACAGACCAGATCTGCCATTTATCCTTTGCTGAGAAAATAAATTTTCTATTTCCCTTGTGCTATGACACTTACTATGGCAGTAAAGTACCCGCAAACTGAATCTGTTCCTGTTTGTCAGAATCTGGGAGCTATTTCACGCTGCAGAAACTCATTCAACAGCATCCTGCTTTAAGGATACTCCCTTTTGTTTGGCAGTGGTTGTTGCATCATCTGATAAATCTGGAGGGCTCTTCTGCAAAATCATTAGTTTTAACTGGAATGGCCCAGCTTAATTTTTCCTCAGTTTTCTTCTAAGAACAATTTGTCTTGTCACATGAGTACCACTGCTACTCCTGTGTTCCAGTTCAGGAGCTGTCAAATATTTTGGTCCCTGCAGTGTGGTTTCTATCAATTAGAAGTTACACCACAAGTGATCTTTCAGGGGGTTCTGGGAAGGCTTCTTCCCTCAGGACTGTCTATGCAGAGACAGTCTGAGTTTCCTGAACATAGATCTATAATTATTCCTGTCTTCCAAGACATGCTGAGCTAATTAGCAGCTTTTTTCATCTTGGCTCTTGACATATTTGTTAGTGGCCCTTGACTAACATATGTTCATAGAAAACAGTGGATGATTGTGGTTACTTTTCTCTTCTTTTATAATCTGTTTAGTCACTTGTCTGTCTAAGAGCTCCCTTAACTCTAGAGTGGTATATTTTAAGGCTAATCTAGGTTTCTAGACTATCGTATATTTGCAAAATCTGAGTTTAGGAATTTTCATTTCTTCTGCAACATGCTGAGGCTGCAGAAATAAAAAATGGAGCAGCCGGAGATGTCCCTTTTCAACCCCTGATGAAAGACATGGGAAATGCAAATCTTCACACTAGCCCTCTATCAGTTTTTATAAAGTTGGTTGAGCTATTGTCTTTGCAGTTAACAGCTACAAGAGCAGTCTTGCTTTGATTTAGGTGCAAGTCAAGGACATTCCTGTATGCTTGTTTCAAGTTCTGAGAAGTACATGCGCTTATGAAAGTCTGTCAGCCCTTGTCTATAGAAAAAGTGATCTTCTCAGTCCTGAAGAAAGGGTCTATGATATCACCCCATATAGTACATTTCATGAGGATAAAAGTGGGGGAGGGGGTGTGGTAGCAGCTTTTTAATGTAGTAAAACCAGATCTCTGAACAGATAGCTGAGATTGCTGCCACTGGCAACACAAAAAGAGACAGCTTGAAGGAGCAAGCTCACTGTGCAGATATGAAAGCAAATAGGTCAGTTACATTCAAGAGCAAAGGTATTGGTACCTACCTGGGCACCAAGGGTTGAAGAGTAACACAAACTGCCCCAAGAATCTGGAGAAGATCTTGTTCCCTGAGGTTATCTGGAGGATGAGATTGTATCGTCCAATGACAGCATTGGCTGGGCTGGATATTGTAAAGTTCATATAGCTGGACTCACTGGGTCCTTGGACAGCACTCCAGCCACTTGCCCCCACCTCAGAGAGGTTAAATACAGCCTTTGTACGATGAGATTCTGAGGGGGATGGCCCTGCCAGAAAGAGGGGATAATTGGTTTCCATTCCAGAGTGTGGTTTCAATATTAACCTCGCACTTGAAATGAGCACATTGAGGGGGAGAAGCATTAAAAGTACTTGAAGAAAAATTGCATCTCTAAATAGAATACAGGGAGAACTACAAGGGATAAAGATCACAGTTCTGTGAGAACATGGATTAAGCTAAGGGAGCGTTACCTATTTCAGTGACAAATGCTAGGCTCTCCCCGGTCTGCTTTGGTCTGTTGAAGTACAGGGTAATAGTGAAGGCTTGTCCTCGCCTAACAGTCAACTCAGTGTTGGCATATCTGTCAGTATGGTGCGTGCCTGCATTTACTGATGGCTGCCAGCTGATATGTGTTGGTGTCAGATCTGTAAAACAGAAGACAGGACATGAAGAAGCAGCCAGCATGGAAAGAAGTAATTTGCTGGTAAGTGGCATGATGAGGTTGCTAAGAGCAGTTATCTTTTACTGGAGGAAGAACAACTCAAAAGCAGACACTCCATTAAATTAAGTCTAGTGGTCACTAATAGAAATTTTTGCTTGGGTTTTGTTACAGGACTGTCATACACCGAGGACTTATATACTTCCTATGTAGTGCTGGATGCTGTTTTATCACTGGACTTAGAAAAAAATTTCCAGAAGCAAATCAGTGTCATTTCATTGTCAGCACCAAATAAAGCGGGCTGTAGCCCCTCTACAGTTTCAACATATATATTTTTAGGATCCAGAAAGGGCAATTAGGACATCTTGCTTTTCCTGCTTACATCCTGATGCCATTTGGCCTAGAGTAGGGAAAGATGCATAGTGAGAGATCATCCGTCTTACATGAATGAACAAGAGGTATTTGAGGACATAAGTTGGAGCTTTTGACAAACAAATCAAATTGACTGAATTTACCTCTGTCCAAAGGGACCACTGGGATTCCTGTTGTAGTAGGCACTACCTTCATGTCCTAGAGGAATTCTGATGAATTGCAGTGTGCTTGAAGTTCTCCGATATCAAGTGTCCTCCTGCACACATACTGTTATTATGGTCTGTGGTTTAAAACCCATAAAGTGGCTTTTGCCACCTTAAATGTTAAACTACCTTTTTGGCAAGGGAGTATGCGTATGATCTTCCTTGCAAGATTTTCTCTTCTATAGCTCATGTTTTATTGCCACGCTCAAACTTGAGTAGTCATACTGTCTTCAGGAGCTCTGAGAGGCACTGTCCTCTGTGTTTATATCTGCCCTGTGAGACTCCACAGAGTACACCTGGAGCACTGTGCTGCAAGTTTTGGCAAATGCTCAGGGCAAGTACCTTGGTGAAGATTCTTCCAAATCACTTTTATTAATGCTAGTATCATAAATGCAATAAGGTTGGAAGGGGAGGGAGGACATGACCGCCACCATTTTAAAGGGAATTCAAAAGAAAACAATAACAACAAAAAAAACGAGTGGGATGGAAAGGATGGATTAAGGCCTATGGCACCCTGCACTATTATGGTAGGGATCTTCAAACAAGCTTCCAAGTCTATCTCATACCATATAGCATAGTAATGAAATACTACGTCAGATCTGAAACAATATAGCTGCATATTAAACTACAATTTACATATAACCTTTGAAGAAGAAGTAAAAGTAAAATTAACTTATGCAAAAAAAAGTGCCATAACTAAATTGAAGGAAGAAGAATTTTTTTCTTTGTAGTCTACGACCGCAAAGGAGTAATGTGAGTAAGCATTGATGGGCTAAAAAAGAATCTTTAGTGTGACTATCTGGGACAACAGTGAACTGTAGTAGGCTGCTGATTTCCCTGCAAAGCAACATTTTAAAAACTGATTTGAAAATATTTCATCATTAAACAAGAGAGACCCCTGCTTTGCAATTGCCCAGTTCGATAATAATCTTCATTTTTAAACTTTAAAAAGCAAAGATATTGTCATTACTGTTTTGCTTTGGTAGGGTTTCAATGCATCTTTGAATTCCCATCTATAGGCTCCATGCTCACAGCTCCATTAGGATGGATTACACTAATTTTGTTAATAAAAAGCATAACACATTTCTGAAATAGCATTTAAAAAATAAAGGGTTTAGATCGAGTTCCGCATGGTGCCTTTTGAAGTAATGGGAATTTATTTTCTTTTTTTTTTCCCCCAAAATATCCTCTGCCTAGCTCAAAAATTATTTTCAAACAGGTCTTAATAATAACAACACTAAAACTTTGAAAATTAAGTGCAAGAACAAGTTATAATATAAAATTTCCTTCAGATAAAAAATCTGAGCAGATACTTACAGGGCATGTATCTTAAGAAAACAGTCCTAAATAAAATACCTGCTGAAGGGAAACAAATGACGCACAGAACTCACCTGCCATTCCCTCAGCTTATGAGAATTGCATACAACTTCTACTCTGTTCTTCAAGGATGTCCAAGTTACATTAATCATAAAAAGAAAAAAACCCAGCAATTTTTTCGTGCTGTCAGCTGAAATTTGAGAGAAGGGAGAGGTACTTAGCAGTTGTTATTAATACCTGTAGACTTGTCAAATGAATTAACTAGTTCCTATAATATATGTGTGTCTAATGCCAATGTTCCTACTCAGCGTGGGTGTAATTATGGGAGGAGATACCAAAATTATTTACTCAGAGGAAATGCGTTCTCTTGAATCCCAAGACAAGAAGAACTTCCTACAAAGGATAATAGGTGTGCCATGAATAAGTTATCCTTAAGGATAAGGAAACGGGGAGTGTGGTGGGATGTAAAAGCCATATGAATGAAAAAGGAGCATTTCCTGATTACTTAACTTCCAGATCGGTTAATGTCACTTCTGTTTTTGTTGTTGGTGGTGGTTTTTTTTTTTTTTCAACAGCTGTGAGTTGGTTTTAGAGGGGTTTTTTTGGGTCTCAAGTTATCTCCAATGCCCTCTGACTTATGTGAAATGATAAAACTTCCACCAGAAACAAATGTCTGTTCACCTGTAACGTTAGTCAGCTCCATGCTACTATTTCAGCAAAAGTCTTACTTCGAAAAGAACCCCCAGACTATTAACCATGAGTCATTTTTATCAGTGCAAACTCTAAGCCTATCTATCTTCACAACTACGAATATATTTCTTTTTTGTACCCTCACTTAAAAGTGTACAGGTAATAAAGTGACATTGTTGTGGGGAGGAATATTTATCTAAGATTCTGCAGCTCCACTGATAATGTTTTAGCACTTAGTAAAGACTTTAAAAAAATTAAATTAGTCTGAATTTTAAGTTACAAAGGAAGAAAAACCTGAAAAAGAAGTAGAAATTAAGGTCCAGCAGCTGTTTCTAAGGTTGATTTTACAAAAAAATTGGCTTCTTGCACCTTTTTGAGAACTTTGTTTTGATACTATGAAGACTAAAAGAGTACTTACTTGCTTACATGACATTCATGCTAGCCCTATCCTGAAAGAAAAGCACTAAAACTTTTCTCACTTGGCAGCATTATATCTGGTATTGTGTATCTCCACTTACATTATAATTCAGAGGTCCTTCCTCCTCTTGGAAGTTTCCGGGATGTTCAGGCTGTCAAAACTTCTTCCAGGAATCGCCTCAAATGGATTTGATTGCTGTTCAGAGCTACTTTAGTTGGTCTTTTTCTCTTTTCCTTAATTCGTACTCTTTGGAAACCATAAGAGCCACAAGCTTCTGGTGCTACCTGATCTTCACACACAGCCCTAGTGACAAACCGCATCGACCAGTTCTTAAGTTCAGGCATTCAGTACTTATAGTGATTGCTTCAGATGTTACACATTGCTCCCACTGGAGTATGACCATTTCCTCTCTTCTTCCTTGCTACTCATGTAAGTAATTAAATCACAGAACACTTTTTCTGTCTCGGCTGCAACCACCTCCTTTACCTTTGTATGACACGCCCACAGCGGTGTTCACCAAGCCACCAGAACCTCTCTCAGACTGGCCTACATCCCAAACTGGCACCTGCCAGTCCGCACCTTCACCACAGCAAAGCATCAGCATCTGCTTTTGTAATCCCTTTGGAATGCAGCAGTCATGGGTCCTAAGTGACTAATGACATAACATTGTCGCAGGTGTTTTTACGAGCTCAATTCCACCCACCCATCATCCAAAATGGTTCAAAATATTTTGTTCCTCCTTTTCCCTTGTTTCAGAGCTTTGAAATTGCAGTGCAGTTTGCTAACTTTCAGAGAAAGCCTTACTCTTTTATTTCATTCATTTCCTTAGTAATTTTGTCTATTGTTCAAGTATTGCACTAACATATCCTCAGGGTAACCATATTGTACCTTACACTTGTATTGTTGCTATTCTTGACTAGAAAGAGGAGATCAGTATAACTTCCGTAAAAAATGTTGCAGAATCCGTTCTGTGAGTCTGTATGCAAGTAGGCACACATTTAATTAGACACATTAACTTCATGTGCATGTGAAGTGTTGCAGGGGAAGGGTGTTGCCTTCCTTTTAATTCCCCTAGAGGTCCAATTTACATGCTTCTCTCATTTCTGCCAGTGCAATTCACTTGACTTTAGCATAGTCTCGTTGTTTTCACGCATACAAGAGATGTAAAAAAAAGTCATTAAGTGTATATCCACATTCTAAATCCAAGGCTGTGCTTGAGTTTGAACTTCTGCCTTTGGGTCTACATGGTGAGAGCTCTTGGCTCTGATGAGCCTTGAGGAACATCAAGAGAAAAAGAGAGGGTACCACTGTGGGCTACTTGTACAGCCTCTCTGTAGCTCATCTCATTATATGTCTGGTATGGTCTCGTACTGACATCATGTGACTGGCAGTGGAAAGCTAGGTGGCTGCAAGTGCCCTCCTAAAGCAATTTTGCAGGCTCCAGGGACAAAAGGAGTTTATAGCCAATCTGAGCTTGGGCTGCTCATGTAACAGTGAGGAGTCCCTGTGGTAAGTCACAGGTACCCTGTGTGGTGTGGTGGAAGTGGGAGCACAGACCTGGCTCCAGGCACTTGTTAAGATTTTACTGGCTTCCTGGCCCAGCAGTCCAAACTGCAACAGAGCAGTAGCTTGACTTTCTATTCACTTCATCTACACAGATCATTTTCAGTCAGAGATTGACTCACTGTTGTACAATTATTGGCCAGACACCAAGTCGCTCACTGGGCTACACCTAGTTTACTTGTTCCTGGAACCCAGCTTTTAGCCTGTACCTATCCTCCCATAAAGGGTTTAAGTAAGCTTTACTGAACTTGAACTCTGAAAGATGACTTCCTGACACACAATCTGTAGTGAAGAATTCTTAACTCCTCAAGTTAAAATACCCTTAGGCTTAAGATTACCCTCCCTTTGTTTCCTGAAGAAGACTTTGAGCAAGCGCAAAATATCAGCATGCAAAAATATCGTGTATGTTGAGCTGGGCAATTATGTCAACATGTTTGTCAAATGGCTCTCAAATTGGACGCCACCCAAATTCCTTTTGAACTTTTCCTATGCCTCATTTAGTCACTGTGATTTACCAGAAAAAGAAAAATGTCAGGACAGACTTTGCAGCAAAAAAGACAAACCTGTATGACATAAATTGTGTAACTCATCCTGGCTACTTTCTAGTAACATAGTTGCAGTAAGGAGAAACACTGCTTTTAAAGTTCGCTGTGTAAGGCTTTGAATGTGTAAAAATGAGTTTATGAATGTTTGTGCAGAGACATCTGGAGCCAGAAAGAATGATTTCCAAAGAAAACCAGACAAAAGTCAAATGAACAGTCTCTGAATAGAAGGTGAGATGCTCTTTTTAATAACATGGACACTCACAACAGTAAATGAAGAATCAACTATTCTTCAGTTTATTTAAAATTACAGTGTAAAATTTTAATGATATGATGTTGGTAACCCCTTATCCACAGGAAGTGAGGATTTTGTTTTGCTAATTTTCTCATTGTTTTCTTACAAATACAAGATTTCTTAGGACATTTTGTTCAATTTATGCACACACAATATTCATTGTATATCTTCATGTTAGTCAGTCACATTTACCATCTTAAAGGTCTTGATATCTGCAAATTTATCACAGGAGAAATTAACAAGTAGATGTTTGGGACCCGTCTCAAAAGGGGTGAGTTTAAACTTTGTACTGGATTTCTCACCGGCTTTCAGTGGTGGTATGCTAAAAATAGGAAACAAAAGGGAAAATATAAGCTGAAAATAGGCTTATGCATCATGCCTGAGTTTCTTCACTAACCATCTCCCATCTTAAGTAAGAATTCCTATCAGTTCAGTGTAGGATGGCTATGAAAAGACCGTACAGGACTTGGCTAACTGATATGTATCTAAATAATCAAACCAATGCATTAAGGTCTCTCACAAATACATTATGCAGTGACCCAGATAAGCACACAAAGGGGGACATACTAGTATCATATGAGATAAAGCTGCATGCAGCACAGAAGGTGTAAAACACATCACTGATTAAAAAAGAATGACCTGAGACCATGAAGAATGTTAATACAAACTCCTGAAACAGAATAGATTATAGCACCAAGAAAACCTCAGTGTTTACATAACAGGAAATTCTGAACAGAAGTTAAAATGCTTTAAACCAGTATATTGTAATTCTTGGAAACTCATGTTTATGGTTTTCCCAAACAGCCTTACCCTGTCATATTGTCTCATCTTGCCTGAGGATAAAGTTGTATGTGATAGACAACATGAGGTTGTGAAATTCCCTCAGGAGAGCTTATAAATTATGGGATAGACCATTCCTAGTTGCTGAAGTGAAAATGACAATGTTAAGCTGCTGTGCATGTTTGTTTGTTTGTGTTTGTCTGTATCTGTATTCAGTTAAAGAGCATGCTCCCATATCCCAGGTATTTTTTAGAAGTAATTTGCATTTGTTTCTTGACTCTGTTTATTAATCTCCTAACGTAATTATTTTGTAGAGTTCTGAAAGCAGAGCTTGAAAATCAGTGTGCCTGTAGTTCTTGTTTTGGAACAGCGCTTTTTTTTTTTTTTTTTTTTTTTTTTTGTTAAAAAACCCGACCCAACCCATCCCAATCTTTTATTGTAATATTCCCCATTTTTCCTATTCTCTTGCTGCCTGCCTAATGGATTTCAGCTGTGTTCAAGTTCCAGGCCTTAGTAAAGTAAATTCAATCATCTAAGGAGTGGCTGCTGGTTATGGTTTAGTCTGTTCTTTAAAAGCTATCCTCCTTAGTCGTGATTTATCGTGTTTGGAGTAGGTAGGCATGGAGCATACTTGGAATTGTGCTTTTCAGAGGTACCACCCTTTGAGATCACAACCTGTGTCTAAACAATCTGTGTTCATTTTTGTTCCCAAAGCTGGGACACCGGTGCATCAGCTTTTTACATGTACGCCTCTCTGTTTGATGTAAACACGAATTGTTTAGAAGGCTGAAAACCCAGATTGGCACCTGCAGTCCATTTCATAAAGTGAAAAAAGAATTCTTGGTTAATATATGCTATAATTTGTGTATAGTATGGACAGAAACAGTCGTGTATCCTGTTGTTCGCCCTATGACCAGAACAAGGAGGTTCAACCTGTCTGGCCTATAGCAGCATAGACAGCCTCAGCAAAGTTTACTGTATGGGTAAGCATGTATTTTTTGCTGGAACTGTGGGGTCCTGCTAGATAGGCAGGAAAACAAGTTCTGTCCAATTATGACAGCCATTATTTGACCTCCCAAGCTATGGAGCCAAAGCCTAGCTTAGATGAAGAGCTGGTTCAAAGCCGTGTGCTTCATTACGAGACGTTACATTGACTGGCCTCCCAGGTTACAGCATGAAGAAAATTCTGTCTTATCCCACAGTTTGGTTCCAAATCATCCATGCCTACGTTCTTGCTCATGTATCTTTAATAGCAGGAAGGAGGCATTTCTCATACTTACTCTATCTCAAGGATTCCTCTGAGCAGGTCGTTGCCTTCTATCTGCAGCACACAGTCCATCACTTCCGTATCAATAGGATTGGTAAATATCACTTCCACATCCACTTCTTTATTCACTTTTGCTTCACCAAGTACCTGTGCAAAGAAAACACTTGAAAGACCAGGTTCTCAGTATTCTTTTCTATCTGAGCCTTCTCAATTGTCAGAAGAGGCGATATTATGAGATGCTATGATGGACCATGGCAGAATGTGAGCAGAACATCTCTTTTGGGAAGAAAGTGCTTATAAGAGCTCATTTTCCCCTTTCTCTGCCACTGCAGTTAGAGCAATGGGACAGTAATTTACCTGTATGTCGATGGTAGGATTGTCCAGGGTGATGTCTCTTTGCACAAGCACTTGAATCCCACCTTCTACATGACATAAAGCTGTTACCTGGATTGTGTTGTCTGTAGTTAACTGCTGTTGATATTCAGTATATGGTATCTTAATGGGAAATTGTTTCTCTGGAAGAAAAAAAAAAAAATTGATACACACTTTTATAAGCCCACAGAGTTTCAGACCTAATATTAGTATTTTCCTTTTATGCTGTGTCTGGGAGTAGGAAGGCCTTCAGCCGTCACTGCCAAACTCAATTCATGCAAATCTATCAGTTTGCTATAGAGAGTGTGATTTCTTCAATGTTATCCCTCCTCCATTCCTTATTACCATATTGTGTGGCTTGTTTTCTTCCCAATTGCTCTGAAAGCTAAGATAGCTGGAGTTCAAGGAGTTTACCAGTGCCACTCCATTTGTTATGGGACATGCTCTGATAGGCCTCATCAGTCCTATTTACTCATGATATACTGAGATGAGCTGAATGATGTCTTTACATTTCTTTTATCTTTCCTAGCCCTATCTGCTTTTTATTATCATGTGTTTTTACACTAGTTTCCATGCTGTAGTTCAAATCAAGGAATACTGGATGGAAAGGGATCTCCTCTGTCTCTGAATCCAAGCAATTCCATGTTTTTGGCCATTCATATAATAAACATCAAGTTCAGGAGAACTGTAGAATAGCTATGCTGCATGCAAACACTGTGAATACTCACAAAGTACTTTCCAGCGGTATACAGCAGATGAAAAACACAAGAAAAGATGACAAGTCACCGATGCAAAGTCCCACAAAAGTAAACAAGAAAATGGGGGCAATGTGAATTTCCTAGATTCCTCCAGTAGCAAGAGATTTGTTAACTACATATCCTAGCAAACACTGCATACCTCCAGAAGAGGGCAAAAATCTCTTTAAATGGTCCCTGCCATCAGATCTGGGGAAAAACCTCCCTGCTGACTGTAAATTCAGCCACTGGTTTAACACAGCCTGTGTGAGCACAAGACACCACAAGGTACCTGCGTGACTGTAATGCCAGTAAGCATATAAACTCTGTCTTCACCAAGGGTCCAATTCCTAATGCTTTAGAGGAAGCTGATAGATCCCAACCCCAGAAGTCAAATTACATATTAAAGAAATGAAATATTATTTCTGCTTCTCACTAGTGACTCAAAGCCTAAGATTAAGGCAGTATAGTATCAGTTGTAAATCAATGATCTTTCAGTTCACTTCAGAGATGCTGATGTATCTATTATTCCAAGCTCATAATGTTAACTTAATTTCATCTTTCCAACAATACTCATATTTAGGTAGAGAATTTCTTCCATAAGATTATCAAACTCCATCTGAAAAAAAAATTTAAAAAAATCTGAAGTCCTTTACTCCTCAACAATTCTTCAATACAAACTTTCTTTTCTGTGGAGCTTAGCGGGCTATTTCTATTCCTCACACTTTAATTCCATTCTAATGTGCTAATGGATCAGGTTTCTTGTTTCTGCTGTTAGCCATGTCCTGTTACCTTTCAGTAAGGCCTCTCGTAATTGACCAGAACACATTTAGTTGGAGTTGATTCCTATGCTTTTATGTTGTCCTTATCTTTTTTTATGCAAATTTTATTAAATGAAACTTCACATCTACTCACCATCTTCCTTTCATTCCTGAGATACATTTTCCAAAATATGAATAGTACTTAAGGAAATGATGGTGTGAAACATGCATTTTTTAATATGTTTATAAGTGCAATGTAATGTTTTATTTTCAGCCTTTTCTGCATAGAAATTGAAGATTGCAGTTTCTAAGAGCTTTTTTCCCCCCAAGTAGACTAGCTTCTAATGCCCATTTACTGATAAAACAATTGTACAATTTTGATTAAAAGTTATTTGAAAAATTACCTTCCTTAGGAGACAGAGTGACAGATATGGAGTCCTTCCAGATCTCATGAACTGGTCTTCTAGTGTACACAGTGCTCCAAGCAGTCATATTTGCATGAACAGTCTTAGCATCAGACTGTAAGTTTGCAAGAACCAGAATTAGATTGAGATCTTTGCCAACTGCTAAAGGACCAGCTACCTTGAACTTCCCTGAGATGTCAGGCTTTTGATCAATTTCCTGTGGTGTCGGTGCTGTAGGATCAAATTTATCCTCAAGTCCCAGCTTCTTACGGGCTTTTTTAAAAATATCTCTCTCTTTTGTAGAGCCTATCAGAAAGAACCATGAAAATTTATCCTCAACAGTTAACATGCATCTCTTATTTTACATGACTGCTAGAGACAAGCCAGCAGAATGGAGTGTCTGTACTTACAAATGAACAGAGCCTCTGTTTTCCACAACCACACCTAATATTCTGGATCTGCAGTCAGTAACATCACTGCCCCTCTAATAGCATTTTTTGTAACACAAAACCTTAAGTCCAAAGTTTCTCACTCTTCCCATTTCTATCCCTTTTTATGGTTGTAATATTTAGAAATGTAAATTCAGAAATAATACAGAATAGCCAATGTCAAACCCAAAGCTCTGACAAGTTTACATTCTGTTTCACCCTTTGAAAGAGTTGCTTTTCCTGGAACTAAGTGCTGATTTAGCTTAGGTTTCTGTAATAGACCTTTCATCCTGCTGTCATATAACTGGGTTGTAGACTAATTCTCACAAAGCAGAGGCAGTCAGTACACGTTATCAATAGACAGGTGGAACAGTGAATGCTTTACTCAGAGATATTTGGACTTGCCTTATTTAGATCCCACAAAGCAGCTCCATATCAGAAAGGGCAAGGCAGTGTTTTTTACTCTTTACCTTCTCTTCCCTTTTCGGTTAGAACTGAATAAACCAAATATATTTTTTTCCTTCTACTTACAGATGCCCAAAATTACCCACTAAGAGACTCCTAGCCCACAGTTTATGTATGTCTGGGAATGAAGCAACTATGTAACCAGGAGAACCAGTGTTTTTATTTACCTTCTTCATATTTATAATCATTGGTGACATCTACACGATCGTCTCTACCAACTGCCTTTGTGCTGATGAACTGGCCAATTACGGTAGGCTGAGAGAATATTAATGTTTTTTTTCCAGTTGCAGGGTCATAATTCCAGTACATACAGTCTGCATTCACTTCTGCAAATACAAATGGGCAATCGTAGTCCAGATCTACATCTCCTTCTTTGATGGCGTTCCGTGAGGCAGGACCACACTGATAAATTCCTATGGCATTAAGAAAAAATAATTTAGACCTAATCAACTCTTTGACAGTAAGCAGATTACTAGACAGATATTTATCAATGACTCCTCAGTTGCCCAGTGCTGTTGTCCCATTCGTCCACATAGACCCTCATACCAGGCCAATCATCGACGTATTTTGTGTTTATTCTGAAGGTACACTTGATTTATTTTATATTATCCCTTGATTTTCAATAGCTCTGGATACCTACATTAGAAATATAGGAATTGCTGTGAAAGACTGCTCCGAGAAGTCTAGTTTGTTTCTTGGCATCCACAGATGATCTGAGGCTTTTCTAATGTGATAGATAAAGTATTCTCTTCTGCTGCTCTATTTCTGAGCAGGATGAGAAATTACTTTTACAATGGTTTTACATTTTTTTTTTCTTCTCTCTGAAAGTGACTGACTTTATAATTTCTCTGCATTATTTCTGAAATAAAATCTGTGTACCTCCACTTTCTTCTTGGGGAGTTGCATCCAGAACTTGCCATCCACTATATGAGGGGCCCAAGTCACTGCGGGAAAACCAGCTTTCATTCCAGACATGGAAATTCCTATGTGCAAGAATGAACAAAGCAAACTACTAGTATGTGTTTCTAAATTCCTGTTCACGTCCATTAATCAGCCATCTTAAAGGTATTATATGTCTTTGGTTTGCGTAGGTTCTAATCTGAGACTGACCACTTCCACTCTGATCCTGACTATATTAACTAAATAGGAGCTGAAAATTGCACGGTGGAACAGACATAAATGTTCAAGGGCAGGAAGCAAATCTGTAAAATTATACATAATGTCTTGAGTCTGGTTTTCTCCAAAAGTTCTAAGCACATGCACTTCCTTAGTTTTAGCTGGTTTTTTTTATAGCACAATGCTACAATTATACTTATCACTTATATTTAGAATGGGTCCAGAACAAGCAGGGGAATAAACAAGGCAAAAAGGGAGGGACTGCACCTTTTCTTTGCTGAATGTAAGCTTGTTTAAATTGCATTTGATGCTTAAGAGTGGCAGTAATTAAATTATTTTCACTGCAAATTATGTCACTGAAAAAAAAAAAAAAAAGGCAGGAAAGCTGGTTCCATTGAACTTTTATAGTTTAACATGAACTGTTTTTGAAGAATAGTTCCAAACTAAGTTAAGTCCCACTGTTTGATACTTCCAGTGTAATATCACAAATTTTCAGTCATCTGTGGCATCATAACTGTAACTTTGCCTGCCCTGGCTTCAATTAGCTGTTGCAACTGATGTCACAATTCTCTTTTTAATTGAGAAAGAGTGAAAACATCAAGATTTGTAGTATTATTTTGTAGTATTTTTTTATTCATCCTCTGTGTGTGTAGTTGTTTTTAAGGCAATTTTTAAGAAGGTAACAAAGCATTTGTCATTAGAATCTATACTCTGCACCTGAAGACTTCATAGGCATTGGTAGGTCCTGCTATAAAATATCATAGAGCCTTACCATATGCTGTCAGCTGTCCTGTTCAAATGATTTCCAGAAGCATCGTAAAACTCATCCACACGTAGATTTCCGTCTGCATCGTGGGCAGAGCTGAAGTTTGTAATTGTACGAGTGGGAATCCCCAGACATCTAAGCACTAAAGAGCGAACAGAAAACCATAGTCAGAAAGCAGTATTTCTGGAGTATGAAGTCTCATATAACATACTAATGACTTGAAAGACTTTCACGTAGGAAGTATTATTAGTGCTTCTTTTAACAGAATTTGTGCCCTGTCAGTTATGTGCATGACATAAAACATACCTGTAGTCAATACTGCTGCAAAAACCCAACATTGTCCATATTTAACAGGTTTGAATCCTGATTTCTTCCAGTTTTGCAGGATTTCACCACTTCCAGTCCAGCTGCTTGGACTTTTCCCACCCTCATACTTTCCACTCCAGTTTCCTAGCACCACCCCTTGGTCATCATTGGCGTTGACCTGTAAAAATATTCACTATATTTATGATGAGATAAATTAAGAGTTTACAACAGATGTAGTAGCAGTAGGGGAATGGGGAGGAGAAAAGCCTTGAATGACATTTTAGTGGACAAAAGTCACTGCTTCATACAGCTGGCCTTCGGGAAGAAGCCTTATCTTTTCAGGGAAATGAAATACATGTCCTCTCAAGAAATGGAGAGCATTTAATCGCTGTTTCTTCCACCCAAGTACAGTAGCACTAGGCAAAAAGGCAAACACCAGTTTTCAGTGAACCTTCCTGAGATGAGGTGGCAACTATTACCACTGTATGATTGAATGGCGTCATCAAAGCATATCGTGCAGCTAGGCTTTCAGAATGTGCCTGGATCATGATGTAGTGAGCCCTCAGCAAATTTACATTAAATTAGGGGAAGTGGCTGACACAACAAATGGGGCACAGTCCCCTTGAAAATCTTGGGTACTGTGTCAATAGAAACCTCATGAAGTTCAGGAAGAAAAGGTGTAGATTTCGGAACTTGGGGTAGAATAACCCCATGCATTGGCACAGGCTGGGAAGCAGCTGCCTGAGTGGTAGTCCGTCTGAAAGGGGCCTGGGAGTTACAGCAAATGCCAGATTAAATTTGAGCCAACGGTGCTCTCTCATCATAAAGGGAAAGCCCATGCTATGCTACACTGGGAAAAGTGTGACCGGGAGACTGAGGGAAGCTGTTAATCCCCTTTAATTATCCCTAGTGAGGCTGTGCCAGGAATCTGTCTCCAGTTTCAGGTCCCTCAGTTCAAGGGGATGTTGAGACACTGAAGAGGACCCAGGAGGGAGGGCTACCAAGATGGTCAGGGGCCCTGGAGCACACAATCTACAAGGAGAACTTGAGAGTGCTGGGCTAGTTCAGTCTGGTTAAGAAGGGGATAAGGGGAATGTAATAGCAGCTTACAGCTACTTGAATGGAACACACTAAGTTGTCAGAGTCCAACTTTTCTCTGTTCTGGCAGGTTATGTAACAAGAGGGAATAGCAGAAAGTTGTGGCTTGGGAAAATCGTATTTGACATAAGAGAAAAGTTCCTCACTAAGAGGGTAGTGCAGCTTTGGACCGGTCACCCAGAGAGGCCATGAAACATCCATCCTAGGAGGTTTTCAAGGCAGCCTGACAAATCCATGGCTGAACTGATCTAGTACCACCGTAGTTCCACTTCAAATGGGAGGTTGGACTAAAGACCTCCAAGGGACTGGTCCTTCAATGTGCCACCCTGTGTCTTATACTTTTGGTTTGACTACTGGATATCAAAGCAATAAGTATCAGAAATACCACAGGTGAGATAAATCTAGCAGGCTCAGATCAGATGACTGCCTAGGCGTTTCTTTGGTCCGCATTTCTGGTGCATACAAACAGTGCCCTAAAATTTTCTGAGAAGTGTCTTCATAGTTGCTTTCACTAACTACTTTAAAAGAACAGTTTAGACTTTTTGAACATGTTGCTTACCATTGCACTGAGAACGCGGCCCAGATATTTGGGGTCATTTCGGTGAGATACATCTGTGGCAGGATCCTGACGATAGTTTAAGCTTCGATCCAGCATGGAAAGGCAAATATTGAGAATATCTCCTTGAAACTATGTTATAGAAATAAGTTAGTGTTTTGGAAACACAGATTGCTCTACTAAAAATCAGGATAAGTAGAGTCATATAAGTGTTTAATGTTTTTTTAATCACCGAATGAAGTGCTGCAGCTCAGCCAGGAATTACCATATAAAAATGTGGCCTCAACAAACTGTGAAGATTAGAACTCAAAGAGATTTTTCAAAACTTGGAATCTGTGGACTTAAGGCCAGGACTTCGCCTCCCAGCATTGCTACAGTACTTGACTAAGGTTTCTGCTGGCTGCACCTCCAAGTCCTAGGTCATATCACTGACTAGTCAATTACAAATCCTCATATTAATCAGTATAACGGGGCTTGGTATGAGTTCTGATTTCAATACCAGATGCCTGCTCTTCAGAGATGTATGACTGTGATGAACTGGAAAAAGCAAACAAGCTCTGATCACCCAGTTCATGTGAAAACCAGAGCACGAAACACTGGTGTTTCAGTGCTGCATTTACCTGGCCAAAGTTCCATCCAAAGCTGTTGATACGATTTTTATTGCCCGCAAAAATGATGCCAAACTCTTCTAGCACATATTCCTCACACTCAGCCTTGTTAGGCATGAACACATCATCACCTGAAAACCCAAAACAGAGATATGTACAACCACAGCAGGGAAAATAAAACAAAGCCTCAGGAGCCTTGGTCTCCATCAATAAGAATGCTTGCAGATATCCACTCTTTGCTGTTCTTGCTGTTATAAACAGATAGTGAAACTCAGGATTTTCTATAATTAGAGAAAGGGGTGGGGAATGTCTGAGTGAAGACAGAAGTATGACACTGTCAAATCTGGGAGAAGATGGCAGCTGGTAGATATGACTCTTTTCTTGGTTCTACAGAGACCAGACACACTCTTCTAAACTTGTGCAGGAATAGGGAAGCTCTGACAAAAGCACAACTTGATCTGCTTAAGCAGAACTTAACGTTTTAGGGCAAGGAGCAATCCAGTAAGTACATGATACAGAGCTGATTTTATGTACCAGAAGGTCCTAAGTAACTGCTAAACCCTTTTCTTTTCTCACTGATACATTATGTGGTGAATATTCAGCCCCCGTAATAAAGTAGATCAAATGGAGAAGCTGCAAATATTAATGAAGCTACAAGCAACTTAGTTCTTTCAGGGGAAATTTGACATGTTCATACCTGAAGACCAAGGGTTAAAGAGCAAAACAAAAGTGCCAAGGCTTGCTGGAGAGGAGCTGCCACTTGAAGTACTTTGAACACTCAGCTTGTAACGTCCAATGACAGCATTAGGTGGGCTGGAAATGGAGATGCTCACAGAGTTGGAACTGGTAGACTGTAGAACTGCACTCCAGCTCTCCTTGCTCACTGTGCTGGAGATACCAAATGTGGCCTGGGTCTTAGCCAGCTTTGAGGGTTTTGGACCTTTTAAAGAAAATAAACAACATTTTTTCCCCCCAGCTTTCTGAAATAGAGATTTAGTCGTCAACAAACTCAGCAGGGATGTAACCCTCCCCTCAGATAAATTTGTGCCATATGTTGGAAACTGAAGGAAGCTATCACTGCTAGCTGAGATGGGAGTAATACAACAAACACCTCAAATGGTTCCATGGCTATGTGAACCAACATGTTGGCTCTGAGGTATTATCTTGCTGCCTTGTAGTGCGTATCAGGCCAAAAGAATTTCACAAGGCAGCATTACTCTTTCTGTGAAAGAAGTTGGGAGCCATACCTGTTTCTGCGATGAATGTTAAGTTTTGCTCAGGCTGTTCTGTTCCATTGAAGGTGACAATGAAGGCCTGTCCTCTCCTCACAATCAACTCTTTGCTAGAAAATTTACTTGTGTGGTGATCTCTTGCATTTTCTTTCAGGTGCCAGTCAGTACTTGGCTGCATTGCAGCTGTGAAAAAGTGAGAAGAGCAAGAAAACTTGAGGGTACATCCAAGGAGGAAGGAGCACAGACACACTCTCAAGAATTGCGTGTTACTTTCTACAGGTAACTAGTACCCATGTGAGGTTTCCACAAAAAATAGAAATAATTTATTTGAAGCATTTTATTGTTTCTTTTTTTTTTTTTCCTTTTTTTTCCTTTTTTTTTTTTTTCTTTTTGAGAGAGAGAGACTACACCTTGCATGGACTGTTAGAGATTATCCGCATAATTAAATATAGAAGGAATAGTATATCTGGTACTAAAGAAAAATCAGAAAGGCATCTAAGAGGAGAGAACCCTGAGAGAACTGAATACTTGTGAGTTACTCAGATAAAGAATCTGGCTGAACTCAACTAATTCTTTCAAGGTGTCATCCATTCCAAGACATAGCCTTGTACTAACAGAGGCACAGCCTTGCTGCCTCTGAATAAGAAATAAAGAAACCTGGTTGAGCTGAGAAACACTTCTGCATTTTAAACCATGACATGTGATCTCTAGCCCCATTTATATGTCACGTACCTCTGATGCAACTGACAGCTGCTATCTGTTGGAAGCACCTAACAAGAATATGTTGATGGACACTGGGCTGTCATTTGGCAGTGGGAGAGATGGCAGTATTGGAGAGAGAACACTACTAAAATAATGTATGTGAAATAATAAGTTGCAGAAAGCTCTTGCATGGAAACTATGGCTTCAATCAGAGGCCAAAGAATAAGCATCTGAGATCGGTTTGGCTCTGACATCATCAGAGCCTATGGAGGGTTCTCTAGGAGAAGACAGCTCAATGGTTTAAATGAAATGCAGAAGTACAGAAGAAAAAGATTTTTTTTTTCCCTAAGGGCACTGTGTGTTTTTTAAAAATACTTCTATTATTCTCCATCCCTCCCCCTCCCCCCGCAAAGAGGGAGAATAGGAAAGAGTAGGTGTCGTCCTTAGTAGTGGAACACAGCTACCCTGTGCCATTACCGAGTAAAAAATCATTATCCCATGTTCAACCAGATTTATTAGTGTAAAGATTTTTTTACAGCATGATCTCACGTTTATCAAGTTTAGGTAAGCCTTGAAATAACTACATTAGTAGTCTTAGCAATGTAGTCACAGCTCAAATGGGGGGAACATGGTTTTTTACAGTATCGAGGCGAGCAGCACGTACTTTGATTTTCCAGGAATGTACCTACTTTAAAAAAAAAAAAATCTTCAGAAACTTAGCAATGAAGCACATCTGAAGCACAAGCTGAGGGGTGGGGAAGATTTGTCTTTAGAAAGGCGGGAATTATCTGGCAAGGTTGGAAAAGCAACATGGGACCATTTATAATAATTATTAAACTGGTCAATTTCCATATGTATAAGTATAAGCATGTAAGCAAAAAAACCCCCACTGCAACAAACAAATCACAAAATAAAAAAAAATCCCCTAAATCTTTGTATCCTCTGTGCCTTAACTTCAGATTTCAGCTGTCTCTGCTCATTGTAGCCTCCCTCTGCCTTTGCAACGATACCTTCTTCAAATTCTGCTTGGCTTCTTCCTTTTATGTCAGATATGTCAGTCTCTCATTTGCACTTGTCTGACAACTTCAGATAACTGCAGACTTTCCCTTCCTTTCTATTTGCAAAATACAACATTTTTACATCAGATAATATACCTGTTCTCCCAAATCTCATTCTGATTAGCTTGCTTTTTCCATGCACACAATAAGTGAAAAAATGCAATTCCTGTGCAAGTCCTCCTAACTCTTGATGGAAGAATTCTCTCTTCCCTTTTTTTCTTGGATCAAAACTCCGTAGAGAAGTAGTGATCTTTCAGTGTCCGTTACAGAACTGAATATGAGGTATGGATGTAAGAAAATAACAAAGAGAGCACCACAGTAGGGGCTTCCCCCGGCTCACCTTGGCCCATATGTGATCAATACGTCCTGTATAAGCAGCCTCTGGAGCTTTCCTCTGAATGGCCTCTTCTGCTTCTGTTGACTCAAGGAATGGCTGGTGCCTTTCACTTCTTTAAAAGTCTAGGTGTAAAGTTGCCTGTTTGCAGTATTTCCTGTGGGGTGGAGCTTGAATAGCCGCCTTTGTTCCCAGCCTTTATCTGACCAGCGGGGCTTGAGGATTCATTTTTCATTCACATCCTGATCTCATTTCCTTGCAACTTAACATCTGAAGCTTGGACAATATTTATCGCTAACAGTCTGGCCACTTGTTAAGAGTTTCTTAATGTATTTATAAGAATTTCAGCATTTAGTTGCTTTTCTTTCTGTTATAATGATAAAATTATAGGAATAGCTTAAGTCCTTCTTGTACCACATCGTTTTTAATTTTGAATACTTCATGAGCAATGTTTACAGTGACTTTTTCTTTAAATTAATTCACTGAATCCATTGTTTTCCTGGAGCTGTTTTTTTGTTCCCCCCGCCCCCCAGTGCAATGTAGTAATTGCAAAACGATGAGCAAGCTACTGCCTCTGCCCCAAATTTCATCAGGCCAAATTTAAAGAACGAATTTTTCATTTATCACATAATTACTGTTTAACAATGTGAAATAGACAAGCACTCCATGTCATAGTTGCATGATGAATGATACATACCTGACCTTTGGATTAAAGATTATGGGCAAACTTGAGAATGAGGATTGAATTAATAAGAAATCTTAACACTAGTCAGAATAGTAGTCAAGCAAAATGCATCTGACCCAGGCAGCTTCCTGTAAGTCAAGTAGTATTTGCAGAGCTTGTATGGTGGCTGTAAATGTAAGGATTGCACAGGTAGGTGCTTGAAACTCTGGTGGATAGCAAGAGAAGATTCTTTTAGACCTCAGAAAATGAAAACTCTAAGCCATCTTAGTATTTTGTTTCATGTACCCAGAATAAGCTGTATCAGGATCATCTTTTGCAAACTGGTTCAGTCATATAACTCAGGACATCCTTTTCCAGTGATACCCAGATTTGTTCCCTCACTCCAGTAACTGCGTTAAAGAAACGAATATATAGGAGGAAGAGTTCAGCACTGAACAGTGAAGGACATATTTTGTAATAGACTAATTCCTCTCAGTATTACTTTCTTTCCTTCTTTGCATTGTCATTCTCTTCCCCACCAACTCTGTATGAATCTGCAGTGACACTTGAATTCTATTAAATGTCACCCATTACTAATTGTACCTTTGTTTCAGGATGGGAAATCAATTCCTAGAATAGCCTATCTGCTCCTTTATTCTTTCTGAGCACAGCTCTTCCTAACATACCCCTAAAGCACCATGCTACAACCATATGGCCACGACTCACTGGGGACCACCTCAGTATCCTGAGAACTTTGGGCTATTCTGTCTCCCCTCGCATTCCCTCGTTGGATAGTTAAGCAAGAAATTTCATCAGCAAACCCCACTCCTGCTATCCTAGCCACAGGAAGTCAAGTGGTTTTCTACAATTGTACTGTATTTGTGAACCACACCAGGAAGAAATCTGGGCCCCTGGAACAGTGGTATGGACTCACTCGCATCAGCACTCTTCAGCACTAGAACCCCCTGATGTAGATTGGTCATGTCCATATGGAAGAGCATTTGGCTGAGATCTCTTCTGGGCCCTATATGTTGTCCAAGACATACTTCTTATTTTCTGTCTTCCTCTTCCATTCACAATGCCGCAAATAGCAGGGACATTTGGAATGGAAGCCTGCAGCCTGCTGCAGCCTGAAGCCTTCATGAAGTCCCTGATTGTTCCTGAAGTTCTCCAATAGCCAGACTTTGAAGGCAGCTGAACTTGGCACAGTGAGCTCCCATATTGTCTGTGTAAAGTAGGCTAACAGGGTAGTTAGCTGTGCTCAGATCTTCTCTTGGGATCTTGGCTCATTCCAGATGAGATGGCTTGTTCCAGAAAGGAGACTGACAGTGGCATAGTAGTGACATGTACTAATATGTGAACTTCAAAAACTACCATGGGACCAGCACACAGGAATAAGCCAAACTGACAGCGCACAGACTGGGATGAACCTATGCTAGGCTCCCCGGACAGCTCCCACATAGTCACACACAACCTGTTATTTGTAGCCTATGATATTTAAATGTATTTCCCTACCTCTCCCACTTATGCATACATACATGGAGTAAAGACATTATTTGGAAGTTTTAACTTCCAGCTATTGCTGCACACTCATCAGCAAAGAATACCTCTTTGCAAGCTCCCATCGCTATGTCACTCTGCTCATTTCTTCTAAGAATCCAACATGTTGTTCCATTCTGTGGGCAAGCACTCTTAACTCTAATACACAAACAAGATGCTTGCAGGTGTGACTCACACCTTAGTTATAATGACACTGAAGCTTAAAAGTGACAGACAGAAGCTGAGATAATTGAGTGTGAGACTGTGAAACAAATTGCTGAATCCTTAGTAGCAGTAATGTGCTGCACACTATCGAGACCCTTAAAAAAAATCATGCTATCAAATTTATGGGATCTTTTTAGGTGGTTTTGCCTTTTCTTTATGCACCACCTTCTGCATTCTGTTAAAGTAGATCAGTCAGAGATTGGTTCACAGATGCATAAAAACTTTCTGGGAAAAAAGTGTGTGTATTTGCCGAATGTGCGTGTTGGGGGGCTGGGAGGAGGGTGGGGGTGAGAGAGAGAGGGAGTGAAAACAGCTATGCGCACACATGCCTGCATGTAGCCCCTCACAGTTTTTTACATTAAAATTGTGCGTGACACTGTAAGGAACATCCCTGGGCAGTTTTGACATCTCCAACTGAACTTGGGCTTGGCTATTTCTTGGACCCTGGGTATTTCACAAGCAAGTGCTGATCATGATCAGCAAACACCAGTCTGTTCACTAAATGCTGCTATTGCTTCTTGCATTTCATGCAATGAGAAACTTGTGGTTAAGAAAGATAGACTGGTGTATGACACTTAAAGAGGAAGTTTTTTAGGGATCAGCTTGCTAAAATGTCTTGGCTAAATTATTGACAAATCATTGCTTAAGAGGAAGTGTTACAATGCAGAAACAATTGGTTTGTGGTTTTTTCCCCCCATTGCTGTAGATGAAGGTTTTTCCTGTCCACTTTACCGTATAGCTCTTTTGTTAAAAAGGAGGATATTTCTACTCAGTCCAATCTTTCAGCTTGACCTATCAAATAGTGCTTTGCCAATTATTTAAGCTCTGCTCAGTGGAGGAGATTTATGAGGTAATCAATAGCCTTATGCCCATTGTATGCACCTGGTTCCCTCCCAGCCTATGTTCTGCTCTTAAACAGGTAAACATTTAGATGGTATTACACTTAGCAGATGCATAGAGACAGTCATTAACTAAGTGCCATCAAGCCAGGCAAACAGCAGATGCTGTTGAGGAATGCTAGCACAAGTAGATCAGGTCAGTAATGTGAATTATTTCAAATAACAGTATATGGACGAACACTTGTGTCCTAACTGTTTGTGCAATCAGTTCTCCTAAAACTGTGAGAATGGGGTAACTGTGCCTCTTTTAACCTCCATGAAGGGAAAACAATGCCTGTCATTTCTGTCCTCAAGCCTCTTCTCTTTGGATGGTTGTTTTTTATTAATTTCCTGAGCTTTTCAAGCCTATGTCACATAAAGCCAGCACAGCATGAGCTCTATGCCTAGAAGAGGTAAAGTGGCGTCATCTGTGGTCACGCCTCATTATACATTTTTACAGAGGTCCCAGCAAGTCAGGCCTAAGTGAGAACATCGACAACCTTGCTAAAGTGTTTTGATTTAATATCTTTCCTTCTAAGACCTCACTGCTGGACATCTGCTTGCTTTGTCTGTATTTTAAAGTGCCTTTGCCTTTCAGACGAATTTTAACAAAAAGTTAAAATGGCATTGCAGTTTGCTGACTCTGAATCTATAGGAAAGAATCTATCCTGTAGTCTATTCTTGGCACAAATATTCCCATTAAAACAAGATTCATTCATACCTGAACTACTCTCTGATTCATTAAGTTTCATGCTGAAAGATAGTTTGCAGTTTGCCATAACTTCTTCTGCTCTATTTGCGGTTTCATAATATTTAACTCCAGTACGGTAATGGATGGATTATCTTCTTTCCCTTGTTTGTGTCTTTTGGAAAATTCAGGAAAGAAAAATGCTGAAACAACCTATTCATAATCTCAAAATGTAGTGTACTGTAACAATTCAGAGGCCTTTACAAAACATAACCCCACAGAGAAAGCTAACATATGGAACAGTTGCCTGTTCCTTATGCACAAAGAGACTTTTTTTTTTTTTTTTTTAACTTACCAGCCATGCTTCCTTGCTCCTCTGTGCCTTGGACTTTGTATTTCTGTGAGCAACTGTAGGCCTATATGATAAGTCTTCAAGCTCTGGTTGTGTGGCAGCATTTATAGAGAAAACTTTAAGCCTCTCCTTATGTTCAGACCAATTATAATTCACATTAGGTGGGTGAGGCAGGTAAGTCATACCAGTGGGCATGTAAACTTCCTAGTGACCAAATATTAGCTCATGGGTTTTAACACACTGCAGTTATGCAATTCAGGCTATTTATCCAGAAGGTTGACTGAGATGCTTAGAAAAGTACAGCATTTAATTGCATACCTGGAACCCAGAATTTCACATACAATGATGCGTCACTCGGGAAGGGATATTTTTTGAGTCAGTATGAATTAATGTCTTTTCCCAGTGTGATCCACAGATGAGTATTCATGCAATAAAAGTATATATTCATAATAAAATTCATAGGGTTCCCTCCCTATGAGTGTACTCATAAGTCTGCAAAAAAACCCCAAAACTTTTCATTTATCTCAGCAGTCCTTTTTTGGGGATCACCACAGTAATGCCTTTGTGTCAGCCCCTCCTTAGAGTCTCTGTGAATTATACTAATGGTATTAATGCTGTAAATGTAATGTAAGCTACTATTAACTTGACAAACCACTGAATGCTGAATAGCTCTGAGGAGTGGATCTCAAGTGGTAACTCTCTCTGCACAAAGAGAAACTTCTTCCTCATAAACTAAAATGCTCATGTTGTAGCAGGTACAAATTATGACTATAATTTGTGCTTCTATGGTGGTTACTCACCTAGTTTCTGACTATAGAGACACAACAGTAAATGTTAAAATACTTTGATCTGCACATATAGGACATTTTATAGATACAAAGAAAATGAATTTGTTAGCATGGTCTCACAATATTTCTTTTTTTCAGGCTAATTTTTCATTTTTCATAACAGCCTTCTAGCAATTTGATCATGGCTCTCTCCACCCCCTTATGCAGGAATTTCCATTTCCTTACATTTACACAGATTTTAATAAGGTATTTTATCTCATTTTATTATTACTTCATCTCACTTATCTACAATGAGGAGAAGAGACTGAAGCAATCTCAGGAATGTTAGTGCTTACCTTGAAGAATTCAAAGGGCGGAAATTTCATAAGATCAGAAATGGGCAAGCACAAGATCTGTGTATAAAATGGGGCAAGAGGCATGAGAAAGATCTGAGAAATTATAGCTGACATCAACTAGCTTGATGTCAATTCCTGGAAAATACTGAAATAGATAAACTTGTTAGCATCTAGAAGATGATTTACAGCTAGCATGGAGTTGCCAAGAAGTCAGTCAAGCCCATCTAACTTTTTTTCCTTGACAGATCAATACACTAGAGGAGAAGTAAGAAGCAGCAGCTACCATACATACTGACTTTGATTTGCAACAAGATCCCACATGGTATTTTCATAAGCACACTTTGGAAGCACTGATTACACAAGATTTCTATTAGTTAACTGCATAAATTATTGTAAAAAAACGAATGCTGCATTGTTTCAATGGATCACTGTCAGACTGGAAAGGCATAGTGACTGAAGTGCCATTAAAAGCTGCCTTAGAGCTTTGACGTTTGTTAAATATGCTTTCTGTTGTTATTAAGACTTCAGCTGAAGTACTATGTTAGCCCTGCGCTAGCCTCAGCTGGATAACGTCAAGAGTACAGAGAATGGAGAGCTTAAAAAAATTAGAAGGATCAAGTTGGATCAGTCTAAACCAGAGGCAACTGCAGAGATATGATGATGATTTTTGAAAAAGTTGAAAAGTGGTTGTAGAAGAAGGCAGCTAGTTGAGGAGTCATGGCCTTAAAAACTTTAGTCTTTGACAAAAGACACTGAAGTGAAGCATAAAATAAAAATGTTGGCAGTGAAGAAAAGTAGTCAGCTGGACCCTCTAGGTAGGTTGTAAAAATGTTAATCATTTTTTCCATGGAGATTAAGAATGGACTGAATGCACATTTGTCAAGGATAATATATATGTGTGTAGTTGAGCTGTCCTGGGAGAATTTATTTTGATGTCAAAGCTGTGACACTGACACTTCTTCCCCCTGTTGCGTACTCTTGGTACTTAACACTGAACTGTATGACGTAGAGAGGGCCTTAGCAGGGAAGCTAAGTATTCTGCATCCAGTGTTGATTCAGTCTCATTTGCCTTGCTATTGCTTTATTGCTGTGACTGACTGACTTACCCACAGTGAATAAATTTCGCATTGTGTCCTACGGTGTAAGGTTACCAAGTTCCTGACTAATATGACACAGAAGCCTGCAGACTTCTTGCATGTCATGTTCATCTTAAGAACTGCTCATTTCAAAGTAGTAATAGAATGTTTCTCATAGGAATAGAGGAATGTTAGCACTGTATCTGTCCAGTATTGCATCAGTTGAGATTCCTGTTTCTGCCAGTATAAGCCAGTTCACAAGAATCACCAGGAAGCCCCACAGCAGTCTTTCTCGAATACCTTGTGAAGGGAAAATCTGTCCTACCTTCAATCACTTGAGTACTTGTTCCCTGAAAGAAGGAATTTGCATAAGTGACCTGAAAATAACCACATCTTTTTCTCGTGCAGAGAAAAGCTGCTTCCTTTTTAGAATCCATTAAAGTTCATTGGTTTTTTTGTACCTTAGAGCAATGAGTTGCACATGCTAATTATAAGCTGTGTAAATAATGTTCTAAATATTTCCTTTCTTCATTAAGATCCACTAGTTCTTACATTGTTGGGGTTAAAAGATACCCCTTTGAAGTGAAGTTTTTGCTTCACTTTTGAAGCTTTGCTTTGCTTTATTGTTCAGTGCTTTGTATTCCTCTATAATATCATGTCTTACGATATGATATTATAATCCTCCAGTTACATCATTTCAGACTTTCCAGTTTCTTTTCATGTTGATATCTTAGTTTGAATATGTCACGTATTTCTGAAACTCGTTCAATTTCTTCTGTATGCTTTTTGAAGCATAAAGGAAAAAGAATTGAGCATGATGCAGCAGGGAGAATACACTATCAATAAAATGGTGACAATGATTTTTAGTATTTCCTGATCTATTTTTTATTAATGCAATTTTTGTTTGTTTATTTGTTAGTTAAGCATTTGCTCAGCTGAGCCCACAAGACTGTATTTGTTCATCCTATACAAAGGAATGGTGTCATAATGAGATATAAAATAACAAGATCCTGGACAAGATGTTTAGCTGTGTATATGGATAAAAATGGGCATATTGGAAATCTTGCGAAGAGAGGCTGTACAACAATCTGATAGGTGGAATCCATAATAAGAAAGGATAGGATTGGAGTGTATGAAATGAACTTGCAAGGGACTTGTAAATAGCACGCCCAGTGAGCTGATAACAAGGAAAATGCTGCAGTAGATGGAAAAGCAAGCAGAATCAATTGTTTGAGATGGAACAGAATATTGTTATTACAGCAAAGCTGAACAAGTGTGAAAGGAGCAGAATTAAGGAGATCAGGAATTGGGATGGAGCACAGCAGGAAGCAGAGAGGAAGATGAAAAATTCATGCATTTGAGACAAAAGAGAAATAGAGAAATAAAGACAGAAAGTTAGGCAGGAGTACAGCTAGGGGGAAAAGGAAAACCACATGTTCTGATATTTTTTTCATGGAAGAAATATTCCCCTACAAGAGGAAAAAAGATCACAGAAATGAAGGAAACTAGGGGTGAGTCAAAGATGGAGAAAACCAAACCAGAATGATGGTTTGGTATTCATTAAAGTGCAAGAAGAGTAGAACTGAGGAAGAGGAGAATGAAGTTTGAGGAAACATCATCAGGAGGAGATATTGGGGTAATCTCTAGCCTGGGGATGGTTGGCAGGGATATGAGTATGAGAGAGAGAGAAAAGATCTGGGACAAAGGAAATGGAAGCTTTAAGAGAGTCAAAGACTAAATCAAGCAAGAAAAGTGAGGAGATGGTGAGTAAAAAAGTACACCATCAGCATATATATAAATACTGTATTTCAAGTCCTGTACTGAAATCCAACATGCTCTCTAAAATAGAATTAGCAAGACCTAGTGTAAGAAATCTCACGTGCCCATAGCTTTTCCATGTTTTCCAGTTGCATCTGCTGGCCTAATAAGTGACTGTTTCACCCTGCAAATCTTGTTTGTTGTGTAACCTTGGACCATTACAGCTACAGCAACAGTACCACTAGAATAGCATTGGTATTTTGGGAATGCTGAATTTCTCCTAAGAGTTTGAAGCAGTACTTCCCCTGGAACTAAGTGCTTGCATCTCTGTCCACAAATCACCTGACTCACAGCTAGACATTTTCTCCTTTTAGCAGGAAATCATGTAGCCCTATACACTGTGGCTGTGCATAACTAGGATGTTTTAGGTACCGTTCCACAATTTGCCGGCTCCTTTGGCAGTGGACTGGTGAGAGCTGGACTTCAGGTCCAGCTCTAAGAGTCGGCAAAGTAGGAAACTGCCAAGGACAGAGGCTGCTGGGTAGTCAGCAAGATGCCTTCTTTTTTTTTTTGCGTCAGAGTGCTGGAAAGTCCCAACAGTTGTTACTGCTGTCAGGGCTGGCAACTGCTGCAGGAGTAGGGGATACCTCTCCCAGAAGCAGTGTTTACCATCCACACCTCCTGTCACACTAGCAGTCCCTTTTCTCCTGGGTGCTCCTCACAGCTCTACCATGCATCTCTGTCCCTTTCCGTATTCTATTTTCTTGCAGCAGAGGCAGTCAGACAGGCGCTTAGGGATTTAGAAGGGCTGTAACTAGATAGTTCCAAGTTCATTGTATATTCCATAGTGGATAATTGTGTCTGACACTGTCTCTGAAAGAGAATTCTTTGGAATCTATACGTGCCAAGGAACAGGTCATGCCCACAGTATATTGGGCTACAAACACTCTATCATGGTTTTAAGAAGGTTTTCTCCCCAGTTACTGGCATAGCATTAACCTAAACTAACCAAACCTGTTCTGCAGAATCTAGCACTGTACACAAGTGCTGCCTCTGTAAGCTCATCTTTACTCACAGCCACAGGACTTTTCTCAGTTTCAAATCAGACTGAAGACATTTCTGGCCACCAGTGTGGCATCTTACTTAGCTTTGAGGCCATCCTGTGCTTGTTTTGAGTTCCTCCAGCAATAAAGCATCCAGTCAGTTTGGAATGCATGACTACTATGGCTTCAATAGAGTATAATCCATTTAGTTCCCAAACTAGACTGAATCTATGAGTCTGACTGGAGTAAAGAGAGTGAACAAGACTTGGGGAGAAATTGGTGAGCAAGAAACACAACAATCAAACCAAGGGACTTTCTGAGGATTATTTCCAAGGCAATAGATGAGCCTATATTTGCATTTTAGAGAGTTAAGTGAGTCTCACTGCAGATTTAAAGCAGCATTAAAACATTAAAGAAACTGCCTTGTTTGTTTTCTTTTTATGAATGAGGCAAATGCAACTTCTCTAGCTGTACAAGAAGTCAAGTGCTTTCCATTGTAAGAGAATGGTGGCTGCTGTCATTTGTAACCATGACATAGGTTCAACAGCAGAAACTTACTACTTTGGACAGGATTTACATTTGAAAGTTTGAAGCCACTTTTAACTGCAAAAGACAGGAAGGGGCGTGGGTAAGTAACATGTTCTTATTTGCAGATATTATGGCTTTGATACTATCCATTTTGTGTCCCTAGAAGCATAATAATTTCATAGCAAGAACATCTGTAACACTATCAGCTTACCTTGAACTCTTTTTTTTTTTTTTTTTTTAAAAAGCTAATATCTGTAGTGACTAGTATCCCTATTTTATAGCTGGGGAAACTGGCAAGATAGGTGCCACGACTTGACATCGTCTGGTATCCTAAGTCGCATCCCAGTACATTACTGTCAGCACGTTTGTCCTATTTAATCACATATTTTATTATAAAAATACTGGAATCATGTTTCCCTTTGGAAGTTCTTTGAGCAAATAACCTCGTAATAAATGATACTGTAGCAATTTATCCTTTGTGTTTAGCAGAATAACCATTGGCATGACTCAGCGGCTACACAGGGAAAGAACAGGTCACCAGTACCAAATATCCCACAATTTTTAAACTACTGCTGTTGGTATTAACAAAAACAACATTGACTATGGCAAATGATTCTGCAAATGATTCTGGCTTTTTTCTTTCCATTCAATTGAAAATACTCAGTAGCATTCTGAGAAGCCATGAAATCTGCAGGGCTTTTAACCTGCAATTTATGTTTTGCATCTGAAATCTGGTTTCTAAGCCTCACATATTCAAGTAAACAGAAATATTCATTTTCTTGGCCCTCTCTTTGTTCACATTGCTCACATTAGCACAGTTATGCATGTGTCACTGTACAAAAATGTTTAGGACATTTCCTGTAATTTCATACTCAGGGCTAGTTTTGAGAAACCAACTTGTTTTAACAGTTATTTCTTCTTTGTGAACGTGAAATAGGAAGTTATTGGTGTAATAGCAGAAATTTTAAGTGTGCCAAGTCTCTTTCTTTGGGCAAAAGGGGGGAAAAGGTATTGCCTCAAAAAGGCAAGCTATTTCAGGCTTGCTGTGTTGTCGCTTCCCTAAATAGCTCTCTCTCTTCTTTGATGTTCTTCTGTAAGCACACGCTATTAGGTTTTATTGAAATTTTAAAATAATCAACTGGGAGCAGCTACCGATGTAAAATTAATATAGCAAAGCTAAATGTGAGACTGTATAGAAGGGGAAGGTGACTTTATTTTAAACAGAACTGATTTCAGTCGCTCACACTCATTCTCCTATAGATTTAATTCATTCAGTCTTTCATGCTTGTTTTCCATACTCACATTTTAACAAGGACCGAGATGTATATGTGTGGCTAGTCCAACCAGGATTATTTGTGGTGAAACAGAGGACAAAGGATGCCAGATTTGGAGTCATTGTCATCATGTTTCCTGGGTTCTTTTTGTTGGGTGACCATGTGCTCATTTTGTAAGTGCCTTTTGTACTCTTCAGGGACCCAGGTCCGTGAGTCATTAAGCAATGTTGTTGATTGACTGCCTGTCCTTTTGTCTCCTGTTCTGTGAGTAGTCTATCTTCAGTTTTAGGCTGCCCTTTGTCTTCCCAGTCTGTGTGTTTCAAGACTCTGCTAGTGCTCTTGATGACCTGCTGGGCCATTCTTTTGTCCCTTCTTTTCTTGTCATTTCTGCCGGTGCTTTCTTCCGGTGCTTTCATACATATGTTTCTGCATGTAATTTATTCATTTTGACCTTAATGTTTCTATTACAAATCTCTGCATTACAGAAGTACATCAGGTCACACAAATGAGCTAGACAAGGGAAGTACAATGTCTCAAACAGGTGACGAGCTATAGAGAGGATCCTGGGCTAAGTACTGTACCTGTCACACTGAAATGACATTTGGAGGGACTTTTGCACTAGTCATTCTGACAGAATAACATTCATTACCAATGAAAGTCCATGAGTGTAACTAGTGTTAAGGCATGAAGTATACTTGTTTTTTTTGGTGACTTTTTAGTCACCAAACTCAATGCTATGAACACTTTTGGAAGGACAGTGAGATGAACCCTCTGGAATGACTGTAAATATATCAGTGCTCTTTCATATATTATTGCTCCATTGAGCGTTACCCAATAATAACAGTGCTATACAGGCTTTTGTAAGAGGAGTTCCTGAATTTAGGTACCGGTAGCTTTGTTTGAGAGGGTCTACACTGTTCTTTCACCTACAGATCTGGTTTTGGTTGAATAATGGCCTACAGTTCCTGGAAGCTCATTAAATGTCATCCATCTTGTAGGTAGTTAAAGACAGAAAGAACTAGGGGGTAAGCATGTTTATATGAGGTTTGAGAGAGAATACCAAATAGCAGAATAATATTGAATTAGAATAAAAAAAATGTTTTATGGAAGATGTTGCAGGTGAGTATAAGATATAACCAAAGGTTAACTGCTATATTTAATGTTTCCAAAATTTTAACCCTGTAGAGCATGATGGCGAGTATTAGGACTTCTCCTTTGAGGGAAACAAAAAAACCAGAAAAAAACCCCATGCACTTAAAGAATGAGAGAATTGTGGGTTAAGCATGTGTATATGAGGGTTTGAGAGAGAATGCTGAACAGCAGAATAATATTGAATCAGAATAAAAATAACATTTGTGGAAGATTGTGCAGGTAAATATTAGGGGATGCTCCTAGTTGCCTAATACTTAAAACTTAACTGCTATACTTGATGTTTCCAAGAAGTTTACTCTGTAATGTGGGATGGCAAGTGATTTATTAAGAACTTTCCTTTAAGAAAAACAAAAAAGAAAAAGAACACTGTAAAGAGAAAAAGAACATAAATATAAGTATAAACATCTAATTTACAATGCAAAGTTTATTGTTTATTATAGCAATGGAATCGATAATAGCAAATGCTGACAAAGAGAGAAAAACAGCTGAGCAGGTCTTTCTGAATTATGGCAACTGAATTGGATGAAAGGAGGAAGCAAAAATGCAATTTAGCAGACCCTTGGTATCACCAAGAACTCCTACAGAAGGATATGTTCCAACCTGGCTAGCAAGGATAACTACTGACAAGAATTGTTTGCTATTTCTGTCTCCTAAGGCCTGCACTGAGGACTAAGTGATCCTTTCCTACTCTGTGAATATCATTAATTGTATCTGGCTTAGCTTTGCTTTGGTTGTTTCCATGTTTGGGGTTTTTTTTTGTTTGTTTGGTTTTTTTTTTAAATCATATTTGCATGTGCGAAAAGGGAAAGATATAATGCTTACTTTTTAGATTGATTGCCATGGCTGAAGTTGAAGAGATCAGAAAAATGTAAGCTGGCTGAAGAAGTGGGCTGAACTCAAAGCTGTCTCCAAACAAGAGAAACCCTGTTTCTCCCAATGAGGAAGGATCATTGTTAAATAGTCACCAGGTTACCAGATCACCAAAATCTAATGCCATGTTATGTGTTTGTATATGTAACAGAGAGTATCGTACATGCATTTATTTCAGTGTGTGACTTTATGCATCTATGAAGCATATACTGTAAGAGCTACAAGACACCAAGTTTTTATCTTAGGTGGATGGTAGTCATCTGACTAGAGCTACAGAAGAGGATGTGAGAGAGAGAAGTGTCTGAATTGTGAATTGTAGAGAGAAATGTTGGTAAAACTCAATTAATGCAACCCCAGGTTTCCTCTCAAACCTAATATCCGAAACCTATACCCAGAGGGAAAAGCCAGTGTGGGGCTGACAGCTGTTCAGTGACACGCTGCAGGAGGAGTGTGTTCAGGAGCAGCAGGAGGAATCGGCCCTTTCCCATGGGACTGATGAACGTTGACCTGTTCATGACTCTGAAGGTGTTGCAGGAGAGCAGGGGGTGTATTGGCATCGCATCCAATGGCAGACTTACTCCCAGGTGTTTTTTATGTACATTAATTAATAAACAATTGCTTTATTCTTTGTACTCTCAGCTGTGGTTCCCGTGGTCCCTTGATAAAAAGTGCCAGAAGAAAGTGCCCAAAAGAAGGAGCGTTATTCATAGCATCTGAGGGGCTGGAGGCTGGGTCCCAGGTCCACCCTGTGGGGTCCCTGGGGTTTGCCAAATAACCCTAGTGCTGTTCACACAGTTGTGGGGGATTTCCTTCACACTGGCATGAATGCTTGGGGCTGTTGTTGGTATTTCCCATCACCCTGGGCCAGCTAGGGCCCCTCCAGGGCTGGGTGAGGGCCTCAGGCTGCTCCTGAGCTTGCCTGCAGCTAATCACTATGTCCCCAGTATGTCTGGGGCTGAGACATGCATCAATGGAGCTGGGAGATGGGGTTGCCACAGGGATAGGGGAGAGCCTGCAAGCAACTTCCCATCAGCCACTTTGATCCCCACAGCATGCTTTGTGGCCCTTTTGGCATGTACCAAGACCCTTCATTTGTATTTTGTAGTGCCCCAGTGCCCCCTGTTTCCCCTCTGAACCCCTCAGTTCACATTTTGGGTTGCCCCTGAGGTCTCCGTGTACCTTTCTGCATGCCCCTGGGCTGTGTGTTTGTCTCACAGCGTGCCAAAATGTTTAGCTTTCTCTCCCATCCCAACAGTTTTCCAGGTGCTTTTTTGTGTGCTCCTGGGTCACTGTTGTCCTTTCCCCTCCATTTTACTTTATTGTACCTCAGAGCCTTCTGTATGTCCTCTAATCCATTCGGAATCAATCCACTTTTCAGTGTCTTCACAATTGATGGCCATCTTGCTTCAGCATCCCCCAATTGCTCTCTAGTGCACTTGACAATTATTTAAGTCGCTCAAGTTCCCTTATATCTCTTCCCTTGCCTTTTGGTGCACCCCAGGGTGCAACTGCAGCATACCAACATGCCTCTTTGCTTTCCCTGTTTCACGTCTAATTACTCTGCACTCTGGGGAGCAGGTTGGTAAGTAACGTCATGCCGTGTCTCTTAGCTAAGTGACAAGCCCTGCACATGGAAGCCTTGTGTGTGTGCAAGATTTGGAGAGCAGAGTACTGATAGCATAGAGGTGGGGAAAGGTGCAAAAACCACAACAGAGCCCAAGGGTCACCAGCATATCACTCATTCGCAGATCATCCACTTGCATCTAGTCTGCTTGGACACCCTGTTTCCTGATAAACATAGCTGTCCCTCTCACACAAAGCAGCTTTCAGTATCTTCTCACCTGCCTTCAGGATGCCATGAGTGTTGCCTTTTTTTTTTTTTTTTAAATCTCTCCAGCATCTGTTGACTCGCTGCTGTCACTCTCACAATCCTGATGCCACATGCAGACCAATATAGCAATCCTGGGGGCTTACTCTGGGGGGGAAAAAAAAAAACAAACCGTTCCACAGATTCCTTGTGCTGCCTCTCCTCCCTAGGGAATGGGGTGGGGGCATGGACAGAAACAACCACCAGACTTTTAAAGCAGTCAAATGCAAAGGCCTGAAATGCTCGAGCCACTTGGATGCTTTTTGGTACAGAGCCAATGAATATTGATGCCTGGACTGAGAGTGGGAAAAGGGCAGAGAAATATCAGGCTTGTGCGCCCAGTAAGTAGTTACCGTCTTTGGATGCTATGAACTGGGCTGAAGGCTCAGTCATTCCTCGTCCTACTGAACACTAGAAAACAATAATTAAAGTGATGCTGCCGCCTGGCGACCAAAAGTGGGTACTGCAGCTCAGAGTCCGTGTATGCGCGGTGGCGAGTTTTGCCGCGCTCGCTGCTGCCACCTGCCGACCAAAAGTCGATACTGCAGCTCAAGGAAGGCGCATGCGCGGCGGTGCTCCCCGCCGGCGCATGCGCGGCGGCATCCAGGTGGTCCACGCAGACGTGTCCCAGAGGCTGCACCGAGGACGTGGTTGGGCGTTCCTGCCCTGGGGATGCTGTTGACTGCACCCGCCTGAGGCTCGCGTGGGTTGTCTCTGCCTGACCTCACTCTCCTCACGGTGCGGGGGCGAAAAGGGACGGGCAGAGCTCTTACTGGCTGCAGCGGCTGAAGCTGGATAGGCTGGAGAAAGCTAAAGAAGAAGAAACGGAAGGCCATCCAGCCAACAGCTGCCTCCTGCTGCAGGCAGGGGAGAGACTGCCTCTCCGGGTGAGGAGGGATCCCTCTTTGTTGTCCACAGCAGGCCAGACCACCAACGGGTGCCACAGGGTCTGTATGTGTAAGCCAAAGTGCGGTGCAGCCGCATAGTGCATGAGTGAGCAAGGCTATGTGTCTAGGAAGCCTCGTCTTGTAAGAGCTGTGAGACACCCATGTGTTCTTTTAGGTGGAGGACAGCCAAGTGACCAGAGATACCGAAGAGGGAGGGAGGAGAGAAGGAGAAAGAAGCATCTGAACTGGCCAGTTCTCCCGGCAGTGCTGAGAGCGAGAGCTGCGGTGAGTGCCAGGCCCCTGGGGCCCTGTCACCCCTCTTCCGCGTCCTGGGCCCTCCCTACCTCTTCCCTGGCCCCCTCTCTTTTGTACACTGCTGTTACTCTCCTCTCTATTCTCCTGTCCTGCTCCTTCACCTCCTTTTTTCATTCTCTGTCCTCCACCCATTGCTGTTTTTTCCTTTTCCACCTCTTTGTCCTGATCTGCATCCATCTCTTTTTCCCCACAATTGCTCTGGCCTGTTTCCTGGCGTTCTTTTCCTCTCTGCACCTGTAAGTGCTGCTCCATGTCCCTGTTTTTTGCTATTCCGTATCTCACCGTCCCCGTCCTCCTTCCTGTTCATCTCTTACTCTCTCTGACCCTTTGTGCTGCTCTCTGCCCCATTTCTTTCTGTCCTCTGTCTCTCTGCAGGGCTCCTAATACCTTTCTCTCTTTCTCCAACCCCCTGTGCTTCTCAAGGTCTCTGTCTTTCTCTCTTTCATTGTCATTATTCTTGGCTGTCGCTCTGTCTTGCTTCCTGTCCTGTTGTTTCTCGCTTTATCCCTTTGTCCCACTCCCTGCCCATATTCATCTTCCTCTCTTTCTTTTTGACTGTCCCAGGTTTTTTTTCCATCTCGATCCTGCTGCTGCCCTGATTTTTTTTTCTCTGCCCTGCTTCTAGTTGCTCTTTCTGTCTGTTTTCCCCTGTCCCTGCTGCTTTTTTCTCCATCTCTGTCCAGATCCCTGTCCCTTTTTGCCCCCTCTTGCTGTCCTTCTGCCCTGCTTCATCTTGCCATCTTTTCTGCGTTTCTCGTCCCTGTGGATAATGGTTGCTTATTCTTTCCCTCTCCCAGAGGCAGCGCTGAGGACTCGGTTGGCAGTTCCTCTCCAGGGGTGTTGGTGACTGCATCTGGCTCAGGTTTGTGTGGGTTGCTTTTGGCCTCATTCTCCTAGTGGCACGGTCAAAAAGGGATGGCTGGATGCTTCCTGGCTGTGGATGGCAGCTGCCGTGGCTGAAGCTGGAGAGGCCAGAAAAAGGTAAAGCAGCTGAAGAACAAAATAAAAAGGAGCCAGCTGGCAGCCACCTGCAGCTGCAGACAGGAGACAGCCTGCCTCTCGGCGTGAGGAAGGATCCCTCTTAGCATAGCCCTCAGCAGATCCGATCACCAACGTGCACTGCAGGGTCTGTATGCGTAACCAGAAGCACAGTACAGCCATGTAGCGTGTGTGTGAGGCTACGTATCTGGGAAACCTCATATTGTGAGAGCTGTAAGACACTAATCTATTCTCTTAGGTGGATGACAGTCAAGTGACCGGAGCTACGGGGCGGGGGAGAGAGAGAGACAAAGACATGTCAGAACCGTCAAATTCTCCCAGTAGCTTTGAGAGCGGGAGCTGCGGTGAACCCTGCACCCCTGGGGCCATGTCATCCCTTTTCTGCATCCCGGTCCCTCCCTGCCCCACCTTCTCTTTCTCTCGCTGCTGTAATTTTTTTTGCTTCCCTGCACCTCTCCCCGCCTCGTTCTCCAAGTCCCCCTCGTTCTCTGTTGTTATGCCTCTATGTTTTCTTTTTCTTTCTGCGCTTCTGTTCCCTGTCCCTCTTTTTTTTCATCCTCTGTCTCTGTCCTGCAGGCCATAACTAATTTTGTTTTTCTCCATCTATCTGTCTGCCTCCCTAACCCAACTTTTTAAATTTCTCTCCATCTGCCCTTTAGCCCTTCACAATTCCCACCCCACCACCTCTCTCTGTTTGTCTCCATGTCCCTATTTTTAAATCCCCCTATCTCTGCCCTGTATTCTAGATATAGTTTTTCTTTATGAGATTCTCTCGTTCCAGGTCCCTATCCCTATCTTTTAATTTCTTCCCTCTCTGTCCCATAGCCCATTTTGGTCTTTATTGTTCTCTCTGTGTCTGGCTCCCTGTCCCTATTCTTTAATTCCTTTGTCTCTCCCCTTCAGCTCATCAAGTTTTTTTGGCTTTTCTCAGTTTATCTCTGTCTATCTCACTGTTCCCTTTTTAAAATCCTCCCTCTCTGCCCTGTGGCCTATCACTATTTTTTGTTTTTCTCTCTCTCTCAATCTGGTTCCCTGTCGCTTCCTCCTCTCTGGCCTGTAGCCCGTCGCTATTTTTTTTCCCCTGTGGCTCCCTTTCCCTATTTTTCAATCCCCCTTCTCTGCCCTGTAGCTGATGGCTGTTGGATTGGGTTTACGTGGCAAGGTTTTGTTAGCTGGGGCGGGGCAGGGGCTGCAGTGGTGGGTTCTGTGAGAAGACACCAATAGTTGCCTCAATGTTGGGCACAGCCAGTTCCAGCCAGATCTGCCACTGGTCAAAGCTGAGCCCATCGGCAGTACTAGTCGTGCCTCTGGGATGGGCGTTTAAGAAGGGGTAAAAAATGCTGCTCAGAAGCTGTGATAGATAAAAACACGAGCGTGAAACGGCCCTGCAGACACCAAGGTCAGCGAAGAAGGAGGGAGAGGAGGTGCTTCGGGCACCGGAGCAGAGATTCCCCTGCAGCCTGTGGTGAAGACCATGGTGATGCAGGTCGTCCCCCTGCAGCCCCTGGAGGACCCTGTGCCGCAGCAGGTGGATGTGCCTGAAGAAAGCTGTGACCTCATGGAGAGCTTGCACTGGAGCAGGCTCCTGGCAGCACCTGTGGCCCCGTGGGAGGGACCTCACATGAGAGCAGAAGAGGCTGAGGAGGAACGAGCAGCAGAGATGATGTGTGATGAACTGACTGTGACCCCTGTTCCCTGTCCCCCTGCGTTGCTTGGGGGTAGGCTGTAGGGAAGCCAGGAGTCAAGATGAACCCAGGAAAAAAGAGCGGGGCATTTTTTAGATTTGTTCTTGTTTCTTATTATCTTACTTTTGATTTTGATTGACAATAAATTGAATTAATTACTTCAGGTTGAGTCTGTTTTGCCTGTGACAGTAACTGGTGAGCAATCTCTGTTCTTATCTTGACCTATAAGCTTTTTTGTTGTAGTTTCTTCCCCTGTCTTGTTGAGGAGGGGGAGCAATAGAGCGGCTTGGTGGGCACCCGGTGGCTAACACAGCACGGTTTCCTTCTATCGGGGTCCCTGTCCCTATTTATTTCTTGCCTATGTTTCTTGTACCCCATTGCTTTTGAAACTTACTTTCTACCTCTCCATCCCTATTTTTTTAAATCTTGCGTATGTTCCTCAAACCCAGTCGCTTTTAAAATTTTCTTGCTGCCTTTTCCTCTCTCTTTAATTTCTTGCCAGTGTTTCTTGTACCCCGTGACTTTTAAAGTTTTCTTCCTATGTCTCCCTCTATGCAGCTCCGTGTACCCATTTTTTTAATTCTCACGTATGATTCTCGTATCCTGTCGCTTACAAAATTCTCTTTCTAGGTCTCCCTTTATCTACCTCCCTGTCTCTAATTCTTAAGTCTTCCCTCTCTGACCTCTACCCTGTCATTTTTTACACTCTCTTTCTACATCTCCCTCTTTCTAGCTCCCTGTCCCTATTTGTTATTTCTTGCCTATGTTCTTGTACCCTGTTGCTTTTAGAAAATTTTCTTTCTATGCCTACCTCTATCCGGCTGTTTCTATTTTTTTCTTTCTTGCCTATGTTTCATTTCCCCTAGCACTTCAGAATTTTCCCCCATCCCTTGCCTTGTTTTTGTCTTGTCCTGCTGGTCCCTTCTGCCTCTCTCTCCTGCCCCCTGTCTCTCTTATTTATTCCTCCATCTCTTTTTCCCTGTTTCTCCCTGCAATCTCTCTGCTCACCTCTCTCTACACAGTTGTCCTACTCCCCGTTCCTCTCTTGTTCACAGCGTCCCATCTGCTGGCTCCCTGTCCCACACCTCTTCTCTGTGTCCCTCTGTCCTTCCTCCTGCTTTTCTCTTCCCTTTTCTCCCTCTCTCCTCCTGCATTTGGGCACTGAGTCTTACAGCCAGCTCGCTGCTGGGATTTCTTACATGCATTAATGAATAACTTTTCCTGCCTCCTCTGTTCCCCTGGATGTGTTTGCAGCCCTTGGGTGCAGAGCTGGTGGCTGTGGACAGGTGCAGGGGAGGGGGTGATGTGCTGTGGGGCTTGGGCAATGGACCCTGTTCTCGATGACCTCCAGCTGGGGCAGCTCCAGGTGGGGCCAGTGAGGCTGAGGATGGGGCTGGCCCTGCTGTGTGAAGGGGCTCTAGCTGTAAAGGGGGCTGCCTGGGCACGCCTGCTTGAGGAGGGAAGCCAAGGGGGTCCTGCAGGCAGGTGCCTCCCGCAAGGAATGGCCAAGTCCCTGTGGTGAAGCAGGAGCCCTCCGAGCTGTCCCCGACAGAGCAGATGCCAGCACGCAGCGCTAGGAGCTCGGTGCCTCCGTCGGCTACACATGTGAGCCGCCACATATCGAGGAAGCCTTGCGGATGAGAAGCATTGAGGTGTCTGCTGCATGCTGCTAAACGGGTGAGGGTCGGGCGGGCAGCACTGCAGAGAAGGAAGGGGCAGAGAGAGAAGTGTCGGGGTGGTGAAGGTCTCCTGCCAGCACCGGGAGCTGCGGTGAGTCATGTGTCCTCTCCTCTGCATCCCGGCCCGTCTCTGCCACCCTTCTCCAGATGTCTGCCTGCCTCCCTTCCTCCGCCTCCCTCTCTGCCCATCCACCTACCTGTATGGCTCCCCAAAATTTGTTACTCCTCTGCCAACTCTGCCCAGTACCCTGTCGCCTCTTAAAATTTTTCTATGTCTCTCTAACCGGCTCCCTCTCCCTATTTTTTAGTTTTTCTGCACTGCCTTGCACCCCATTACTTTTAAAATTTCATTTCTGTATCTCCCCCTATCCAGCTCCCTGACCCTTATTTTAAATACTTTGCTCTGCTCTGTACCCCACTGCTTTTCAAGCTTTCTTTCTATGCCTTTCTCTGTTTGGGTCCATTTCCATATTTTTAATTTCTTCTCACTCTTTCCTTTACCCCATGAGTTTTAAAATGTTCTTTATACATATGACATGTCTCTCTCGCCAGCTCCCTGGCCTTATTTTTCAATTCTCACCTGTGTGAATTGTGCCCCATCGCTTTCTGAATTGTCTTTCTCTTTCTCCCTCTATCTTCCGCCCTGTCCCTATTTTAAAATTCTTTCCTGTGTTTCCTGTCCCCCGCCAATTTCTAATTTCTCCATGTATCCCCCTATCCGTCTCCCTGTCACTATTTCTTAATGTTTTCCTCTCTGTCCTGTACCCCCTTGCTTTTTAAGTTTTATTTCCATGTCTCCCACTATGCGGCTCGCTGTCCCTATTTTTTAATTCCTCCCTTTAGCTGGGGAAGGGTCTGTCCAGGCACACCTGCCCAAGGGAGCTGATGAAGGGGAACTGTCCGAGGACGGAATCCAAGGGGGTCCCACAGGCAGGTGCCTCCAGCAAGGAATGGCCAGAGCCTGCAGCGAGGAAGGATCCCTCCAAGCCATCTCTGATAGAGCATGTGTGAGCCGCTGGATAGCCTCACAGTGGAAGAGCGTCGAGGCACCTGTCGCTGAGGCAGAGAGAAAAACATCGGGGCAGTGAAGGTCTCCTGCCTGTGGCAGGAGCTGTGTTGAGTTGCGTGTTCTCTTGTGTGCGTCCCGGTCCATCTCTGCTGCCCTGCTCCGGATCTCTGCGTGCCTGCCTGCCTGTCCCTGCTTCTGTCTCCCTCTCTGCCAGCCCACCCACCTGTCCGGCTCCCAAAAACTTGTTACTCTTCTGCCAACTCTGCCCTGTATTGCTTCACTTATTAATTTTTTTCTACGTTTCCCTCTCTGCGGCTCCCTCTCCTTATTTTTTAACACTTCCCTGTGTTTTCTGTACCCCGTTGCTCTTTCTGTGTTTCCCTCTCTCCAGCACCCTGTCCCTATTTTTTAATTCCTCCCTCTGTCCTGTACCCTGTTGCTTTTTTAATTTTCTTGCTATTGTTCCTTCTATGCATCTCTCTGTCCCTGTTTTTTTTTTAATATTCCTGTGTTTCTTGTACTTGATGGCTGTTTAAATTTTCTTTCTATGTTGTCCTCTATCCATCTCCCTGTCCCTGTGGTTTAATTCTTGTCTATGTTTCTTGTACTCAGTTGCTTTTAAAAATTCCTTCTAGGTCTCCCTCTGTCTGGCTTCCTTTCTTGATTTTTTTTGATTCTTCCCTGTATTTCTTGTACCCCATTGCTATTTAATTTCTCTTTCAAGAATTCCTTTTATCTGTCTCCCTTTCCCTCAATTTTAATTCTTCCCTTTCTTCCGTGTACCCTCTCGCTTTTAAAATTTCCTGTCAATGTTTCCTTCTATTCTCATCCCTGTTCCTATTTTTTAAGTCTTTTCTGCGTTTCTTGTAGCCTGTTGCTTTTGAAAATGTCTTTCTATGCCTCCCTCTATCCTACTCCCTGTCCCTATTTTTTAATTCCTCCTTCTCTGTCCTGTACCCAGTTACTTTAATAATTTTCTTTCCATGTCTCCATTTATTTAGTTTCCTGTCCTTCTCTTTAAGTTTTTTCCTGTCAATACTATACTCTGTCAATTTTTAATTTTGTTTCTATGGCTACTTTTACCCAGTTCCCTGTCTTTATTTTCTAATTCTCTTCTGTCTGTCCTGTACTGTGTTGCTGCTTCAGTTTTCTTTCTATGTCTGCTTTTATCAAGCTCCCTATCTGTATTTTTTCTTTCCTGTGTCACCTTTTAAATGTACTTTTAGGCATGTCTCTCTTTTCCTCATTTTTATTTTATAATTTATTCTTGTCTGTCTTTAAAGCGATCGCATTTCACATTTTTGTTCTATGTCAAAGTTTATCCGCTTTGCTGTCCGCATTTTTTATGTTTTCCTGCCTATCCCATACCTCGTAGCTTTTAAGATTTTCTTTCCATGTCTCCTTTGACCAATTCACTGTCTTTTTTTGTTTCTCGTCTGTCCCATACCTAATTGCTTTTGAAATTTTCTTCCGATATCGGTCTGTATTTTTCTCCCTATTCTTATTTTGTAGTTTTTCCTTGTCCTCGCTTAATGGCTCTGCTTTTATAATTTTCTTCCTATGTCTCTCTCTATCACCCTACCCTTATTTTAAAATTTTATTCTTCTCTCTCCTTAATGCCTTTGCTTTTTAAATTTTCTATGTCAACTTTTATCCAGTTTTCTGTCCCCATTTTTATTTTTTTCCCTGCTTGTCCTTTACCCAGTTGCTTTTAAAATTTTCTATGTCTACTTTAACCATTTCACTGTCTGTCTTTTTAAGTATTTTCCTGTCTGTCCTGAACCCCGTTGCTTTTTCAATTTTCATTCTAGGTCTACTTTTATCAAGATCTCTATCCATATTTTTAAATTTGTTCCTGTGTGCTGTGTACCCTGTCACCTTTTAAGTTAAATTTCCATATGTGTTTTAAATAAAAAAAAAAAAAAAAAATCAAATTTTCTTTCTCCATTTCTCTTTTAATTTGCTGCCCCTGTTTTTTAATTTTCCCCTTTATTTTCGTAATCCTCATTGCTTTTTAAATGTTCTTTCTATGCCTACTTTTTCCTCTTTGATGTCTTTATTTTTAATTATTTCTTCTCTTTCCTTAGCACCCTCGCTTTTTAAATTTTATTTCTACATCTCCGTTTTAGTTCACCGTCACTGTTAATTAATTTTTCCTTATTTCTTTAATCACTGTTGCTTGTAAAATTTTCTGTCTACTTTTATTCTGTTCACTGTTTTTATATTTAATTATTTCTGGTCTTTCCTTAGTGCCATCACTTTTTAAAATTTCGATTTGTGTCTGCGTCGTAGTTGGCCGTTGCTATTTTTTAGCGCTTTCGTCTCTTAATCCTTTGGCTTTTAAAATGTTCTATTTTTACCTTGTTCACTGTCATTAGACTTAATTATTTTGTCCTGTTTTTCCTTAGTGCCATCGCTTTTACAATTTCATTTCTACATCTCTGTTTTAGTTCACTGTTGTGATTTATTAATTTTTTCGTTATTTCCTTAATCCTATTTGCTCCTAAAATTTTCTGTCTACTTTTATTCTGTTCACCATCTTTATTTTTTAATTATTTCTTGTCGTTATTAGCGCCTTTAATCTTTAAATATTCTTTCAAGTATCTGTTTTAGTTTGCTGTCCCCATTTCATAACTTTTTTCTTTATTGCCCTAATTCCCATCACTATTTAAGTTTTTTACTGTTATCGCATCCCCCGTCTTTATTTTGCTGTCTGTATTTTTTAATTATATCTTGTCTTTCCTTAGCACCCTCACATTTTAAATTTCTTTTCTACGTCTCCACTTTAGTTTGCTGTCGCTGTTCATAAATTTTTTCCTTATTTCCTAATCACTGTTGCTTTTAAATTTTTCTGTCTCCTTTTATCCCATTCGCTGTCTTTATTTTGCTGTATTTGTTTTATTTCTTGTGTTCCCTTAGCGCCCTCCCTTTTTAAATTTTCTTTCTCCATCTCTTTTAGTTTGCTGTCCCTATTTTTTAATTTTTCCCTTATTTCCGTAATGCTCATCACTTTTTAAGTTTTCTTTCTAGACCTGCTTTTATCACATTTGCCGTCTTTATCTTTTAATGATGTCTTGTCTTTCCTTAGTGCGGTCGCTTTTTAAAATTGCCGTTTATGTATGCGTTGTAGTTCGCGGTCGGTATTTTTCGGTTCTTTCCTCTCTTAATTCTTTGGCTTTGAAAATTTTCTACTTTTATCTCGTTCGCTGTCGTTAGTTTTTAATTGTCCTTTCTTGTTTTTCCTTAGTGCCGTCACTTTTAAAATTTTCTTTCTCCATCTCCGCTTTAGTTCACCGATGCTATTTTTTTATTTTTTCCTTATTTCCATAATCACCATTTATTTTAAAATTTTGTCTCCTTTTATCCCATTTGCTGTCTTTATTTCGCTGTAGTTATGTTTTAATCATTTGTCTTTCCTTAGTGCCCTCATATTTTAAATTTTCCTTCTCCATCTCTTTAAGTTCGCTGATGCTATTTTTTAATTTTTCCATTTATTTCCCCTATCCCTGTTGCTTTTTAGAATTTTCTACTTTTATCCCATTCCTGGTCTTCATTACGTTGTTTTTTCTTTTAATTACTTCTTGACTTTCTTTAGTACCTTTGTTTTTTAAATTTTCTTTTTTCATCTGTTTTAGCTCACTGTCCCTATTTTTAAATTTTTGAATTAAAAATTCAAATCAGCTGAAACCAGGAGACTCTTTAGTTCCCTATTCCTCCCCCCCTGCTCCCCTTTTAAAATGTTCTTTCTATGCCTACTTTCATTACTGTCCTGGTTTCAGCTGGGATAGAGTTAATTTTCTTCTCAGTAGCTGGTATAGTGCTGTGTTTTGGATTTAGGATGAGAATAATGTTGATAACACACTGATGTTTTGGTTCTTGCTGAGTAGAGTTTACACTAGTCAAGGACTTTTCAGCTTCCCATGCTCTGCCAGGTGCACAAGAAGCTGGGAGGGGGCACAGCCAGGACAGCTGACCCAGACTGGCCCCAGGGCTATTCCATACCATATGACATCATGCTCAGTATATAAGCTGGGGGAAGAAGGAGGAAGGGGGGGACGTTCGGCGTGATGGTGTTTGTCTTCCCAAGTAACCGTTATGTGTGATGGAGCCCTGCTTTCCTGAGGATGGCTGGACACCTGCCTGCCGATGGGAAGCAGTGAATGAATTCCTTGCTTTGCTTTGCTTGTGCGCGCGGCTTTTGCTTTACCTATTAAACTGTCTTTATATCAAGCCATGAGTTTTCTCACTTTTACTCTTCCGTTTCTCTCCCCCATCCCACTAGGGGGGAGTGAGCAAGTGGCTGTGTGGTGCTTAGTTGCTGGCTGGGGTTAAACCATGACAATTACCTTTGATGCCTTTATTTTTTAAGTATTTCTTCTCTTTCCTTAGTGCCGTCGCTTTTAAAATTTTTCTAGCCCTGTCTGCCTTTTATTTTGATACAGCTATTTTTAATTTTTTTTTCTCTCATAATCCTTTAGCTTTTAATAGTTTCTACTTTTATCTCGTTCACTGTCTTTATTTTATTTTTTTTTCTTCAGTGCCATCACTTTTTAAATTTTCTTTTATGTCTCTTTTGTGGTTCGCCACTGCTATTTTTAAATGTTTCCCTTATTTCCTTAATCACCTTTGCTGTTAATATTTTTTTGTCTACTTTTATCGCATTCATGGTCTTTATTTGTATACCTTTATTTTTTAATTATTTCTTCTCTTTCCTTGGTGCCATCCCTTCTTAAATTTTCTTTCTACGTCTCCATTTTAGTTTGCTGTCCCTATTTTTTAGCGTTTGCCTTCATTTCCTGAAGCCTTACCACTTTTTAAATGTTCTTTCTATGTCTAGTTTTTTCCCATCGATGTCTTTATTTCTAATTATTTCTTCTTTCCTTAGTGCCTTTGATTTTCAATTTTCTTCCTATGCCCCCGTTTTAGCTTGCTGCCCCTACTTTTTAAGTTTTTCTTCTATTTCCCTAAACTCTGTTGCTTTTAAAATTTTTTGTCTACCTTTATCCCGTTCACTGTCTTTTTTTAAAAATTATTTCTTGTTTTTCGTTAGTGTGGTCGCTTTTTACAATTTCTGTCTGTCTTCATTTGTTTAGTTCACCGTTGCTATTTTTTAATTCATTCTTGTCTTAATCCCTTGGCTTTAGAGATTTTATTTCTATGTCTACTTTCATCTAGTTTTCCATCTCTGTGTTTAATTTTTCCTGTTTGTCCTCTACCCAGTTGCTTTTGAAATTTTCTTTCTATATCTACTTTGATCAAGCTCCCTGTCCTTATTTTTTTAATAGTTTTTGGTTTGCTGCATACCCCATCGCTTTCTAAATTTACTGTGTATGTGTTGCTCTCTTTGTCACCCTGTCTTTATTTTGGAGGTTTTTCTCTTGTCTTTCCTAGTAGATGTGCCTTTTATTCTTTCTATGTCTAATTTTATCTCATCTGATGTGCTTATTTGTTCATTCTTTCCTGTCTGTCCTGCAGCCTGTGCTTCACTTTATGTATTTTCTTTGCACGTTTCAGTTTTAGATCACCGTCTCTATTTTTTCATTTTTTCCTCTCTTACTCGCTTGACTTTTCAAATATTGGTTCTATGTGTACCAGTAATCTAGTTTGCTGTCCCTGTTTTTAGTTCTCTGCTGACTGTCCTGCACCTCTTTGCATTTTCAAGTTCCCTTCTATGTCTACATTTACCAAGATCCCTATCCCTGTTTTTTAATTATTTCCTGTCCCATCCCTTTTGATTTTTTTCTCTCTCATCTTTTATTCAGTTTGCTCTATTTTTCCTGCTTTCCTTACCCGATCGTTATTTTAAAATTTTCTCTTTATGTCTCCATTTATCTAGTTCCCCTTCCCTTATTTCTAATACTTCCCTGTCACGTACGATGTTGCTTTTAAAATTTATTTCTATGTCTCCATTTATCTAGTTCTCTGTCCCATTTTTTGTTTCCTGTGTTTCCTATAGTCCATTGCTTTTTATTTTCTTTTTCGAATCTCCCTTTACATAGCTCCCTTTAACAATTTTTTAACGTTCCTGCTTCTCCGTCCTGTTCCTATTTCTCGCTCTGTCCATCTTACGTTTTCTATTTTTCTATTATTCTCTTAATTTCTATTTCTGACTGCCTCTATCCAGCTTCCTGTCACTTTTAAAAAATTCTTTGTTTTGTTTCCCTTTTGTAGTTTTCTCTCTGTCTCCCTCTATCCAGTTCCCTATTGTTGTTTTACAATAATAAAAATTCGTGACTTCCTCCTATCTCCCGTCAGCTGAGTTGAGGCACCGGTGCTGGAGAGGGGTCAGGGGAGGGAGGGTACATGGTTGGCCATTGCAGGAAGGGGTTTTAAAGGCAGCACAGGAGAGAGGGCTGTCTGGGAACAGTCACCTCTGGGCAGGTAAAGGGAGCAGGTAACTCTTCAGCATGATGGCAGCGTGCGCCGGGCAGGGCAATTCCAGGCTGCGTCTGTTGTTGTGTCGTTGGTGTGGTCTGTCTTCTGTGTCTTACACCTTCGTTGGGTCTCGATGTCATCTTTGGGCCCAAGGAGGACAGCATGGGCATCATAGCCATGGACGTCATTGTTAAAAATGTTAATATTTTCTGTCTCCTCTTATGCCCTTCGCTGTCTTTATTTCCCTGTATTTATGTTTTAATTATTTCTTGTCTTTCCTTAGGGCCGCCCCGTGTTAAATTTTCTTCCTGCACCTTTAGTTTGCTGTCCCTAGTTTTTAGTTCCCCCTCTTCTTTTCCCTAATGCTCACGGCTTTGCAAGTTTTCTTTCTATGCCCGCTTTTCTCCTGTTCACCGTCTGTAGTTTTGAGTGATTTCTTGTCCTTCCTTAGTGCGGTCGCTTTCTAAAATTGCTGCTTAAGCCTGTGTTGTAGTTCACCGTGGGTTGGTTCCTTCTCTCAGTCCTTTGGCTTTTAACATGTTCTACTTTTATCCCGTTTGCTGTCATTAGTTATGAATTGTCCTTCCTTGTCTTTCCTCGGTGACACCGCTTTTTAAATTTTCTTTTCCCTCTCCGTTTCAGTTCACTGATGCTATTTTTTAGTTTCTTCCTTATTTCCTTCATTGCCCTTCCCTTTAACATTTTTCGTCTCCTTTTCTCCTCTTCGCTGTCTTGATTTCCCTGTCTTCATGTTTTCATTATTGCTTGTCTTTCCTTGGCACCCTCGTTTTTGGAATTGTCCTTCTCCATCCCTTTACTTCCCTGTCCTATTGTTTCATTTTCCCATTTACTTCCCCAATCCCGGTTGCTTTTCTGGTGTTCTGGGTTTACTTTTCCCCCTTGGATTTATTGATTTTTAATTATTTCTCTTCCCTTACTGCCCTTGCTTTTTAAATTCTCTTTCTACACCTCCGATCTTGTTCATCATCGCTATTTGTTAATTTTTGCCTTATTTCTTCAATCAATCAATTTGTTGGTTCCTTTGAGTACCCCTGTGCTACTGTCACGATGCCTCCTGAGGTCTTAGATCTTCACCCCAGCATGCTTTTAGCTTCCTAAGCCCCCTTTCCTAAGATATCTGTTCCTAAAATATAGCATTCTTTTTCTTCTCTATTCCACGTAGGATGCCTCCTGAGACCTTTCTTGTGCTCCACAGGATTTTGGTAGCACTTCACCTCCCTTTCCAACTCTCTTATCCCTCCGAGCCTTTCATGACCCCTCTGGCACCCATTTCCCTGCCTCCCGGAACCTTTTTTGTGTACCGCAGCCCTGTTTTAGCTCTGTAGTTGACTTTGATCCTCTCGTTCCCTCAGAAACCTGTCCTCAGGTTTGTTTGTGCCTAAGAGCACTCTTGTCATCCTGCCTGCCCACCTAGGGTGTCTCCGTTTGGTCTCCAGCCTCCCGAGGGCATCTCTAGTCTGTTCAAAATCCCTCCAGACTTCCTTCTTATGTCCTTGAGCCTTCTTTGGTCTCTCTGGCCCATTCAGGACCGCTGTAATGGTGTCACGATGACTATCTGTGCCTTCGAGGTTGCCCTTAACACACTTTTAGCTTTTTAGCGGACCTCGCACCCCTCTTGTTCCCTCGGAAGACTTCCTGAGTCCATATCTGTGACCAGCCCAGTTATTCTGTTCTCTCTCCCTTCTAGCCATGCCTGTATTTGTTCCCTGGCTGTCCGATGACACGTTTACTTAGTTGAGATCCCCTATGGATTTAACCGTTGTGTCCCCAGTCCTTTTTCTGTTTCTCTGGCTCCCTCAGGACATTTTTTCTCCCGCTCACGATGCCTCCAGAGACCTTTCCTTATGCTCCATATCATTCTTGTAGTATTTTGAGCTGTGCAGCACTCATTTGTTTCTCTATGCTATCTAGGATTGCCGTGTTCAGTCCCCAGCCACCCAAGACCGTCTGTACTCTGCTCAGATGATCCCCTGAGTTCCTTCTTGTTGTCCCAAGCCCCCTCTTGTCCGTCAGCCCACCTCAACACCCCTCTCCTCACAGTCACGACACCTCCCAAGACCTTTCTCGTTCTCTATGGCACCTCATAGCACAGTATCGCCCTTTCCGTCTCTCTCTTTCAGAGAGAGCCTCCCGTCTTTCTTTGCTATACAGCGCTTTTTTGTCTCTCTGCCATCGAGGATGTCTTCGTTCAGTTCCTCTCTCACTTGATTGTCTGTAATTTGCCTAGATGTTCTCCTGAGACTCTAAGGCTCTCACTGTGTCTCCAAGGCTTTTTTTCTTACCCTGCCCACTCATAATTCCTCTACTCTCTATAATGATTCCTCCTGAGTCCTTTCTTGTACCCCACAGCATACTTTTAGCACTTTAGCTCCATTTAATTTTTTTTTTCCCCACACTTCAGAGCACTCTTATCTTACTCTTTGCCATTTAGGATGCCTTCGTTCAGCCCCTGGCCCCCTGACGACATCTCTGCTGTGTTGAAATGCCCCTCAGAGTTCTTAACTGTTATCTCTGAGGCTTCTTTGGTTTCTCAGGCCCCCTCGGGACTCCTCCGCTCCCTTTGTCGAACTCTCACGAGACATCCCGTACGCCCTAGAGCTCTGTTTTAGCTCGGCAGGGCACTTTGCACACCTCTTTTCCCCTCTGAACCCTTCCTGAGTCTGCCTCTGTTACCCCGGTCAATCTTTCTGTCCTCTCACCCATTTGGTGCACCTCTGCTCAGTCACTGGTCCCCAAGGACATCTGTACTTTGTTCAATTCCCTTTTGAGCTCATTGCATCCTTGAGACTTCTTTGGTCTCTCTGTCCCCTTCGGAACCTCTCTAATCCCCGTGATCATGCCTCTTGTTCTGTCAGAACATTTTCTAAAGCCATCTTTGTGCTCCACAGCAATCTGTTTGGTTTTTTTGTCTTATACTACACTTCTATTTGATAGCTGGTAATCCAAAGATGTCTATAATTGGCTCAGATCTCCTCTTGAGTTTTTCAGAGAAGGCGATAGCCTTTGTCTATTTTTATCGACACATTTCCTGTGGTGGCTTTTGTTATGTTTTGCAATTTATATTTGTTCTAGCTACTTAGGTTGCTTCATACACTCTCTGAGACTTTTTTTCTATTTCTATAGTTTTTTTTGTGGGTTTTGTCTTTTGGGACTCATCTAGTTCTATTAAGGGAGTCTATCAGAGAAACCATCGAGGTGACTCTGAATCATCAGTGATTTACGGTAAATAATTTACTTTGCACCCAGAGATATTTTTGAGGAGGGATTCTTGTGGGATCTAATTCTGCTTTGTCATTCAGTCCTATCTGGAATGTACTTCTGGTAGAAGTTAGGTAGCATGCGTGGTCTCGCTGGAAATGAAGTGTGACCCCATATAATTTTGTTTTTTTTTTAGCAGATAGTAACGAACATAATTTTTGATAACAATATTGCTATTGCGTTTAATGAGCTATTTTCCTACATAGCTTCATATGACGTCTATCTTGTTTTATCTACTCCCCAGAAAAATTGTGTATAATTCCCTACCTGGTCACGTTGCTGATGCAATAGATGCAGCTGTAGTAAAATAGTAGATTTTGTCATTTCCAGTAACTGTGACTTTCTCTGTTCGGCACTTTGTATGTTGCAAAACTAAGGCATAGGAGAAAACTCCCTGTTGTTCCTCCCGCAGGTTTTATGCCTTCTGGTGGTTTGCCCCTCCCCTTTCCCAGGTGAATGTGGGAAGGGTGCTGGGCGGGGCGCAGGGTATATGAGCTGCAGCCTCTCCTTAGGGACCTCATTCTGCTCCTGGGTTTCTCTTGTATCAGTAGTTTGTTGTTCCTTCAGTTGACTGCAGACTTTGACTTGCCACAGCAATTTGAGTAGGTGTGTTTTGATACTGAGAGAAGCAGAAGTGTTTGTTTGAGGTAGGGGCTTTGGGACTAGTCAAGGTTCAGCAGCATATAGAGTAAAAAATATAATTGTGTGCAGTTTTTTTTTTTTTTTACCTTAGCATTGTATTGGGTGTTCAGGAGTGGCAAGATAGATTAACAGTCTGAGTTTGGATTTTCTTTTGTTATTTTAAGTGTGTTGTATATTTTTGGAATTCCTGGTTCTATTGAAGATAGAACCTTGTTTTCTTCACTAGTTTTGCCGTGTGAGTTCTTGATGCTATCTCTTAATAGGACTGATGGTGAGATGATCTAGCAGGGGTTAAGGTGGGCATCTTGTATCCATCTGTATATGGAGTTTTAGCGTTTTTCAAGAAAGCAACAGGGACATAAGGCATAATGTCTTTCAGGGTACGGAACGGTTCATCAGCTTTCTTGATTGTTGACAGAGTACCCCATTGTCCCTAGAACCATTGCGGATTGCAGTAGGCCCCTCATAGATCATACGCATGAGGACTTCACTTATTTTGTGGGTCTGTAGCAGAGCCTGGAGTCTACAGGAAGATGAATGGTAAGGCATGCTCACAGAACATGAGGCACAGCTCAGAAGAGCAGCTCCCGAGGAGCGGCTGACATGGGAGCTTCAGGGGTGCAAATACAGGGTAGGAGCTGTTATGAAGGAGTGGCTTTCCTTCCCTGCCAGTTGAGGAGAAGAGAAGGGGTTTCTTCAAGTTTTGAGACCAGGGGATGGTTGGGTAAGGGAGGCAGGTTCACCAGCCTTTTTCAGATGGGTTGTGCAGTTTTATTTGTTTTTTTTTATCAGGTCTGTTCTAGATTTGTCTCTCTACAGCTGACAGGAGATAGGAGGAAGTCATGAGAGACGCAGCGTAAACTGTCCGGGCTTCCGCATTGCAACATGCTTTCTGAGATGAGACTTGTCTGATGTTTGGCCCTGCATTGGGTACATTAAGGTACATAAAAATATACCCTCTGGAACTCTCAGGTCTCTGCTCCTCTGTGCCTCTTACTTCATTCCCTGAGCTAATTTTTGCATCTGTCCCTTCACTGTCCATCAGGATGTCACAGAAATTGTTACTTAGAGGCATTGACTAGGCACTTATTTCCAGTGCAGGCTTGTGTCACTGTCTTCCCTTGTATTTCTTGGAGAAGAGGATGTGTATTTGTGCTGTTAACAATCTCCAGGGAAGGCTGTGTCTCTTATCACAGTCCTGGGTGGTATACCAGGTGGTATGACCAGGTTACGGTTTGGGTTTTTGGCTTTATTTTGAAGGTGTGAAGCCATGTGGGATACGGGCACTGGAGCTGACTCGGGCATGGTGAATGATGACTAGTGGGCTGATGTAGCACTTCATTTTCAGGTGTCGTATTGCGGGTGAAGCTTTAAGCATCCCTTCTTGTTTGGGTTTTACAGGCGGTACCCACACCTCAATGTGGCAACCCAGAAACTGCGGAGGCAGTGCCGGAAACCGGCCGAGGTGAAGGAGCAGAAGATGGGAATCGGTGTGGGAAGGCTCTCATCTTGGGTAGTATCTCAGCATGTGTTATTTGCCTTGATTGTTGCAGACAATGCACGTAGTGTCAGAGGAGCGAAGCGGGAATTTGCTGAGAGGTCTGAGAAGGTGAGGCGGTTGCGGGCCTGTTGGCACCTGAAAGTAAAGTATCCTGTGGCAAGTCGGTGAAGCTTTTCTCTCTGGTTTTGCAGGTTCCGTGTGGGACATCTTTGGAATCGGATGAGCATTGGAGGCGAGGCGGGAAGTAGAGAGGAGGAGCACGGGACTGCTGACATTTCACGAATGCAACGGTTATTTTGTGTCTCTTGGCATCTTAGGTGCCACAAGGAACGATGACCGCAGCCTCCGACTCTGGAATCAGCGTGAAGGAGGCGAGCGGAATTCTACGGTGCTTCCAAGGGCGAAGGTGGTGTGGAAGACGTCAGCGTCCACGGTCGCAATGCTTACTGCTGGTGCTGTGGGGTTTTGTTTTGCAGATGAGGAAGAGGAACCTGGTGACCACAGGAAAATATCAGCTAGCTGATGTGTGTGTTGTCAAGGATGGATGCAGACCCCTGGCCCTCTGAAAGATAAGTTGAGGGGCTGGTACTGGGAAGGGGGTGAGGAGACAAGGTTAGCCATGGCAGAAATGGGTTTTGAAAGGTAGAGCAGGGGAGAGGGCTGTCCGGGAATGGTCCCCTCTGGGCAGGTAAAGGGAGGAGGTTAGCCTTCAGCAGGATGCCAGTGTGTGCTGGGCAGGGCAGTTCCAGGCTGTGTCTGTTGTTATGCAGTTTGTGTGGTGTCTTCTGTGTCGTAGCCCTTCCTTGAGTCTCGGTGTCATCTTTGCGCCCAAAGAGGGCAGCATGTGCCTCGGGCGTCATCCCTACCACCTCAAATGCTTGCGCTTGTCAGCATAGTGCTGATAGGGCGCTTCTTTTCTGGCATTACAAGTGTATGGTGTGGATCGATCTGGTGTCTCGGAGGTTTCCAGGCGGTCCTCTTTTGCAGCATCGTTCTTGGCTGCGTGAGCAGCTCTGCTCTCTTGCCATCCATTTTTGCGGACTTGGCTTTGTTGCCTGTGTCCTTAGGTTCTTGGGTCTTGAAGCTGTGCTTGTTGCGCCTATGTCCTCTCCATTTTGAGAGTAACTTCTTGTTAGGGGCTGTAACATTCCACTCTCTTTCTAGGGCTGCCGTAGAGCTTCGTCACATTGCTGGCACGGTCCTGCAAGTCTTCTTCCTCTATGGCATCTTCTGTCTGTGTGTTGTTATTGCTGAGAGTTCTCCCTCATCTTTGAGGCACATTGTTTGTAGTGTTGCGTAGAGGGTAGTTCTGTGTGTGTGTGGCCTGGAGCTGCCCTGCCCGGGGGGTGTAGAGTCATGGGGTAGGTGGAATAGCCATAACAGTCTAAGGTTACTGCGTTGGTATGCCTAGAGTGTTGAGGCAAAGGTCATACAGTCATCTCGGACTGAGTAGCTGTTGGCAGTGGGTGAGGACAGCAATTATTGTAGTGTTAGGCAGGTGCTGAGGGGATGTCTGTAGCAGTCTCTGGGAGGCAGCTAGAGTATAAGCTTGCTCATTCTGCTTGAGTGGAATGAATCTCAAAGATGTTAAGGCTTGTATGCGTAGGCCTTAATATTTGAGTTATGTTTCTTTCCATAGTAGCCTGTAGGTGGTATTGCTAAATAAGAACAAGACCTCTAGAATTGTTAAGGTGTTGCTCAGCATCCAGGTGACTTGTTTGGTATTATTTGATTTGCAGATGCAGAAGGATGAGCTGTCCAGTGTGACAAAAGAGGCAAGGTCAGCGCTGTAAGAAGGTGGGTTGGTGTGTGGTGTTAGAAGGCAGATGTAACTGGTAGCTATTCTACTGCATTATGGTGTTTCTATCTTTTTCTTGTGAAGGTTCCAAGCGAGGAGCAACGTGGACTATGGGCCCCCGAGCTGACTCGGACAAGGTGAGCGGGGATTGGTGGGCTGAAGGAGTGGTTATTGGTCAGGTGTTGTGTGCGACTGGTCCAGTTCTAAGCGGTCCCTGTTGTTTGGGTCTTACAGGTGGTGCGTCAGCCTCCAAGGGGCAACCCAAATTGACGGAGGTGGGGCAGGCAAGCTGTTCAAGGTACAGCAGGCTCAGAAGGGGATTGTTTGGTGTGGGCAGTCTGAGGTTTTGGGTAGTATTTCAGCACGTGCCACGCTTCTCTGGTTTTTGCAGGTGCTGTTTGGAGGGTCAATGCTGCCTGCTGACGAATGGTCCTGGAAGGTGAGGCGGTGGTGGGCTGGGTTGGCGTCTAATAGCCAAGTATTGTAAGGCCACCGAGTTGCAGTGTTTCTCTTTGGTTTTGCAGGTTCTGTGGGGGCCGCCTTTGGAAGCGGAGGAGCGTTTGAGGTGAGCTGGGTAGTAGGGAGCGTGGGGCTGGTGATTTCTTGCAAGCGCACAGGTAACTTTCCGTCTCTTTGTATCCTAGGTGCTGGAAGCGACCACAGACACAGCGTCTGACTCCGGAATAGGTACGGAGCTGGTGAGTGGCACGCCTTGGCGTGTCTGAGGTGGCGGATGTTATGTGAAAGCTCTGTGTTGACTGATGCGATGCTGACTGTTGGCATTGGTTTTGTTTTGCAGGTGGTGGAGTGGAACCTGGCGACAGCAGGATGAATCTAGCGGGCCGAGCGTGGTTTTCCTTGTCCAGGATAGATTTGGACTCGTGGCCATCTGCAAGCTAAGTTGAGGCTGTGGTGCTGGAGGGGGTCGGGGGAGGGAGGGTACGAGGTTGGCCATTGCAGGAAAGGGCTTTTAAATGAATGTAGCTCAGGGGAGAGGGCTGTCTGGGAACAGTCCCCTCTGGTCAGGTAAAGGGAGCAGGTTACTCTTCAGCTTGATGCCAGGGTGTGCCGGGCAGGGCAGTTCCAGGCTGCGTCTGTTGTTGCGTAGTGTGTGTTGTCCGTCTTCTGTGTCTTAGGACTTTGTTGGGTCTCGATGTTGTCCTTGCACCCAAGGAGGGTAGCACGTGCCTCAGGTTTTGCGATTCGGGCATCATCCCTAGCATCTTGAACGCCTGTATGCGTCAACGTAGGGCCAATCGGGCGCTTCTTTCTGGCGTCACAAGCGTGCGGCGCGGATCGGTCTGGCGTCTCGGAGGTTTCCGGGCAGTCCTCTTTTGCGTCGTCATTCTTGGATGCGTGAGCAGCTCTGCTCTCTTGCCGTCCACTTTTGCGGACTGGGCTTTCTTGCCTGCATCCTTATCTTCCTTAGGTGTTGAAGGCGGGCTTCTTGAGCCTAGGTCCTCTCCGTTTGGAGAGTAACGTCTTGTGAGGGGCTGTGATGTTCCGCTGTCTCTCCGGGGCTGCCGTAGAGCCTCGTCGCATCGCTGTCACAGTCCCGCAGGTGTTCTTGCCGGACGGCATCTGCCGTCCGGGTGTTGTTCTTCTTGCCGAGAGTTCTCTCTCGTCTCTGAGGCATGCTGTTTGTAGTGTGCTGTGGAGCATCTGTGTGTGTGTGTGTGTGTGTGTGTGTGTGTGTGTGTGTGTGTTTGGCCTGGAGCCGCCCTGCCTGGGGGCGTGTAGGCTCAGGGGGTAGGTGGAATAGCGATAAGAGCCCGTGGTTACTGTGTTGCTATGCCTAGACTGTTGAGGCAAAGGTGGTATTGTCATTTTGGACGGAGTAGCTGAGGGATGAGATGGAAGATGTGATTGGTGGCTCTTCGACTACATCATGGTGTTTCTGACATTTCTTTTCTCTTTTAATGTGAAGGTTCCAAGCGAGGAGCAACGTGGACTATGGGCCCCCGAGCTGACTCGGACAAGGTGAGCGGGGATTGGTGGGCTGAAGGAGTGGTTATTGGTCAGGTGTTGTGTGCGACTGGTCCAGTTCTAAGCGGTCCCTGTTGTTTGGGTCTTACAGGTGGTGCGTCAGCCTCCAAGGGGCAACCCAAATTGACGGAGGTGGGGCAGGCAAGCTGTTCAAGGTACAGCAGGCTCAGAAGGGGATTGTTTGGTGTGGGCAGTCTGAGGTTTTGGGTAGTATTTCAGCACGTGCCACGCTTCTCTGGTTTTTGCAGGTGCTGTTTGGAGGGTCAATGCTGCCTGCTGACGAATGGTCCTGGAAGGTGAGGCGGTGGTGGGCTGGGTTGGCGTCTAATAGCCAAGTATTGTAAGGCCACCGAGTTGCAGTGTTTCTCTTTGGTTTTGCAGGTTCTGTGGGGGCCGCCTTTGGAAGCGGAGGAGCGTTTGAGGTGAGCTGGGTAGTAGGGAGCGTGGGGCTGGTGATTTCTTGCAAGCGCACAGGTAACTTTCCGTCTCTTTGTATCCTAGGTGCTGGAAGCGACCACAGACACAGCGTCTGACTCCGGAATAGGTACGGAGCTGGTGAGTGGCACGCCTTGGCGTGTCTGAGGTGGCGGATGTTATGTGAAAGCTCTGTGTTGACTGATGCGATGCTGACTGTTGGCATTGGTTTTGTTTTGCAGGTGGTGGAGTGGAACCTGGCGACAGCAGGATGAATCTAGCGGGCCGAGCGTGGTTTTCCTTGTCCAGGATAGATTTGGACTCGTGGCCATCTGCAAGCTAAGTTGAGGCTGTGGTGCTGGAGGGGGGTCGGGGGAGGGAGGGTATGAGGTTGGCCATTGCAGGAAAGGGCTTTTAAATGAATGTAGCTCAGGGGAGAGGGCTGTCTGGGAACAGTCCCCTCTGGTCAGGTAAAGGGAGCAGGTTACTCTTCAGCTTGATGCCAGGGTGTGCCGGGCAGGGCAGTTCCAGGCTGCGTCTGTTGTTGCGTAGTGTGTGTTGTCCGTCTTCTGTGTCTTAGGACTTTGTTGGGTCTCGATGTTGTCCTTGCACCCAAGGAGGGTAGCACGTGCCTCAGGTTTTGCGATTCGGGCATCATCCCTAGCATCTTGAACGCCTGTATGCGTCAACGTAGGGCCAATCGGGCGCTTCTTTCTGGCGTCACAAGCGTGCGGCGCGGATCGGTCTGGCGTCTCGGAGGTTTCCGGGCAGTCCTCTTTTGCGTCGTCATTCTTGGATGCGTGAGCAGCTCTGCTCTCTTGCCGTCCACTTTTGCGGACTGGGCTTTCTTGCCTGCATCCTTATCTTCCTTAGGTGTTGAAGGCGGGCTTCTTGAGCCTAGGTCCTCTCCGTTTGGAGAGTAACGTCTTGTGAGGGGCTGTGATGTTCCGCTGTCTCTCCGGGGCTGCCGTAGAGCCTCGTCGCATCGCTGTCACAGTCCCGCAGGTGTTCTTGCCGGACGGCATCTGCCGTCCGGGTGTTGTTCTTCTTGCCGAGAGTTCTCTCTCGTCTCTGAGGCATGCTGTTTGTAGTGTGCTGTGGAGCATCTGTGTGTGTGTGTGTGTGTGTGTGTGTGTTTGGCCTGGAGCCGCCCTGCCTGGGGGCGTGTAGGCTCAGGGGGTAGGTGGAATAGCGATAAGAGCCCGTGGTTACTGTGTTGCTATGCCTAGACTGTTGAGGCAAAGGTGGTATTGTCATTTTGGACGGAGTAGCTGAGGGATGAGATGGAAGATGTGATTGGTGGCTCTTCGACTACATCATGGTGTTTCTGACATTTCTTTTCTCTTTTAATGTGAAGGTTCCAAGCGAGGAGCAACGTGGACTATGGGCCCCCGAGCTGACTCGGACAAGGTGAGCGGGGATTGGTGGGCTGAAGGAGTGGTTATTGGTCAGGTGTTGTGTGCGACTGGTCCAGTTCTAAGCGGTCCCTGTTGTTTGGGTCTTACAGGTGGTGCGTCAGCCTCCAAGGGGCAACCCAAATTGACGGAGGTGGGGCAGGCAAGCTGTTCAAGGTACAGCAGGCTCAGAAGGGGATTGTTTGGTGTGGGCAGTCTGAGGTTTTGGGTAGTATTTCAGCACGTGCCACGCTTCTCTGGTTTTTGCAGGTGCTGTTTGGAGGGTCAATGCTGCCTGCTGACGAATGGTCCTGGAAGGTGAGGCGGTGGTGGGCTGGGTTGGCGTCTAATAGCCAAGTATTGTAAGGCCACCGAGTTGCAGTGTTTCTCTTTGGTTTTGCAGGTTCTGTGGGGGCCGCCTTTGGAAGCGGAGGAGCGTTTGAGGTGAGCTGGGTAGTAGGGAGCGTGGGGCTGGTGATTTCTTGCAAGCGCACAGGTAACTTTCCGTCTCTTTGTATCCTAGGTGCTGGAAGCGACCACAGACACAGCGTCTGACTCCGGAATAGGTACGGAGCTGGTGAGTGGCACGCCTTGGCGTGTCTGAGGTGGCGGATGTTATGTGAAAGCTCTGTGTTGACTGATGCGATGCTGACTGTTGGCATTGGTTTTGTTTTGCAGGTGGTGGAGTGGAACCTGGCGACAGCAGGATGAATCTAGCGGGCCGAGCGTGGTTTTCCTTGTCCAGGATAGATTTGGACTCGTGGCCATCTGCAAGCTAAGTTGAGGCTGTGGTGCTGGAGGGGGGTCGGGGGAGGGAGGGTACGAGGTTGGCCATTGCAGGATGGGGTTTTTAAAGGTAGCACAGGGGAGAGGGCTGTCTGGGAACAGTGCCGTCTGGTCAGCTAGAGGGAGCAGATTAGTCTTCAGCTCGATGGCAGCGTGCGCCATGCAGGGCGGTTCCAGGCTGTGTCTGTTGTTGTGTAGTTTGTGTGGTGTCTTCTGTGTCTTACACTTTTGTTGTGTGTCGATGTCGTCTTTGCGCCTAAGGTGGGCAGGATGTGCCTGGGGCGGCATATGCCTCGGGTGCCATTCCTGGCGTCTCGAACACCTGTAGTCATCGGCATAGTGCCAATCGGGCACTGCTTTTCTGGCGTTAAAAGCGTACGGCGCGGATCGGTCTGGCGTCTCGGAGGTTTCCGGGCGGTCCTCTTTTGCGGCAACGTTTCTGGCTGCATGAGCAGCTCTGTTCTCTTGCCGTCCATTTTAGTGGACGGGGGTTTCTTCCCTGCATCCTTACGTTCTTAGGTCTTGAAGCCGGGCTCGTTGCGCCGACGTCCTCTCAGTTTTGAGAGTAACTTCGTGTTACGGGCTGTGACGTTCCTCTCTCTTTTGGCGGCTGCCCTAGAGGCTCCTCACATTGCCATCACGGTCCTGCAGGTGGTCTTGCTCGATGGCGTCTTCGGTCTGGGTGTCGTTCTTGTTGCCGAGAGTTCTCTCTCGTCTTTGAGGCCTGTTGTTTGTAGTGTTCTGTGGAGTGTTGGGGTGTGTGTGTGTTTGGCCCGGAGCCGCCCTGCCCGGGGGCGTAGAGTCAGGGGGTTGGTGGAATAGCAATAAGTGTCTGTGGCTAATGTGTTGCTGTGCCTAGACTGTTGAGGCAAAGGTTGCACAGTCCTCTTGGACTGCATAGCTGAGGTACTAGAGGGAACATGTGACTGGTGGCTATCTGACTACATTATGGTGTTTCTAACTTTTTCTTTTTTTTTTTTATTTATTTAATGTGAGGGTTCCAAGCGAGGAGTGATGTGGGATATGGGCCCTGGAGCTGACTTGGGCAAGGTGAGTGGGGATTGGTAGGCTGAAGTAGGGGTTATTTTCCAGGTGGTGTGTGGCTGGTCCTGTTATAAGCAACCCCTGTTGTTTGGGTCTTACAGGTGGTGCGTAAGCCTGCAAGAGGCAAGCCAAACTGACGAAGGTGGGGCAGGCAAGCTGTCAAGGTAAAGGAGGGTGAGATGGGGATCGGTGCGGGCAGGCTGTGGTTTCGGGCAGTATCTCAGCATGTGCCTTTTTGCTTGGGTTTCTGCAGGTGCCGTATGTAGGCTTGGAGGGATGCCGCCGCATGTCGATGAGCGGTCCCAGAAGGTGAGGCGATGGTGGGCCAGGTTGGCATCTAATAGCCGAGGATTGTATAGCGACAGAGTTGCAGTGTTTCTCTTAAGGTTTGCAGGTTCTGTGGGGGCTGCCTTTGGAAGTGGAGGAACGTTTGAGGTGAGCTGGGTAGTAGGGAGGTGAAGCATGGGGCTGGTGTTTTCTTGCAAGCGCAAAGGTAATTTTGTCTCTCTATCCTAGGTGCTGGAAGCGATGACAGCTGCGGCGTTGGACTGCGGAATGGGCAGGGAGCGGGTAAGCGGCCCACCACGGCGCATCTGAAGTGGCAGCTGTTTTGCAAAAGGTCTGTGTTGACTGATGTGATGGTGACTGTGATGGCTTTGGTTTTGTTTTGCAGAGGGTGAAGAGGAACCTGGCGACGGCAGGATGAATCCAGTGGGCTGAGTGTGGTTTTCCTTGTCAAGGATGGATTCAGCCTCACGGCCGTCTGCAAGCTAAGTTGAAGCACGGGTGCTGGAGAGGGGTCGGGGGAGGGAGGGTACAAGGTTGGCCATTGCAGGATGGGGTTTTTAAAGGTAGCACAGGGGAGAGGTCTGTCTGGGAACAGTGCCGTCTGGTCAGCTAGAGGGAGCAGATTAGTCTTCAGCTCGATGGCAGCGTGCGCCGTGCAGGGCGGTTCCAGGCTGTGTCTGTTGTTGTGTAGTTTGTGTGGTGTCTTCTGTGTCTTACACTTTTGTTGTGTGTCGATGTCGTCTTTGCGCCTAAGGTGGGCAGGATGTGCCTGGGGCGGCATATGCCTCGGGTGCCATTCCTGGCGTCTCAAACAGCTGTACTCATCGGCATAGTGCCAATCGGGCACTGCTTTTCTGGCGTTGAAAGCGTACGGCGCGGATCGGTCTGGCGTCTCGGAGGTTTCCGGGCGGTCCTCTTTTGCGGCAACGTTTCTGGCTGCATGAGCAGCTCTGTTCTCTTGCCGTCCATTTTAGTGGACGGGGGTTTCTTCCCTGCATCCTTTACGTTGTTAGGTCTTGAAGCCGGGCTCGTTGCGCCGACGTCCTCTCAGTTTTGAGAGTAACTACTTGTCCGGGGCCGTGACGTTCCTCTCTTCTTGTGGGGTTGCTGTAGAGCCCGGTTACATGACCATCACGGTCCCGCAGGTCTTCTTGCTGGATGGTGTCTTCTGTCCGGGTGTTGTTCTTCTTGCTGAGTTCTCTGTCTTTGAGGCATGTTGTTTGTTGCACTCTGTGGAGCCCCTGTGTGTGTGTGTGTGTTTTGGCCTGGAGCCACCCTGCATGGGGGGTGTAGAGTCAGGGGGTAGGTGGAATAGTGATGAGAGTCTGTGGTTAATGTGTTGCTATGCCTAGACTGTTGAGGCAAAGGTTGTACAGTCATCTTGGACTGAGTAGTTGAGGAATTAAAGGGAAGTTGTTATTGGTGGCTCTTTGACTACATTATGGTGTTTCCGACATGTGTGTTTTTTCTTTTTTTAATGTGAAGATTGCAAGTGAGGAGCAATGTGGGATATGGGCGCCGGAGCGACTTGGGCAAGGTGAGCGGGGATCAGTGGCCTGAAGGAGCGGTTATTTTTCAGGCATTGTGTACAGCTCGTCCACTGCTAAGCAACGTCTGTTGTTTGGGTCTTACAGGTAGCGCGTCATCCTCGAAGCAGCAACCCAAATTGATGGAGGCAGGGGAGGCAAGCTGTCGAGGTAAAACAGGGTGAGATGGGGATTGGTGCAGGCAGGCTGCAGGTTTGGGCAGTATCTCAGCATGTGCCTTTTTGCTTGGGTTTTTACAGGTGCTATTTGGATGGTTAATATCGCATGCTGATGAGCAGTCCCAGAAGGTGAGGCGATAGTGGCCTGGGTTGGTGTCTCATAGCCATGTATTGTATGCCCACTGAGTTGCAGTGTTTCTCTTTGGTTTTGCAGGTTCTGTAGGGGCTGCCTGTAGAACCGGAGGAGCATTTGAGGTGAACTGGGTAGTAGGGAGCATCAAGCTGGTCACTTCTTGCAAGCGCACAGGTAATTTTGTGTCTCTTGGTATCCTAGGTGCCGGAAGCGATGACAGCCATGGCGTCTGACTCTGGAATTGGCAATGAGCAGGTGAGTAGCACACCGTGGCACGTCTGAGGTGTATGTTATGTGAAAGGTGGTTGACTGATGTGATGCTGACCGATGGCATCGGTTACTTTTGTTTTGCAGATGGTGAAGAGGAACCTTGTGGCCACAGGCTGATTTCAGCAGGCTGAGTGCAGCTCTTTGTGTCGAGGATGGATTTGGACTCACAGCCATGTGCAAGCTAAGTTGAGGCTCCGATGCTGGAGGGGGGTCAGGGGAGGCATGGTATGAGGTTGGCCATTGCAGGAGGGGGTTTGTAAATGTAGCGCAGGGGAGAGGACCGTCTGGGAATGGTCCCCTCTAAGCAAGTAATGGGAGCAGGTTAGTCTTCAGCAGGATGCCAGGGTGTGGCAGGCAGGGCCATTCCAGGCTGTGTCTGTTGTTGGGTAGTTTGTGTGGTCTGTCCTCTGTGTCTTAGGCATTCCTCAGCTGTCCATGTCATCTTTGTGCCAAGGAAGGTGGTATGCGCCTCAGGTTTTGTGAGTCGGGCATCATCCCTAGCGTCTCAAATGCTTGTACCCATTGGTACAGGGCCAATCAGGCACTTCCTTTCTGGCCTTACAAGCATGCGGTGTGGATCGATCTGGTGTCTTGGCGGTTTCCGGGCGGTCCTTTTTTGCGGCGTCATTCTCGGCTGCGTCAGCAGCTCTGCTCTCTTGCCATCCATTCTTGCGGACTGGGCTTTCTTGCCCGCATCCTTACGTTCTTAGGTCTTGAAGCCGGGCTTGTTGTGCCTACAACTTCTCAGCTTTGAGAGTCACTTCTTGTTGGGGGCTGTGATGTTCCACTGTCTGTCCGGGGCTACCATAGAGCCTCGTCACATCACCATCATGGTCCCACAGGTGGTCTTGCCGGATAGCATAATTGATCCAGGTATCATTCTTCTTGCTGAGAGTTTTCTCTCGTCTTTGAGGTGTGTTGATTGTAGTGTTCTGTGGAGCCTCTGTGTGAGTGTTTGGCCTGGAGCCACGCTGCCTGGGGGGGTGTAGAGGCAGGAGGTATGTGGAATAGTGATGAGAGTCTGTGGTTAATGTGTTGCTATGCCTAGACTGGGGAGGCAAAGGTTGTACAGTCCTCTTGGATGGTGTAGCTGAGGGATTAGAGGGAAGATGTGATTCGTGGCTCTTTGACTATGTTACGGTGTGTTTAACTTTTTTTCTTTTTTATTGTGAAGATTGCAAGCGAGGAGCAATGTGGGATATGGGTGCCCAAGCTGACTCAGGCAAGGTGAGCAGGGGTCAGTGGCCTGAAGGAGCAGTTACTTTTCAGGTGTTGTGTGTGGCTGGTTCAGTTCTAAGCAGCCCCTGTTGTTTGGGTCTTTCAGGTGGCGCAAAAGCCTCAAAGCAGGAACCCAAATTGACGGAGTTGAGGGAGGCAAGCAGTCAAGGTAAAGGAGGGTGAGATGGGGATCGGTGCGCCAGGCTGCAGTTTTGGGCAGTGTCTGAGCATGTGCTTTTTGCAGGTGCTATTTGGAGGGATAACGCCGACTGCTGATGAGTGGTCCCGCAAGGTGAGGTGGTTGTGGTTTGGGTTGGTGTCTCATAGCCAAGTACTGTATGGCCATTGAGTTGCAGTGTTTCTCTTTGGTTGTGCAGGTTCCGTGGGGGGGCCACCTTTGCAACCAGAGGAGCCTTTGAGGTGAGCTGAGTAGTAGGGAGCACAGGGCTGGTGACTTCTTGCAAGCATATGGGTAATTTTGTGTCTCTCTATCCTAGGTGTAGGAACTGATGACAGCTGTGGTGTCCGACTCTGGAATAGGTATGGAGCAGGTGAGCGGCATGCCTTGGTGTGTCTGAGGTGGTGGATGCTGTGCAAAAGGTCACTGTTGACTGATGTGGTGCTGACTGACGGCATTGGTTTTGTTTTGCAGATGGTGGAGCGGAATCTGTCTGCGGGCTGAATCCAGTGGGATGAGTGTGGTTTTCGTTGTCCAGGATGGATTTTGACTTGCAGCCATGTGCAAGCTAAGTTGAGGCTCCCATGCTGGAGAGGTGTCAGGGGAGGGATGGTATGAGGTTGGTCATTGCAGGAAGGGGTTTATAAATGTAGTGCAGGGGAGGGGGCTGTCTGGGAATGGTCCCCTCTGGGCAGGTAAAGGGAGCAGGTTAGTCTTCAGCAGGATGCCAGGGTGTGGCGGGCAGGGCCGTTCCAGGCTGTGTCTGTTGTTGGGCAGTTTGTGTGGTCTGTCTTCAGTGTCTAAGGACTTTATGAGGTCTCGATGTTGTCCTTGCACCCAAGGAGTGTGCCATGCGTCTCAGGTGTTGTGATTCGGGTGTCATCCCTAGCATCTGCAATGCCTGTACCTATGGGCATAGTGCCGATCGGGCGCTGCTTCTCTGGCATTACAAGCATGCGGCGTCGATTGGTCTGGCGTCTCGGCGATTTCCGGGCAGTCCTTTTTTGCGGCATCATTCTCGGCTGTGTCAGCAGCTCTGCTCTCTTGCCATCCATTCTTGCGGACTAGGCTTTCTTGCCTGTGTTCTTATGCGCTTAGGTCTTGAAGCTGGGCTTGCTGTGTGTACATCCTCTCAGTTTTGAGAGTCACTTCTTGTTGGGGGCTGTGATGTTCCACTGTCTGTCCGGGGCTACCATAGAGCCTCGTCGCATCACCATCACAGTCTTCTTGCTGGATGGCATCATTGATCTTGGTGTCGCTCTTCTTGCTCAGAGTCCTCTCTCACCTTTGAGGCATGTTGTTTGTAGCATTCTGGAGAGACAGAGAGAGTGTGTGTGTGTGTGTGTGTGTGTGTGGCCTGGAGCTGCCCTGCCCGGGTGGTGTGGAGTCAGGGGGTATGTGGAATTGTGATAAGAGTCTGTGGTTAATGTGTTGCTATGCCTGGACTGGGGAAGCAAAGGTTGTATCGTCATCTTGGACTGATAACCTGTCAGTAGGTTGTGCTCATTTAATAATGGGTTATGGGGTTGAGCAGAGGCATGAGGGAGGTGCTTTTCAGGGGTATCTGCGGTTTGGTCAGCATCCAGGTCACTTGCTTTACCGGGTTTAGAGTGGCCTGTTTGGGTGGAGGTCATCTGGGCACTTTTTTTTTTGATAGCTGGTAGGTGTTGTCAAGTGTGTTCTAGAGTCCGTTTAATTATGTTGAGCAGGTGCCCCAGGGCTATTTGGATCCCTGGAGCAAAGCCTCAGGTGAGTGTTGCTAGAGGGTACAAATCCAAGCGATGAAGGAGCGGGATCGGGGCATGTAGCAAAGCATCTTCCTCGGCTTGCTGAAAAGGAAGCTGAAACTTGGGAACGGTCCCGATCCATCACGTTGTTTAGAGGCGCATGGCGAGGCTGTTCCAGGGACAGCTCTAGAAGCTGTGTGAGAGCCATAGTGGCAGGCAGTGTAACGGTTGTGTTTTGAGCGAGCAGCGGTTGAAGGAGCGTTTAGTTTGTGAATGTGCCTAACCTTGTATGTGTGAAGTATTTTATTGCAGGCTGTAGATAATGTTGACAGTAGTTTTTCTATGCAAATAAAATTAGAAATAAAAAAACCCAGCTGGGGGATTTTTTGTTTTCTCCCTTGGCTGGTGTTTGTTTTTTTTTTTCCCTGGTTGCTCTGCGAGGCGATGTTCATTGCCAGTGTTTGGGTGGAGGTCAGGCTCAGGCCAGGGTTTTCGCAGGCAGGGCAATTTTTCAAGGCCCCTGGGAACGCATTTCCTAGGGAGTGTGGCAGATGCGGGGGGACAGTGCGTTGTGGTGTGCGGGTGGCAGAACGGATCGGGTGGGACCGAGGTGTGGTTTCTGCGGTAGTTGAATGAGCAGTGTGTTTTGAATGCATCTAACCTTTCATGACTGTGTGGCGGTTGAAGGAATGTTTTATTTGGGAATGTGCATAACCTTTTATGTGTGAGGTATTTTATTGCAGGTTATATTTCATCTTGAGAGTAGTTTTTCTATGCAAATAAAAGTAGAATAAAAAAACCCCAGCCGGGGGATTTTTTTTTTTCTCCCTCGGCTGGGTTTTTTTTTCCCCGGTCCCGGTCGCTCTGCGAGGCGATGTTCATCGCCAGTGTTTGGGCGGAGGTCAGGCTCGGGCTGGGGTTTTTGCAGGCAGGGCAATTTTTCAAGGCCCCCGGGAATGCCGTTCCCGGGGAGCGTGGCAGATGCGGGGCGACGGTGCGTTGTGGTGTGCGGGCGGCAGAACGGATCGGGCGAGACTGAGGTGTGGTTTGTGTGGTAGTTGAATGAGCAGTGTGTTTTGAATGCATCCAACCTATCACGAATGTGTGGTGGATTTTTGTGTCTTTGCAGGGTCTGTGGAGTTTAAACTTTTGCTTTTCAGACATTTAGACATGAAAATGAAAAACTCTAGTTGGGGAATTTAGGTTTTCCATCAGCAGGGTTGGTTTTTGGTTTTTTGGAGAACCACAGCAATTACTGACCTGGATTTTGGCAACAGGGTGAAAATTTACCAATGCCTAAGTTCAATCATCTGTCAACCCTATAAACAGTGGAACAGAGTGAGACCATTTGAGCCCTCCCGGACCGCAGCGGGCCCCGCCAGCATCTCTCTACGAGCGGGACGCGTCTCGAAGCTGCGGAGTCTGCGTACAGAGGCCGGATGATGGGATCCGGACCCATCTCTTCTGCCTTTTGCTCCTCGAGAGTTGACCTTTGCCCATCGAGATCATTTTGATGCGAGTATTTCATGGAACTGGAGGGGATTTTGTACTAGGTACATATATAAAGATATATGCTTATTGTGAGGATTTTGCCAAGTTTGCGAGCCATGACTAGGCTTAGCGTGTGTGTGTGTGCGTCACGATACCAATATTGTAGTAAATCCTTTGTAATGGCTTTGTAAATGTTAAATGAACCAATGAGTAGGTATAGTTAAATTCCAGCAATGTTTTCTTGATTGTGAACCCCCCTTGCAGTGCCGCTAGAGCGGAAAAATCCTTAGCCATAAACCGTCGACCAAGTCTGGGACTAGGATCGGATCCAGCCGCACCTAGGCTCCTCTCTGAGAAGGAGTTTAGAAAGCAAGGGGGTCTGTTCCAAACCTTGTGACTCGACGGGAGGGCCCCCCCTTTTTCCCCCTTGTATTTTGTTCTAGCTCAGTATTGTCTGCATTTGTCCAGATGTATATGTTCCCTTCAGTTAGAATATACATAATTTCCATTTGGTGTAGAAGTAATAGCAAAGCTTGCTGTTACTAGGGTTCTAAGGTATGTTAAAATGAAAAGGTTTTAATAAAGTTGCCCTAAATGTGTTGGCGGGTCTGCTTTGTGTTCTGAGTCTGTATTGAAACTATAAAACCAGTTATTGGTAAGGTGCCGTTTGATCTGTTTTGTATCCTATGTCCATATTTAAACTTTGAAAACAGTTGCAGTAAAGTTTCGGTCGGTCATTTTTTGTATTTTTTGTCCATATTTAAAATTTGAAAATGGTTGTAATAGTTTTGTTCAGTCAGTCTTGTATCCTATGTCCATATTGAAACTTTTACAAGCAGTTGTGATAAAGTGTAGACTGATCAGTTGTGTCTCCTGTGTCTTTAACAAAACCGGTTTTAAAGTTGTAAAAAAGTAGTTGTTCGGTGTGTTCTGAGTCTGTAATAAAACCGTAGATGTGGCTGTCATAAAGGTTGAGTTTGATCTGTTCTGTATCCTATGTGCCAACAGAAACTTTGAAAATGGTTGTAAATGAGTTCTATAGGGTCGCTTTTGTGTCCTATGTCTGTATGGAAACTTTGAAAGTGGTTGTAATAATGGTTTGTGTTGGGTCTGGTTTGGTCTCCTATGTCTGTATTGAAATTTAAAATGGTTGTAATAAAGGTTTTTTGTTGGTCTGGTTTGTCTCTAGCATATTTAAAAATGGTTTCAGTAAAGTTGCAATCAAGGCTTTGCGTGGCCAGTTTTGGTTTTTGAGTCTGGATGGAAACTCCAGAACTGGATGTACTCAAGGTGTACTTGGATCTGTTTTGTATTGTAAGTCTGTATTAAAACTTTGTAAATGGTAGTCATTGAGTTCTGTTCAGTCTGGTTCTGTATCCTAGGTCTGTATTCAAACTTCAGAACAGGATCTACAAACGGTGTACTTTGATCTGTTTTGTATCCCATATCTGTATGTAAACGTTGAAAACATTTGTTGTGAAATCAACCCAGTAAAACTTTATATCCTATGTCTGTATGGAAACTGTAGAACTGATTGTACTCAAAGTTTAGTATCTTATGTCTGTGTGTAAACTCTTATTACAACCATTTTGAAAGCGGTGGTAGGTTGGTTGTGTATCCTATGTCTCTATTTAGGACAACCAGTTCTAAAGGTGTACTTTGATACATTTCATATCCTATGTCTGTATGTAAACTTTGAAAGCAGTTGTAGGAAGCTGTTGTTTGGTTGGTTTTGTCTGTTGTGTCTGTATTAAAACTTACTACAACCATTTTTAAAGTTGTGGTTGGTTTTGGTGTCCTCTGGTGCTGGTCGCTGGTCTTTGTCCTCTGGTCGCTGGTCTTTGTCCTCTGGTCGCTGGTCTTTGTCCTCTGGTGCTGGTCTTTGTCCTCTGGTGCTGGTCTTTGTTTTGGGTGTGACTCTGTCTTTCTAAATATTGGGTTTCAGGTATGGGACACTTTTCTTTCTTTGTGTCTGTCTTTTGAGTTTCTTCATTGGTGGGGTGTGTGGTTGTCTTCTGAGTATTTCAAATTTTCAGTAATAAATAATTTATTTAAAAAGAAAAAGCAGCAGTAGAAAATAGTATACTCCCTGGGAGTTAAAAAAAAAAAAAAAAAATTACTCCCAGGGTAGAAGCTATTTTCTACTGCTGCACCAGACTTATTATTTTTACTTTTTATTCATGACCATATACATATAAAAACACACATCTGCCTTGCATCTAGAAGTAATAAGGAATTGTAATAACAACACCAACTACTGCAACCACTCATTCCTCCCACATGGAAGAGAAATGAACACCACATCAGTCAAACAAAATAATTATTCAAATAACAAAAAATTTTCTTCACCACCACACACAAAACAAAACCCTAACCACACAAAACTTTAAATACTACTGCACACAAAAAAATAAAAACAGGCAAAACCTACAGGGAAAAAAATAATTCACACAAA